>NC_135532.1:48726915-49362748 GCF_045843805.1 Urocitellus parryii
GTAACATACTATCTCATAAATATGTATATTTTTTTATATTTTCTATCCATCAGTTAAAATTTATTTTAAATTAAAAAAATTATTGTACCGACAGAAATAACTTAAATTACAATTTAGTACCAACTTAATGTATAATTTGAAACTGCAAAACAAGACACATAATATGATCAACCTCATTTTACAGAAAAAGAATCACAAAGAATTTAAAACTGTGTCCAGGGTCACAAAGTGCATAAGGAGTGTGCCTAGGATTTGTATCCAAGTTTTCCTAAGTCCCAAACATGCAACTACAGGTTCAAAAGGACATTAAAAGGTATGGAAGTCTTCCTTGGATTCAAATAAAGAGTAACTTCTGTCTTCAGAATGGGAACAGCAAAAGAAAACAGGTAGCTACAGGCACAGAATCCCACATTCTCATTTTCCTTCTCCCAACCACAAGGCTGGAGAGTCTAGAGTCAAGTGACCAGGCCTCTGAGGGTTTGAGGTTTCAAGGCTGTTCTACAGAAGAATTATAAAACGGTAGTCCATAAAAGTAAATGAACCACTTGCATGGATTTTGGACTTGTTTTTATGCCATATTTGGATCCATACTTACTTGTTATTTTAAATAATCATTGTACCTTCATCAGTAATTTCAATAATTCACTTTGAATATATCTATAAATTAAAATGCTGTGGTAACATATGGCAACAGAGCATCCCTCATCTTCTTAGAGCTACCTATCCCTCTGTTCATTTTTAATATGGCATTTGGGGATAGGATCATTGTAGAATACTGGCTCTAGAACACATGGCATTTTCAGACTTTATAGCTATATAGATTATGGTGAGGGAAAGTTTTCATTCTTACTAGAATGCTGAAACATCACTTTAAGATAAACAGGATCACTTTCATCTTTTGCTGGCACTTCTTTGAGGTACAGTATTTTCAAAAGATTTAACTTAATGGAGTATTTCTACAAAAGTTCATGACCGCTAGGAGAAACTCATTCATCATTACTTATTGTGTGTCGCTCTCATAAAGCAAGTTTAAAACAGACTTGGGATTTCAGAAGACACCTGCAGATTTCCCTGAAGTCTAAATGCAAGGATGAATAGTCAGCTGGGTCACCTCTCACCTCAGACTGAAACAGTACAGAAATTGTAGCCCAAGCACAGGAGAGGTGACTCATTCTCTCCAATGCAAACAAAGCATATTTATAAAACTGTCATTGAATTTATAAATGTATTGTGTAACTGCAAAAAAAATATTGTTCAGTTTACAACTAAATGCACACACTACACTAACAATTTTTGTTTTTACTATTTCTTTTGCTGTCACTTTCCCTTAATAAACTAAGATATGTAACTTGGCTACAATTAAAAATGAACAAACATTTCAAAAGCTCATCCATTTCATTTTGCTAATTCATCTTTTTGTGTTCTCAGATCAATTTGCTGTTTTCAGTGATGCAATATATTACAAAAGTTTATGTAGTGGAACTTGGTTAATACCAAAAGCTATTTTTAAGAGTAGCTAATTTTGCTTCTTTAAACTGGACTCCAAATATTTTTTGCATCAGCTAAAAAACTGTTGGAATTTACATAGTTGAGAAAATCCAGGCATACCTGACATTTTGCTGATTTAACAACATCAAGTATGTGTGTATGTGTGTGTGTGTGTGTGTGTGTGTATATATGTATATACATATATATATATAATTTTTTATTTTTTCATTACTATATGATATTATATATAGACTATATAAATATATTCTCTATATATTTGATATTGTTAAAGTATATATAGTTGGATATTGGAGTATTTCTACAAAAATTCATAATCGTTGTAAAATACATGTTTTCATAAGCTTAGTCCTTCTACCAAATGACAGAAAAAACATTTATTCAAGTTTAGGGGACGCTCACCAGCCTAATCTTTTTTGTCTGATCTTTAAGTCACATTTTTTGTCTTAGTTATGTCTTTACCCTCAATCTAACTCCTGTTTCCAACTTATCAATTGTTTCTCAAAACATTGTCCATGCATATGTAATCACAGATATTTTAAATATTCCACATCATCTCATAATATGTACTGAAAGTAAACATAATGTGCCTTGTGCTAATCATCTTGTCTTTCACATTAATATTTTATTAATCATTAAATATATCACACATAGCTTCATGAAAATTGAGGAAGTGATAATGTATTCTCATAATGAACCACAATGTAGCTACCACCCATATCAAGAAATAGAACATTGCCAATATGTTCATATACACACACACAAGCATGCACACACACACACATACACACAAATGAAACAGAAATCCTTCCTCTATTGATAGAATAAAGATAAATTTTATTATATTCACTTCTTAATTTTTCTCCTTTACCTTAACAATTCTTATGTGATATTTTATTTCCAAACTTTAGCTTCCCCTGTTTTTGAAAGTTATTAAATGTATTCTTTGGTGGGACTGGGGATGTGGCTCAAGCAGTAATACACTCGCCTGGCATGCGCGGGGTGCTGGGTTTGATCCTCAGCACCACATAAAAATAAAAAAAAAAATAAAAATAAAGATGTTGTGTCCACCGAAAACTAAAAAATAAATATTAAAAAAATTCTCTCTCTTTCTCTCTCTCTAAAAAAATGTATTCTTTGGTGTTTTTTTTTTGGTTTGACATTAAGATATTTAAGCATATTGTGTTTATAGTTAATTCATTTTCATTACTATATGATATACCATTGTGATAACACAGCATGATTTATTTACCCATTCTCCTAGGTTAACAGATATATAGGGGGTTTCTAATATTGAAACTTACATGTGGCATATAATAGTGTTCTCTAACTTGTGTTTTAAAATACATATATTCTTGGAGATATGTATGTCATATATATTATATATACTGAACACATATGTAATCATATATATACTTCATATATGTGTGTAAATGTGGTACATATTACATACATTGAACACATACATTACTTATGTACACATTCTCTCTATAGAACAGATGTATATCTTGTAAATGGAGGCAAGGTTTCCATTTTGTAGATGTGAAATGTTTTTAACTTACCATTAATGGAAGTACCTTTGTATTTCATTTAGTCTTTTGGTATCATAAACAAATGCATTGTACATTCTGCTACATTGGCCTTTAGAAACATATACTAGTATATGTAGGGAACACTAGCAAGTATTAGAATTTCTCAGTGAGGTAAAGATATCTTTGTATTTTAAATAAAAGGCATTAACTTTGTTCAAAAAATATTCTATAACTTCATACTCTTTTGTACCACATTCATTTTAATACTTTCATTATTTCAATATTAATTTTGAATACCTACTATATGCAGAAATGTAGAAGAAAATATAGGAAATATATTATGAGAGTTTTTATAAATACCTTTTTTGGGTAATTAGATATTATTAAATTGATAAATTTAAAGACTTTCTGTTGTAGTCAAGCAGGACCCATTTATCTGTTCCTGAGAAGGATTAAAATTAATAGAAATAGAGGTAAATGCCAATTGTCAGCCATGAGACTACAGATAAATAGAGCCCCTGCTTCTTTCTGGTGGTAATAGCTTAAAACTAATAAGAAGAGGCAAGGAGGCATTACTTCAAAGGAAAGGTACTAGAAATGTTTGTCTCCTTTCATTTTTCTTCAATCATTTTTTTTGACATTTATGTCTATGAATAGGTATAATCCAAAAAAAATAAGAAGAAATTGAAAAAAGAAAAGATAAAGCTTGCACTATTTGACCAATAACACAAACTGGACTGAATCCAGAAAAAACTTTAAAATAGATGACTCTTGTCTTCAGATTGTATCATTTTCTATGTCAAGGCATCTTTGGGTTTGTTGATTTTCTCAACTTCAGATTTTTAGGGAATTGCGCTGTCCTCAAAGTATTTAAAATGAATGTGATACATATTACTGGACATGATTATTAATTAAAAAGATTTCCTCTTTTGCACTCTAAAAAATGTGTGTATCACATGGTCCATTTACATAAGCTTTAAAGGAAACCCATTAGATACACTAATATGAGACATAGCATCAATTCCTGATACACATTCTCAGGAATCACCCAAATATTAATCCTCAGAATGTTACTTCATTGTAGCAGCAATCTTACCTTTAAGAAAACAGACCCTTTTCAAACTAACTAATGCCCATGAAGAAGAATAAGTGAGGGTAAATAGTAGCTGAGACAAGAGGAGAGGAGATGAAGGTCAATGGGAAAATATATTTTTGGCAAATATTTTCCATATCTTTATAATCTTCACCTAGGTTAACCATACAATGGACCTGAATAGACTCTTGCATTTATTTAGAACAAAGGTAAAATTTTCCTAGGAAGACTTTGTCATCAGCAAAGAGCAATGGTTATACTTTCTTACATAATATATATATATATTTTTTTTCATTTGTTTTGAAATTAACAGTAAAATAAGCAAATATAAGCATTTTTATTTAAAAGGTAGAAAAGTGAAGACTGATTATGACAGCAGTATCCAGGAAAATGAACTGAATCTATGCAGGGTATAACTAATGATGAAAATTTACCAAGAAGGTATTTTAAATTGAGATAAACAATGAAAAAGCAAGAAATGATTTTTTAAAATGGGCTGACCATGAAGAAACAAAACACTGATCAGTTGAAGACAGTACTTGTGGTATGTTTTCTCTTCCCCAAGACTTCAAATTTATTTTCCTGAGAATTATTAAAATTAAACATAATGACCTCTCTTGGGAAATGTCGATAATCTACATTCTTGTATTTCAACTGGGCTTACTAACACATGATTTACTAACTTAAACCTGTACTTTTGCATCTGAAAAGTCAGGATAATTTCTGTTGAAGAGATTTAATTTGTAATCAAACTAAGGCGCCTTTAAGAAAGTAATTAGCAGGACTATGGACTGTTCCTAACAGTTTAGTGAAAGAACAACCATCAGTGATTGAGAATGGCATTATCAGGATTAACATAATATTTCTGATTCTGGTCAGCCTGAGTACCTGTCATCAGGAATACTTGGATGAGCTTGTAAGTAAGTCGCATAGCATCTCTCTTCATAATGAACCTCATACTGGGTCTGGAAACAGTTTTCCCTTAGTTCTTCAGTCTGCACATTTACCATGTACATACGATTATTAGAGACAATTGTCCATGTCTGTGATCTCAATGCTTTTCTCTGTCTCAAAATTCTTGTGGGGCCTTTTTCCAATCCAAACATTTATCCTCATTCCTGCTGATCTTGTAAACAAAAGTCTGCCCTGAAATATCCTTTGTAAGACTAAAATCATGGTACAGCAGCATTCAATTAAAATGAGATGATTGATAGCATGGCCTTGTTGGACAGCTCTGCTCCTATTAGCAGAGGTTCTGAGATGGTAAGAGAAAGCCCTGGGCAACATGTACTGTGACAGTCATGAACATGGCTGACTTCTATTATTTTCTCTTTAGTTAGCTTTCATTGTTAGCAATGTCCTATCCATCTATGAGATACCTCCAAGATAAGGAGAAAAAATCACCTTTTTTTACTGACATAGCAAGAAACGTATTAACTTTTCTATATTTGTGCATCTATATATTCTTATATCCTCCTTGGCCTACCTTTAACTTCCTTCTCCATATTTAGAACCCTGACTTAATATTGTTCACCAACCATTCACTTAATTTCTCAATGTCAATATTCATATGTAGTTCTTTCAGAATCATTAACTCAAATTCCCATGAGAAATAACTTTATGAACTGGAGCACAATAACAATATGCAGTTCCTTTTGTCTTTAATCTTTCAGATTATACTCTTTTTCAAAGTTCCTTGAGTCAGGAATTTTTATGCACCATTCCCATCAGAAAGATCTTTGTGTATATTTGTACTGTATCCATGTTCTTTTTTGGCACGTCTTTATTCCATCCAGGAATCTCCCAGTGTCTTATATGATTTTTTTTAAAATAAATTGCATGCATTCACTATTTTGTGTTCTCAAGTTCTCTGGATTTTTGATAATGCATGGGGTTTACATATCTACTGTTGTCATATCATATAGAATAGGTTTTCTTCTCTAAAAAATCCCTTGCTTTTCACTTATTTAATTCTTCCCCTGATCCCCACTCCTCTGACAGTCACTGATCTAATTATTGCACTTAGAGTTTTATCCTATCCAGAATGTCATATAAAAACAATTATGCAGTATATAACAACAGACTGACTATTAGCACTGCTTCTATGAGTCTTACATATTCTCTCATGGTTTAATTATTCATTGCTTTTTATCACTGAATAGTATTCTTCTGTATCTATTAACTAATAAAAATTTGGTATATCCACAAAATGCAATTCATTTGCCTATAAAAAGCAATTAATTCTTGATTCATACTATGGCATTATTAACCTTGAAGACATTATGCTAAGTGAAAGAAATCAGTCCCAAAGGCTACACTTTACAGTGTTGCATGTAAATGAAATGTACAACATAAACAAATCTCTTGACACAATGAATAGAACACTGGTTGCCAGGGTTTCTTTTTGAGGTAATAAAAATGTTGGAATCAAATGGAATCAAATAGTGGTAATTGTTGTGCCTTCTTGTGTATATACTAAAACGCACTGAATTGGACTCTTTAAAACAATGGACTTCATAACATGTCAATCATATCTTAACAAATAATTGGGAGGACAAAGGTGAATTTATGAATGGATTCAGACATACTGTAATTACCTCTGCTTTGGATAAATTAGAATAATAAAGGAGTGGCTGGGGTTGTAGTTCAGTGGTAGAGCACTTGCCTAGCATGTGTGAGGAACTGGGTTCCATTCTCAGCACGGCATATAATTAAATAAATGAAGGTCCAATGACAAGTAAAAAAAAATATTTAAAAAAAGAATAATAAGGGAAACAACTAAGAAACTAAACACAATATATGAAATAATTGTTCTCAAGATGACTTTGGATATGGAGCCTAAATGGGCATTGTTTTCTGAGAGAAAGGAGATAAGAAAATCTAGTGCTGCTCCGCTTACTGAGAGAGAAAGATTCCAGGAGCACAGAGTAGGAAAGCAAAGCCACCCTGGTCATGCCCCAGAATTGAAGGAATTGAGGTGGGAACAAGGAAGCCAAAGAATCTGAGTCTTGCATTATTTTTGATGTAGAACAAAATACCTACTGGATCAATAGCAAGTGTAACAACAAAATGAAAACAGAACTAATAATTTACCTCAACTAGGTTGCAGGATGCCAGCCCATTACAGAAATAACTGTATTTCTATACACAATTAATTCGTAATAAAACTGAAATTAAAGTGTAATACCACTTATCATATGAAATACAAATATTAGGATATATTATTAGGATATATATCCAAATAAAGATATGCAATATTTGTACACTGAAGTCATAGCTGAGATATTGTGAAGAGATCCTGAATAAATGGAGAATTATACTGTTTCTATGGATTTTAAACCTCAATATTGTAAGACAACAACTCTCTTCAAATGGATCTACAAATTCCATGTGATATTCAACAAAATTCCAACTATTATTTTGCTTATATTTTCAGAAATTAACAAGATGATTCTATAATCTATGTAAAACTGCAAGGACTAAGAATAGGAAAAGTTACTTTGAAAAAAGAATGAAGCTGTGGTCTTATTAATGAAACATTAACAATTATTATAAAGCTATAGTAATCATGCCTTCAATATGTCAATGCTAAGAAAGACAAATGAACCAATGTAATGGGATAGAGAATCCACATAAAGGCCCATCTATATAAATATAATTGATTTACAACAAGGATGCAAAGGAAATTCAGTGGAGAAACTAGAAAACTTTCAAAACAATTTTGCTACTGGAGCAATTGGACATTCTTATTCATAAAATGAATATCTATCCATATCTTGGTCCATATACAAATATTAATTCAAAATGGGTCATAAACATGTATATATTGCATCCTGGAAGAAGTACTTGACCTTGGTTATATAAAGATTTCTCATATTTCTTACATACTCGAAAAGCTCAATCCATATAAGGCAGAAATTCATTAATTTTATCTCATCAAACTAAGAACTGATTTTTCAAAGACATTGCTAAGAGTATGAGAAATTTTACCAGGAAGAAAATATTTTCATATATCTAGATATAAACACTTAAAATACTTTGTATTGGAATGTAAAACCCAAGCACAAAGTGGGCCAAAGTTCTGAAGATACTTCATCAAAGATGATATTTTCTTACCAATTAAGAACACACAAATATATTCCACACGACTAATTATTAGATAAATACAAATTAAAACCTAACATTCACCATTTAGAATGAGTATTCCAAGTGTTGATGTAGTTGTAGTACAACTTGAATTCTCACAATTTGTTTATAGGACACATGTGGCACAACCATATTGAATATCATCTCTCACTTTCTTAAAAAGGTATGCACATATGACTATATGTCCCAGCTATTCTACTCCTACCCATATACCTAAGACAAATTAAAGATCGTATACATAGCAAGATGTATATATGTCTTTAATTTGTAATATCACCAAGTTGGAAACAACCTGAATGTCCATGAAGGAAGTAAAAGGGTATGGAGAAAATGGAATGCTATTAATCACCTATAAACAGGAATATACTCATAATGAGTTAACAACAAAGCTAAATCTCAAAATGATGATGATACATGAATGAAGCCAGACAAATAAGTGCATATATAAGAAAAACCTTAGAAGAAAAGGGTTTTTTGAGGTTCATGATTCCAGAAGTCTGAGTCCCTAGAAGGCCCATTCAATTGCTCTGGGTCTGAGGTGAAACAATACTTCATGAAGTAAAAGCCCAGTGGAGGAAAGCTGCTCAGCTCATAGCAGGGTCAGGAAGCAAAGAAAGAGAGAATGAAGAGCCTTCCTTCCAGGGCATGCCCCAGGCCAAGTGAACCACCTCTTCCAGCCACACTTCACCTTCCTATAGTTTCCACCCAGTCAGACCATTCAAATTAGGATGGGCTAAATGGGATACAGCTCTCATAATTGAATCATTCCACGTCTTAATATTCCTGCATCAACAGAAATTTGCAGGGGGACTCCTCATATCCATCTTATAACAACAGGGATAGGAGAAAGCATGAGTGTGAATGGTAAGTTTACTATCTTGATTAAGGTGATGTCACAAACAAATACACATGTCAAAATGTATTGAATTATATATTTTAAACAAGTATAATTATCAACTGTATTTAATAACATTTCCAAAATCACTCTTAAAATCTTAAAAAATATTGGTCATATTTGTAAATTGGAGAATTACTGGAGACAAAAATGTTCCTCCATTGAAAAGACTGCAACTCCCAAATAACAAGGCCTGATTGATTATCCAATATTTTAGTGATACAAGAACGTTTCAAACTCTTTCCTTAATATGTCTGGCACTAAAAATCTACCAAATAGCAATATTAATAAAATATGCAACTAAGCAATCTTTTATTCGAAAAATATAAAGTTGTATGGCTTCCTTGCCTCAGAACTTATAAAGGACATAATCTTGAGTCAAACTTACTGAAAGGCAATAAATAATGAAGCCTCTTGAAAATGGCTTAAGTAACCATATTTTGGGTTACTTTGCTGTCCAAATATTATTTTTTTCTTTAATCTGTCTTCCTCACAATCTGAAATGGTGGCTGTCCTAAATAAAATTATATCTCACATACATTATCTTATACAAACATGCCCATGATTAATACAATTATTGAACATATTATGTTATTCTAATGCTACAGAACATTAGGTTGCCATAATAAAGTACTGAAATTATAGTAGGTGAAAATTACATTTTTATGAGGCATTAAATTAGAAAGTCAAATGTAGAAAATTGTGTACTATTTCTATAAATCAATTAAAAAACCTGTATATATTATATGTGTCTATACTTTTGTGTGTATGTATGTGTATATATGTGTATACATAGATAAATAGATATAGATGTGTTTGTGTGTATATGTGTTTATGTGTGTGTGTGTGTGTGTGTGTGTGTGTGTGTAACATATTTTGATGATTATATGAGTACATTGAAAACTATGGGAACCAGCTTAGTAAGTGTTCCACATGGGTCTTCCAGGGTAGAAATGCTGAAAATCAAAGGCAATAGAAGAAAATATTTAAAAGGTTGAAAAAAATCTGTGATCTGATTAGGTAATATTAATAAATTTGTGTAATTTTCAAATATAATGCATTTAATGAAAAGTACTGAATAACTGAAAAACAATACATTTATTATTTTAACACTCAAATCCAACTTATTTAATGCTGAGGCATTACAATATATAAAGAGGAGGTATATAGTTTAAATAATGAATGTCTGACACTCAACATTTTATCAACTCAAAAATGGCAATCCTGTATTACTTAAATTAAAGTAGTATAACACTTGCATATTCTCTTAATTACTACAAGTTCTGCACAGATATTGATCCAGTAACACCTCATACACTAGATTTCTAGGGAAAAAAATTCACTAGTCTATTTTGAAATTAAATTTTTTGAGTAATCCTTTTAAAATACTGTTGTAATCACTGTCCAAGCAAATCATTCCATTCTAGTTTAAATACTATCCTGGATAAACATAAGATAAAAAGCAAATTTTGTTGAAAAATGATTAAGAAAAATTATTTTTTTTGAGAAAAATAATTAAGGAAATTGTTGGGGATAAGATACAAAACAAAAAAATGCAGAAACAAGAAAAGGTACTGAGACACTGGTGTCTTCAGAAGCCTCTGTTACTCTCTGCTGTCTTAGGTCTTCTGTTTAGTAAGACACGGTGATAGGATATTAAGCTTGGCAACAAGCATAATGGAAGATATGTCTTCATACTCTCCATATAACAGCAAAGTAATAAAATGCCCCGGAGGTGTTAAGATGATACTTAACTTTCTGAAGCTTGGCTCTGGATAAACAGAAAAAAGGGAAGAAAATCTCGAAAAATTCCCATATGCATTCTACATTCATCCATCTGATGCTAGGAAAATTCTACTCCATGTTTACTATATATGCCCAAATGAAAACCAAAACAGTGATCAAAATATGATATAGATTGAGTCTTCAAATAATTAAGAGAAGTGAAATGGTGATGCTTTCAGGTAGATTAGATATTAGTGCCAAACTTCATAATAATTCTATAGAAACAGGCTGCACATCCCAGTTCCTTTACAGTTTGGAACTGAGACAGCTGGAGATGAGCTACTCAGTGAGGTGGGTGAATGAGAGAGGGTCCTGAGGGTCAATGTTGGGCTTGGAGAGGCTCAGAGACTCTGGGGAGTGAAACAGAGAGAAAAAACTTATTAATCATAACATATTTATATGTATGTAAATATGTACATAGAGAATAGTGTGTGTGTGTGTGTGTGTGTGTGTGTGTGTGTGTACACACCAAAAGAATGAGAGCTAATAACAGAACATAAACATAGGATGGAGAGAATGAATATAGCTCAATGCTGTTTTTTAAAAAACACTAATAATATTGACAAAACATGACACATGCATCAAGAAAAAGAGGGTGAGGGCTGGGGATGTGGCTCAAGCGGTAGCACACTCGCCTGGTATGCGCAGGGGGATGGGTTCAATCGTCGGCACCACATAAAAATAAAATAAAAATAAATATTGAAAAATTCTCTCTCTCTCTCTCTCAAAAAAAAAAAAAGAAAAAAAAAAGAAAAAGAGGGTGAAGTTTCAAGTACACGATATTTAGATGAAAGGATGTAAAATTGATGTAGAAAAAGGTAAAATAATAATAAAAGGCTATGTGGATGGTATTTTGAAAAGGGGGAAAACTGAGAGAAATTGTAAAATATAAGAAAAATTTCTATTTACAATGTTGATTCCAGAAGAGACAGAAACAATAAATAATTGAATCTCTAATTTACAATTTTATACAAGGTATAATTTTCATCCGGATTCAGTTTTAAGGGTGATTTTTATACCATATCTTTAAGGTATTAGATAGCTTTAAAAAATAATCAAAATAACATGAGAAAGAAAATGGTAAATGAATCTTACTCACAAATATAAATCGAGAAAAATATGTAGATAGTAATGTAAAACTCCAGAAAAGGAATATGTTATCATACATAAACATTTATTTCAGGTATAATAGGTTGGTTTTAAATTTACCCAAAATACTTCCAAAACCAGTAAAAACCCCAAAGAACTATGAATTCACTTTATCATGTTAGCTTATTTTGGTGGAAAAATAAAAGATGATAATCTCATTAGATGCACAAATAATTTTATAAAAATTATCATTACATTATTTTTAAAATAGGAACTATAAATCTAAATATAGGATCAAAGACTTTCAAAAAATATCACACTAATTACAAACTGTTAAAAATACTTTAACATCCAGAAAACAAGAAGGTGCCAATTCTCATCACTTCTGCATTATTTTGGACATCTTAGGGAGTGTTATAAGTTAAATGCCTGCATAGTTTGTGGTGTAAAGGAGTTGAGAACTTGTGCTTCCTGTGAGCTCCTAATTCCTAAGATACATGAGCAGAGTGGAGTTCAGCTTTGTGTTCTAAGGGTTTCATTTTGCTTTTGTTTTTGACTTTATCAAGTTTGGTTTAGAGAAGTCAATCAACCTATTTGTTAGCCAAGTGATTAAAAGGTTTTAAAAAACCCATCCTGAAATGGAACTTAGAAATACATTTCTTCTTATAGAAACTGGAAGTGAAGGGAAAAGTTACTTCCACTCCAATCATTGAAAAGAGGATAAAGAGGAGATCCCTGATGTCAACCTTGCATACTTGAACTGACAGAACTTTCCTCATAGCAATTTGGAACAAATTAAGTATGCAGTAGGGAATTATTAGTCAGTAAATCTTGAATCATAAAATTTTGTAATTAATTTTTTAAATGTAAGCATACATATAGACAAAATTTTTGAACAGTTCAATTCAATAGAAGATTTATTTGGGACCATTTGGCTGACAAGAGATTATAAACCCAATGGAAAGACTGGTAAATGAAATATGAAACTACACCAGAATAAACTATTACTGTAATTCATGCCTGCACCCATAGGACTTCAGCCATTTATGGTATCTTTTCAGGACTGTGCATTTGTCATTTTTTTCCTCCTTAACTCAAATTGAAAAGCTCTATAGCTCGGTGGCCTGTTAGATTTTGATATTAGGATCCAAATCTCTGTTACCATGGGGACCAAATATTATAAAAGATTCACATAGTAGCCAATTTTTTATCTATCTGAAGAGCTATTCATTTCAGAAACAAGGTTAATGGAGTCCAGCACTTTAGACTTGGTATCTTATGTATTTGTAAGGCTATGAAACATAAAATAGTGTTGAAATAAAAAAATATATATATACATATATATATATCATAAAAGATACAAAATATAAGAATGATAATATTGTAATGTTTTAAACTTTAATTTTCTTTAACACATATACATCTAGATTCTGAAAATAATTAGCATTCAATACTCATTTTCATGGAATAATGTCTAATTATATCATCTCCTTCTATATTAAGAGCTGAAATTTATTTATCTCTGGTCAGAAATATTAGTTGAGATTTCATCTTGCTAGTTAATTGAAGGGATTATTAAGTAGGTAATTGGAGAAGACTGGCTACTTAGTTGAGCCAGACCATGAGAAAAATGCTAATGTTTTCATGTAAACTTCACTGAGAATTTAAACAATGAAAAACCCACTCTGGATACTGGTTCAGCAGTATAACTCTATAGAGCCTATTTCTGAGCACATACACGTCATACAATAATGCACCATTGAAGACTCAGGTGTGTGTTCATGTATTTGTGCATTTTTAAGTTCATGAAATAGTAATTCCTGAAAGTAGATCTCAAGTGGTGCCTGGAATCATGAGCCAAAGTCATACCAACTGTACATAATCTAAGAATAAGGATTGAAGAAAATTTGCCAAGTGTCAGTGAATTTCCATAGGAGAGAATGCATAAAGGCCAGGGGTGATGATGTACTTGATGAAGCCAGAGATTACCCTGAGAGCAAAACAGAGCAGGGCACCAAAGACTGTGCATCCTCAGCTGAGTCACTCTAAGCAAGGCAGGGAGGGGAAACCGGTTCATGCGTTGTCATATAATATAGAGAAATAAAACTGCAGCAAAGAAAATTAGTGCGGATTCTGTGGTAACATGTGAATGTTATACTTAATTGTGTGTGGTCTGGAAAACAAGCAGATTTGAAGCTATTTATCTTACAAATTAAAGGAATAATACTTAAAATATATGTACACAAAAGGAGTAGTATCTGTTTTTTCCATGTATATATTTTAGTTTTTATTTTTACAGTTTTTTAATTATACATGTCAATAGGATTAATTTTGACATAATTAAAAAGACATGGAAAATAATTTGTTATAAATCAGTCCCCAGTATTCTCCTTTGCCTTTATTCCACCCTCCCCCTATTCCTATCTCTCAGCTCTACTGATATGTCTGCTATTTACTTATAGTTTTTTTTAATTAGTATCTTGTGGATGTACTTGATGGTGAGATTCACTGTAGTCTATTAATATATATATTAATATATATGAAATATATATATTAAATGTAAGTCAGATTCATTCCATTGCCTTTCCCTATTCCATTCCTCCTCCCTTTCCTTCATTCTCCTTTGTCTAATACACTGATCTTTTTCTATTCTTTTTTTTTAATCCCACCCCTTATTTTGGATTAGATTCAGCATGTCAGAGAAAACATTCTACCTTTGATTTTTTTGGGACCAGCTTATTTCACTTAACATGATATTCTCTAGTTTCAGCCATTCACCAGAAAATGTCATAAAGTCATTCTTCTTTATGGCTGAGTAATACTCCATTGTGTGTGTGTGTGTGTGTGTGTGTGTGTGTGTGTGTGTGTGTGTGTATGTACATTTTCTTTATAGCTTTTCCATTGAAGGGCTCCTAACTTGGCTCCATAGCTTGGCTATTGTGAATCGAGGTGCTATAAACATTGTTGTGGCTGTGTCCCTCTAGAATGCTGTTTTTATTCCTTTGGATATATATATGGAGTGGGATTGCTTGGTCATATGGTGATTTCATTCTGAGTTTTTTTGAGGAACCTCCATGCTGCTTTCTAGAGTGGCTGAACTAATTTGCAGTCCCATCAACAATATTTGAGCGTAACTTTGTCCCTACATACTTACCAACATTTGTTACTTGTATTTTTGGTAGTTGAAATTCTGGCTGAAGTGAGATGAAATTTCAAGGTAGTTTTAATTTGCATATCTCTAATTACTAGAGATATTGAACATTTTTTTCATGTATTTGCTATTTGAATTTTTCCTTTTGAGAAGTGTCTGTTTAGTGCCTTTGTCCATTTATTGATTGGGTTATTTGCTTTGTTGATGCTAAGTTTTTTGAGTTCATTATATATCCTGGATATTGATGCCCTATCTGAGGATCAGGTGGTAAAGATTTTCTCCCAATCTTTTGGCTCTCTCTTCATGCTCTTAATTATTTTCTTTGGTGTGAAGAAGCTTTTTAATTTGATGCCATCCCATTTATTGATTTTTTGTTTTACTTCTTGCACTTTAGATTCTTGTTAATGAAGTCGGTTCCTAAACTGATAGGTTAGAGTGTTGTAATAGCATTTTCTTCTAGCAGGATATCTGGTCCGATTCCTGGTTCTTTGATCCACGTTTTTTTTTTTTTTTTTTTTTTTTTTTTTTTTTTTTTTTTTTTGAGAGGGCCGGGTTCAGGAATTAAACTCAGGGGCACTCAACCACTGAGCCACATCCCCAATCCTATTTTGTATTTTATTTACAGAAAGGGTCTCACTGAATTGCTTAAAGACTCGCTTTTGCTGAGGCTGGCAACTGTCGATCCTCCTGCCTCTGTCTCCCAAACCTCTGGGATTACAACCATGCACCACTGTGCCCAGCTTTGATGCACTTTAAGTTTAGTTTTGTGTAGGTGAGAGATAGGGGTTAAATTTTATTCTGTTACATATGGATTTTTCAGTTTTCCCAGCACCATTTTTGAACAGGCTGTCTTTTCTCGAATGTATATTTTTGACACCTTTATTTAGTATCAGATAACTGTATTTATGTGTGTTTGTCTCGGTTTCTTCTATTCTGTCCCATTTGTCTTCATGCCTTATTTTGGTTCCAATACCATGCTGTTTTGTTACTATAGTTCTGTATTATAATTTAAAGTTTCCATGTTTCAATGCCTTCTACTTCACTTTTCTCACTAAGGATTGCTTTGACAATTCTGGGCTTCTTGTTTTTCCAAATGAATTTCATATTTGCTTTATCCATTTCTCTGAAGAACATCATGTCATTGGAATTTTCATGGCAATTGCATTGAGTCTGCATAGCAAGATTGGTAATATGGCCATTTTGACAATATTAATTCTGCCTATCCAAGAACATGGGAGGTCTGTCCATTTCATAAGGTCTTCTTCAACTTCGTTCTTTAGTATTCTATATTTTTTATTGTAGTGGTCCTTTATGTCTTTTGTTAGATTGATTCCTAAGTATTTTATTGTCTTTTTTAGACTACTGTAAATGGGATAGTTTCCTAATTTCTTTTTCAGTAGATTCATCCTTGGAGTATAAGAACACAAATGATTTACAGGTGTTGATTTTGTATCCTGCTACTTTGCTGAATTCATATATGGGCTCTAGAAGTCTTCCGGTGTAGGTGGGTTTTTTTTGTTTGTTTGTTTTGTTTTTTAGGTCTTCTAAATATAGGATCATCATCAGCAAAGAGAGGTAATTTGGGCTCTTCTTTTCATATTTGTATCCCTTTGTTTTCCTTCTCTTGCCTAATTGCTTTGGCTAGAGTTTCAAGGATTATGTTGAATAGGAGTGGTGAAAGGGGCCATCCATATCTTGTTCCTGTTTATAGAGGAAATGCTTTCAGTTTTTTTTCCATTCAGAATAATGTTGGTTTGGGTTTGTCGTATAGAGCCTTTACAATGCTGAGAGGTTAATTACTGGTTTTACTTCTGTCAATTCCTTTTTCAATACTCTGGCCTTTATACATTTATTTTAAATGTAGATTTGTGTCTGTGAACTTTGTAGTTTAGCCACCATCTGAAGAGCTTTTACTACAAGGCAGGTCTAATGGCAACAATTCTTAACATTTTTTTTCCACAACATTATGCATCTCTTTTTTATTTTTGAAGGATAATTGCACAGGGTTCCAAATTCTAGGTTGATTTTTTTAAATACTTTACACATTCTACTGCATTCTAGTTTTGTTCACATAGTTTCTGAGAAGAAGATGCAAGTAAATCTTATCATCTTTCCTTTATAATGTGCCCCCCATCCTTTGATTTCCTTTAGGATGTTCATCATTTTTATGAGGATTTTTCAATTTTAAGTTAGTTTTGTTTTCTGTCATTTCATTTGTTCCCCTTAACCTTCTCTGGGCTTCCTGATACTGTGATTTGGCATGCAATATTAATTTGGGGGAAATTCAGTCATTGTTCCAAATATTTCTTCTGTTCTTTTTTCTTTTCTTCTTCTCCTTCTTATATCCCCACTATGTATATGTTCTATGTAGTTGTGCCACGTTCCTTGGATATTTATTTCTTTTCATGTTCATTCCCTTTACTTTTTAGTTTCAAAATTTTTATTAATATACATATCAATAATCTCAGAGATTCTCGCCTTAGCCATATCCAGTCTACTCATAGCCCATCAAATTCTCATTGCTGTTACAGTGATTTTATCTCTAGGATGTTTTTTCTTTCTTTTATTTCTTTTCGTTGTTGTTGTTGGTACTGGGGCTTGAACCCAGAGGGATTGTACATTTGAGCTACATCCTGGGCCCTTTTCATTTTTTATTTTGAGACATGTTTTACTACTTTGCCCAGGCTGACCTTGTGATCCTCCTGCCTCATCATCCCAAGTAGCTGGGATTGCATGTGTGAGCCACTACTCTTGGCTTAGCTTTAGCATTCATATTTGGTTCTTTCCCAGTATTTCCAATTCTCTGTTTACATTGTCAATATGTTCTTTTATGTCATTGATTACAGTCTTTATCATATTAATTTTAATTATTTTAAATTTCTGGTTCAATAAGTTCAACATCCTTGTCATATCTGGTTCTGATAAGCTCTGTCTCTTTAAGCTGTGTGTGTGTGTATATATATTTTTTCCTTGATAGCTAGGCCTGATGTACCAGGTAAAAGGCATTACTACAAATAGGTCTTTATTAATGTGGTGTAAGTTATGAGGAAAGTAGAAGAATTCTACAGTCCTATGATTAACGGTTCCATGTCCTGGGCTGTGAAGTTCACCTGTTTCTCAGAATTACTCTTCCCTAGATGGGGCAGGATTATAATGGTTAATGTTTGAAAAAGAAAAAATCTACCTCTAATTTCTTAAAGACATTGGTATAAATAGGATCTCTAAGCAAAGATAAAGCTTACTATGATAATGTTTTAATCACTGAAGAGATTTCATCTAGTTATTATTTTAGAAAATCAGAGAGAAAAAAATGATTAAAAAGATCAGAATAAACTTTTAAAATCAGAAAAATGAATGCGTACAAAGAAGAAAATGAATGCTTTCAATATATCTAATAGATTCTTAGAGAACCTAGACAGGCATAGTGGAGAATGTTCCTGGAAGTTTTGGGGAAGTAAGAAATGAATTTTTGAAGACCCAAAGGAATATATTGTAAATACAGGCATCAAATTCACTTTTCCTCTCAGAAGGTAGGTGAAACAGAATGTGACCTGAGGATAATGTATCTAGTGATAGACTAGTAATCAATTCTTTCTGTAAACAATAACTACAGAATTTGAAGCAATACTAATATATTTTGTTCTAAATATAAAAATAATTTCTGTATCAAAAAATAATAGTCTTCTCAATTTTTAAAACCAGGGTTTACAAATGATTTTCCAGAAATCTTTGATTTTTTTTTAAAGAATAGAGGGATTTCTTGCAGAGTTAAGCAGGGTATCTCTAGATTTCAGGTTTGTGACAGATGTTTAAAATACTTGAACAATAACATATTAAGAAATCTGAATTTACTATTTTAAAAAGGGGGGTAGGTGGGTAGTCACAAAATCCAAAGATTTGGGGAAATTTTCAATATTAAAGTCATTTCCTGAATAGCTTATACATTTCAATGAACAAATTAGGAAAGATATCCTCTCTCACTTTCCAAATGAGAGGCAAAATCAACAGCCTAAAGAAATGCAGGTACAGAGGCTGCTTTAAAATGAAAGTAATGAAAAAGAGTTATCGGAGGGCCTGTGTCAGGTCTAAGGATTGTGCCTGTTTCATTGCACTGTTACTTAGCTCTACCCTGCATAACTGTTAAGAACCTAAAAGATGAAATGATGCAGAAGGGACTCCAGTCCCACCTATGAGCAACAACAGCAACAATAACTATGACTACAATAATAACTATGCTGCTGCTGACGATATAATGTCATTAGTCCAACAGTGCAATGGGTTGACTTCTTCCTAAGAATCTGATGCCACCTGTAAGAAGATTCTTTCCTGTGAAGCCTCTAGATGAGAATCCAGTCTTGGTTGACTCTTCATTTGCAGCCTGCGAGGCACTAAGTTAGGAATAGGCTAAGAAACAACCAGACTCCCACATCAAGGAAACCATGTTAATTATGTTTTAAGTTGCAAAATTTGTGGTTAGTTTGCTACATAGCAGTTGGCAATGAGATATCTCCAAAAGTAACAATCCAGAAAAATTCAGTAGTGATCAGAAAAGTTGTCCTTTTCTCTCCTGGTAACTTAAGAAATTTACCAGGAAGTACAATTTTTAGTATGACCGCTTTGAGTATTCCGGAAAATGTATGGTATTAGTAACACAGGTGATCACGGGCTCTTCCCCACAATCAAGGAGAAAACCTGTCTGGCCTCCCTCACGGTGAGTTCTGCAAAAGATGTTACAAACTGATTTTTGAACCATTCACTGTGGCAGAAGCAGAGAAGACTTAGAATTACTTTCCCTTGCTGTCTGCAAAGGCTCACCCCCAGGAACTCATAGGAGTGTTTGTCAGATTGGTTAATCTATCCTGTCTACAGTCCATTCCTGGGATGACATTATCTCATTGAGAGAAGATTTCCAAGTTCTTTCTGGATAAAAATCTCAAAGTTCGGTGTTAATAGTTGCTATTTGCTATGGCAGAGAAATGTCTGACATACAGAGACACTCTGTCTCCTTCCTCAAGCTGCATTTTATCCAGGAAGTGTTTTGTGTTTAGCTCTAAAATGAGTCTATGTAATTTGCAGAGTTTTCCAAACTCTGTTAATTATTTTATCAATTCTCTCAAAAATGGATCAAATACCATTAGAAATTGTAATGATTCATCATAAATTACCTTGCCTTCCTAACGCAACCTTCTCAGTTTCCCCTGCTGCAGAGCATTGTTTTAAAAATGGACTGTGCTTTGTATGCTTTATTCACAAGAGCAACTCCAGGTGCATATGAAGATAAAGGTGACTAATTAGGTTGCTGCTTATTCTCAAGGAAGTAATTAGGCATCATTAGGGTATTATTTTTTAAATTAGGGTTTGCTTTCATGTGGAATTTATATAGTACTCTGTCTTTGTAGAAACAGTCTTGAAACTCATTCATTTGTTCAAAAAGAAAAATTAAATGTCATCATTAAGGCCTACCTTTCTGAAAACATAGCCAACAGCAATTTGGTCCAAAATTTGTCAGCTTCACACAAAAGGCAGTTCGAACATTAGCAATCAGACTTTCAAGGTGATTGCTATCAGGGTATAGAGACATGGGTTTAGAAAGCCCTGAAATCATCATTCTAATAATCAGTATTGGCAAAAACTCTTATCATTTCCAAGTCCTTAGAGATACAGAAGTCTAAGGTGCACATCTTGATGTCAGGGAGCACATCTAAGGTTTCCTTTGCTATGTGGTTTCAGGCAACATTTGAAGATTGTTTTACGAGGGACATCTGATCACACTGTCTAGGGGATTGTTTATAAATTCGAAAGTATCCTTATGAGAAGCTCAATTATGAGGTAACTTATAAGGTGTGTAAAAAGGGACTCTGAGTAGATCCTTAAATCCTCTCCAAAGTATCACCCCTGAATTGCTAAGATGGCTGGCACTAAGATGTCTGGTACTTCAACATTGTGTTCTGAAGGTCATTTTCATAGCATTCTGATAAATTTATTTACATATGAGATAACTGCTTTTGAAAGTATTACCAGGTTGTCCCTTTAGATTTATTTTCTTGGGTAAAACAAACAAACAAAAATTTCTTCCTCTGTGTAATGTGGACATTCTATCTACCTACCTTTTCAATGTTTTTGTAAGGATTAAATTAGTTAATCCATAATCCATATATACTACTTAGAATAGTGCCTGGAAAATAAGTACCCAGTAAATATGATCTATTTTTGTTTTAGTGCGATCATTGCTATTACTGGTAGTAGCTGCTATGTTCTGATCCCCTATAGAAACACCAGATGTTGAAACTTAATGGTCAGAGTGATGGTATTAATATGTGGGGCCTTTTAAGAGGTAGTTACTTCCAGAAGGCTCCTCCCCTCTTGGGTAGGATTAAGGTCCTAATGAAAGGGCCTCCACCTGGGCTGTCTTGCCTTCCCACCTTCCACCATGTGAGGACATGGCATTCCTCCCTTCTGGAGTTTGTGCTCCTCACCAGGTGACAGTACCTGCCAGTGCCTTGATCTTGAACTTCCCAGGCTTCAGAACTGTAAAAGTAAATTATTGTTCTTTATAAATTACCCAGTAATAGTCATATTCTGTGATACCGGACAGAATATATTAAAACTGTGTATTAGGTATTAGCTAGGCATTAGGTGGAAGATAGAAAATTGTCTCATATATCACCTATGATTTAAACATGTTTACAAATATTAAAAGTTCAAAAAGTCAATTTTTTTCCTGTCTTAATCTCATTCATAAATATCCACTTGCTCACCATTTCCCTTCCTGCTCTTAAGCTAATAACATTACTTCTTTTTCAATGAGAAATAAAAGCATGTCAGAAGGAAATTTCCTCAGATGATGAATACCATGCTTCCCAACAAGTTTCTGCAGACACCTTCTTCCTTTCCTCTTCTACCATTGATGATACTTCTAAACTTTGATCTAAAGTCCCTTTGAGGTACAAGATTCCATATCCTGTGGCTGCTCAGGGACATAGCTCCATAATTCTCTCCATGTCATTATTTCTTTCACATTATTGACTTTTCTTTCTTGAGCAATTATTATCATCAGCATGAAGCTCCCATGCTTTGTATTTCTTCCTTCCTAAGAACCATACCTACCTAACCTGTCTTTCTCCAGCAGCTACAACTCCATTTTATTGTTCTTATTTTGTATCAAAATTCCACTTCTAAATAGTTATTTATCTCTCTTCAATTCCTCTCGTCCAAATTATTCTTTTACTCATGCCCAATTAAGCTTGAGAAACCACCAAAATTTCAAAATTTAAAAATCTCAAAATTTCTGTTCCAAGTTCTTCCTAAATTCACCTGACTTGATCTTCCAGCAACATTTGGAATAGTCATATATCCCCTCTTCAATAGTTACTTCGCTTGTCTTTCAATTTGCCATTTTTTCATTAGGTGTTCTTTCTCAGTGCTGATTCCTTTGTTCATTTCATTTATTTACATAGGCTTCAGTAAAACCATTGTATGATAAGTCAAAGAGTATATATCCAAATGCTAACCTGATGGTTTTAGTTGGAAGTTTAATACATATGTCATGAATCTGAAAGTAATATTTCTCCATGAAGTCTCCTCCTAACAATCACTCTTGAATGAGGGTAACTCAGCACTGCCATTAATTCAGCTAAAGTTTAGTTTATTTTATAGCAGGGAGAAGCAAAGCATGACTAAAAACATTTTACAAAGGATATACCAAATTTTTATCTTTAAAAAGTATTTCCCTAGGCATACATAGAATGGATGGGAGTTGCAAGAGGCTGTTAATACATAAACCAGTATAAGGCCACTGTCATAGTCCCAGAGAAGTAAAAGGTAAGGGTCTACAGAAGAAGATGAAATGGGGGTTGAGGGAAAAGCCCATATAACAGAGTTATTTTGGATTTGCAACTAATTGTATATGGAGAATTTAGGGAAAAGCACAAAGGAACTACTTTGAGGTCCACCAGCTATGTAGATGGTGATGTCACCAACTTGACCAAAATATACAGTGGAGGTAGTGAATTTTGGGAAGGACAATACACTTTCTGAATTCAGCTTGGGGAAATGCTCTAGTGAGAGGGTCTACCAGACAGTAAATATATTTGCTTACTTCTATTTCAGTTCTTTCTTTGACACTCAGTGAGAATTAAAGTTGTAGTTTGTGAAATGAGAAATAATAGACATCTAAGAACAGGATTGGGAGAATTAAATTAGTAGTGATGCATTTGTGAACCTGTACTCTGGAGAACTACTCTCTGTCGGTTGTGTATATTTGGACTGGTAGTTTAACTCCACTGTGATTCCTTTTTATCATCTGTAAAGTGGGAAAATAGTAGAAGATACTGTGACAAAGTTACAGTGCTCACTAAATATTCCATTGAGAGTGTGAAATTGTGAAAAGTGAGAAAAACAGGAGGGTGCTGATGAAATTGAGGACTTCAATGTTTTAAGAGTATTCAAAGAAACATCAATGTTAGGGTGACTAAAAAGAACCTTGTATGATTGGTAGAAGATAGCAACAGTGGCTAAAATACTAGCTGTATTAATTTCTATAATATATATTATTATCAGATGTATAGTGTTTTCTATACTATGGTATTGGCTTAGTACTAAGGGGTCAACTGCAAATAAACTGATATTGGAGACTGGAAATACTGTGATCATTTTCATGCAGTATTAAGTTATTTGATTTAACTCTCATTTAAAAATTTAGCAAGATATTTAAAACCTGTTGCCAGAATAAAAAAGGATGGAAATCAAAGTATTATTGATATGTGCTAGTCTTCATTGCCTGTTTGGGGCTAGATGTTATAAAAAAAAGAGATGAGCTAATTTTCCAACAGAATTAGAAGAAGTGGGGTCGATTCCAGAGATAAGGAGGCTTTGCAGTGTTAGATATTCTAGCTGCTTGGATAACTCAAGCATTGGGAGTTGAAATTGAGAATGAATTGGAATGATAACAACAAATTAAAGCCAATTTCTATGGCACAGATCAGATTAAGGTTATGGTTTTAAAATCTTTTGCTAAGAAACAGAATATCAGGCTAAAGATACAATTATATGTTTGGCTTACACTGTCTTTCAATTAGAAAAATGACTTCATTTATAGGTCTTTACACATTGTACTGCCAAAGAAACTATAAGCCACTCTGAAACAGTGCTATGTCTTGTTTTGCTTCAAGCAGAAAACAAGATAAAAAATGTGCATAGCCTTCAACAAAGCATGGTTATGGAACACAGAATTAAGTAGAATCAAATAGTTTTCATATAAGAAGGACACATTGTGGCAGACAGTGGTCTTATCGGACATTTTTTTGTGTTCCTCATTCCCTAATCCTTACTGTTAAATGTGCCCATGAAGCGTGTTTTGGCCAAAGCAGTGTAGGCACAAGTAATTTGTGTACCTTTCATGTGAATATTAACAGATGGCAGTACCTCTAATAGCCTTGGATTTGAGCGACTACGTAAAATAGAACCATTCCCATACATTCTCAACCTAGAGCAAGTTTGTGTATGGACCAAAACACTGAAACAAACTTTTTCCCGGTTAAGTATCTGACATTTGATGATTGTTTCATACAACTTAATCTAACACACTTCATTTAAAATGATCTTAGAGGATTACTGGAGAATTGAGTAAGCAAATAAATATAAAACACATGGGTAATTGAAAAAAGTAAGTAATATAACTTGTACCTAATATTGCCTAATTTGTCAGAACATTTTCCTGTCATTAAAGGACACATGACTATATATGATTTCCAGTACTCCTTTGCAGACTTGCTTGGTATCTAAAAATATATCACCATTAATTGGTATTTGTACCATGATCAAATTCCAATAGTATATGCTAAATTATATTTTATAGAGAAATGAAATACGATTTCTAAAGGATTATCCCAATTATTTTGCATAGAAATATCCACTAGTAGTGTCTGCAAAATACATCATTTGTTAAGAAATTTTGAGAAATTTTTCCATTAAAAATTCCTTTATTTTATATTGTCAAAATTTAATGCTTTCTATTAAAACAGGTAAATGTATATGATCACAGTCACAGTTACATTTGTATATGGAAAAATAATAGCATTAACAGTGTGGAAATGAAAAAAATATACTTATATTATTTTTCACTTTTCCAGAATCTAGGATTCGCACATTGCATTTTAAAATTACCGCCCTCTACTCTCTAAGAATGCCCTCTCATGGCAGCTTTTTATGTTAAGTGTTGGTCTACTTTCTATAATTTTATTGAGTATACCTCAGAAATGTTTCTTGAAAATTGTATCTCCTTTTGTAACCTGCGGCCATAGTCACAGTCCTCACTGTATCACAAATTGTTTTTATAGTCTTCTAAATGATCTTCTAGTGCCTGTTCTCTACTCCTCCAGGTAGAAGAGTTTATTGACATTATTCTGAAAAATATTAAAAGAGAAAAGAGCTCTGATAATCCTTTTTGTGTCCTTTGCTGATTTTCTTATTTTAAGTAGAGAGTCATCCATTTCTATCTGAGGGTAAACTACTAACCATTTTCTAGATTATCAAATACTTGAGCTTCATTTTTCCTAAAAAACATATAAAAATATAATTTCAGTGTTAAGCAGATAATAACATACATTTCTAAAATGGGTAATAACTTACTTCCACAAACTAGTTCAGATTCAAGGACTTAGATGGCTTGTATAGCTTTTATCACCATCAAGGATAAGATAGAAAGAGAAGGGTGAGGGGGAATGAAAAATGAGGAGGGAGGATGGAAGATGGGAGGAGGGGATTAAAGAAGGGTGGGTTTTACTGGTTTGAGCTTTATTCTGTCCTTAATTTTCTCTTTATAATAATGATAGTAAAATCTGACACAATCATCCACTGCTTCACTGCATGCTTATAAATTATTGTCAAATAACATTATTTCAAATAATTTCAACATTATCAAATAGCATAATTATCAGATTACATTTATTTAATTATTACCAGATAACATTTATTGATTGATTTCATCAGGCATCAAAAATAGATAATCCTGAAATTTTTGTTTTAAAACCACATATGTGATTTTCAACTCTTATAATAAAGAACAAAGAACCAAAAAAATTGTAATGTTAACTGTACTAAATTAAAATAAATAAATATGAGAAAATGTAGACAGTAATTTGACATACTACATCAAGATGGGTTAATTAGTAAAACATTTTGAATGGGAGATAATCATTATTATTCTGAAAACAGAATATCCTTTGATATCCTAAAAATGTAAAAAATTATGTAGTAAGCCACTTGGATAAGGTCCATTCTGAAAAAAATTAAATTGGGTTTGCTGAGTTTCAAAAGCAAGACTTTTCCTTGAAGGGTAAATGAAAACAGCTTTCTAACTTAAGATCTTAGATATCATTAGTCCCAATAAAGTTGGTGATTTCTTCTGGGAGGGTTTAATCAGTTTGTTGTGACATGGTACCAGCAGCTCAATTCTATAAAACAATTGTGATTGATTACTGCTGTTCCATGAATTGGCCAGAAGGGAGCCTGAGAAAATCACTCTACAGCCTGCCTTTCAGAGTACCACTTCTGAAAATGATGGTCTTCTAGATTGGATCTATTTTTTTTCTCATGACCATTCATAAAAATCTATCTCATTAGCCATTTTTTTTATTTTCTAAAGAGAAATATCAATGATGGTTACAATCTAAGGTAGAAGTCAGAACGAATTAACTAACTGCAGTGACATGTGGTGAGGTTAAGCCTTTTTCTCACACCCTGAGCTAGTTAAATATTGACATCTCCTGACCTGAACACAGCATGCAGGCTTCGAAGGCCATTTCCATGTCTATTAAAGTGCCCTCGCAATCCAGAGGTCCTCCAAGCCAGTGAACGGTAACCAAACAGACAAGAACTGGCTATTTAAGTGAGCAAAGAGATTCTGAACATAATATAACTCTTCCAAATTTATTTTGGCCTCACTACCATTATTACTTTTATTTATAAGGCACAGGATATGTTGCTTGTCCTGCTTCTGACATCAAGACACACTGAAGGGACTTTAAAGCAAGGTAGCCAACCAGAAAGGTTATTCATTTTACTTAGGAGGAAAAATATCATTCTATGACCACATAGATGGGGTTGAATCAAGCACGGCATTTATGATTCTCATCAGGCTAGGCACAGCTTATTCTACACATCCACAGGTAATGAAGAGTTTTGTTGAGTCATTTTGGATAATAAGGCTATGCAGACAACCTTGAAAGAGCTGCCTTGCTAGAGAAGTAGCTTTGGCTATATTTTATGCACACTGCATCATTTAAAAAGTCACATATTCTGTATTGTGTTTGCCCTGTTATAAACATTCAAAGTCCTCAGTGTAATCTTTATCATCTCATTTTCTATAAAATTAGGCGAAGAGACATAATTTATCCATCATTACCCACAAATAAGAAATAGCAAAACTTCAGAAAAATGTCCTCTGTTCGGGTACTATCTGATTAACTCAGTGAAGTGACTTCCAAATTTCACTCGAATGACTCTATGCTCAAATAATGTGGGCAACAGGGGCCTCTATGGCTTAAGTGTAACTGGAATACACATTTTTGCCTGCAAAGTTTTCTCCTTTATTTGGCTTACCTGGTGTCCCTTCCAGGTAAGTGGCAAATATTCCAGGGACAAGGTAAAAATCTCAAACCCATAAAAACTGTTAACACATTCTCTTAGCTTATTACATTATTTCTCTTATCTTAAAGATCAGTGATGGTTTTCCATAGGAATTGGAGGGAAGGAAAGAAGTAGGTAAAGAAAAGTTGTGGAGACCAGGTAGAGGGTTAGTGAGAAGAGTCTGGAGACCCAATGCCAGGTCATGATAGAAACTGCTAGAAAACAGAACAGTAGGCACAGGCACAAATTTGAAGGGTGGATTTCAGATATTTTCCTTTTAAAGCTCTGATTAGCCATATTTTATGGCATCACTGATTCGTGGGAGAGAGTAATGAAGCAAAGGAATTTGATGTTGACTTGATCATTTATGCTTGCAGTATCTTTTTTTTTATTAAAACCACTGAAGTTAATATGTGAAGAATATAGTTCTACCTAAAGTATAATAATTAAGTTGTGACAGCTATCCATTATGAAATACATTTGACAATTAATGTCACAGATTAGAATAATTACAGACCATTTAAATAATAATGTTTTGAACTTCAGCTAAATCATTTATTATTATACTTTAGAGCACTTTTAAAGGGGTTTTCAATGCCTAATTATAATTTTTGTACACTCTTTCAACAGCAATATATTTTAAGAATTTTTAACTTTATAGACTGAAAATGTGCACTTCTTCATTTGTTTTCTAGTGCATTTGAAAAACCTTAAAGTCATAATAAGTAGTATTATATTTGAAATTTGGATTACTAGGTAATTATAAAATGACACTTAAATTACAATAGCAGCCTATTTCTTCTTAAAATGTATGTCCATTGTAAGATCACAGAAGTTCATGACTGTTTCAAAAATTAAGATTCTTAAAAAATTTATCAGGGTTGAGGTAGAGCTCAGTGGTATAGCACTGGCCTAGTGTGTGAAAAGCACCAAAAAAATTGACATAAAGTAAAATAAATATTAGAATAATTTGCACTACACAAACCTAGATTTTTTTTCCCAAATAGTTCCATGCTGAATGTAAAGTTTACTTCAAAACTTTAACCATGTAAAATAATCTAATGAATTTTGGTTCTAAATCCTAAGATCCCAAATTCTAAGAATGTATTGAATAACTTCAATTTAAGCAGGATATATATTCCATTTTGATTAAAATTCCTCGTAATCTGTTTGATTTGTTTATTTTCAATGGAACTTAAAGTTTGAATTCCAGAGCTTGAATTAATGTGCAGAATTGGTTCCTATACTTCAGAAACAATTTCTAAATGTCTGAGGAGTGAGTCATTTAAGATATAAGCTAATGTGTCTATGGCATGTCTCAGAACATTTTAATAACATTTCATTAATTCAGAATCACAACACATTTGAATTTGCCTAAATATGAAAAGGCTGAGATCTTAGGCAGTTTTATGCATCATTAAATTCAACATAAAATTATATAGCTAGAGCTCACGAGTTCTTTAAGTTTTCACTATTAATAAACACATAAAATGCTAGGGTGCTTAAAGAAATAGCATTGATAGATCATGTGTTAAAAGGAAACTGCATCTGTATCACAGAAAATATAAATCTAAAGGGTGGCTACTGTTACATATCCAGATCATTTTGAATGATCCATAATTAGACCCAGTATTTCTAAATCTATTCTAAAGGAGCTATCTTTTGATGCAATGACCATAACAATCACAATATGAAAGAGTTCTAATTTTCAAACTGGGGACACATATCTGGTCTTTTTTTCTTTATCTTTACCTGGGATAGGATAGCTGGAGCTCCAAAAAGATCTTGGACCATGTGATGATCTCAAATACCAATTCCTTCTGAGAATGATGGGGGGAAAAATGGTGGGGTTTTGGTCACTAATGGTCATGAAGCCACCAAGCCAGCCTTCATTTATCTATCTTCAGACTGTTGTATTTGTGGAAGAATTAAATTCCTATATTGTTGAATCTGGAGTATTTTTCTTTGTCTGCAGCTGAACTTTTACAACATTCACATTATTTGGCTTTGGTTTATACATGTTTTGTTTTGATTTGTTTTTTTTTTCTGGTTATCATTGAAATATTAGAACTTGATTCTAAGTATTACATGTTATACATAATGCTTGTGTTGGCAGTGACATCTCCCAAACTTTCCTTACTTCCAAAAATAAATTAATGGATCTTTTCACTCCCATTGGCCATTTACTAGGGAATTGAAGAGAAATAATACCAAGATCCATAATGGGGTGGGAATGGAGAACACTGGGAGTATGTGGATGGATGGTGACCATTTTGAGGGTCAGTTATATTTATGCAGAAATACACCTCTGTTGGAATTCTGCTTCATCTCTCAAGAGAACATTAACTTGTAAGTTCCCATATTACCTACAGCTTAGTTGTTGAACTAAGAATCACAATGAGACGGAATCAATTTGCTACGTATATTACTACTCCTATTGTACCAAAAACCTTGGGTTAAAATTCCAGCATCTTCTTTAATTCATATTTGGTTTAGAATTTCACTTTTGTTTTGCTATTTTCTTAAGACTTATAATGTGAGGAATAGGCAGTCCACTGGGACTGGCAACCAGAGACATATGAGGACTAAATTATCAGAATATTTAATGGAGGAGATTCTTTAGTCTTTAAATAAATATTCCATATGTTTAACTTATTGATAAATAGAACATTTTCAGCATGAGTGTTGATTTTTAAAACTGTGCTATCTTGAGAAAAAGTTTCTACCTCTATATGTTGTAGGTAAAAGCATGGCCAAAGATATTATGTTTCTTTTCCTGAAAAGAAACTTTTTAGTTTGAGTCCATCCCATTTATTGATTCTTGATATTAATTCTTGCGCCAAGGGAGTCTTATTAGGGAAGTTGGGGCCTAATCCCACATGATGGAGATTAGGGCCTACCTTTTCTTCTATTAGAAACAGGGTCTCTGGTTGTATTCCTAAGTCTTTGATCCATTTTGAGTTGAGTTTTTCTGCATGGTGAGAGAGGGATTTAATTTCATTTTTGAATATTGATTTCCAGTTTTCCAAACACCATTTGTTGAAGAAGCTATCTTTTCTCCAATGCATGTTCTTGGCACCTTTGTCTAATATAAGATAATTGTAATTTTGTGGGTTAGTCTCTGTGTCCTCTATTCTGTATAATTGGTCTACCAGTCTGTTTTGGTGCCCATACCATGCTGTTTTTATTACTATTGCTCTGTAGTATAGTTTAAGTTCTGGTATAATGATGCCACCTGCTTCACTCTTTCTCCTAAGGATTGCTTTAGCTATTCTGGGTCTCTTATTTTTTCCAGACGAATTTCATGATTGCTTTTTCCATTTCTATGAGGAATGTCATTGGGATTTTGATCGGAATTGCACTAAAACTGTATAGTGATTTTGGAAGTATGTTCATTTTGATAATATTAATTCTGCCTATCCAAGAGCAAGGTAGGTCTTTTCATATTCTAATATCTTCTTTGATTTAATTCTTTAGGCTTCTGTAATTTTCATTATATAGATCTTTCACCTCTTTTTAAAGTTGATTTCCAAGTATTTTATTTTATTTGAGGCTATTGAAAATGGGGGTGGCTTTCCTCATTTCCCTTTCTGAGGATTTGTCACAGATATACAGAAATGCCTTTAATTTCTGGATGTTGATTTTATATTCTGATACTTTGCTGAATTCATTTTCTAGTTCTAGGAGTTTTCTGGTGGAACTTTTAGAGTATTCCAGGTATAGAATCATATCATCAGCAAATAGTGCCAATTTGAGTTTTTCTTTTCCTATGTGTATCCTTTTAATTTCTTTCATCTCTATAATTGCTCTTGCCGATGTTAGAAGAACTATGTTAAATAGAAGTGATAAAAGAGGACATCCCTGTCTTGTTCCAGTTTTTAGAGAGAATGCCTTCAATTTTTCTCCATTTAGAATGATGTTGGCCTGGGGATTAGCATATTTAGCCTTTATGGTATTGAGCTATGTTCCTGTTGTCCCTAGTTTTTCTAGTGTTTTGAACATAAAGGGGTGCTGTATTTTGTCAATTGCTTTTTTGTGTCTATCAAGATGATAATATGATTCTTATCTTTAAATCTATTGATGTGATGAATTACATTTATTGATTTCCATATGTTGGACCAGCCTTGCATCCCTGGGATGAATCCCACTTGATCACGGTGCACAATGTTTTTTGATAAGTTTTTGTATTCGATTTGCCAAAATTTTATTGAGAATTTTTGCATGTATGTTCATTAGAGATATTGGTCTGAAGTTTTCTTTCTTTTTTTTTTTCTTTTTGATGTGTCTTTGCCTGATTTTGGAATCAGGGTGATATTGGCCTCATAGAATGAGTTTGAAAATGCTTCCTCTTTTTTCTACTTCCAGACATAAATTGAAGAGTATTGGTATTAGTTCTTCTTTAAAGGTTTTGTAGAACTTGGCAGTGTATCTGTCAGGTCCTGGGCTTTTCTTGGTTGCTAGACTTTTGATGGTGTCTGTTATTTAATCACTTGAAATTGATCTGGCTAAATTGTGTATGGTCATCCTGATTCAATGTGGGCATATGATATGACTCTAGAAATTTATCAATACCTACATTATTTTCTATTTTATTGGAGTACAAGTTTTCAAAATAATTTCTAATTATTTTATAATCTATGAGGGGAATATAGAGCCTACACCTTGGGAGCAAATCTCTATCCCTCACACATCAGATAGAACACTAATCTCTAGGTTTATATAAAGAACTAAAAAAAAGCTAAACACCAAAATAAAATAAAATAAACAACAACAACAAAAACAAATAATTCCATCAATAAATAGGCCAAGGGCCAGAAGAGACAGTTCTCAGAATATGATGTAAAATCAACATTTTTTCAAATACATGAAAAAATGTTCATCATTACTAGCAATTATAAAAATACAGATCAAAAATCACTCTAAGATTTCATCTCACTCCAGTCAGAATGTCAGCTATTATGAGAACAAACAACAATAATTGTTTGCGAGGGTTTAGGGAAAAAGTTACACTTATACACTGCTGGTTGGACTGCAAATTGGTGCAGTCAATATGGAAATTAGTATGGAGATTTCTTGGAAAATTGGGAATGGAACTACCATTTGACCCAGCTATCGCTCTCCTCAGTCTATACCCAAAGGATAGATAGCATACTAAGGTTAGATAGCATACTATAGGGACACAGCCACATCAATGTTTATAGCAGCACAATTTACAATAGCTAAACTGTGGGACCAACCTAGATGCCCTTTAGTAGATGAGTGGATAAAAAAAATGTGGCATGTATACACAATGGAATATTACTCAGCAATAAAAGAGAATAAAATCATAGCATTTGCAGGTAAATGGATTGTTAGAGAAGATAATGCTAAATAAAGTTAGCCAATCCCAAACAACCAAATACCAAATGTTTTCTTTGATATAAGGAGGCTGATTCATTGCACAATAGGGAGCAGGAGCATGGGAGGAATAGAGGAACTCTATATAGGGCAGAGAGGTGGGAGGGGAAGGTAGTGGACATGGGTTCTTAATGATGGTGAAATGTGATGATCATTATTGTCCAAAGTACAGGTATAAAGACACAAATTGTTGTGAATATACTATGTATATATGTATATAACCAGAGATATGAAAAATTGTGCTCTATATGTGTAATCAGAATCGTAATTCACTCCACTCACTGTCTTATATAAATAAAAAAGAGAAAATAATAAATATCATAAGACATAAAAAAGATATTATGTTACAGGAATCATTTTTATAAACATTAACCTAAATGTAAAGAATGGTTAGGGTGTTTTGGTGCTTACAAACAATTTTGGCTTTCTCTGAGATATTGAAAATGTTGGTTGAACTTTCTTATGCTATATCAGGTTATAATAAATTATTTCAAAGATACAGATGTAAAATGGCACTCAGACCTAGCAAAATTTTTACATGAGGTATGTCTTGATGTGTTAAGAGAAGTTATACATGGAGGGACAATTCATCTAATTGTAATCAATTTTACATAGCAGAAATAGTATGCTAATCAAAAATGAGAAGTGGTTTCAACTGAGCTACCATTTACATGACTGAGCAAACAGAGAGCCAGGGATAAACTACCCAGGTAAAGTCAGATAGGCTTTATCAAAATATGATATTTGTATTTGATGTAAGTGAAAGAATAAAAAGATTGGAAAGAAACAAGTGAGCTGAGGGGATGTATTAAATATTTAAAAGAGAATGGAAAATTGGTAAACAGTATAATATAGAAAAGATAATAGAAGGGGGAAATAAAATAAAATTGACTTAAAATGAATAGCAATAAATATTGAAGAATGAAACAGGCAGCATGATATCTTTTTCATTAAAGAAACAGGAACAGCTATGCATAGAGGTGATTATGTCACTTGAGTATAACACACTCACGAATTACAGACTTTGATCTTCCCTTTTCCCCATGTGAAGGAATAAGTGAAGAAATCTGCAGAGGATGAGGCTGTTTGAGGTAGATGTATAACTTGATGTTCTTCTCTATGCTTCACCACATCTGCTAATTGCAATGGGGAGAGACGAATAAGACACAAATTATTTTCTGAGCCATGATGTCTCAGTTGAGATGAGAATTCAATGTGTATTTAGTGATGCTCAACTGCTCCCATGCTTCTCCTAGAACTTGAAGGTTGCTTTGCTGAAAAGGAGTATGAGAGTGGAATTTACTCAAAATGAAAACTTTAGAAAGAATTAATGGGAAATTTTTCTTTTTAACTCCTTCATGTTAAATTCAAGAACATAATTTTGGTGGGAAGGTTCAGAAATAAGAAAACAAAACAAAACAAAACAAAACAAAAAACATCTGAGCATGGGGAGTAGAGTGAGGTGGTGTAGTAGCCAAGAACAAAAATGGTAGTGTGGTTACGTGACTTCAGGAGTTGACAAGGGAGCAGATCAGAAGTATTGGAAATGAAAAAATGAAACAAATCAGAAGATTAGAAATATCCTCAGAAGTAAAAAAAAAAAAACCTGTAAGATTTTACAGCAAAAACAACATTTGAGGTATTAACAAGTTAGAGTACTCATAAAATTTTTTGGCACATAGGAAAGCAAGGAACTTCTATGAATTATGTAAGAATTATGTTTAGATAAATGACTGAGTTATGTAACATTTTTTTTTATTTAGATAACTTTGATTTCTTCAACTCTTTTTTTTCTTTGGTTGGGAACTTGTACATACTATTAACTATTTTGAGAGCTTAAACATAATATTGGGAAAAACATGACATAGAACTTGGTAGAGCTTAATGAAGTAATCAGCTACTAATGAAATAAAATGTTACAGCATTATAAGTTAGTAAATATAACAGGGTAAGAATAGTGGAGTGACAGGGAAAGTTTCTTCAATTTTCAGGCAGTGCATAGCTGTAAAAGTACCATTTAAGTAGAGACACAAATAAATTTAGAATATAATGGAGCATGACTATTTGGTTCAAGAACATTCATGATAAAGACTGTGGCAACTAAGAAACCTAGAGACAAGGGTGATAATTAGTCCACATCTTTGAACTATAAGTGAGAATTTTGGACTCAGGTTGGATATAATCACTAGTTCCACTAGATTATTCATGGATGTCTACATAAACAAATGCAATCAGCAATATAACTAATGTGCCATATCTTTTGGAGAAGATAGATTTGTTTGCCTGGAAGTCACCCACTCTTGTGTAAGTCTTGCACTATTATCCTTGTAATTTCTCCTAGCACCATAGAGCATATACATGCTATTCCATTCCTTTAGTTAATACTTTCTTGACTATCCTGAAAATTTCCAATGAAACTTTTATGGAGAACCAAACACTGTCTCTATTCTTAGGAGGGATGGATAATTAAGAAATTTATCAGTAGGCTTAGCCATTTTATTTCATTGTCTATACTTCTACTTGACTTGAGCTTTGCTTCTATTGTAATACGTAATATGTAATAGTGAATAATTATGTTGTTGATGTACATTTACTATAATATTGATTTTTATAAAAATAATATTAAATGAAGTAATGGATGGATTGTGATCAATGTGGCATTCTGATTAAATCGTTTGGGGATGATATAGTCTTGACTTTGATCAAATGCATATGATTGAACCAAAATATCACTTTGTGTCCTATAAATATGTACAAGTATTATGTGAATCCAAAAATAAGCTGGGCATTGTGGTGGATGCCTATAATCCCAGGGCCTCAGGAAGGCAAAAGAGAAGGATCTCAAGTTCAAAGCCAGCCTCAGCAATTTAGCAAGGCTCTAAGCATCTTAGTGAGACCCTGTCTCAAAATACAATGTAAAAAGGGCTAACGATGTGGCTCAGCAGTTAAGTGTCCCTGGCTTTAATTCCTGGTACCCAAAGCAAACAAATATATAGATAAAAAAACTTCAAAAATAAAACAACCAGTAAAAATACAAATAGACTAGTAAAAAAATACTAGTAAAAATAGGAAGAGAGGATATTAAAACAATAGTATCGTGCTCAAGACAGTATTTCTATGAAGCATAGAGAAAAAAGAAAGGGAAAATAATAAACAAAGTAGCCATAAATGTCCTGTTGGTTTCCAGATGAGAAAAAGAGAAAGAGGCAGAGGCAGCAGAGAACATACTGTTTGCTTTCTGCACAAGATGATGAAGTAAAATCAAGCTTTCTGTTGAAGTGGAATTTCTCATTAAAAAAGAAAGAAGGAAGGAAGGAAGGAAGGAAGGAAGGAAAGAAAGAAAGAAAGAAAGAAAGAAAGAAAGAAAGAAGGAAGGAAGGAAGGAAGGAAGGAAGGAAGGAAGGAAGGAAGGAAGGAAGGAAAGAAAGAAAGAAAGAAAGAAAGAAAGAAAGAAAGAAAGAAAGAAAGAAAGAAAATAAAGAAAGGAAAGAAGGAAGGAAGGAAGGAAGGAAGGAAGGAAGGAAGGAAAGAAGGAAAGGAAAGGAAGAAAGAAAGAGAAAGAAAGAAAGAAAAAAGAAAGAAAGAAAGAAAGAAAGAAAGAAAAAATCTTTTGAAATAAGTGCTGTTCACTGTTTTCTGGAAGTACAGATTTTCTGAAGCTATGTACTGAGTTTTGTAAAACCCTAGTGTCTTCTAAAGAAGCTATAAACCAAGCTTTCATCAGGCATGTGTAGGATGGACATATTCAGACTGTCCACAAAGGTTGTAGTTAAGAAACCTGTATGTGTGACTTGATTTTGGATTGGGGACTCTGGATAACTACCATGAAACCACTAAATAGGGGAAGGAGATCACAAAGAAAAAAGAAAAAATTAAAGATTGAAATATTATGCTTAAGATGATCATGCAAAAAAATTCAAAACATGAATAACATATTAACTTATAAAAGAGCTAAAACAAATAAACAAAAAAGTAACTTGCAAACAAATTTCTTTAAATGAAATAAAAGTAATAGCAGCATTTAAAGCACTAAAATAGTATACTTTTTATTATATGTAAAGACAAAAATGAGGAAATAATATTTGCAACTAAAAGAAATTAGCAAGCACAATCAATCAAGTAGACATTAAAGAAAAAGGACAATTATGAAAAAAATACACAGAAATTTTGAGGATGGCAAATAGAGCTGCAGAAATTTCAACTTCAGGCTGAATATGGTGAAAGTTTATTAAATATAAGTACATATACATTAAAAAAGAACAAGTGTATATTAAAAAAACTAAAAATCTTATAAATGAAAAATATAGCCATTGAATATTAAAAATTCTAAACTTGATGTAGTCAATTAATCAATAATTAAAAGATTACATTAAGAAATTTCTTAGGATATAGAATAATTATTTTTATAATTAAATAAAAGTATAAAAATACAAATAAGAGGTTTATAGACCAGTTTAAGAAATCCAAGGTCAAAAAAACAGATTAGTTATTAGAATAAAATTGGAAGTAATAGATGACCCTTTTCTAGAATTAAAAGCAAACATAAATGAGCAGATTGAGAGTTAATTCCAAGGAATAAGTTAAAAAAAAAAACAGTAGAAATTTAATTTTAGAGAATAAAATATGCCGGACATATTGAATAAAATAACAAAAAATATTTAAAAATCATGTTTTAGTCAGCCTTTTCATTGCTATGATCAAAAGACCTAACAAGAATTATTAGAGGTGGAAAATTTTATTTGGGGGCTCATAATTTCAGAGATCTTAGTCCATAAATGGCCAATTCCATTCTTTGGGGCCTGAGATGAGGCAGAATATCAGGGTGGAAGAGTGTGGTGGAGAAAAGAGGCTCAGTACATGATACCAGAAAGCAGAAAGATAGAGAGCTCTGCTCAAGGACAAAATCTATACCCAAAATGCACGCTGGCAGGGACCCATCTCCTCAAGCCACACCCTACAGTCACCAATCAGTTAATCCCCATCAGGAAATTAATGCACGGATTAGTCAAGGCTCTCATAAACCGATCATTTCTAAACCATAACACTAGGAGAGAGACAATAGGGATATTGTACAAAGGAATGATAGTTCAGCACGTTGCAAGCTTCTCCTGAGCTCTAACAGGTAGTAAGAAACAATGGAGAAATGTATTCAAAATACTGAGGAAAATGAATAACTGAAGTAGCTATGAATAGCTGAAGTGTATATGCAGATAAAATGTCACACTGATGAATGACATGCAGAAGTACCAAAACAGGGAAGGGCAAAAAGGGGTGTCAGAGTATGATAAATAGGGTGGTTAGAGTTCTTAAATACCCTAGAAAGGTAGGCTGTATTTTCCAAAGGAAGACATGGCAATATTTCTAGTCCATGTGATCTTCCAGAACCCTGTACCTCCTTTTCTAAAAAAAAAAAAAAATGCTATTTACTTTTAACTTGAAATTGAGCAGCCTTTTTTTGAATGCCTAATATTGCCTGATTTCTCAAGCCAGGTCCTAAAAGCTGATATAGTTTCTGCCTGAATCCTTTACTTGGGATGTCTGCCTTGGAAACCCAGCCTACAGTTTACAAGGAAGCCCAAGCCATGTGAAAGTGTGTTTCCCAAGGCCCCATATGAGTGAACAACCTCCTAACTTTGAGCTGCGTAGGATGACACTGGAATGGTGACCAACTGTTCCTGCTGAGCACTGCTCCAATGACAGTTTGGTAAACAAAATAAATGTTGCTTTAAGCCATTAAGTTTTGAGTGTGTTCATTAGGTAGAAAGAAAAAAACCAGAACAATTTGATGTTGTAAGAACTCCATCAGTATTAGAAGTTATTGTTTTGATGATGATGATGGTACTGGGGATTGTACCCGCTGGTGACTGGACTACCATTGAGGTACAATTGCAGTATTTCATTTTGAGTAAGGGTCTGTCTAAGTAACTTGGGTTGGCCTTGAATTTGTGACCTTCTTGCCTCAGCCTCCAGAGCTGCTGAGAGGGATTATCTCAGGTCAGCATGGAGGTTATTATTAACAGAGAAGCAGTGTTCTATTTCAGTACTGTCTGACTCCAAAATATTTATTTTTAATCCCCATATTATAACAATGTCACTTAATCTATTATTGTCATCAAACGTGAAGCTCCAATATGCTCACTTATTAAATAATGATAACTGGTTATAATTTGTTCATATGCTAGTATTTCCTTGGAGGAATGAGGTGGCAGAGTCAACTTATAAAACACAATGAAACAACCCCCAAATTCAAATAATCCACAGTGATCCATTTCAGTAACAAAAAAAGCAAATGGAAAGAGAGGAACAATATGCAACTGACAGTCAGAAGATAGTAAATAGACTTCAGAATCCATGAGGGCAGGGAGTTTTACCTTTAACCATCAATTCAGAGTTCTTAAAATACAGCACAAATCTACACATAAGTACTTGGTAAATATGTAATAAGTACATCAATTGTAGGGTCAAATAAATGAGCAATACTCTCAACCCCTGGATTCCAGAAAGTTTTTCTAAGAGGAATTTTGAAATTCTACTCATTTAGGCCTTTCATTTTGTACAGAACCCTGACATGCAAAGAAATAAAGTCAGCCATCCAAGTTTGGTTCTTTATTTCATTTAATCAGGTTCATGTATAGAAAATATGTCTGAACTTTCTGCCCATTTGTTAGTATTTATCTTTAAGTTTTCTTCCAACATCAACAGTTTATGATTCTCAGTCCTATTACCTGTCTTGTATTTTCTTTGTGCTGTCTTCATCCAATTAATTTAAGAGAAAATTGTTGCGATTTGCTTTCTCAACAAAATCATTTGATAAGTTTTGAAGTTTCAGATGTATTGTGCTAGTGCTGCAATTACTTGGGGTAAATTTTAGCAATCAGCATAAGACCCCCTCTGTGATATAGCTTTTACCATTTCCCCTGTTTTTATAATTCTCTTGATTCTAGTCTCTCTTTCCCATTTTACAATTGTTTGCACATTCTATAGACCTGTGATGCCTAAATGCTCCTGGGAACCTACATTTCTGATTACTTTTTTTTTTTGCTGCACGAAAGAAAGCCCCTGTGCTTTCTTGTGAAGCATTGAATTGATTTTTCATTCTGCTTGGTATGAATAAAGCACAGTCACTCCCTTCTGGTCATTAGTGATATTTGTCCACTCTCTGCTAGATTCTCTCTGTGGTTTCTCTTGTCCTCAGACACAAACTCAATTCTACATAATTTATAGAATTGTTGGGGATGAGTTGAGGACTATAGTATTTAAAAATGTTTTCCTCTTAAGAGTGAAGTTAAGGTACATTTAACATTTGCAAAATTTTAGTAGTTTATTTTTTAAAAAAGCAAAACACTGTTTTAAGTTTTTCAAGGTTTTACCAATGAAATTGGTAAAATATATTCTGCATTCATGTATGAACATATATGAAATTTTATATGCATAATATATTTCTTTAAAGCCTGTCATAATGAACTAAGAAGCAGCAATTCCCAAGCCTGTGCTCAGGAAACTAAATACCTGTTTGTTTTTCCTCTTCACTTTTCCCATTGCCAGATTAATATCTTTTTTCCTCTTTCTTAGTCTGAGTAAGGATAGGCTCTCCTGTTCCCTAATGAAGGCTAGACAAGTTTACTGCTTGGAGGTAGATTTCTTATCAGTACCTGATCACTTTTCCCATTATCTTATATTTCAAGCTTTCTTTCTTTCTTCTTCAGTATCTTGTGTGTGTGTGTGTGTGTGTGTGTGTGTGTGTGTGTGTGTGTGTATCTTTTCTTTTCTGATACACAGTGCAGCTCAATACCGTGACAGAGACAGAATTTTCTGTGGGTTGATTCTTCAGAAGGAATCCAATTCTGATGAATTGAATTACGGCCCAAAGTTCAAATTGGAGATACGCGGAAACAACATTACCTTTTGGCACAATTCAGCTATAGGTATATACAAAAAATATTGGCAGTAATGATGTAGGCATGGAGCACATGGTACCATCAAGCTAAGTTTATTTCTCTCACATTCTTTCAGGGAAACAAGTAGATGTAACAGGTTTGGCTAAGGTTATGATGGGGAAATGCAGCAAAACTGCCTAAAAATGACCAGCAGTGGTGGACTTTGAAACATCTAGAATGTAGAATTTTCATTGCTTTGAAAATGATGAAAGGATAGAAATTAACCCAAAATTGGGGAGAAAATTAAGGCATAATGAAAGTAGAGAAATGATGAAAGGCAACGATAAACAAAAGCAAGTTCAGTGTTGTTAACATTTGGGTTAATGAGGCCTTACCAACTAAAATTTCATCCAGAAAGTGGGTTTGGAGATCAAACCAGCTATTCAGGATAGATATAAAACTGAAAAGTCTTGACATGCAAAAGCACTATATATGAGGAGATAAATTTAAGAGACAAAGTGCTCAGACAATAAAGCCCAGGTGGAAGCCAGGGAAACAAAAACATATTTTATAAAGACCCTATTATATGGCACAGGGGCCTCATTGGAGAAAGTTAGAGTAAAGGGGATGTGAACTGTGGACAGTGATGGTCTTTTGAGAGACTCAGTTATTAAGGTCAATCTGAGGGGAACATAAACATTATTGTAGATGAAGGGAGAAATATGACTAATATAAGACACAATCACACATCCAAGATAGTATAGGAATCCTTAGGAGATACTGGTGAAAGATAGTTAAGGTGTAAGAAAATTAATAAGTATGCTAAGAAACTTAGTGAGAAAGGAAAGTTGTGAGAAAATTTTAACAGCCAAAAGCAAGTAATAAAAGTCTAATTAAATATAGAACTTATTCACTGTCAGGAATATACTAAGAATTTATAATCTTCTTTAACTGTTACATCTCTCCTTTCTCCCATTTTTTCCCTTTCTCTTTCATTTTTTTTATCTCTTTTTCTCTCATCCTCTTTCTTTTTATTATGATGGTTGGAATTATAAGAAGGTAGAAAACTTATTAACATTTCTCTCTTCTAAGAATTCACAGAAAATAAATTTTAGTATCACAAAATAGAGAAGAAAATGTGGTCATAGTATTTTTTTTAAAGATAGATTTGAGAGAGAGAGAGAGAGAGAGAGAGAGAATTTTTCAATATTTATTTTTTTTAGTTCTTGGCAGACACAACATCTTTATTTTATTTTTTTGTGGTGCTGAGGATTGAACCAAGCGCCCCATACATGCCAGGTGAGTGCCCTACCTCTTGAACCACATCCCCAGCTGGTGGTCATAGTATTAAAAAAAAAAAAAACTTTCTTTTTATTGTCTTCAGGAACACTGAATGTTCAAATGACATAGCCAAAGAACCTTCTATCTTTTGGAAAGAAAGAACCATATGAAAGATAGTTTGTGACACATTATATTCCAAAGAAAAAGGACTACACCAATAATTATATATCAAGCAAATTTTATATGAATATGTGAATAATTTTTAAAGATATTTGTTTATATTTCTTCAGAATGACAAGAAATGTAAATAAAATACTTGAGGTACAGTTTATAAGGTTAGATAATATTTTTCTGCAAATATTTTTGGAACATGTATTTAACAATTGAACAACTCCAAATTCCAGAGAATAAGTTATTTTGAATTATATTTCAGGTAGGTTTAGTCATATTTACCAAACATTTCTCCTTGCTTAAAGACTGAATACTTTGAATTTCCCCTTCTCTCTGTTAAATTAATCATTAGTCATTTTCAATGTGCTTAGACTAGGTACCAATTATACTTTTGCTTCTCTGGTAAAAATTTCTTCCATTATGATCAGGTCCTTTATTAGAGTCTCAAGCCAGCACATTATATGATGCTGGGAGAAAGTGACAATTCAACTTAGCAATTATTCAGAAACTCTCTTTCAATTGATCACTTCATTACTTCCTGAGGATATCCAGGACACTCACTTCCTTTTTTGTAACATTTATTCATCTGTTTCATCCACCCCATTCCACCTGTTTCCCAGCCTTTTCCCCATCTCTACTTATTGAAAAGATGCTTTCATTCAAATGCATTGTCTTTTAAGAAGTGTTTCCTATTATTCCATCTTTTTGTTGTTGTTGTTGTTTCCTATAATACTCTGTGTGCTTTATCCTATAGTACTTTGATTTTTTCCTATAACTGCATCATCTTTTTCCATGACCTCATTATCTGTTGCCTGATAATGAGAAACATGCTATTTTTCTGTTTTGTCATTCCTTCTCTTTGTGTAACATGTGCAGGAATTCAGTGTATGCTTCTTGATCTGAACTGACTTCACTCAATAAACTTTTGTTCTTTGTTTACCATTGGAAGATATGGTTTATGTATTGCCATTTCTTCTTTTCGGGGCTTTTTTTGTGCTTAGTTGTTCTTTTCATAAGAAATTTCAAGCTTTTATTCTCAATATGACAACTGAAGGAAAAGAATAGTTTTCATAAATACTTTTCATTAGCAAATGATTGCAAAGTGCTTTTCAAATATAAAGTGCTATATTACATGTTGTGAAATGATATTCAAAATAATTGAAGTGGGGCACAATTACTTAGTGCAATAAAAAGAAAATATTAGATTTTAAGATACCATCTCCTTCATTCTGAAAAACACTTTCCTCTAAATATAACATGCATATTTAATCAATTTAAAGACTTTAAGTAAAAATTCCTATATTCATTTATTTTATAAATATATGGTTGCTCATTACATTAGAATTTCTCCTATCTGGACTCTCTGTTTAAAATACACAGTGTTATAACAATATTCATTCTTTAAGCCTTAAAATATTCTCATTTTGCCTAGACTAAATCATGCCAGTCAAATTAATTAGTTTTATGATTAAATGAATAGATTTAAAATTATATTGTTTTCAGTTATAAATTCTATTTTATGTCAAATATATCAATCCTGTGTTTACTTCATTAAATCTAAGGCTATTGTAAAAAAAATAAGCAAATAATACTCCAATTTAGTATTTCTGATTATTATGTAGAAAAAGACTAATTGAAGCATGTTGTAAGGACCACAGTATCAGAAAGTATTGAAATAGATATCAAATATTAAATCATAGTTGTAAAACATGACTATTTTTAATTAAAATTTTACTGAGTGAATGGTGCAATATGTGAATTGTCCAATGAACATCATTTATATTTTGATTCAGAACTATTTCATTTACCTTAAAAATGACAAGAGTAATAAATACCATGTGAAATTTACTGAAAATATTTTGAATAGGAAGCAAACCTATTTTTTAAATGGTATTGCTAGAGTTATATTATCAAATCCGATACTGTTAAAATTTGATCTATAAAATATTTTTATTAGAAGATTCATCAAAATCATTTTTATGTCACTAACAATCGCTACTTGAACATTTATAAAGTTCAAAAAAAAGGTTTTTTTGCTTTGTTTTAATTTGCTGCCCCCTGGTCAGTTTGTGAATTTTGTATTTTTTAGCAATTTTGAGACTGACTATATCTCCCTACAATGCCCGTTCAATATTTCATTCTACTTAATGAAAATACACAGACTATTTCAAACATACTTATTAACAAGTTTTTCAAAATACAAGATTGCCAGATTTACAAATAATACAATAAGATACATATTTAAATATGAATTTCAGGTAGGCAAAAAAGTGCCAGTCAAGTCACTTAATTTTATGAGTAAGTGATTAGATCTAAACTTTTATTAATTTTGAAATAATTATTTTATTTAATATCAAATATTTCAATTCTGTGTTTACTTCATTAAATCTAAGCCTATTGTAAAAACTAAGCAAATAATTCTCTAAGATAGGATTTATCAATATCATGAAGAAAAAAAACAAATTGAAGCATTTCTTAAAATTCATAATGTAGGAAAGTCTTGAAATAGGATATCATGCATTTCTCCCCTGTAATTTTGGGCATACTTAAACTACATACTCTTCATTGTTTTTCTAAAATTCAAATTTAACGTGAAATATTGTATTTCAGCTATCAACTCTATTCAAAAAAAATTTCTTATTCTAAGATCTTTATATTCTTCTTAGGTCTAGTTTAAAGATACACATTTAGATTATTAAGAAATAACAGTCATAGGTGCTTTCAAGATTCATAACAACCTTAGAAATATTGCATTTATGACTACATGAAGTTATAACACCCTTCAGGTATAGATCACACTGAAGAGAATGTTGGGGCTGTAACTTTCTTCACTCCTCAGTCATGGTATTTTACGACTCAACTTGTCTCTTTATTCGATTCCATCTTTGGATTTTTTCACAACTCTCATTGTTCACAGACACACAGTATGCTGTGTCAACTCTAGCACTTTATGCTACCCATATCCCTACAGGATTATTCCACCATCTAAATACATGCCATAGAATCTGAATCTAAATGCATCACTCTCCACTTAATCTTTTCTTTAACTCACATCACTCACTTTCCCATTTCTGAAAGTGCCACCTGCATTTAGAAGGCTACCAGAGAACTACCTTACTGCTTTAAAAATATGGTTAATTTTCCAAATGTTCACCTTTTCAAGTAATTCTCAGGAAAACATCCATCTTGTGACATTTGAGTTTTATTGAAATGAATTAGTAAATCAAAATGAAAGTATTAGTTTGCTATTATTGTATTTATTTTATATTATTTATTTAAGATTTCATTCTTAATTATTTGGAGAACTAAACTTATACTTCCTAAAAATGGTCTTACAAAAATATTTTCAATTCTATAATGCATAATTATTGGGAAAACTATACTTAAACTATGCTCTAAATTTGATACACAAACAAGCTTCTTTTGGCACTTGATAAGAAAAGGTTTCCCTAACTATAAACAACAGGTATATAGATATTTCAGTACATATGATCTACAGTTGACAGTTAGATAATTGTCAATTGAAGATATTGATAAAAGAATGATGAATTGGCCAAAAAAATTCATTTTTTTCGGAAAACTTATCCTCTAATGATATAGATGATTAGCTCATAATTTTTGTGGCTCATAAGCCATTAAATGTTTTTAAAACATGCAAGCTTTAAAAACTCAGATTCCTATATTGTTTAATTTGTGATTTTAGGATAAATCTGTATTTTTGTTTTACTAAAAGTGAAGTTTTGAAATATTTACTTGGAAGATGGAAATTTAATCCAAATTTCACTGCATGCAAGTTTTCTGGTAACAACCCTGTAGAATTGAAATACAGAAGTGAGCAATTTTGAATATCTTTGTGAATAATTTGTTAGCCACTATTTCAAAGCTTTCACATCACCAATGTAAATTTAAAATGAATTTTGGTAAACACATTGAAGTTATGTGAACATTAATGCATTTTTAAACAGATAATCCTACCTTCCTGAATACAACATCAGTTGCTTGGAAGCAGGACGAGATATCAGTTTTGGATCTTACTCTGAAACAGTTCAAATTATATCACAAATGGCCACATTTAAAGTAATAAAAAACAGACTAAATGTTATGATTTTCTTGGAAATTGTATATTACCTAATAATTTCTAAATTTAATATTTATTTATTTGGATATCCATGTGGGTCAATTTCAAACTTGGTTTGATTGCTATTCAATTGATGACCCACATCCTTAATGTAGAAAATTAAACTTAAAGATAGTTTATTCCATCAGTTATATTCCAGCATTGGCTTTTTTACCATTTTCAGTGGTCTAAAATATATTTCATCAGATGAAATTAAACAAGAGGGGAGAGTTTATTCAAGAATAATACAATAGGAGATATAGATGAATTCAGTCTCTCTAAAACAAAGGAAAGTATGGTGAACTAGTGTAAAATAATAAGTGGAAGAGGCATATAAAGATGATTAGGTTATCTGTATTTACTAACATAGTTATCAAGATAGTTAGGCTCCTAATTGAGCCCAAAGAGACCTGGGAGGTAGGAATCAATCTCCTCCAATGGTTCTACTTCAAATGATGTCTTAAGAAAGAACCTGCCTGGGATATATTACTCAAAAGATGCTGGGAGAAAGTTAATCTCAAACCAAACAGATAAAGACTGTAGATGTTTTTAAAGTAGATGCTCTAAGAAAAGGAAGGTCAGGGACCAAATCAGGAAGAAGCTTGTGTAAAGTTTAGCTTAGCTTAGAAGAACCTTAGACCATTTTGTCACATCACAAAAAAAAAAAAAAGAAAAGAAAAAGAAAAAGAAATCCTAACAATCCATTGAGTTAGAAACCCTTAGTTGGCCTGCCACATTGTAAATATTTTTTGTCTCTATATGTGAAACATGACAAACTTATTACATATAGGATGAAAGAAAGGAGATCGTTTGACAAAAGATCTTCAGTTTTTATCTAATTAAGACTAAATTTTGATTATTATCTTTTCATAGCAACTAGAAGGTTAATTTTATCAAAATATGTCTAAAGATCATACATATTTTATGTAGCTCATGATTTATATAACAGTGTTCCTTGGAATAGATTCTTCATATTGTTCTTTGTTCTAATGCTGCTCAGACCTTCTTAGCTCCTCATTATATTCTCAACTTCTAGCAATTTCTATTGTAGTGATACTTAAACACTAACATGGATCAACTTCCAGAAAACATTTCTAGTATTTATTTTTATATTTGCTGAAGGTATAACTTTAGACCTTACTTTATATGATTTTTCTGATCACATTTCTTACCTATAATAGTTTGCCATTTCATGTTAGTGAATAATAGTCAAAACTTAATTTAAGTAATTAATACTGCCATCATCTCTATGAATAGGATTAGCCACATTGTACAGATGAGAATATTTAGGCAGAGTGGTTGACTAACTTTCGCAAGGTCACACACTCTTCCATTCTTCATGAGAGACTGAAGATGAACTTGTGCTAAGGTATCACCTGAACAGACTCAGAGCTACCTCTGAAAAAGTGTCACTGTTCTCCCATGAAGAACTTCTCTTCTGACCAGGAACTTTTCATAACCAGAATTCCTTTATTAATGTATATATGTTCTGCATTGTACAATTTATTATTCCTATTCTGTTGATGATCCAGCCTTTGCTTTGTAGACCATGTATTGATTAGTTTATTCGAGTTTTTGTTTCTGCTTCTATGGAATTTTGTGTTATTTTCATTTCTTTTGCTTCCTTCTCATTTTGTCTGCTAGAATATAATCTCTAGACAATTCATGAGATGATTTGTGAATGATAATCAGGTGTAAAGTTTCACTAGCTGTGTTGAACCATTTTCTATCTCTATTTTCTATTATGTCAAAATTTGAGTAACATCACCTGTTAGCCCTGTAACCTACATGTGTGCTACCTGACAGGTCTTCCTACAGCTCCAAAGAGGCCCTAGTGCAATCACAAAACCATATATGGCTTTTTTTTTCTTTTTTATAAGCTGAAACATCTAGTGAAGGCAAAATAGCTGGTGGATAGGAGAGATAATTTTTGATGTTGTTTTATAGGAATGTGTGAGAGATTCCTTCCTCTCCCTCTTTGATCCCCTTTATAATCCTGTCTCAGTTTTGTTCCTTTTCATCCAGAGGTATTCTCTTGCCACCCGCTCTCTTTCTTCATTCACCTCACATCCCCATAAGCTCAGCTTCTGCTGAGACACATTTACATATCTCATACTCATCCTTTCGGGGTTCACTTTGTGTTCCAATGATGTCAGTTATATGTCTCTCTTCGCCAGCATTGGAGGCTTCATTGTACCGTTTGTGCTTAGCACAGCACAGATCACTGCAAAATTAATTGACTGCTTGCTGAATGAATGACTACAGTGAGTATTCTAAATATATCAGGAAAAGGTATAAACAGATCAACTATTGAAAGCTAAAGTAGGGGGTTCAGTAAAACAACTGAAATGATACACAGAGGACAAAGTTTAATTTTAGTCATTAACTGTAAGTTTATTCAACAAATATATATATATATATATATATATATATATATATATATGTGTGTGTGTGTGTGTGTATATATATATATATATATATATATATATATATATGCCATTAACTGTGTGCCAGGCACTAATGTATCACTATGAATACAACAATGAATGAAACACAGCCTTTAGCTTCAAGACACATTATGCTGGTTGAAGGCAAAGACAAGTATACATGCAATATTGATAAAGTGTGTTGATATGGTGGAAAGCATTGAAGATAAGTCTTATAAAATCCTGGACACAAAAGAAGAATAAGCATTCTAATAGCTCAGACCTGACTTATGATTGGCGATTAAAGGTGCTTCATTTCATGACATATGAGGGTTCTAAGGAAGAAAACAAAACAAAACAAAACAAAAATATATGCAAAGGTCTACAGATAGGATGGAATGATACATTCAATGAAATTGTAAATAATTCAGTATAGTTAAAAATGAAAAAAAAATATGGCATGGAGGAATACAACAGGAATCAGACCATTAAGAAATATATGGCATGAAGCCAGGTGCAGTGGTGCTCCTCTGTAATCCTAGTGGCTCAGGAGGCTGAGACAGGAGAATTTTGAGTTCAAACCAGCCTGATCAAAATCAAGGTGCTAAGTAACTCAGTGAGAACCTGTCTCTAAATAAAATACAAAATAGGGCTGGGGATGTGGCTCTGCAAGTTATCAAGTGCCCCTGAGTTCAATCCCTAGTCCCCCCCACCACCAAATAAAGGAAATATATGGCATGGAAGAATATTATTTATTTGCTGTATTTTTCCCCTTTATGTAATAGGGAATCACAGATGTTTTAAGTTGAGGACTGCCATGGTCAGGCTACTATTTTAGAAAAGTCATTATCACTGCATTGCAAAGATATCCAAATCAAGAAGCAGAGAGGAAAAACACTGTAGTAATGTACATTAGAAGTTATGGACTCCTGAAATGGGAGAGTAAAGTTGAAAATAAAATTTTGAAATGTTCCTAATTAAGTATCTGTTATTTTGGAAAGGGTGGAGTCAAAGTATTTATGACTTAACAATTGTATCAATAGCCATTTCATACTAAGATTACAGGAGAATATTCATGTTGAGTAGATGGATATGAGAAGTGATGAGTTCAGTTTCATAAATTCTGAGTTTGAAACACCTATGTGATGTACTAATATAGGTGAAGGCATTTGACTCAAGAGTGAATGGGACTCATGAAGCATTATGACATGAAAATATGTACTTGTAAGTTCCAATAATATAGATAATATGTGACTTTAGCAGGGTCTTAGAGTAGAACCTATGTAACATCAATATTTAAGGGGTAAGTAAAGAAAGAAAGTGAGAGGATTGAGAGAAAAAGAATCATAGACCAATGTTTCTTAACTGGGGTTAGAGGGTGATATACTACCCCATATGATATTTGTCAATGTTTGAAATAATTTTTTTCTGGTTATAACTGAAGCAAAAGATGCAGATGAAGTGTGCTACTGGCATCTAGTGGGTAGAGGCAAGAGATGGACCAAGGATGCTACTAAACATCATACAGTGCATAGTGTAATACTCCACAGCAAAGACATTTACAGTCCAATATGGCAACAGTACTGAAGCTCAGAAACTTAGAATAGAAAAATTTAAAAATAAAATTAAATTAAGAATAGGAATATGAAGTATCCAAAAAAAAAGGTAAAGGCACCATTTGCAGGAAGAAACAGAGGAGGAATATAGGCAGAATTTATTCAGTAAAAGGGGCATTGAGGAAAATAGTTTTAATGACTGGTTGGAGTATCAGATGGCAGGAGACTGGGATGTGAGCGGATTATCAGAAAGTGAAAAAATGCTTTCCCAGAAGATGGACTATGAAAGAGTAAGGGATAGGGAGGCAGTGAAGAGAAAAAAAAGTCTAGGGATAAAGCAAAGGAACATTTAAAAGCATGGCTTTTAAAAAAATATCTGGAGACTTCTGGACTTCTGAAAGCTTAAAGTATTAATGAATATGTTATGAATAGGGAAAAAAGGAACAAAATGGATATTATTGGTATAGGAAAGTGAAGTCATGAGAAAAAAAATGAATAGAAAATAGATAATGAACCAAGCCATGGAAGAGAAGAAATCAAACCTGTATGACTATAGAGAAACATGATTTCTATTGAGAGAAATCAGGAAGAAAAGATGATTATGAGTTCAGTCATTGTAGAACATTGAGACAGTAACCAAGGCAGACCTTGTCTTTGTGAATTTGGAGATGTAGTCATCTGCTGAAAGAGGAGGGTGAGTTATGAAATAGGAGATTTGATTATAACGTTGTGGGTTTACTCTATTCTTCCTACACAATGAGGGAGGACTCTGGGCAGGAAAACAGAAACCGGCATAATATCTACAGTGATGTGGTGGTCAAAGAATAATGAAATTCTGAAAGTAGAGGCTGTTTCATGTCCTTATCTTACAACTTTTACTAACGTTATCTGTGCAAAATCTCTTCTATCTTTATATGTCCTCCTGTCCCCTGTTTTTCTCATGCATTTATTTTTTCATGATTGCTAATCGTTTTACCTGGCACTAGTGAATATCAGTATGCAAAGGGAAATGCTAGAACAGTGCAATAAACTATTTCCATGGATATTTGAGGAATAAATCAGGGTTTAGTGCTGAATCTCTGAAAGCAGTTGAATGTTAGCCATCCTCATAGATTTTCATTAATATTTCTGCCGAATTTCAATATGAAGTAATCATCTCAATTCACACAGACAATCCGCATTTCGAATGAGCCTAAAGAGTCGAAGCTTGAGTTTAACATGAATTCTCCTTATCTGGAAATACTGTTAGAAATGTTATTTGGATTATAAGCAGAGCTTTCATTTGTGGAGCCCATGGCAGTCCCTGTCATAAATATGCACATATCTTTGCCTCAACAAAGCTCTTCTAAGCACATTTCCTGGTACTTTTCATATGCACTGGATTTGATTTGTTTTAGGGCATAATATAAATTCTCTGCTGTGATACACGATAAAGGAAACACTTCTTAAGAAATCCATGTTTGTTATGAGACTATATGCATCACCAAGCCTCATGATTTATTAACTGCCTAAATAATCCCTTATCATTACTGTTTGTTTTTATACATAACCACTCATCGAGTACTCAGCATTGTAGCAACCTTTCTTTGCAATGTCTCTGTGTTCATGCATTTGCCCTCGGTTACTTTTGTGAATTCTTCTGGAAGATAATGATAGCATTTCACATTCCATACCACTAACCACACTATACGCCACAGAATACAAATGTGTATAAGGTGGTGGTTTCATTATCTTAGGGTCAGTAGAATTTCAAGAGCTTTAAAATTACCTCTATCAATGATGCAAGTGTCAGCTTAGTTTTAATAAATCTTTAGGAACAGCTCAAGTTACTTCTAGGACATCTTCCTATTTCCAGAAATACATCATTCAGCTGCCAAATCTACTATCATAGTCTCGCTAAGAATTTCCACTATTAAATGCATTGCTACATTCCTGGTACATGCAGTTGCTTTTTGATAACTTAAAAATAAGATTAACCCAAAGAATCCTTAGAATCATTCCACATTTATGCTACTCATACTAAAAGAAAATATAGTACAAGCAAACAGAAGAAAGAATATACAAAAAATTGCATCTCTCGTAAACAACAAATGAGACAGTAGAATTCAGTACCTATTAGAATTCCATTACTAAACATGGGCACAATTAAAACCCAGGCATTTGGCCAGGTGACTTTTTTAGAATAAATTAGAGTTGACAAGTAGTGCATCCAGCCAACCAATAACTACAATATAAAATTTTGCATAATATGCAGCCAAATTCAGATGTTTCTCTTTTAATTTCCAATAAACTTGACCATATGTTCCCTTGCAGAAAAGCTAAATTATGGGGGATAGCTTTTGATTTTCTTATTTTTTTGTAAACTGTTACCATTATTTAAAGCTGATGACATTTTTTTTTAAGAATGAACTATGCACCATTCTCAAAAGATAATGTGGTATTTAAAAGACAAAATAGCTTCTTTGTGTACTAGAAAGTAAATAGCTTTTCAAAAAGTCATAAGCACCACAGGATACCAATCTCATCCCATAAATATCTATCATGTGACCTATTCCAATTGCACAGCACTTTATATAAACTTTGTCCTGATATTCCTATTCCAAAAGAAGAGGCTCAGCATGGGAGTCTGTAAATTATTTTCAAAGGAAAGGTGAAATGAGTCAAGTTTGCTTAATCTTGATAATTTTTCAAGTATAAACAATGCATATGCCACAATACTAATTTTATATAAAAATTAAAATATTTAGGCTTTTAATAATTAAAAGCTTTTTTTTCTTATACCTTAGGATTGAAAAATAACAGGTGAGACAAAAAATATTGAGGAGGTTGGAAACAAAGTTATTAAAAATAAATTAATGTAAAATATTAGTGATATGCTGCAAATGGCCCAGGAGTGCACTAATAATGAGCTTTATAATCCTGGAATTCAGATTTAGACTATCCTACCTACCTAAGAAATAGGTGGTAGTGAAGGACAATAAGCTTTCATATGTGATCAGTGCTACTATTATATAATTCCACCATGGAATTACACACCAGAAAACATAAATTCTGGTAGGGAAAACAAAGTTGAAGAAAAAAAGATAGTTTATGCTGCAAGTCTCCAGACCTCTGACTCTAATGGGTGAAACAGAAAAGAAAGAAGGAGTGAAGAGAGCCTGAATAAAAGTGTGACACTAGTGAATGTTCCTGTGGAGAGAAGAAAACATCACTAGTGAGAAATAAGTGACACCCAACATATAGGTGAATTTTCATTGGCATGTGTGAGCCATTTTAATGTATTTTGACTTCTGATCTGTTTGATATATCTTTGTCACCATAGTTTGTGACTCATTTTTATTATGCTTTTTTTTTTCATTTTGAATTACCCTCTTTTTTGTTGGGTTGGTTAAACTTTTGTGAAATTTATCATTTTGATCTTCTTGAATTGAAATGATAAATTTGTGTCTATTTTATCATAACCTCTTTATATTTTAATGCAAACATTTAAATTTCTATTTTTCTCATATAGTCTAATTTGAAGATTATTGTAGCTTCCTTTCAAACTTAAGAATTTTGTCACACCTCACACTAGATGCTTCATAAAAGTCCTTGTTACTATTTTAGTTTATTTTCATCTGACTTTTTAAAAAATAATCCCCAAATTTTGTGAATATCTTTCCAATCTTTTTTTAATTAAACATACCCCATGATTAGCATAAATATAATCCAGTTGTCTAACCTTAAAGTTTACTTAGATTTACCATAATCTCCTACTGATTTCCATTTTTGCTCTCTTTTTCTACATCCCATTCCTTTTGGATTCTATTTCTGTCTGAAGGGCATATTATATTTTCATTGGGGTTCTGAAGACTTTAAAATTTATGAACAAGTATAATTCCAAATATAGACATTTTCTTTATAATTCAGTTACATATGATTAAAAAAAGAAATATTCCTGCTTATCTGGTTCAAGGAACTTTTTCATTTTCTTCTGTCAATTGTAATTGCTAAGGCCATGTTTCTAGCAACTCATTCTTTACAGATAGTCACACTTTTCCATGTTAACTTTTAGAATTTTATTTTTGTTCTTTTATTTACTTTCATCATGATTTAGCCATGTATGGATTTACAAATATCATCCTTCACAGAACTAGGTGAAACTATTCAATTGACCAATAATGCCTTTTTTTAAATTTCTTGAATTTTCTCATCCATTAACACGTTTAAAATTCTCTTATCCAATCTTTCTTAAACAAATGCTAATGGATGGTGGAAGTTCACACTTTCTCTTAAATGGAGAGCTCTTAAATGTCCTTTCCTGTTGTTATTTTTTGTTTTTAAAAATACAACTATGTTATATTTTATTATTTTTCTTTTCTTCATTCTCATAATACTTCATTATGTTTCTGAAGATGTTTTAAAGCATATAACTTCCTATAAAATTACTTTTCTATGGTACATTTGTACAGTGAAATATTAGTACTAAAAAAGTGAGCTATCAATCTTTGAAAAGATGTGGAGGCATGGTATTTGTATTACTAAGTAAAAGAAGCCAGTCTGAAAAGGCTACACACTGTCTGATTCTGATAAAAACTTTCAGAAAGCCACATAACTATGGAGAGAGCAATAAACAATGGTTGCCAGGAATTGGGAGAGTAGGTGGATGTGGCAGAGCATAGTTGATTTTTAGGGTAGTGACACTAATCTGTATGATGCCACAATAACATATACATGTCAATATAATTTGCAGAAACCCATGGAATATATAACATCAATAGTTAACACTAATATAAACTGTGAACTTTAGATGTTAATGATGCATCAGTATAGTCTCATCATTTCTACCAAATAGACCACTCTGTGGGGGATGCCTGTATTGGGAAAGGCTATGCTTGTGTGGTACAAGTAGTATATAGGAACTCTAATTACTGCTTACTTTTTTTGAACTTAAGTCTGCTCTTAAAAATATTATAAATTAAAACTACTATTTTCAAAAATATGTGCAATTTTTTGAAGAAAACATAGGCATGCACTTGCTGCAAAAATATTGGCAGCCTGCCCCAAAGTGTGATGATTTCTTGCACTACCCTCATACCGCCAGCATTTTTTGCAATAGAATTCCTCTTTTCTGTGGAATGATGTGAATTGATAAAGAAGTTCTTGGACTTATGTTTCACCCCAGCTCAGAGAATCAGGAACCACTTAGTGATGGTGGGGTACTAAGGCTCTCCTCAAAAAAGGATAAACTTTGTGGTACCATTTACATCTCAGAACTCTGTAGGGGAATCAATAGTTTATCACCTGAACTCACCTCTAGTTCAGCTTTCCCTCTTTACCTGCCCTGCTTTTCTCATGCTGTTAAAAGTTTCTGTAGAGATCTCTTATTTCATAAGTATGTATCTTTCCTTAGAGACCGCCCCCCCCCTTTCTGAATCTGCTTTGGTTGTTAAGAGAACATTTATAATCTTGGAATGAAAAGAAGCTTCTTAATTATGACATAAAACTCCAAAGACTTAAAGGAGGATACAAATTAAATTGAAGAAAAAATAATTAATATGAGAAAAGATAAAATAGGAAAGGCAGAGTACACACTGGCAGAAAATCTCTGCAATATATTTTACAGACACAGTATTAATATATAATTCTTGCAAAGTCAGAAGAAATGGAATTATCCTATAGTTCTTAGTGATGTTAATTAGTGCAAGCTTTTTTGAGGCAGAATTAGGAAACCTCTTAATGAATAATAGAAAATCTATTAAGTTAAAGCTGGACCTTCCCATTAAAAATATAAGAATTTTAAAAATGAAGATATTTCCTCAAAAAGTCCAGTTAGTTATGTATTTGAAGACATATACAACAGTGCTGTTTATCATAGGAAAAATAAATCACAATTGAGTGTAATATTCAAATTTCCAAATTATTAATTATATATGCATATATTGAAATATTTGGAAAGAATAAGGTAAATATTAATATCTTAATATTAACCTCTCTTAAGAAACTATTAGCAATGAAAAAATTCTACCATATATGTGTGTGTGTGTGTGTATACATACATACATACATACATACGATCTATATTTTAGCCAGGCTCAGGGTGTACACCTGTTATTCCAACAGCTCAGGAAGCTGAGAAAGGAGGATCACAAGTTCAAACCTAGCCTCAGCAATGGTGAGGTGCTAAGTAACTCAGTGAGACCCTGTCTCTAAATAAAAAAAACATAGCCTGGAGTTGTGGCTCAGTGGTTGAGTACCACTAAGTTCAATCCCTGTTACTCCTCCCCAAAAATCTATAATTTACCTATTTCTAAGTATTCATTTTAAATATCTAAAATGTTATATACTAAACTTTGAAAGTCTGTCATCTCTACTGGCTTGAATTGAAGAGAGAAACATTATTTTTTTTCTCTGTTTTACTATTCTTTAAATTTTTACTATAGCCAATATTCACTTAATTCTTAATCATTACCTTAAGAAAATTTTCTACATTAATTCATTTGCCTGAAGGTTGAGAAAAAAACTGAAACTTATTTTTTGTCTATCACCCCAGGGTGTTTTTTTAATACACTAATAGTCGCATGTTATTTTGTTGGAATATATATAAAGTCTTGTTAGATCTAGGATGTGTGTGTATTAATATTAATATTTATGTGTATATGTGTATTTATGTGCATATTTTTTGGGTAAGTACACTATGATATTTCTACAGTGATGAGATTGCCTAAGGGTGCATTTATCAACTCATGCCCATTGTTAAGAAACACTTTGAAATCAAAATTTTGAGATGAAACTTGATTCCCTGCTTCTGCTGGGATGTGGGATCTGTGTAAGGTCCTAGGCCTCTGCAGCAGAGAAGTGTTGCAGCTCTTAATGGTGGGCCATGCCCTCCTGTGCCACAGCGGCCACAGCAGCTCACCATCAATTTCTTCTTCTTTATGGGTTCTTGTCTTTTGAGTTAGAGTAATGAAATCCACAGACCATAATGGATGAGTATAAGAGTAGCAGTTATTGATGAATAGAAGCAGGAATGGAAGGCTTGCAGTGCAAGAGGGAACCCCATAGCAGATTTTCTCCATCCGTGTGTGCTGGTCTTGGTATTTATTCAACAGTTGGGTCACCGCTATCGATCCAAACTTATGAAAATTGGGGCCTGAGAAGAGTACCAATGCTATTGGTACAAACTTATGCTAATGAGGGTTTGGAAAAGTACTAACACTATTTGTCCAAATTTATGCTACTTAGAGTTTGGAAACATACCAACACTATTGTTCAACTCTTGAGTCCCTACTTTTATTCAGGTCTGTCCCATTTGCACTTTCTCCCTGCGGATCAGAAAGCCAGAAGTTGAGGTTGTTGGTCTATGCTGGGAGGATCCTGGATGTCACACAATGTGGAGGAGCTTCTGCAGCAGGCCACCATACTGTTCTAAGGCCTGGCCATGGAAGGTTGACAGGTTAGTGTACCTTGGCTGACAACTCTTCAGGCCAACCAGGCTTGCATGGTGGCTCCATATGCTGGAAAGCTATGCTTGCTACCTGCATTTCAACCCATCAGGGTGCCAATCCACTTCTAGCTCCACCTCTTTCTTGTCCAGGAGCTGAGTCAACATGTCTATTTGTATAAATATTCATTATTTTTCTTCATACTCTTCTCTAAAGCAATATTTAGATCCACAATATATTTTTATGTAACTTCTAAAATTCCACATTGCATTCATACTTGTATGGAGATTTTAAATGATGAAAAATACAGTATTAATGGAGTTGAATATTGCAGACATTCAAATATTCACAAAGCCACAGTGTAATTATATTATTATTATTATTAACTCTTTCCAAAGATGATAATGTCCAGTTGAAAATATTCCAAGGATTAAAGAAGTCAAATAAGAAAACAAATTCCATGTAAAAAGACATGGTAACTATAAAAGTATCTAGATTAGAAAAAAACAATCTAAATGACTAAGATAAAAACCACACAATTAAAACTAAGTTGGTTTTCTTGTCCATATGTTTTACTCAGCTTTTTTTTTGAGACCAAAAGAATTGACAAGAACAATTTTAGAGGAGGAAAGGTTTATTTGGGGTTCTTGGTTTTAGAAGTCTCAGTAAATAGACAGCTGACTTTATTGTTGTGGACCCAAGGTGAGACAGAACATCATGGCAGAAAGATATGAGGGGGCAAGCAGCTCAGGACATGGCCACCATGAACAGAGAGAGCCTTGCTTACTAGGTACAAAATATATACCCCAAAGGCCATTTCATAGTGATCTACCTCCTTTACTCAAATCCTACCTGCTTACAGCTACTCTGCAATTAATCCATTCAAGAAGATTAATGCTCTGATTAGGTTTTGATTCTTATAACCTGGTCATTTCACCTCTAAAGATTTTTGCATTGATTTACACTTGAGCTTTGGGGGGACACCTCATATCTAAGCCATAAGACTGTAGTTGAGAGAAAAGGATTTCAAATTTACCTATGTTATGACTAGTATTATTTTAAAATATAAATGGCATGACCATTTGAACTCTTAGCTATGTGATTAGTTTCTTAAAGTTACAAAATCACTTACATTTTGTCAATCTTTTATTATGATTTTATATATGTATTTTTCCTTTTTTTACCAAAACACTTTTAAGGAGTTTACATAGTTTTTTACAAGTAACATTACCTTTCTATTGTTGCAGAGGTAATTTAAAATTTTCATAGGCTTAACAAATAGTTCTGGTTGACACTTGACTGGTGATCCTGGAAAATGAGCAGGATTTGCTCTGGAGTTTCAGCCAATGTAGCTACAGTATACTGGACTTCCAGAATATTTATAATTGGTGAAAGACTCTCTGTGGACAATAATAAAAGGAGATTGCTTTATTTGATAGACATTTTTTACTAATTTTCCTAACCCATTGTGTCCCCTATTAATGTACAGGTTTGATCCTGACATTTGAAAAATGAGAGTCCTCAATCTAATTCATTTAGCCCTGTTTTGTTTTGTTTTAATAATCAAATCTCCTCCTTGATGTGGGTCTTCATTCAGCCAGAGCAGGTGGGTTTTCCCCACTCGCTACACCTGTAGTGTATACTGGCTGTTTCCCACAGGTACCTAGAGAGTTTTCTGATGACTTTCTATCTTCCCATTCTATATATTGTATCTGAAGAAAATCATACTGTGATTTGGATGTCATTCTACATAAATGTGAAGGCCCTTTTTTTTCTGGGTTTAGAAAAAACAGACAGGCTACTATGTCTTTTTGAATGTGGAAATTTGCCATGAGGCATGCCAAAATTGCCTATACAATATTTACCCTTTTCCAAACATAAGTGATTCTGCCCTAATAGAATGTTCCATTGCATAGATTTTCTGCAGCAGGTTATTTTCAGTATGTTTATCCAAGCTGCATGTGGCAAGTACAGTGAAAGCTATAAAAGTATGTTATGCAAACTTGAAATATTATACATAAAATTTAACATTAAGCATAGGGTTTTGCATTTTCTTATATCTTGTCCATCAACCTAATGGCTACAGAAATGGCAGCTTGATTATATATGTATGTCGGCAGCAACAAAGTAAACTCCAGCTCTTCTATTGAACAGGAAAATAGCTTTATGTGTCTGTTTGAGGACTTTTAAGGCAGTTTGCATTCCAAATTGACACTTGAGTTTAAAGGTTTTAGGATTTCAAAGATATTACTGTAAGGGTAAGTTTATGGGTTGGGCACCAGGCGCTTCCCTGTGTGAATTATTGTTGATTGCCTAACCTTGCGCTGTGACTGGTGGAGCCTTGCTGGAGTGCTGTAATTCTCATGCTCGACAGGAGGCTTGGTGTTATCCAAATCCCAATGGTACTCAACTGAATTGATGAAATGACCGGGAAGGCCTAATTAAAGCTGTTCAGCTCAAATGTATTGATGTATTACATCTATTACGGCTTGGTTCAATAGGTCCACCCTGTGAATGCTGCCACAGCCTGTAAAGCAAACTAAACAGATTGAATAAATAATGCTGCAAGGAACGGAGACAGCAACGGAATCAAAGCAACAGAGCACAAAATGCAACAGGGTGACCTGTGAACTTCTTATCACATCATCCACCTCAAATTCCTTTCATCTTTATTATTGTTACATGTTGAACACGCAAAGAAAAGAACCTTAGGATCCAAAATAATCTTTTAATTTAACTCTAGACCTGTTAAATATTCTTCTGCTATAGTAAACATTGCAGGACAATGTGCATAAAAACATTGTGGTCTTGCTTAATTTTCCTTCTGAATCAATTTTTAGAACCTAGCTTTTGTCTTTGACTTCTAACTGCATTCTTTTAGGAAACTTTTAAAATAATATATACAATCTATTTTATTCCTTTATTTTTCATGCCTCAAATGACTTGTTCACTCTTTTTTTTTACCTTTTCTGCATTTGAATTGTGTCAGGTGCCCATAATTTTTATACTGACCTGGACCATAACTGATTAGACATTCCAGTTTTTTCTAACATGGGAAATCTTCCATATTATTCACAGATAGAATTCAATGCTCACATTATTCTCTTTGTACCAGACACAATATAATGCTATGGTTGTAGAAACTTGCTGGTGCCAAAACAAAGGGAAGATGTCTTTCTTAAAAATATGCAGTCTAAAGTTTTTTAAAGATTTTTTTCCTTTCATACCATTAAATATCAAAAAATTATTTGAAGTGACATCTTTCATTTATTTTCTGCAGCTGAACTCACACTGAACTTCAGAAATATTCTTCTTGGTATCTGCACTTACATATTTTAAAGATATCTTAAATAATGTTTAAACTTACCTCCTAAGTTTTCTCCCACAATTCTTTTTTTTCTCCTTTTTTAATTGGTTGTTCAAAACATTACAAAGCTCTTGACATATCATATTTCATACATTAGATTTAAGTGGGTTATGAACTCCCATTTTTACCCCAAATACAGATACTGCTTCTTCATTTTCCCCAGCTAAGAGGACAGCTCCAAAATTTTTATTTGCTTAGATTCAAAATGTTATAGTTATCATTGACTAGTCTCTTTCTTTCATACTCCCCTTTCAAATTCAACAATAAACCTTGTTAGTTTTACCTTCTAAATATGGCCAAAACTATTCTACTTTCAACCATGTCTACACCTACCATTCTGGCTCAAATCACAATTATCTTTTACCTGGAATGCTACAGTAGCCTCCTAAGTGTCTTATGTGATTTCCCTTTTATCCCTCTTTTGTTGGCTCACTTAATCATTTTCCTACCTTCTCATTGGAAAGGTTGGAAAGTTAAAAAACTGCATTTACCAGAGTCCATTACATTTAGGTATTAGAGTATATAGCCTGAATTATATGCACAAAGTGAGATTTGGGAATCTAAAAACAGGCACATGCTGTATTCCCTATCCCTTGAATCATTTTCTGCAAAACTTTCACAAATATATACAGTTCTTCACAATAGAATTCCACCGTTTATTATTCTACCTCTTCCACAAGAAGCATCAGAGCAGAAATAGCCAGCAGTGCTTTTGGTTCTGGCTTTCTCATCTCTGAGATCTAGTGGTGGGCATCTGTTCACTGCTTTTCTGTATTTCCAGAAGTGAAATCCTGCCACTGAGTGGCAGGATTCTTGGAAGCTGCAATGGGTTGTGGATTCCATCATTACTTTACTGGTAGCTTCAGGGGAGTAGATTCCCTAGCCAGTCATTACTGTTATGAGGATCATGACTTATATAGCCATTCCTGATGGTTTTGTAGCTCCAGCAATTTCTTCAGCTTTTCTAACAACTTTTGCAGGCATCAAACTCTTGATAGAAATATACAAAGCACACCTACAGTAGTATTAACTCTTATGTGTGTGACCTTGAAAATGTTAACAACTTTTTGTCTCAACATTACCTATAAAGTGAAGATTAACAGCATTGACTACATATATCAGACTATTTTTAGTATTTTTTAAAAGTTTCAAAGTGTTTACCAGGTTTCTTGGTATATAGTAAACCATTAATAATGTTAACAACTATTACTCTATTTCTTTCACCTGATTAATAAAATTCTAGTTTTAGCCACAATTTTTAGTTGCCCAAATTAGGAGAATAGCCTTTTAAAATGCCTTGCTATCTACACTCTTCCTACATATTCACATATTGTTCTCTTTGTAGCATAAACATTTTAAACTGACATTTATTACATCACACTTTTTAAAATACTTAATAATTCCTGACCTTCTTCAGGATAAAGTCTTAACTACTAAGAGAAGCTAATTTTATCTTTCATTCATTATCCGACCTTTGCTTATGTATTCATATTTAGCTCTTGCCACTATTCCCCTTCCCATTGACAGCTCTGCACACTCCAATATACTGGTTTTATCTTTACTTGCTCTTACCTCTGGCTTTTTCACACAACTTTTACCTAGAATACCCTTTCAACTGAATTCCCTTTGCTCTGTTAAATCAGACTCTTTCTTTAAACTTGACTGTTTCAAACAATTCACTTCCCCCCCAGGAAGATCTTCCTGAGCTTGCACAGGTCTATCAGTTTCTCCTATACCTATATATCCAAAACACACTCTACTTTGTCCATCATCACATGTAATAGCATGAAAACAATGACTAAATTTTAGCTGTATTCTACACCAGGGTGAAAACTATATAAATATACAATTTGTGTTGTCTTGTTTAAGTGTAAGATATATGAAGGGAATCCCTACTAAATTTAATTGGCTTTAGTTCCTAATTGGATCTCACATGGATATTTATAATAGTCTCCTTCATTTTCTGCCACCCACCATGTCATTCCTTAAAATGCACTATCCACTGTATAAGGTAGAAAAATCCAGGTAAACACAATCACACTTGCCAAAACCCATGAATGTTTGCCATTGCCTATGAGTTAAATTGTAAACTGTGTTTTCATTCAGAAAATATTTATTAATCATGTTCTGTGTGGGGCACTGTTTTGAGTTGCTCAGCATTTCATCAAAGCTCTTAGAGGGCAAAACTGACCAACTTGTCTCATTTCCTCTCCTTCCATATATTTAACAGCTAGAAACACTGTTCATTCAACAAAATGAATACATATTGCATATTGTTACTCAGTTATGAAAAGTCTGTTAAAGAGGGAGGTATTACAGTTGATAATGAATACACATTTCAGGCATTTATTTAAACCAAAAGCATGCAAATATTTTTAATTGTTTGTCTCTAATGCAGAGCTATCACCTTTTCTCTAAATATAACTCAGATGGTTTGAATTGTTTCATATTCTTCATAAACTATGCTTAAAAACATCTATGAATTCTAGTTTTAGATTCTTTAATTTAGAGCAAGAGCTTCAATGCATTTGAGCTTGAAACTGATAATTATTTAATATTTTCCCAACAATTTCTAGTTGTTTTACCCACATCTAATATGACAGCTAAGTTCTTTTATAATTACTGTCATTTTAGGTACATTTAAAAATTAATATTTTGATTCATTTAATTTAATTCATCAATTATATTAATAAAAATGATTATTGGGTCTTAGCAAGCATAAAACTCAAATGGTGGGCTGGGATTGTGGTTCAGTGGTAGAGTGATTGCCTTGCACATGGGGGACCTGGGTTCAATCCTCAGCACCACATAAAAATAAATAAGTGAAATAAAAGTATCGTGTCCAACTACAACTAAAAAATAAATATTAGAAAAAAACTCAACTGCTAAAAGTGAAGATGAGTAAGTCCACTGGATGGGAAGTTTAAGAGTTGCAAGTTATTTACTGGGGGGCATGCATAGGCTGGTATATGTTGCAAAAGGAATGGAGAGAGCCACTTTTTCAGTCTCTTTTTCAATAGTTCTAGTGGCTCACTCTTGGAGAAGGACTAAATGCATTTTGTAATGGCTCCTATGCTAAAGGCTTGGCTGCCAGCCTGTGGCATTATTGGGCAGTAATGGAACATTTAGGATGTAGAGCCTAGGAGAAGGAATTTATGTCACTGGGAGTAGGAACTTGAAAGGAATTATGGGGCCCTGTCCCTTTTCTCTGTCTCTTTTTACTTCCTGGCTGCCATTAGGTACTTTCCCTGCCATGATGTAATGTACTGCCACAGGTTTAAAGGCAGACAGGGCCTGGTGACCATGGGCTGAACCCATTGAGCCCAGGAGACTATATGAATATTTCCTCCTTAGAAGTTGCCTTTCTCAGATATTTCATCACAGTGACAAAAAGTTGATCAACACAGGTTCTTTCATCTGCTCCACTGTTCTATCCTTACAGATTTATCAAACCTCTCCTGCATGTCAAGTATTATACTTGATCTCTGGTATTCGGAGAGAAAATCACTTAGCAGCTCAAAGTCTGTGCCATGTATCAAACAGAAAATGTTAACACTGTTTAAAATTTGTAGTAGCAATGATGGCAAAGTTACATGGGAATTCCTAGGGATCAATATAACTCAAATCAGGAAGGTAAGATCAACTTAATTAAGGGGGCATTTGTGGAGCTAGACTCATGAAGATAGACAAAATTGGTCCAAAGAGATAGAATCATAGACAATAGCATACACACATGACTGTCATCACAGTATTTTTTTTTTTTTACAAAGTGACATAACACAGATAGAAGCAATAACTAAGACTGGTAATAAAGAAACTTGGTTGGCAATTTTATTGTCTTCAGCACCCTTTTCATTTATCCAATCTACCAAGGCAATCAAATTACTTTTTCATGTGGATTTTCATGGTATGTGATTTACATGCTTCAATACTGCAATTGATAAGTTACTGTGTATACTAGTTCTCTTTGGTAAGACAGAGGAATCACCAGGGAGAGACCATTTAATTCTGTACTAAATCCAAATTCTTAGAAAATTCCCTGGCACCAAATAATGATTCAATAAAGATTTGTTGGGCTGAAAGCACTCTGTATACCTTAACATATGACCTTTTCTGTGAAATTTTGAACTGCATGCAACCGTTTGTCAGTTGGCTCCCTGAAAAACAAACCCGACATTTCAAAGTTCAACCTTATTCTTTTCCCAATTTTGAGCAAGCCGCACCCCTAACCTGTTTACTTATGTGTATCTCACCACAAATCATTCAGTTTTGTGGTCTTTCAGTCTCACAGTAAGAATTGACTTGTTCAAAACACTCCAGATCTAATCAACATTTAGCTATTGATTAGATCTCTAGAATAAATTTTGAATCTATCCTTAATTTTTCCATTCCCTTGCTGCTCCTCAAGGTAGGATATTTGCTTTTAATTTTATTTTATTGATTATTGAAAACAATTAATAAATTTAAACCTTGAGAGTGGTTAATAAGAAAAGAAATGAAAGATCACTTTAAAGTCTATCAGTTACATATTTATGGGCAGGAATAATGGTAGGATTTCAAATTAAATCAAGAAGTTAAAATTTTGTATGTAAGTAGTGGTTAAATAAAAAGAAAAAGGAGAATTCATATGATATAATAGAAAAATTTGTTATATGATTTAATGCATAATATGCTTTATTTATTTTTTATTTCATAATATGAAAAAGATGATTTAGGGTTTATTTTATTTTAGGCCAAGTGTATATTCTGTTAAGAATGGATTGGAGGGAGAAAGATACTGAAGATTTTTTGTTCTTAATTTATTTTTTAAATTAAGAATTCTTTTCCCTTTGTACATGATGATAGAAGTGCATATGGATTTTTTGATCAGTTCATATCTTATTGAGAAAGGCACTAGACTTAGAAAGTGAAAATGTGTATGTTGGTCTTTATAATATTCAGTTTGTCATAGTACCATGTTGATCAAACTTTCTTTTATAATTTTAATTATTTAATGATTTATTCTATATTTAATTATTTATTATAATCATTTAATTGTTTAATGATTTATATATTCACAATTATATTTTATTATTTCTTATCTCATTTTTACTCATTTGTCCCAGATGAGATAAAAATTGGCTCTCTAGTATTTAAAAAAAGACAACATATCTTAAAAACAATACAAACAAAAATATGATCTCGTAATGTAGACAATAATTCTATTAATGATTTTATGACAAGATGTGGGTTTTTTTTTGCCATAGCTAAATTCACTTTCAATCAGTTTTTCTTTAATGTGTAGAGAAAAATATTCATTTACAGTTTTGTGTTTCTTATTTTTTTATTAACTCCATAACTAATATTCTAAACTCCAACTGTTTACTACAAAAAAGATAAAGTCAATAGAAGCTTTTGTGTATTTCCATAGATAATTTAAATCTTATATATTCCAAAATACCTTGAACAACTGGATTTTATAAGAACTAAAAGGAAAATTACATTAAAATACTTTTGATTCTTTTGATCTTTAAAATGCAAAGTTCTGTTTCTATGTCTTTTTATTTTCAAAAACATTTGAAAATCCTAGCAAGAAATTCTAGCATGAAAATAGTTGGAAAGTTTTTTAAATTATTGCTTCAGGTACACAAGTGAATACAGTCAGCACATAAAAAGACCATAACAGATTTTCATAGTCACTTAAGTCTTGTTGGAAAAGACCATCCTGTTGAAATACTGATTGATGTGTAAAAAATAACTAGCTTCTCAATGCTAGGTCATTAAATCAATCTATAAGTTAATATAGAAAAATCATCCTTAATTTATGTTATGTTATTTGGGTCTTTTCTCCAGATAATACTAATAATTGATTTTTAATTTCAAATTTTTAAAAAAGTACTAATTCAGTACTTTAAAAAGATTGCTATCAGGAATATATTAATCATATATAAAATGAATGAATCTTTTAAGGATATATATATATATATATATATATATCATGTTCTATGTTCTTGTAATGTTGCATTGTGTGTATATATGTGTGAATAGAACACACATGCTTCTACTTGTGACATTCTCTGCTCTATTGTATTCATACTTTTGGCAATTTTAAGTAACACATTAGTTTCCATATCTACAGGAGATTGTTGATCATGATTTTTACAACTTATAGCTGTATATCAGCTACCTTAGCCACAAATGGCTTTTGAGGTCACTGACAGCAACCTGTCACTAAACTGTACATACAATGGCTTCCAATTATCTACCTATATTACCTTTCTCTCGTTTTTACCTTACTTTCCCACCCTCCCTATTCTCCTCTCCTCCAGTAATGTATTATTGATTGACTAAAAGCTGTTCTTACACTGTATATAGTCAATTGTCCAGTCTTGAAGTGAAAGTCATGTTCACTTTTATCCAAACTAACCCATAAAAAGTGTGGCTGACATAAGCCTATTTTGTATTGAATCTTGTGAATTGTAAGTGGGTATTGTGAAGGTCCCAAAGCAGAAAATACTGACCAAGGCATTAGAATGGTTTGGGAAAAGAGGCCAGTTGTTTGATTTTGTGTGAACTGATATTCCTTAGCCAAATTTCTTAGGTCTATAAAATGAGAAAATAGGACTAAATAACTCTGAGATTCTTCCTTACTCTAACATTCTATGATTCTCATTTAAAAGTCAGATTTCAGGAACATATTAAGGGTAGCACCAATGAATGAGCTTATGCAAATAATCTCATCTAATATATTTTTTGTGAGAAAATTCTGGAATAATGGTATCACCTCACTCTCATACTTCCTGCTTGACCATAGAAAAATAAGTAACATGGCCATGGATGTAGCACGTGGACTAAGATAAAACCTGGACACCAATACCAATAAATAAAAGTTTTGTTAACATAGTTAAATTACTTAAGACTTTTGAAGATTTGTAAAAAGGAGAAAATATGTGAATCTTTCAGTATTGCTTGAGAAAATTTAAAATAATATGTGTAAAGCTTGATTCTATTTCTGAGATGTAATAGAAAGACAATATAATAAAATTTTGATGAATTTTATTACCATAGTTCTTTGATTATGAATCGAGTCAATCTTCTCACTATAAGCAATCCATTGGTATTTTATATATGAGTATACAGATCTAAGTGAGGAAAATATCCGTGAATGTATCCACCCTATTCTATCATTTGGTGTAATAGACAAACCCATAAATACTGGGATTCAAGAAATAAGAAAGTCCACAAATACCTAGATGTCTAGATTACTGCCCCAAACCAGGTGAATCCCTCCTTTATAATTATGTAGCACATTGCATACAATGTTCTTCTGCTTGAAAATTATTTAATGAATTATTCTTGAGTACTTTCTATGTACAAAGCCTTGGAGATAGGGCAGTAAGTAAGAATATCTGCTCCTGTGATCTTTGCATTCAAATGGAGAATATAAACCATAAACAAACCAACTAATTAATATGAAATATTCTAGCTAGATGGAAACTTATATTAGGAAGTAAAATAAATCAGAGTAATGTCAATAGAGAAATACTAGGAGACTGGTGAATGTTATTTTTGTATGGACTTTTTAAGGGTGCTTCTCTTATGAAATGACTTGAGAGGAAACACAAAGAAGTGCGGGATAGCCCTGCTGATATCTGAAGCAGAACACTGGAAGTAGAGCAGAGAACAAAGGCCCTGAGATATGACAGTACCTAGGTTACTCAAGAATCAGAATGAAGAAGGCTGGGCACTGTGATGCATGCCTGTATTCCCAGTGGCTTGGAAGGTTGAGGCAGGAGGATTGTGAGTTCAAAGCCAGCTTCAGCAATGGGGAGGCACTAAGCAACTCAGTGAGATCATATCTCTAAAAAAAAAAAAAAAAAGGTTGGGAGGCTGGGGATGTGCCTCAGTGGTTGAGTGTCCCTGAGTTTAATTCCCTCTAAGTCCTCTCTCTGAAAAGAAAATAAACGAAAGAAAAAGAATGCAAAGGGAATGAGAGAGGGTGGGCAATAAGGATAAATAAAGTATATGCAGTAGGACATGCCAAACCTCAGGACTTTATACAATCTAGGGAACCTGAAACACAATTTTGGAAATTGGCAGCATAAAGACAATGGCTGCGTAGACAAACGTTCTTGTGCCATTGTTACTGAAAGCCATGGCACTTCAAAATTTTCCATTATTTCCATATTTTCTTCCTCATTTCATATCAGTGACAGTGGAGCAAAGCAGCACCATATTGACAGTGGTATGTAACAGATGAGAAGACCAACACACAGATGGAGGGAGGGATTACCTTCAACTCTGAACTGCTTTCCAGTGAAGAGCAGGGACATGAATCCAGAAACGCTCCCTGCCAATGTCCAATGATTCCAAGATAGGCTTATCCTACTTCCAAAACCTTGTTCTAAATCCTTATTTTGCCCACTTTCTTGGGAAAACATCCATGACTACTTTAGTAACAGGTCTCAATTGTCTTTTTACTGACCTGAGAGTAAATTTAAACAAACAACATGACTAGAAAAAAAAATGTTTGTTGAAAATCAGTGATGATAATATGTGAATACTGTATCACTAGTGGAATGGGTGAAATTGTAATGCAATGCACTCATACCAAGCTTTGTACTAGAAACTAGACCTGAAATGAATCCATCTTCTTTCAGTTATTACCTAGTTTATCTTGAGCAATTACCTTTACTTTTTCATTTAGTTTATTCTTTACTAAAAGGAGCAGAGCAGCATATTTGTTGACAGAACTGAGATGATATAAGAGACAAGGTTTTACATATTATATAATGTTACATGTTATATCATTACTAAGAATTAAAATTCTCTCATATAGATCAGTATAGGTCTCTAGCTTACAGTAAAACAACGGGAGTATTGTGTCCTAGACTTGGTATATTTAATGATATTCATATAAAATTGTAGGTTGAGTATGCTCATAATGTCAAGTATATATCTTTCTGTTATGTGAATATTTTAAAGATTTCTATGTAACATCTAATTCACAGCATCAATTGTGTTATTGATGTTTAATATATTAAAAATCACCTTTTTGCTTTTGATTTTCCTTGGCAGTTATATAAAATTCAGGTGTCACTTTTATGTCATTGGCAGATAGAAACAGGTTTCTTCCCAAGACCATTGAAATGATTAATATCACAAGGAATGATAATCAAATATGAAAATTCAGAGAAATTCATGTAATTTTTAAAATACCAAGTTCAAATTTTACCAAATAACTAATTGTTCTAGTCAGGATTCTCTAAAGAGACAGGATCAATGATAAGGATGCATGGATGGATGGATAGATAGACAGATAGATAGATAGATAGATAGATAGATAGATAGATAGAAGAAGGAATTTGATAGGGGAATTGGCTCTCTCTATTATGGAAGCCCATCAATCTCATTTCAGGATGTCCTGTAAGCTAGCTAACCAGGGAAGCCAAGAGAATAGCTCGGTTTAAATGTGAAGCATCAGACCCAAGAACTATAATGGTATGAGTCTCAGAAAAAGGCAAAAAGCCTGAGAACCTGAGAGTCTCAGAGTCCTAAGGTCAGAGGACCTAGTGTTCTGAGATCCAAGAGCAGGGGAAGGGCATCCTGGATTTCAATCTGAATCTCCAGCCAACTGAATGATGTCCACTCACATTGTAAGCAGATCTTCCTTATTCACTCTGTCAACTGCCAATCTCCTTTGGAAAACCCTACAGATCCTTCTGAGAAGGACAATAATTCTTATCAAATGCCAAATCATAGGGACTTTTCTTCGAGCAGAAGAGAGCTGCGCTCAATGCATACAGTAGCATTAAAAATAATGAATGCTTTACTTTCTATATGGATTCCTTTAACTCAGTGAAATGGACACTTAAAATGATCCATTCCAATACTAAACAAAGTTCTGCAAGACATATACATTTTATTTTTAGCCCTAAAATCAAAGAAATAAATTGACAAGTTGATTGATGAATAAATATACTTAATCACTTATCACTTTCAAATGTAATGTAAGTATTCAATTTATGGTTTTCTTTATTATATTAGTCCAAAATTCTTAAATGTTAATGTATATCATAAGTAAACATGCTTGTATCAACATATGTAAGATGTTTGTGTAGTTGGTGGTGTGTGTTTAGTTGTTTGTAATTTGTTAATTTTTTAAAATCAACTGTATCAATAATCTTCTCTGTAATGTTTGAAGATCATCAGGCATTGATCCTCATTTTCTTGTCTTAGATTAAAAAAAGATATTAAGAAAACCAATAATCATAAAATAATTTGCACAATCACCACATTTGAATTACTGTTATATCAATTTATGGACATATATGTGCACTAGGACAATATGGCTTATTTGGTTTTACAAAACATTAGAAATAGTTTTAGTAAAAATAGATATAAAAGTAAGCACAAGAAAAGTAGAATAAAAGTCTTTGCATGGTGAAAGGAATATTTTGTGTTCTTATTTCTTTAAATGATGCTAAAATGTTTCAGAAGTCTGACTCAGCTATAATGATACTAGACATGATCTAAATTTAAGGCAAACTATAATTTTAAACTAATCAATATGTCACTCTGAAGTATCTGTGTATTTATTTTAAACTAAATCTTATTCTCTCTTAATTAGATTTTAAGAAGGAAGCTTTTATGAGCACAATAATTGCTACCTGTCATGGTCAGATTACCCTCAATGCATGGCCGATTAGGTTCATATTGTTTATTTACATGTATTAGCCACCTAAGAAAGAAAGAAAAAATAGTTGCACAAGTATTTCATCATCATAAAAGTGTCTGTTAAGAAGTCATATTTTTATATCAGATTAAATGATTCCCAAGTAAGAGGAATTAGACATGCTAAATAAAATTTAGGAGATACTGTTGATTTGAACTGAGTTCTTACACAGATTCCAACTCATCTATACAAAATTGAATGATTCTGGCTAAGTTTTTATATCCCCAAACTGAAATATATATCATATATTTGTAAAGTCTGATCTAAGAAATCAGGAGAGAAATGACAGCTTAATTCCTCAGCAAGACAGTTTTCCAATAGTAGAATGTTTGTAAGGGAACTGGTCAATCTAAGCCAGCAGTAAAAGAAAATACCTTCTGTTTAGCAAGGAAAGTAATATAATGTTAACCAATCTGTTTTTTTGTATTGCTATTTCCTTGCTCCTGCTCCACCAACTCTTTGGCCATATCTGTCAGAGCCACTGTCTGTTTTGCATACTGACTGCTACCTGGTTCATGAATTGATAATAAAATTCAATCAAATTTTTAAAACATAAATTTTTGAAATTTTTATTCTTTGACAATCAGATCAAAATTATGCAAGAGGTTCAAATACATATTTCTTTCTAAATACATATTTCTTTCATTTCATATCGTCCATATTTCTTAGAGTTTATTCAGTAGGTGTAAGATATGATTTTCGTTTGTTTTTGTACTGGAAATTGAATTCAGAGGTGCTTTACCACTAAAATACATCTCCAGTTCTTTTAATTTAATTTAATTTTTTAAATTTTGAGGCAGGGTCTTGCTAAATTGCTGAACTTAGGCCTTGAATTTCAGATTGGATTTGCTCAGCCTCACAAATCATTGGGATTACAAGGTCAGTCATTGGGACTACCATGCCTGAATTCAGTAGATTCAGGGTAACATCCAAGAATATTCATTCTCATGAAGACTTCAAGTTATTAAATGTTAAACACTTCAAAAACACTAGAATTTGATAATAAAATGATTTTATAATAAAATAAATGTTTTAGAGGGGCATAAGTTAATATAACAAAAATTAAGAATATGTTAATGTATACTATATGAATAAAGGAATTTCAAATGAAGTAATCATAAAAATGCTTTGAGTGTAATTGGTAATTTTTTAATATTAATCTCAGATTACTTTGAATTTGGGTTTTTTTGTAGATATTTATCAATATTTGTCTGGATTTCATCTTAAAGTTACTTATGAAAATGCTCGTAAAGAAAACTGAATTTGAAAACAACTAACTTAATACAAATGACTTGCTTAATATAAATGGCTTGTGTACAAATGTACACAAAATATTTATGAGTGCATTTTAGTGCTAGCAAACCAGTTTGTGCTGAAATGTGACAGTTATCTGAACTAGGAGCCCTCCATGCATCTTGTTTCTATTAGGGACTCTCAAACTTTAAAGTGCATTAGAACCACTTGAAGATAATGAAATGGTGCTGCTGATTTACTAGATGTGGGGTGGAGCCTGAAAATTTGTATTTTATTAAATTGATGTTTCTGGTTCCAGGCAACATTTTGATTATTGAAAGTCAGAGAATTTCAATGTCCATTTCAACAGTTATTGCTCTAGGAATAAAACCAGTGTAATCAACCATATATTTACTGGTAGGCTGACAAATTTGAGAAGGAATGGCCTGGAGGTATTTTACCAGCAATAGTGCCTGATTATACCCTGAGAGTTGGAAGAAATGCTATCCAAAACGAATTTTAGAACCAATTAATTGAAGTGTTTTTTGATCTTTCTAAAGGTACTCAGTGATAGCCATAGAATACCTTCTAGAAATATTTGTAATCTTTGATACTCACATAGTTAGCACATAATTCACAATTCCCAGTATTTTGTATGCTACTGCATTCAGTAAAAAGAGAAAAAAAATGTCATGATTTTTTTCTCAAGACATCTATTGGTAGATTTGAATAATGTGAATCATACTTAAAATACTTATTGAATTGTTTTTCCAATCTTTCTTTTGAGATAATTTGGTTCTATATTTGTCCTACTATTTTCACAGAAAGTTAATTTCAATCATGTAGAATTTTCATTGGCCCAAATGATACAAAAGGAAAAAAAAAACAAACACATTTTATTTCTTTGAAATCTTTAGCCTAACATGGTTTGCATACTTGAGCATTTTGATTCCTTTGAACAAATGCAGTCGCTCTGGAGTCCATAGGAACAGCTTTTGCACTACTAAAGGAAACTGTTATCATAATCCCAATTCCCTTTTCATGTCTTAAAAACCAGAAAAGGTGATACCAATGTGAAGTAGAAGCATAATAGTTACCATTGTTTATTAACATAAAATGTATTATAAAGTGACTAATATTTGAATATTAAATACTAAATTTCAGAATACTAAAACTCTAAGCATTGTCTTTATGGATCCCTTTTATTCAAGGAAAATAATCAGAAAATCAAACTTCAGTTTTATTTACATTTTATTTCTGTTTTAAACTACAGTAACATTAGCTAATCTCCAGTTCATTCAGCAGAAATAAAAAATACTATGCAATAAGAATGTTAATTTTCTTATAATGCTGCTGATATATATTTTCAGGGAAAGGGTACTGGTATTTTTCTAAACACACACAAAAAAGAAAATCTACAAAAGTACTGGTACTTATTCCAACGAAATTTGAATGCTATATGCAGTTCTTACACTTGAGTAACAATTCTTTATTTTTAATTTATTCTGATTTGTTACATATGACAGCAGAATGCATTTCAATTCATATTACATATATATATAGCACAAATTTTTATACCTCTGGTTTTACACACCATAAAGTCACACCATTCGTGTCTTCATACATGTACTTTGAGTAATGATGTCCATCTCATTTCATTAAATTTCCTACTCCAATGACCCCTCCCTTCCATGTCCTCCTTTTTGCTCTATCTAGAGCATACTCCACTCCCCATCCCCATTATCGGTCAGCATCCTTATATCAGAGAAAACATTCAACAGTTGTTTTATTGGGACTGGCTTACTGCACTTGCACTATTTTCTCCAACTCCATCCATTTACCTGCAAATGCCATGACTTTATTCTCTTTTAATGCTGAATAACATTCCATTGTGTATATATACCACATTTTCTTTTTCCATTCATCTACTGAAGGGCATCTAGGTTGGTTTCACAGCTATTGTGAATGCTACTGCTATAAACATTGATGTGGCTGAATCCCTGTAGTATGCTGTTTTTTTAAGTTCTTTGGATATAAACCAAGGAGCGGGATAGCTGGGTCAAATGGGTTTCCATTCCCAGTTTTCCAAGGAATCTCCATACTACCTTCCATATTGTCTGCACCAATTTGCTTTCCACCAGCAATGTATGAGTGTTCCTTTTTACCTACATCCTCGCCAACATTTATTGTTTATATTCTTAATAGGTGCCATTCTCACTGGAGTGAGATAAAATCTTAGCGTGGTTTTGATTTGCATTTCTCTAATTACTAACATTGCTAGAGATGTTGAACATTTTTTTCATATATTTGTTGACTGATTGTACATCATCTTCTGGAAGTGTTGATTCAGAGTTCCTTGGCTCATTTATTCATTGGGCTATTTGATTTTTATTTTTCTTATTTTTTTGGTGTTAAGAATTTTTGAATTCTTTATACATCTTAGAGATTAATGCTCTATCTGATGTGTAAGTGGTAAAAATTTGCTCTCATTCTGTAGGCTCTCTATTAACCTCACTGATTGTTTGAGAAGAAGCATTTTAGTTTGAATCCATCCCATTTATTGATTCTTGATTTTAATTCTTGCGCTATAGGAATCTTATTAAGATAGTCAGGGCCTAATTCAACATGATGGAGATTTGGGCCTACTTTTTCTTCTATTAGGTGCAGAGTCTATGGTTTAATTCCTATGTCCTTGATCCACTTTGAGTTGAGTGCTATGCATGGTGAGAGATAGGGGTTTATGTTCATTTTTTTTTGCATATTTCTATGAAGAATACTATTGAGATTTCGATTGAACTTTCATTAAACCTGTATTTTGGTAGTATGGACATTTTTACAATACTAATTCTGCGTATCAGAGAGTTTTTCATCTTCTAAGGTCTTCTTTAATTTCTTTCTTTAGTTTTGATTTAGAGGTCCCTCACATCTTTCATTGAATCCCAAGTTTTTTTGTTTTTGAGGCTATTGTAAATGAGGTAGTTTTCCTTGTTTCTCTTTCAGAGGATTTGTCACTTATATACAGAAATGCCTTTGATTTATGGGTGTTGATTTTATATCCTGCTACTTTGCTGAATTCATTTATTAGTTCTACAAATTTTCTGGTGGAATTTTTTGGTCTTCTAGGTATAGAATCATATCATCGGCAAAAAGTGCTAATTTAAGTCCTTATTTTCCTATCCATATCTTCCTTTTCTATTCCGTATCCTTATAATTTCTTTCATCTGTCTAATTGTGCTGGCTAGTGTTTTAAGAACTTTGTTAAATAGAAGTGGTTAAAGAGGGCATGCCCATCTTGTTCCCATGTTAAGAGGGAATGCTTTCTTTCAATTTTCTCCATTTGGAATTATGATGGCCTGGTGCTTAGCATAGAAAGTTTTTACAATGTTGAGATATACTTCTGTTATCTCTAGTTTTTCCAATGGTTTGAACACGAAGGAGTGCTGTATTTTGTCTAATGATTTTTCTGCATTTATTGAGATGATCATATGATTCTCCTTTTTATGTCTATTGATGTGATGAATTATATTCATTGATTTCCATATGTATAAACAACCTTGCATCCCTGGGTGTGGTGAGCCGTTTCTGTGTACTGTGGCTGCCATTACAAGATGGCGCTGGTTTCCGCTGTAGTCTGTGACAAACAACTACTTATCAGAATGAGTTGGCACGCTGTGACTTGGCACCCTATGAGAAAAGTCCACGTGGCAGTTGTGCATTGGGGCTTTATCTGCTTTATTAAGGCTGGGGCACACGGGAGTAGGGAGAGAAACAAGCTAAAAGACATGTCAAAACAAAGGCCTGAATAAACTGTTGAAGGAAGAATCCTGTGTCGTGTTTCCTTTGCTGGCGAGGGGTCGCAGCACCTGGGACGAACCCCACTTGATTGTGGTGCACTATCTTTTTGATATGTTTTTGTATTGGATTTGCCAGAATTTTATTAAGAATTTTTGCATCTATGTTCATTAGAGATATTGGTCCAAAGTTTTCTTTCTTTGATGTGTCTTTGCCTGGTTTTTGAATCATTGTGATATTGGCCTCATAGAATGAGTTTGGAATAGCTGCCTTTTTTTTTATTCCCTGAAATAAATTAAAGAGTATTGGTATTAGTTCTTCTTTAAAGGTCTTATAGTACGCAGCTGTGCATCTATCTGGTCCTGGGCTTTTCTTGGTTGGTAGGCTTCTGATGGAATCTTCTGTTTCCTTGCTTGAAACTTATCTGTTTAAATTGTGTACATCATCCTTATTCAGTTTGGTACATCTGTTACTCTATAAATCTGTTGATGCCTTTGATATTTTCTATTTTATTAGAATTTTTCCAATAAAATAATTTTTCAAAATAATTTCTAAAATTATGTTTTATATTTCTATAGTGTCTGTTGTAATATTTCCTTTTCCCTCATGTATGTTAGTAATTTAAGTTCTCTCTCTCCTCTTCATTAGCATGGCTTATGGTTTATCCATTTTATTTATTTTTTTCAAAGAAACAGCTTTTTGTTTTTTTCAATCATTTTCTTTATTTCAAGTTTTTAAAATTTCATCTCTGGTTTTAATTATTCCCTGTCTTCTACTGCTTGTGGGGTTGATTTGTTCATCTTTTTCTAGGGCTTTGAGAAGTAATATTAGGTCATTTATTATTCAACTTTTTTTTCTTTTAAGGAATAAACTCTATGCAATGAACTTTCCTCTTAGTACTGCCTTCATAGTGTCCCAGACATTTCAGTATGCTGTTTCAGTGTTCTCATTTACCTCTAAGAATTTTTTAATCTCTTCTTTGAAGTCTTTTGCAACCCATAGTTCATTCAATAGCATATTAGTTAGTCTCAGATGTTGGAGTAGCTTCTATTTTTTATTTTATCATTGATTTCTAATTTCATTCCATTTTGATCTAATAGTATCTCTACTTTTTTGTGTGTTTACTAAGAGTTGCTTTGTGGCAAAATATATGGTCTATTTTAGAGAAGGATCCATGTGCTGGGTGAGAAAGTAGTGTATTCACTCCTTGATGGATGAAATACACTATGTCAGTTAAATCAAAGTTATTGATTGTATTATTGAGTTATATAATTTCTTTGTTCAGCTTTTGTTTGAAAGATCTATCCAGTGGTGAAAGAGGTGTGTTAAAGTTGCCCAGAATTATTGTGTTGTGGTATATTTGACTCTGGAACTTGAGAAAAGTTCATGTGAAACATGTAGATGCTCCATTGTTTGGGGCATATATATTTATAATTGTCATGTCTTGTTGATGTACAGTTCTTTTGAACAGTGTGAAAATCCTTCTTTGTCCTTTTTGATTAACTGTAACTTGAAGTCTACTTTATTTGATATGGATATGGGATCCCTTGCTTGTTTCCACAGTCTCTGTTAGTGGTATGTTTTTTCTCAACCTTTCATCTTCAGTCTGTGGATGACTTCTCTGATGAGTTAATTCTCTTGAATGCAGCATATTGTTGAAACTTTAAAAAAATCCAATCTGCCAGTCTATGTCTTTTGATTGGTGAATTTAGGCCATTAATATTCAGGGTTATTATTTTCACATAATTTTTATTCCCAGCCATTTTGTTTATTTTTGGTATTTAACTTGACTTTGTTTCTCCTTTGACTGCTTTTTGTTTAGTGTAATATCTCCCTCTGCTGATTTTCATTGTTGTTTTTGAATTCCTCGTCATGAAATATTTTGCTGTGGATGTTCTATAGTGCAGGGTTTCTAGTTGTAAATTCTTTGAACTCTTGTTTATCATTGAAAGTTTTTATTTCATCATCAAATCCAAAGCTTACTTTTGCTGGATATAAGATTCTTGGTTGGCATTCATTTTCTTTCATGGCTTGGTATGTATTGTTCCAAAATGTTCTAGCTTTCAAGGTCTGGGTTGAAAAATCTCAAGATATCCTAATTAGTTTCCCCCTATATATAATCTGATTCCTTTCTGTCATGGCTTTTAAAATTCTATCCTTATTCTGTATGGTAGACATTTTCATTATAAATGTACCTTGGTGTGAATATGTCGTTATTTTTTTATTTGGAATCCTATAAGCCTCTTGTATTTGGCCTTGCATTTCATTTTTCATGTTTGGAAAATTTTATGATATTATTTTCATTGACTAGATTGTTCATGTCTTTGGTTTGGAACTCTATGCCTTCCTCTATCCCAATAACTCTTAAATTTGGTCTTTTTTTTTTTTTAAGAGAGAGTGAGAGAGGAGAGTGAGAGAGAGAGAGAGAGAGAGAAAGAGAGAGAGAGAATTTTTAATATTTATTTTTTAGTTCTCGGCGGACACAACATCTTTGTTGGTATGTGGTGCTGAGGATCGAACCCGGGCCGCACGCATGCCAGGCAAGCGCGCTACCGCTTGAGACACATTCCCAGCCCTTAAATTTGGTCTTATTATTCTATCCCATATTTCTTGAATGTTCTGCCCATGATTCTTACCATATTCACTCTATGGTCTACATTCTTTTCAAGATTACATATTTTGTCTTCATTGGCTAAATTTTTGTCTTCCTAGTGGTCTAATCTGTTGGTGATACTTTTAATTGACCTTTTAATTTGGTCTATTGTTTCTTTCATTTCAAGGATTTGTTTGGTTTTATTTTAGAACCTCTATCTCTCACTGAAGTAATCTTTTGCTTCCTATATTTACTTCTGTAGCTCTATTATCAAAATGATCTTTTTGCTGCCTGTATTTGCTCTTATATCATCCTTTAATTCACAGAACATTGTAATTATGTACATCCTGAACTCCTTCTCTGTCATTTCTTCTGCTGTGCTGGCCACAGACTCTAATAATGTAGCATTTTGGTTTGTTTGGGCCAATTTTTTCCTTTTTTTTTTCATGTTATTCATGTATCTTCCCTTCTAGCAATGCATATCTGAGGCATTCGTGCTTTTACTCTATATGTTTATAGTGTCCCTGCAGGTTCCCAATACCTCTCCTTTGAGGGGAAGAACAATGTCAACAGATCCCAATACAAACATCATGCAACCTTAAACCAAATGGTTGCTATTAAGTTGTTTACAGTTTGGTCACAATATATAGAAATGTTGAGTTCAATTATTATCTACAATATAAACAATAGGTTTGCAAAATGGTTTACAGTTTCTGATGGTGGACAAAGAACCTAGGGTGTGGGGGTGAGGTGTAAGATGAGATGCTGAGGAGGAAGAAGATAAAGATGCAGAGTTATTAGATCTTAGCAAGTGTGAAAGAGGAATCTAATGAAGATGTTTAGTAGCAGAAGAGAAAGGAAGTGAATTGGGGTAGACAAGTAAGTGGGAAGACACTAGAGTACATAAAACAAACACACATAAATATTAAGAAAAAAATGTAAAAATAGGAGAAAAGAGACTATACAACACAACTCTAATATACTATTCAGATGTTCCAGTCCTCAGTATCCTAATTCATGCAAAGTGTTGGTTTCACATATGTTGGGGATGAGAGGGTGGGAGAATAGAGAGGAAGGAAAAAAAAAAAAACACTGGAATGATGAAACAAGGATTGTTTTGGATGGAGATCAGTATCTTTCTTGCTTCCTTTCTCATCCAATAGGTAGAGTTGTCTGTTGTTTGCTGATATTTCCACTCTCAGGATGGGAGGATTGGACTTGGTTGCAGGACACCTGGAAGTGGGGTATGGCATCTACTGGTGTCCCATGGAAGACTGCACCCCAAGGATCTCCTTTAGGGACCACTCGTGTGATGTGAGCACCTGGTCTTATCTCCTTATATCACCTATGAATCTCACAATTTCTGGTCTCTAAACCATATCTCACTCACCCTCTCCCTTTCTACTTCCTAATCTGGGACCTTTCTCTCCAGAGGACTCATGATTTGCACTCTGGGGGCCGTGCTCCTGTCTTGAAGAGCTGTTTTGTATTGGGCAGTCATTGTGCCAGGTTAGAAGCTGCCAGGGAGAGGAGGAAGTTGAGGATTTTAGTTACCTTCCCAGCTGGCATTCCAAACTGGGAGTAGCCCAAATAAAGATGGTGACTAAGGCGACCCAAGATGGAGCGGCTGCTTTCAGTGATGGGGAGTTGGATCAGGTTGGTGGGGATGTTGGGCAATGTGCTCAGAGACGCAGCTCTGTGGCATGCAGTGTTGTGGCTGTTGGCTGTCTTCAGAGTCTGTGCAGGCAGGCTATTGTGCATTGGGGACTAGGGCTGTGGCTGCAGTGTCCCAAGATAGAGGCGACCAGGGGAGCTCCACGGTGATAGATGGAGGTCCACATGGGAGTGGTGGCCATAGTTCTGTGTGTAGGTGCTACGGCCAGGTGTCCTGTGAGGGATTGGCGTCTGGGATACCTGTGCAGGTAGAGGGCTAGGATTCCTGTATGGGTGCTGATGCTGTGGTCCCACCCCGGAGCTTGTGTGGGTGAGTAGTCAGGGGTCCTGTGAAAGCACTTGTGGGAGCAGCTGGGGGGAGGGTCCTCTATCACTCCCAGTGAAACAGTATTCCTACTACTTGAATCACAGGTTATGGAGCAACACAGAATGCTGCTTTCCTCTAGCCCACCATCTTGGATCTCTCTGAGAAACAATTCTTAATGGGCAACATTTTTAGTACTATGGGAACTGCATGAAATAATGGTGGAAAACCACAGACAGAAGGATTGCAAGAGTAACAGAATGCAAAGGGTAAGAGGCAAGGAAGGGAATGAGGGAGGGAAGGGAGAGGAGGGTATGGATGGGATGGAAGCAGGAAAAAAGGCAGGAAGGCTGGAAGAAAGAAAGGAGAGAGGAAAGAAAAGGAGAGAGGAAGGCAAAGCTGATTAGAAAAGATGAGAGCAAATTTAAGTACAAAAGTTTCAGCTGAAGGAATTGATTTCTAATTTTTCAATTGGTGTTCAGTATTGAACCTAATTCCTTTCCTTATTTAAATACTGGAGTGGGGTTTGGAATATTGAGGTGGAATCAGGACATTTTTCTTTATCTGCCTATCACTGATTATTCTTTCCTATCACTCATTAGCTCTCTGACCTTGGACACATTTTTAAACTTTATCTTCTCCAGATATTACTGTCACTATTTACATAAAATTATACCTAAAAGCCATTTAAAAGACCAAAACACTATGCAAATAGTATGTATCATGTAAATATTCATTATTGTTAATAAAATAAAACAGGTACTTCTGGTGTTATAAATAAGCAAAGCTTGATGCCAGGATTTATATTATTTCAGTTATAGTCTACACTCATCTCTTCATGTTATTTGATCTTGGGCAAGTTCTTATAATTCTCTATTGTTACCTCTAAAGTGCTAAATTGCTAATGGATTCAAAGAAACCCTTAAAAATTATGCTGTAAATGAGCTCTAAAATCCATGTTAAATAAATACAGAAAGATAAAGTGGTAGTGGTGGTATTTTATGACTATCACATACTTTAGAAATTAAATTGCTAATTTTTCTGTGAAAATGTCATTTTAGCAGAAGAAAGTGAACTGGATGTAAAATTGGTCATACCTGGTTAACTAATAGTGTAATGCTTCCTTTGTTTATGTCAAAGGAATTTAGAATCTCATAAATTTACCTGAAATGAGGCTCTTGTTTGGGAAAGATACTCTGTGTGTGTTTCATTGATAATAATGAAATCCACAGCTTAGAAGTTATCTGGCCTAAGACTCAGAGAACCAGGGCTGCAACTCAGGACATCTATCTTTGGGTCACAATACTCTTTCTATTGAATGGTGATGCTGCTTGTATTTAGTACAGAGATTAGCTGTCAAACAATGAAAAGTCTTTTGTCATATTTGGATTAAACAGCCATGATGTGGCTTGGAAGGGAACAGCGGACATAAGGTAGTCTCATCTGTGAAAAGAAAGAGGTCATTATTGGCTATTTCTGTGAGGTGGCTTGAAAAGAGGAGGGGAAGAGTGTCACACTCCGCATGGATCCTTGAAGTTTTTCAGGATAACACTCCATTAGCAATGACAAGTTGCCATCTGTTAGTGAACTCTTCCAGAAGAGAGCAAAAGCTACCCAAGAACATTTTGCTACATTCAAACTGGTTCTTCAAATCCAGCCCTTGGTTTTGCTACATGAGCCCACGGACATTCATGGTCACTGGTAAGCTTTCTCAGTGAACTAGATAAATTATAGGAATAAATTGTAAGTAAATAAATTATAGGAATAAATTATAAGTATTTCTAAATTATTAGCTGCTACTTGAAAAAGTTATCAATAATTCTACTCATAAAAAATACAATTAAACATTTTAATAACTTTCCCTGTAACTTTGTTCAGCAATACAGTTTCTTGATTATTCTCTATCAAATGAAATCTTTGTATGAATTGAAGTAGTATTCTATATTTTCCTGAAGTATCACCTAGAGAGAAAAAAGGTGAAATTGACCAGATTATGCATTAAAAAGGTGAAATTGACCAGATTATGCATTAATCTAAAATCACATCTCTCCCAAATTTCATGATAAAGATGGGGGTAAACCTGAACAGTAAGTCATGAGTACCTCTCTATTTCATGCATGCTAAATCTGAGAAATGTTAGAGAATAAAATATTTCATGTTAATATATTGACAGTTTTGAAATATATAAATCTTTTAATAAGCAATATATTCATTTGTTTGCATGTGATTTTTATGAAATGCAGCTAAAATTCATAGTATATTTATAGTTTATCTTATTATAGAAGTCATAAAAATTCCAGGGTATTTAAAAATTGTAGGGAATAAAAATAGTTTATTTATGTTAAGAATATATTTTATTTAAAAAGATGTACTACCTAGACAGCAAGGATAGTGATATTATAAAAAATGTATGTATAATTCTGAATGTGTTGATGATGCTAAATTTTAACTGAGTCTTGAGCTCCTAGAAAACACTGAAGGCTAAAAAAATCCCTACCCCACCCCGTTTTGTGTTCTGGGAAACATCTCCTAACATGAACCACTTCCCATATGATGTAGAAAGTCTAATGGATGTACTCCTTGTTTACCCATGACCAGGACAAACGTCGGCCCTCACATTCCCATTTTTTGTTTCATAAGTGATTCGCTGAACTATCTGTCCTCAGTGAACTTAAAGAAAATGCTTGTAGACCGAATTTTGGTTAAAATTCCCTCCTTGTCTCATGTTGCTGAACTTTTGCCCTTTTGCAGTTGATCAGTGTATGATCCCTGTGTGAACAGACTACCCCAAGAATCCCATCACCTCCAAAATAGTCTGTCCATAGTGCAGAAATTCTTTGACTTATTGTCTGATCAGTGCACCCTCTACTGCAATAGTGCTTCCTCCTCTACCATTGCAATAGTCCCTTCCTCCCTCCTGGTGATAATACTTCAAAGTCTCTCCTTATGAAGTCTGAATTTTCTTTTTATTTGGCAATAAAATGCAGTAAAGATGAACCACTTGCAGATGACTTTGGATGTTAAAAACAACAATCTTCTCCACTAGTTATTTTTACTAATCTTTACCCCTAGACTAGAACTGTTAACCAGGACCACTTCCAAAATTTAACCAGTCATTTTCATCTTTGCATCATTCCAGTATATTTCTTTATGAGAAATCCCAGTTTTATGTTTCTTTATGAGAAATCCCAGTGTTTCAGCTATGATCCATTACATTTTTAGCTTTTGACAAACATCTGTAAAGAATAGAAAAAAATTCCGTTTTTCTAGTTTGATTTGTGGCAGGAGATACACCATGCATGTTTCTTAATCACACATTTTAAGACTTCATATAACTTCTCTGAATAAAGTAAAACACACACACACACACACACACACACACACACACACACACAAGCGCTCATTCAGAGCAATCTGAAAGAACACATGGGGTAAGGTGTTTCTCATGTAGGCTAAATTGGAAATTGTGTGTAAAGAAATGTTTTCTTTTTAAATTAACAGTGAATTGCAGACAAGCCACTCTGAAAGGATAATAAAAAGTTCTGTGTACTGGAACCCAGTGATAGAGCCTGCTATGTAGTTTCTACATTGCATTAATTAATAAATCAAAGGAAGAAGGTGCATAATGATAAACTGCCGCAAACTGCCCGGCCCCGGGCCGGCTGAGTCCCGCTCCTGCTGCCGAGCACTGCCTGCGGCACCCCTGCTGAGCGATCCCCTGCTGAGCTGTCAGTGCACACGGGCTTGCAATCTTGCAACCCGGTTGGGCACAAAAACACAAGCCAGTCAAACTGAGACAAAGTTTTATTTAGAGAGAGGCCGTGTGCGTCCCCTAACAGGTGGGTTCGCCACGTGTGTGTCTACCTGAGGGGGGGGGGGTTTCCACTTCCCCCGGAACACCCTCCTACCATCCTTTTCCAACCAATGGGAACTCTCCCATTACAAGAGTGACATGAGTAACCTGAGTCCTGAAATGGGCCCAGCTGAACAGCATGAGTCCAATTACCATATGAATGTGAATTGCTGGCTGGCAGTCAATAAAATCCAAAGGTGCCTGTATCAATATTTTTGCTGTGGCTCCTAACATCTGCCCCCTACTGTTTAAATAAACAACAGGCAAATGTGGCTAGGGACCGTGCCTGTTAGGTATGTCCAATTCACATATGGTTCTTACCCGTCATGGGAAAACTGACCTTATTGCGTCAGTCTCCTGGCTTAGGTTGATACCACTGTAACCGAATCATACCCGTCACTGACTACCGGTCCAGTATATAGCCATACCTGTGTAATAGGCCTATGCACCAGTGGGGGGGTGAGGTTCTTGCCTCACCTCTGTTGGCCCCCAAATTTAACCTTGGTGCCAGTGGGGGGGTGAGGTTCTTGCCTCACCTCTGTTGGCCCCCAAAATCAGACCATCACTAGCAGAAGGGAGAAAGACGCAGAATTGCCACGACACCAAGCCAATTGACGGCTCCTTTGGAAACACTGGTGACACATCGGCTAAGATATTTAGCACTACCAGTTCGCTGTATCAACAAATAGAACACAATGTATACAGGTGATACATAGTCCAGACAAGTTGTGTAAGCAGTTCAAAGTGGAGGAGTCTATCAATATGTCCATTTCCTCCCAAGGTAAATTAAGTCCTTGATTGAGCAGTTCAAATTGGAGGAGTCTATCAATATGTCCATTTCCTCCCAAAGTAAATTAAGTCCTTGATTGAGCAGTCTTATTGAGTTATTTTGATTGATGTATCAATTTATACAGTTTATAGTGATAGCTATCATAAAAGTTGTAGTTTGGTCTTAGTCTTCACCGGCACTGGGATGGAGATGGGAATTATGGCCATGTTGCTAAAGAGACATTATCCTGAACAGAATTATGAAATATAATGAAAAGGAAAGGTGAAAGTAAACAAACATATCTGTTAACCACCTTTAAAAACAAAACTTAATAACAGCTGTTTACCTAAAGTAAATTAAACCATATAAGTCACGTGACTAAATTTTTTTTTTTTTTGAATACTTGTATCTATATATACATGAGCGCTCCTTATAAATGAAATATGGACATACACACATACAACACAAAACAGCATACATAACATAGAACATATAAGACAATAGTAAATAAAGGCCTTGTAGCTATAGCTAGGTGAAATCTCCATTGCAATGTTTAAAAACTTTACAGTTAAAAAAAAATAAATAAATAAAACACAGTCAAAAAAATAAAACTGATCAGAAAAACATTAACCTAGGTTTGTATGAGCTTAAAAAATAAGGTAAAATAAAATAAAATAGAACTTTATGATGTGGGAAAAATGCAAATAATAAAATAGATATTGAAAAAGGCACCGTGGTAAATCACTGTCGCAGATGCAAGAATAGCCAGGCTGGAACTCTGGATATCAGCTGTTATGGATTTGAGTCAAATCATCTTCTTTTTCTGTAGAAATTGTTTTAGTTAATCTCTCTGGAATCCAAATTGGTTGCTGTTCCTCCTGTGGAAAAACACAGACGGAGCCCCGACTCCAGACTATTACTGGGTCCGGACCTTTCCATTGTCCTGTTAGAATATCTTTCCAAAGTACCTTAGGCTTATGTACATTTTTCGGATACATATGTCTTTCCGCAGCACTAAGTCCTGATGAATCCAAATTTAGAAAGTTTAGAGTAAAAAGGGTTATTTTAAGTTTATCTTTGGGGGATATATACCCCTTACTAATTCCCTCCCTTTGCTTTAATAAGTACATTTTTATAGTTTGATGAGCTCTTTCAACTATGCCTTGTCCCTGTGGGTTGTATGGGATTCCTGTTATATGAGTAATGCCAAATGATGAGCAAAATTGTTTAAAAGACTTGGAGATGTAACCAGGACCGTTATCGGTTTTTAACTGTTTAGGAACACCCACAGTGGCAAAATTTTGTAAGCAATGAGCTATAACATCTTTAGTTTTTTCTCCGGGATGAAGGGAGCCCATCAAAAATCCAGAAGAAGTATCAACTGTAACATGTAAATATTTTAATTTTCCAAATTCTGGCAAGTGTGTGACGTCCATCTGCCAAATATGGTTAGGTATCAGTCCTCTAGGATTGACTCCAAGATTAACTTGTGGCAAAAATGTCACACAATTTTGACATTGTTTTATTATATGTCTGGCTTGTTCTTTAGTTATTTTAAAACGTTTTTGTAAAGTATTAGCATTGACATGGAACCTTTTATGAAAATTTATAGCTTCTTCTATTGTGGAGAAAATATGTATGTCATGTGTAGATTTATCTGCTAGTTCATTACCCAAACTAAGGGCTCCAGGCAATCCTGTATGTGCTCTGATATGTCCTATAAAGAATGGATCCTTTCTATCCCAGATTAGACTTTGTATAGCAGAGAACAAAGAGAAAACAGTAGAGGAAGGAGAAATCCTACCAGCATCTTCAAGAGATACGATAGCATTAACTACATACTGACTATCAGAAAATAAATTAAATGTAGAATCTTTGAACATCATAAAAGCTTGCAATACTGCATTGAGCTCTACCTTTTGAGCTGATTGTTTGGGTACTAAAAATGTAAAAGTTTGATCAGGAGTAACTACTGCTGCTGTACCATTATTTGACCCATCAGTGAATATATTTGGAGCATTTATGATAGGGGTTTTTCTTGTCATTTTTGGAAAAACTACAGGATGCTTAGACCAAAAGGACAACAAAGGATTAGATGGCAAGTGATTATCAAATGCAACACTAGATTTACACATGATTATTGCCCAAGTATTTAACTCATTAGCTAACTCATCAATTTGATCCATAGTATATGGAGTAATAATTTTATTGGGAGAAATCCCAAACACTCCTTTTGCTGCTTTTATTCCTTTGAGTATTAATTGCCCTACAGCCTCAGGATATCTAGTAAGAATAGTATTAGGAGAATAAGATAAATGTATCCATAATAATGGACCTTCTTGCCAAAATACCCCTGTAGGAATATTTTTTGTCGGTAATACAATAAATAATAAAGGCAAACTTATATCAATTCTATCCAAATGCATATTTTCCATATATGTTTCAATGATTTTTAATGCCTTTCTAGCTTCAGGCGTTAACATGCGGGGTGAATTTGGATCTGATGGACCTTTTAAAATATCAAATAAAGGTCCTAATTCTCCTGTTGGTATGCCTAGATAAGGCCTTATCCAATTTATATCTCCCAATAACTTTTGAAAGTCATTAAGTGATTTGAGTTGATCTACTCGTATTTGAATTTTTGGTGGACGGACCATGGTTGAGGATAATAGAACTCCTAAATAATTAATTGGAAGATTTAATTGTACTTTATCTATTGCTATCTCTAGATTATAATTTTTTAATAAGTTTGTAAGCGTGGCATAACATTCTAGCAATGTGTTTTTATCTTTATGTGCCATTAACACATCATCCATATAGTGAAATATCTGTAGTTCAGGGTTTTGAATTCTAAGTGGCTGGATTGCTTTATCAACATAAATTTGGCACAAAGTTGGGCTGTTAGCCATCCCTTGAGGGAGTACTTTCCATTCATATCTCTGATCAGGACCTTCATGATTCAGTGCAGGGATAGTAAATGCAAAATGTGGACTATCCTCGGGGTGAATTGGAATTGAGAAGAAACAATCTTTAATATCTATAGCTAGAACATGCCACGTTTTTGGTAAAGCAGACAGTTGGGGAATCCCTGATTGAGCAGGTCCCATAATAACCATCTCATTATTAATGGCTCTTAAATCTTGTAATAATCTCCATTTACCAGATTTCTTTTTAATAACAAAAATGGGAGTATTATGGGGAGATACGGAAGGTTGTATATGTCCTTCCGCTAATTGCTGTTTGACCAGATCATGGGCTACTTGTATCGTTTCTTTAGTTAGGGGCCACTGAGGAACCCACACTGGTCTTTCTGATTTCCAAGTAATTTTGATTGTCTCAGTGGCCCTTTTTGAAAACCCAATCCATGTTTATCTATCTCTTGATCTACTTGAATTGGTGCTGTTATATCTTGTTCTTGATCTCTTAATCTCTTTTCTTTTCTAAAGCCTTGTTTTGCCCTAGTAGTGGGCGCGTTAGGATTGACGTTATTTGTTAATGTCAATCCTAATTGATCTAGGACGTCTCGTCCCCATAAATTTATGGGGAGATGGTCCAATACATAGGGCTGTATAGTTCCTTCACATCCTTCAGGATCCCTCCAATCTAATACCATTGCACTTCTATGGGGATTAGTTGCCACTCCTAGGCCTCTAAGCGTTTGGGTCGCTTGCTGTAATGGCCAATGTTTAGGCCATTCCTGGCGAGATATGATGCTGAGGTCAGCGCCTGTGTCCAGCAGTCCATTAAAATCATGCCCTTGAATATTTAATTTTAGCATAGGGCGAGAATCTAAATTTAAAGATAGCATAGCCCAATCTACACCTGTGGAGCCTAATCCCTTGGAACCTCTTTCTACATTACAACTGGAAAATTTATCATGTAGGCTTGGTATTATTAATAACTGTGCTATTCTATCTCCTGATGAAATTACTGATATACCTCTTGGAGAACTAGCTATGATTTTTATTTCACCCTCATAATCGGGATCAATTACCCCAGGACTTATCATAAGTCCTTTAAGTGTAGAAGAACTGCGTCCTAATAATAAGCCTACTGTTCCCTGGGGAAGAGGTCCTTTTACTCCTGTGGGAATGATTTGAACTCCCATCTCTGGAGTTAATACTGCTCTGGCAGAGGCACAGATGTCCAACCCTGCGCTCCCTCTAGTCTGTCTGATGAGGGATCTGATGGATAATGCGTCCTGGGCACCACCTTGATGGTGCTGCTGGGTTCCTCCATTGCCCCGTATATTTGTGGTTTTGGGCCCCGGGGCATTGGGCCCTCCAATTCGTTTTTTGACAACGGGGCCTGATGCCTTTCTCCACGATATCGTGGGTAGACACTTGGTCTTTGTCCATTTTTTGATAACGGAATACCCTCTATGGTGGTTTGAGAATGGCATTCATTAGCCCAATGTCTCCCTCTATGGCATCGTGGGCAAATACCCGGGATTCTACTCTTTTGATACCTAGCTTTGTTAAACCCTCCTCCTATGGGGCAATTTCTTTTAAAATGCCCTTCTTGATTGCAATTATAGCATGTTTTTGGCTTGGTACTTAAAGCCTGTTTTACTTCAGCTGCCATGACTTGTCCTTGTTCATTAATGTCTCTACATAATTTAATATATGTGTTTAAATCTTCCTGTTTCCACGGTCTAATGACCTCTTTGCAGCAACGATTTGCTTGATCGTAAGCCAGCTGTTTTATAAATGGCATTGCCTGTTCTGTATTTTTAAATGTCTCAGAGGCTGCTTCAATAAGTCTAGCTACAAAGTCAGCGTAGGGCTCATTAACTCCTTGTATTATCTTAGATAGTTGACCTTGAAAATCCCCTTGTCCCTTTAAAGTTTTCCATGCCTTAATTGCATTTATAGCGACTTGAGCGTATACGCCAGGATCATATCTGAGCTGTTGCATCTGTTCTTGAAACTCCTCTTTTCCCAGTAACATTTTCAGGCCTCGTTCAGGGTAACCTGCTTCTGCATTTTGCCTAGCTGTCTCCTTGCAAAATTCCTCATTGGCAATTTTCCATAATAAATACTGTCCTCTATTTAGCACAGAATTACACACGTTAGCCCAATCTGCTGGTGTTAAGTTCCAGCCGGTAATAGATTCGACCATACTGACTGTGAAGGGAGCGGCCGGGCCGTAGGCTGCTACAGCTTCCTTTAATTGCTTTATTATTTTGAAATCTAAGGCACGGTAAACTCGTTCTTTTTCTTCTCCCTGCTCAATTACAGGGCATGCTAGTTTTTGGGGTCCCGCCTCAGGATTCCGTTCATCATCTATGGAGGCAGGTAAAGCTGTTGGTTGAACTATGCCCTCTGGTGGTGGAACGGAGTTAGTAGTAGCCTCCCTATCTGACGACCGTTTTTTCCCTGAGCTTGCCTTGTTCAAATTTTCTTCTATCTGACTAGCTTGAGAGACCTTTTGTTTTGCTTGACCTAATATGTTTTCTGCCATGGCTTGGACCTCTAACAATTTACTTAACAGTTTTTCGGTTTGTTTTTTACTAGATTCTAATCTACTATAAAGGTAACGTAACCCAATAAGATAGGATAGAAGAAAGCCAAAACAGAATGAAACAGAAACGGAGAGGAGGAAAATGATTATGTCAATTTTCTCTCTCTCAGGGCCGAATAACTTCAAACCTTGAGTCAGCCATTTATCCCAACTCGTCTGGAAAAATTGTAAGGCTAGAGAGCCTGAAATAAGAGCAGAATAAATCAAAACAGAAATACCCATTCTGTCGCCTTTCCTTAGGGGCGAGTGATATTACTCACCTTTAAGTTTTGGGCGTTCCCAGTACAGGGCCACCAAAATGCCGCAAACTGCCCGGCCCCGGGCCGGCTGAGTCCGGCTCCTGCTGCCGAGCACTGCCTGCGGCACCCCTGCTGAGCGATCCCCTGCTGAGCTGTCAGTGCACACGGGCTTGCAATCTTGCAACCCGGTTGGGCACAAAAACACAAGCCAGTCAAACTGAGACAAAGTTTTATTTAGAGAGAGGCCGTGTGCGTCCCCTAACAGGTGGGTCCGCCACGTGTGTGTCTACCTGAGCCGGGGGGGGGGGGGGGGGGTTTCCACTTCCCCCGGAACACCCTCCTACCATCCTTTTCCAACCAATGGGAACTCTCCCATTACAAGAGTGACATGAGTAACCTGAGTCCTGAAATGGGCCCAGCTGAACAGCATGAGTCCAATTACCATATGAATGTGAATTGCTGGCTGGCAGTCAATAAAATCCAAAGGTGCCTGTATCAATATTTTTGCTGTGGCTCCTAACAATAAACCATTTTTAAATAGGTGGATTTCATCAGAGAACTGCTGCATGGTTCTGCTTTTCAAGCCTTATCTGATTTGTTTGTGCTTGCTGCCACAATTTGTCATGGTCAAATTGAGTTTTAAAACTATTCTCTAAGGTAGCTTTGCTATGTCACAATATTGATATTCTTAGAGAATTTAATGAGAAGGTGCTAAATTTTAATATCAAAATCACTGCTTGAACTAACAGTGGTCAGAACAAGGACCAACCCTCATGGGCTATGAATGCGATGTTTATACTCAGGTTTTAAGCACTTACTAGTACCCAGCACCGTTCCTCTGTGAATTAATTTTGAGTGAAGGGTTCAAACAAAAATGATAGTCCTTCAGAACGAAAGCCTTCAATTCCCTGTGGAATTTTGGGGAGGTTTTCTAAAACAGGGGGAGAAATGGAGATTATATAAAGAGCTGTTTCTTATTTTTCTGAATTATAAGGTTCTTTAGATCTGGGAAGAAGGACTCTGTGTACTTTAGACTAATCAACTCAGTTATCTTGCTGTTGAAATGCTGATGCCTGCTACAAGATGTGATCACTGATAATCTGCACATTTACTACTTGGTTTAATTTAGTTCTCTCCAGGGCTCAGGGCTTGACCCCACTCTCCTGCCCAATACAGATTCACTTGAATTCCTGTAGGGGTTCTCATTCTATAGTGTTTCAGTCTATGGTCCCATCTTTCTAGCTTTGTACTCTTGTTAGTGCCTAATCCTCTGTTAAGCTGTTAAATTGTCTTTTAAATTTTTTATCTTTTGTAACCCATTTCTTACTTTTGAGCCCATTTTGCTCCACTGAAATTCAGGTTGGTCCTTTTCATTCTCTCTTTCCTACTATCACACTGTTTTACACAGCATCTTTTGTATTTGCAAGTGTTAAAATTTACTTATCAATAAATATTACATAATTATTGCAGTATTTTTTTCTGAATGCAAGAGTTGGTAGTGTTGAGAAATTCCACTCGTGACTATTAAGTAATTGCAAGAGAGAATGAACATCTCAAGGAAAATGTAATTTCTATGAATTGTTACACATAAAAGGGATTTCTAATATTAGCAATTTTCTCTTATGAGTAAGAAAAAACAATAATTAATTGTGATCGTAATTTTTGCTTTAATTGCTCTAATTATTAAAGAAATGTCTTTGAAAACTTTGACTATGTATTGTCCTGTTTCAATTAACCTAAGATGATTAAAATGTCATGGCTTTTATATACTTATTCAATCATAAGATTTATAAATATAATTTACTTTAAGAAATATCATCTAGAATCAACAGCATCAAATAGTTGTTTGTGATGTGTGTTCAATTATTATGTGTTGAGACTTTTAGTGTGGTTCAATATTGACTTAGTGGATTCAGTGTTCAAGCATTCACATAGGATTTGGGGATTTTTTTAATACTATGCCAACTTTTTATGGTGGCCTTTCATTCTGTTTATTTCAAAATTCTGGTCCCTTTCCATCTGCCTTTGTAATGACTCATATCTTCCCTTTGGCGAGAAAGCATACTGAGCAGCTTCCAACAAAGTGCAACCAAGGTTGTTTCACAACCAGCTCTATGGGAAGGACTGCATGGAGTTTAGTTGTATCCTCCCCTAGAGTCAGCTCTAAGCCATCACTTTACTAATGAGCTCGGTTTTCACCAGCATGCAGAATGCTCTGCTGCTGTTTCATATTGTTGGCTGCTTTGTTAACTTTTAAGTCTCTGTGAATTCTTTTTCTTTTTCTCTGTAAATGCTTTGCTGTCTTCCGTGATGCTGAGGATTTTCCAAAATCAATGAAGAATATAATTCAACAATCCCTTATTTCAAATTTTGTATTTATGGGTTTTTCTTCTCTTTGTAAGTATGTCAGACTGAAAGATTATTTGTATTTACTGTGACACTCTTACAAGAAAATATACCTGTGAAAGAATATGAGATTTTGCTTTTGCAAATAACAATTTCTCATATTCAGTATATTTTGAAGTCTTTTCAGTCCATTCCCACCAAGCAATATTTTTATTTATGTTTTCAGTATTAATTTCTCCGATTATAGATAAGTTGTCTATTTTTAATGTCTGCCTCCTTCAGACTTTTGTAAAAATTAAACTATAAATTTATATTGATATTCTATCAAGTTTTGGAATCACTGTTATTCATATTTTTATTTATTTATTTATAGATGCTCATTTTGTGTGCACTATTGGCAGGATCATTTTCTTGGTCCAATGGAAATAACATAGAACAGAAGAGACCTATCTCCAACCCTACCCCAAAGCTTAACATGTTAAAGGGGAATAAGTTGGGGAGACTGGCAATAAGCAAGATAAATAATTAAATTCAGTTGCCCTTTGTAGCCACAGGTTCAACCAGCTGCAAAGTAAAAACATTTGAGAAAAAAATTTCATCTGTGCTGAACATGTACAGACATTTTTTTTCCTTCTGATTTTCTGTGAACACTATAGTATAACAATGATTTGCATAGAATTTGCCTTGTATTACATATTATAAGTATCTAGAGATGACTAAAAGTATACAAGATGGTTGTGTAGATTATAAAGAACCACCGTACCATTTTATATAATAGATTTGAGTATCCTCAGAGTTTAGTAGACTCATGAGATCCTGGAACCAATCATCTGTGGAAACAAAGGGACAGACATAAATATCAGTAAGTCTAAAATAGTACTTTTGGCCACTATTTAATTTTGAACAGTGACCAAGGTTGACTTTTTGAGAAAATGGTATTTGATTAAAAATGGGAAGAAAATTAGGGATGAAGTATTCAAGTATCTGAAAGAAGAGCATTTCTAGGAAAGTAAAGAGGAAAGACAAATACCTTGAGACAGAAGCATGCCCAATGTGCTCAGAAACATCCAGGACACCAGTGTGGTTGAAGCAGAGTAGGCCAATGAAGTGGGGCAAATTATGCTGGATGAGAAGATAATTCAGGGTTTCCTGCCATAGTCCAGGGGAGCAATGGTACCAGCTGGTAGCAGATGCAGAATAAAACAAGCAGAATGGTAAACGACTGAGGTGGTATAGAGGAGTGTTTTAAAGTGGGCAGTAAATTAGAAGTTGAGTAGAAAAGAATGAGATTTTTGATGTCTATTCTCAGATCCATTTTCAAATCTCATTTTGCACTGAGCAAACCTTCTGTAGATGATGATATTTTAATGTCTTCTGCAATATGCTGAAATTTCTACCAAAGCAATTTTGAAATTCAAAATCTCCTTATGAAACTATTCATCTCCACCACTCTAATTTTATTCAGTTATATTACATGTCAAAGGTTTTTCAATTTTTCTCTTTGGTAAGTTTATAACCACACAATTAAGTGGATTTAGATGAATAAGTGTCCAAGTATACCACTTTACAGCTTCATATCTGAGACTATTTCTATTAATTGTGTAAACCCACTGAACACTGAATGCTTATAAAATCCTTTTTAAATAGCATATTGATTACTAGGAATAGGATTGATGGATATGATTCTTAAGACTTTAGTCAAATCATAATGTCATCCATAAATAGCATTAAAAACAACCATTCCCGTCTTTACAAAATAATAAATAATATGAGATGAAGGTGCTATAGATTAAGGAACAAAGTTCCTTGTATTTATGTTTGTCTGTAATTTTCAGTCTTCCAGTCATGAAATAACATGTTTTTATAAAATGTTACTTAAATCTTTCACTTGATTCTTGTATTCCTGTTGATTTTTTGTTTTGTTTAAAAAAAAAAAGTTACATAATTTCACACTGAGATTTTTTTCAAGGAAAAGAAAACATTTTGCCCAATGCAAAATATATACCACATGAGTTATTTTTATGGTATATAGATAGAAATATGCAAATTTAATAGGAATTTACTTTTATAACCTTCTAGGGATTAGCTCTGAAATATTACAGAATGGTACTTCCTATGTTCCTAAAAGCTTTTAGTAAAACTTCAAAAACTTCAGTGACTTAATTTCTATATTATATTTTCAAAGACATTTAAAAATTCTTGCAGGGGTTCAGTGGTCCTTTTATCTGACTGTACTTCAGAATCACCTGGAGAACCATTTCAAACACAGATTGTTGTGTACCCTCTCCAAAGTTTGTTTTTCAAAACATTGAGAAGACTTACAAAATTTTGCATTTCCAATAACTTCCCCATTGCTGTGGCTTGTATGTGTCCTACAAGATGTGTGTGGATTTTAATTGCCATTTGGGACTTTATAAAGTTGATTAGGGTGTTATCTTCATGAATGATTCAGGTCATTATCACAGGTATAGGTTAGTTATCCCAGAAATGGGTTTCTGGTTAAAAAAAAAATGCCATTTTAAAACAAGGTTTTTTTTTTTAACTAGAAAAATCAAAACAGTGTTCTTTTTCTAATAATTAGACAAAGTAGAATTCAAGCCAAAGGCATTGAACCTGATAGAATTGCTCCAGAAATTTCTTCTGTCTCCTCCCTTAAATTCCACTTGGTTGATTCTACCCTAGTTCCTCATTACTTTCTCATTTCTTTTCTTTCTCTCTGGTCATCCAGTGACTGAGTTGTTTTAATTTTACATTCTTGTACCTTTTGAATTCAACTTGTAAATATGTAGATCAATTCAACTTGGCATTTTCTGTTTATCTCTTTTCCAAATTCTGGATTATATCATAATGTTCCAGAAGCCCACAGATTAAAACAAGAAAATGAAGAAGTGGTTAAAAATGCCAATATTATTATATTAAACTTTTTTTTTGCCCAAGATCTCTTTCTCTCTCTTTTTCTTTCTTCTCTATTAATTGTATCAATCAATGTCTACTCATCCCTGATATGTCAAGTTGGGAAAACTGTTAAAAGAAAATAATTGCAAAATTCTGGGAAAGCCCATGGGTATAACAGAAACAAAAAGTTGTGACTCTGATATCAGACAATTGCCCTTGTCCCTGTGCTTCCCAGGAGTCCATCCTTTTGTCCAAGTTGCTGGTGGCATAACTGCTGCAACTGACCAGGCATCTTACATACTGTCTTAATGGGAAAACCAACTGTGCTGGAGGCCACAGTCATTTCTAGTCATTGTTCTCTGCTGAAGCCACTAGCACTGCTAAAGCAAAAGGCAGAATGGCTTCCAGTCTTCTTATCTTTTGCCAGAGTCTTTTATTGGCCAATACTACCTAGAATTCTGGAGGCATGGTTATCTGAAAAGTGCTATTCTAAGACTTTCAGGCCCTCACAATACAGATGACACTATATAAGGCAGATTGTGAGGCTTGCAGATGACAGATCAATGTAAGTACACCATCTATTAGTGTATCATTATCACCAGCACCCATCTATATAACATGAAGTTAAAAGCTACTCAGCAAAAGCTTAGTCCCTTGTAAGGAATTAATGGTGACTAAAATATTTACTGGTTAATGTTAATTGCATAATTACTTGTTAGTATACAAATTTCTTGCATTATTATACAAAACTAATTAGACTAAGAAATTAGGTAAACATATACAACTGTATACAATATTATATAAAATGTGCAATAATATTCCTGTGAGAAAAAACAATTGGCTGACCATCTAATATTAATTGATATGATGATGATTAAGTTTTGTTTGGGTCATCTTATTTTTTCTTTATTTTCCACATTTTATATATCGACATATAATAATTTTATAACCAGAACAAATAAACTGAAAGGTAATCAATTGTCTTTATTGATTTACGGCTTTTAATCCACTACCTTATAGAAAAACATGCTGCAAATGCTTAAGTTGTTTAATTTTATGTTTGTCTCTTTGGAAAAGTACAATGTTATTTGTACAAACATTTTAGTAAAATTACTGAAATAGCCTTGATTGAAGTAATAACAGTTTAGCAATTTATATATTTACTTTTTGAAGTCTCCCTCTTTATGAGTATTTCTGATATTGAGATCCATTTGAAAATCACTAAATTTAAAAACATATGCTTATTTTTAAGAGAATAGATGCTACAAAATTGGTAGAATAATTTATGACAAGCATGTGTATGTGTGTGTGTGTTTGTGTGTATACACCTTTTAAGCAATTCCCTATGTAATCAGTGCAAATACAGCATCATTGTCTCTTGCAGTTTATTTTGATGTCTTATGATGAAGAATTTTCTTTAATGAGATGAATTTAATAGTTGATTTGAGGAAGGAAGAAATACTGACTAATCATAACTATAATATTTAGCAGGGATATTTTCATGTGAATTTCTCTAAATGATTGGAATATTGAGTATTTTTCTAATACTTGTAGGATTATTTGAAATGTCATACTTATTTTACTAAAATAGTATCTTCAATAATATAAATCATAGTTAACTTAATGATTGACATATGTACCCAACATGTCATTCCAGCCTTTCAAGTGGCTACATCTGTAATTTGTTTTTTACATAATATGAAATTTATAACTAGCAGTTGTTTAACATATGATCAGTTTCCAGTTTGAATTTCTTGAATTTTTGACCAGCCATTGCTTTTCTGACATGATTGTTGGGATCCTTATGATTCTTGTATCATAGTCTATTGACCTTCCAGACATGCTGATTTGTGAAAGAGTCAGGCTCATTGTGAATCCCAGGATCTTATGGTGCTAAGTTTCCTACTGATTGTGCTGCAGCAAAAATAATATATTTCCTCTCCTTTATATTCTTCCTACTTTTCTTCTTCAGTTCTGACTTAATTCTTCTCCTCAGGCACTATCACACCTGTTTCTTGTACAGGAGAAAATCATTTTCTGTAGGAGTGTTCTTTCTCCCTGTGGACCTGTTCCAGGCCATTGGTTCTTTCCTACATTCTGTGCTGTATTTACACTTAGAATCAGTATTTAGTTCTGTGTTTTAGTGTATTTCACTGGCTAAAATCATAGCATGGGAATAAATTGCTTTCTCTCCAATCACAGATCTACTGATTACTAGTTGAGCAGTAACATAAGAGTTTTACATAATATCATAGTTTTTAATTTGTAGTAAACACCTAATAGTAGTATATGGTATATAGGGTACCTGCGACCTTTAAAATAAAATAAATTTAGCACATTACTTTATTACTGCTCACAACTGTTCTTAAATTAGCAATACTGAAATTTACTGTCCAAACATTTATTTGCCTTTGTAAAAGAACTCTGCAATAATTTCAAAACAAAAAAAGAAAGATAAAACATTATTATTATAATCATCTGTGTTTTGAAAATACATAAATATTTAATTTTATTATAAAATTATTGTTAATATTTCTGATCATTTGTACATTTGCAAAAATTTAGAAATAAATTCAGCCATCTTAAAATTGAAAATATAACATGCTTAAACCATCAATGAGCTAAATAACAAATAACATAGAATGGAAGTTTAGATAAATACATAAAGTATCAAAAAGAGAAATAACATTTTAACTTTTTCAAGTTTTTGTTTCTTATTTATTTTGGGGGAATTGAAACTTGCACATCATTTTAATAATTATCTAATAACAATACTGCCTAAAAATATAATTCTTCATGGAGACTCATAAATAGGAACTTAGGGCCGGTTACCTTTCTCAGGTCCATCAGAAGAAACTACCAGTTTTAAAACCTAAACAATGATGGGGCTGGGGTTGTGGCTCAGCCATAGAGCCATGGAGCGCTCGCCTAGCACGTGGGAGGCCCTGGGTTTGATCCTCAGCACCATATAAAAATAAATAAATAAAATTAACTTATTGTGTCCAACTACAAGTAAAAAAAAAAAGCCTAAATAATGAAACTAAGTTGACTCTTTTATGATTTTTTTCCCTAATAATTCATTATTCATATTATATCCTACTACAGGGCAGATGAATATCCATACTAGGCTACCACAGGTTAATGCCACAAATAATGCAAGGATATCTGCTACTTAAATTGCCATTCATCTGGCCATTTTTCTTTTATGCATTTTTTCTTCTGCCACACACTCCATCTCAGGAATGCTTTTGGAGTTCTCCATCCTATTTGGGTGTTTTGTTCTTTTCTTCATAACGCTATTGATAGTTTCCATTCTCTTTCTACAGTTTGCATCAAATTTTATTAAGTAGTTGATGATGTTACATTAAAGGGAAGGTCATTAGCAATTTAACATGTGTTTTAAACTGTGGTATTTATTGTGCCTGTTTTAATATTGTTAAAATGTATTATTAGTGTTCTGGTTACAAGGCTGTATAGGTTCTCTCAAATTATATTTTCCCTGTAAATCCTATTATTTTCTGTGCAGTTTTTCACACCACAAGATTTTTAAAGAATAACACATAGGTGATGTTATAGCAGAAATAGCAGTATTCATCTCCAAAGAAAAAGCACTTTTAATAGACAATGATGATATTAGCAATATAGTGTGAAGCAGCAAGGTAACACTTTAATCTCCCTTTCCTGACAAAGCCTGTGCCAATTTTTGACACCATAAAGGGTCACCATGGCTGGAACCCTGAGGGCCTCCCCCTCATTGAGGAGATCAGTAGACTGTCACCAACATCATAGAACAGTTGGATCAAGCTCAGAGAAGGAAATCAATATTTTGAGAAAGAGACAGTAACCTGGCGAGCGATATTTGGCACTTTGCCTCATGGAGGCTCAGGGAGCATGTGTTACTTTGAAATGGTATACAATTCAGTGAGTGTCCTGTCAGTAGCCAAAGAGATAAGAGAGATAATAAATGATAAATGATATCATGCTAGCAAAATGTTTTAGACTGACAAAATGTACAAAGGCCAGGTAATAAATATGGATAAGAATAAAAAAGCCATGATGTAGAAAGATATTGAGCTCTTTCTTGAGACTCTTATGAGTAAAAAAGAGATTTTCTTTTGAGATAGTTGGGAAAGTCTGACAATGTTGTAGAAATGCATCAATTAACAAATCCGAAAAAATGGACTCTTCTGGAACTGAAAACCTGAAGTGTGTGCAGTTAGATATTATCAGTGCACTCCTAAGAGAGATTTTCTGTATGCAGAACTTGTAAAATAATTTCATAAGATTCATAGTTTTTCACTCACATCATCGACAAGTGTAATTCTCATGGATGGCCTAATATTTTTTTTTTTCTTTGTCAAGTTTGAAAAGTTTCACTTAGCTAAAAAGAGAGTAAAGAGATCTCTGGAGTTGTGAGTAAATGTTGAATGTTTTCCTCTTACTTTGCCTATACTTTTCAATCTCTTATGTAATTTTTCATTTTAATTGTTTCATTAGGTAAATAAATATAAGTATATCATTGGAAAAAAATCGTTTTGTATTGTTACTGAGTGAAATCCTAGTGCCTTATTTAGTAGCTGGTCAGTTGGGACCACACCAGGTAAACTAAAGTGGTTAAGAAAAGGGATCAAGAAGGCACATATTCAATTTGATTTTCAGATCCTTTTTTTTTACTGTGTTATATATAAGTTATACTTTAGCAGGCAAAAGAAAAAAAAATTAACAATTCTTAGTAATACTCTCTTATATTTTACAGTAATTTTTACATTGTGTATTAGTTTGGTTCTTCTCAAAAGTAGAGGCCAACATGATATTGAAGTTGCAGGACTTTATTAGAGTAGAATTTAGCTCCCATGTCACAAATAGGTGTCTTGCCAAAGCCAACTCTTTCTTGCCCTGTCTCAGCTGTAGGACACCACTGATATAATCAATCAATATAATGTTTTATGGAATGTTCAGTTGATCCAGATCTCTTGGGATTATAATACTTCAAATTATGAGAGATTAATGCAGCCTTGAGGCAAAAATGTAGAAAATATTATTGTCAAATCCATTTCAATGTGCATTCCTTTTGATATTCTTTTCAATTGTAATGGTAAATAGTGCATTCAAGAAATCAGTTAATATAAACTTAGTAGTTTGTTCTGGTAAAAATACTATATCCTATATGGATGCTTAAATGAGGGTTGGGTTGAGTTTTCAGTGGTCTACCCTCATTCTTTAGGACCCATTGAGTTTCTCTAATTTATATAAAGCAATATAAATACAGATATCATAAAAACAACCAATCTTGTATTCTTTAGATATTTAATGGTGGTATTAATATCCCCAGAGTAAGACACCAATTTGTTTTTGGGTTATCTTTCACAAGTGAGGGCCATTTTCAGAGGGTTTCAATTTGACTTTTTCACAAGGACACCACTTACTTCACAGACAATTATGGAGATTATTCAAAATTACCATTAATTTCAATCATACCCTTGGGACTGGAGAAGTGAACACTGAATACCCATGGGACTGGGGAAATGAACATTGAAAGGGTTAGTGAACTCAAGGACTAAGTGTGTCCCAGGACTTGAGCAGGATTCCATTTATCTCTTGGTTCTCATAAAACCTGAATTTAGTAGAAGTGCTGCAACAATGCATGGTATCTACAACTGTCAAAGTCAACTGAGTCACTGTGTCCACAAAGTATCTGATAATATGTTTAATTCTTTTCTCAAAGCACAGCAACATAAATAAAGGCCGTGGGCCTTTTGTGGGTCAACCCAGTGTATTATCATGGAATATAAGTGCCAGAGAACTTCAGGGCCTTCCACCCAGAGTGCTGGCCATCCCTCTAGTCCATGGCTTAGGTGAGGAAACTGAGCAATAGATAAAAACTCTTTACAGGATGGAGGACCCTCAGCCTTCTGCTCCTCCCTTCTGGCTCTTATAAATTATTATAAACTTTAAATAGCATCCTAAATCATGTTCATCTCTTTTTCTTTTGGGAATGCCAGGCCTTATTAATTATTTACACAACTCCCTGTGACTGAAGACCCTCCAGCCTCTTTGTTGACTTTGTTGGTCATTATAGCAACTGAGGACTACTGTCACTTCAGGGTCTCATTATCTGTTGGAGGTTAACAGGTCCAGTCCTGTGACTGCCTCTCCTATCCTTATCCATGGCCTGTAAGGAAAGCCAACTGTTACCTTCTGCATAATATTGGTCCTCTTCTTACCATCCTTCTTCTGATGGCTGTGTGAATGGTGAGTCAGCTCTTCTTTCCTGTGTAACATGACACTTTGTTACTTCTTCTGTCATTACACATTGTATCCATGCCATCTTACCTACTCCTGCTCTGGTAATCATTCTTCTAGTACCTTCCAGTCTATCTCAGGTATTTCTGATAGATGCTGAGTCATTTTTTTTTTTACCCAAGACTCTTAAGACTAACACTAGCAATGAGTTTGCCCCAAATTTTAGGGTACTTGCTGGGTTGTTAAATATCCTATCCTAAGAAAATGTTCCCAAGTAAATATATTCTTTGTTCCCCAGCCTTCAAATTCTGACCCCTTGAACAATTTTCATTAAAACTGAATCACAGAAATTCCATCTTGCTTCTGCTACTACAAGACAATTATGCCTTGCTCTTATTTAGGTATGTAGCCTAGTTGCTGCATTAAGAGTCTCAGCATGACTACAATCATGCTATAAGACAGTATTTAACCCTATACATGGGCATGACAATTATGAGGGGGTAGATGTAGCCCTTGAGGAGTTATACATTACTTTGTGCAAGGAGCACCCTCTGAAGAACCTTCCAGCACAGAAGTTCTATCTCTTACCAAGGAGGATGGGCCACATATGCAAACAATATCAGTTTCCTATAGCTGCTCTAACAAAGTACCATAAACTGGGATAGCTTAAAAATAATACAAATTTATTGTCTCCCAGTTCTAAAGGCAAAAGTTTCAGAATGAAGGTTTCAGTAGTGCTATGCTATCTCTGAAACTGTCAGAAAGAAAATTTCCCAAACTCTTTCTAGGTTTTAGTTGTTTACTGATATCCCATGCTGTTTCTTGGTTTGTAGCTAATGTCCTTCCATCTCTGACTCCATCATTACCATTATGGTTTAGTAAGAGATGTTCCCAAAAGCTCATGTGTGAGATACTTCAAGAAAGCTTACAGGTGAAATGATTGGGTATGAGGACCTTAACCTAATCAGTGTGTTAATTCCCTGAAAGGAATTAAATGAAAAGTGACTGCAGGTAGGTAGGGTGTTGCTGGAGGAAGTGGGTCATTGGGGGTGTGAATTTGGTGTATATATATTTGGTAAGCTGAACTTAGTCTCTCTTCGTGCTTCTTGTTGGCTAGGTCCTCCTTTCCTTCACCACAGCCTTCTTCTATGATGTTCTGACACACCTCAAGCCCAGAGGAAGGCAGTCAGCTACCTATGAACTAAGACCTCTGAAACTAGGAGCCTTCCAATGATCTTTTCCTCCTCTAAATTTTCTTGTCAGGTCCTTTGGTCATAGCAGCCTAAATGTTGCCTAAACAATCATAAAGCCTTTTCATCTCATAGGTCTCTGCCTCTTCTTGTAAGATTACCAGACATTCTAACTTGAGGGCCCACTCTTCTTCATTGCATTTCTTCAAAACTAGTTGCTGTTATAGTGACACTATTTACAAATAATATTACATTCTGAAGTACTGAGGATTGGAATGTCAAGATATATTTTTGGATCAAGCAACTCAGCTCCTAACAGGGGTGTTATAGCAACAATGTCATTTAGTATATCAATGCAGATGTCCTTGCAATTGGGATTCTTAGGCTTTTCCTAAAGGAGATTGAGTTTTGCATAGCAGACCCACTGTGGCAGGGCATTTAAAAATTTTTAGATGTTATTGTCAGGATTTCTTATTCTTAAACATCTCTGTGTGCTTTTTCACTGTGTGATAAAGCCTGTTGGCTAGCTACCAACGAGAATTTTTGGGTCTCTCATTTGGCCATTTACTGTTTGCCCTCAGTCTTTAGTCTCTTATTTATCCTTCTTCTGGGCATCAGTCCCAATATCTGTGTCCATGAAGACATTTTTCCATGGCATCAGTTTTTAGTAACTGGGCCATTACTTTGTCCAGGGACTATCTTTGCCTCATCTATACTAGTGAAGACGATGTCTTCTTAGGCTAAAAGATGGCACACGATGAACTGGTGCCAAATCCCCATATTACCAATGCCTATTTCACGGAAATAACTCCAACTTTTTTTTAATGCAAGAAAGAGACTAGAAGAGAGAATTAAAAATGCAAGAATTCTATTAGAAGAAACAACCAGGTAAGAGATAAAATGAAGAAGGTACTGGGAAGATTGTGGCAGAACCATCAAATTGCAAAGCAAAGAAAAATCCAAAGAAGAGAGGAAGGAAGGTTAGTGAAAGTCAATCTAGACAGTAGCCCCTGCATCCTTGAACCATAGGTAGCCATCAGGGAAGTTCATTTGTGTTCTTGCCTTGTTCAGTATTGAGCTGTAAATAAGCCATGGGATGTATGACCTTAGTATAAATACATTGATGGATTTCATAATTCAGAGGCTGGGTGATTGGTTAGTCATTTACTTGGGGAAGTTGAGTTTTATTCTTTTGGCTACTACTTGTGTCCACATGCTTTCGTAAGTCCTTTTTTTTTCTGGCATCCATCCTCTTTTCCTGAGTACTTTATAAGACTACCCCTTTGATAATATGGCTATTGTCAATTGTGTTGCTATAAACTTTGGAATGGCTATATCACTACAGTATGCAGAAGAGGACGTCTTCTTTTGAGCTGGTGCCAAATCCCCATATTACCAAAGCCAATTTTATGGACCACAATACTACCAATTTTTAAATTTCTTTTGGGTAAATGACAAGGAGTGAGATAGCTGGGTAATACAGTGGTTCCATTCCTAGTTTTTGTTTTATTTTGCTGAGGAATCTAGGAATCTCCATTCTGCTTTCCCGAGCCACTGTACTAATTTGAAGTCCTACCAACAATGCATGAGTGTATCAACCCGCCCCCATTCTCCCCAGCATTTATTATTTGTATTTTCATAATCATCATTCTGACTGAAGTAAGATGAAATCTTAGTGTAGTTTTGATTTGCATTTCCCTTATTGCTAGCAATGTTGAACATTTTTCATATATTTATTGGCCACTTGTGTTTCTTTTTCTGAGAAATAGCTGTTTAGTTCTTTTGCCCATTTATTGATTAGGTTATTTGTCAAAATAGTCAAATTCTGGAATCAGCCTAGGTGGCTTTCAATAGATGAATGAATTTAAAATGTGGTACATATACACAATGGAGTTTTACTCAGCAGAATGAAGAATGAAATTACGGCATTTGCTGGTAAATGGATGGGAATGGAAAGCATCATGCTAAATAAAATAAGCCAGATTCAGAAAATCAATGGTTGAATGTTTTCTCTCACAGGTGAAAGCTAACAGAAATAAGAGAAAGGAGTTATGTGGGGGATTGGATATTGTAAAGATAGAAGGAAATCAGTGGAGAAGAAAAAGGAGATTGAAGGGGAGGGAGGAGGGACAGCAAAGGGAGGAAATGCAGAATATATTTAACAAAATGGCATTATATGCATATGTAAATATATCACAGGGAATTTTACCTTTATGTGTATGTGGAAAGCACCAATCAAAGATGAATAAATGAATGAGTGAGGGCAGGGTCACTGGGGGAGAGATGAGGCTGGAGGCAGGAGGGACAAAAAGGACTGAAATGAAGTGGATGAGAAGACATGCAAGGTCAGGATGAATGAAGCTACTATGGATAACTATAATGCTATACTACTATGACTACTACTACTACTGATAATAATAACAGAAACAAATATCCTTCCATTTACTAGGAATGGGACTTCTACATGAGATTAGGATTGTTCATCCTTAACCTTCCCCAGGAATTTATACAACCAATAAATCCTCTCTCTCTTCATAGACTTTCAACTATTTTGTTTTTGTTGTTTTAGTTTGACACATAATAATTACTTGAGATACTAATCCTTAATGCCTCCTTCTCTTTACTGCTCTGACTTCTTCTTTATTTTCAAATTTCAAGAAATAGTGACAGGGAGCACTGCCTCTCTCAAGTGCTGAGTATCCATCCACTCTCAGCATGGCTTCTCTCCTGCTTATCTATTACAATAAACATTACAACAGCTCACTGTAGTTCCACCAGGGGCTCATGTCACTACACCTAAGCATCCTTTCTCAGTTCTCCTGTAGATCAACCTCTTCTATGAAGTCGTTGACCACCTTGCTTCTCTGAACCTATTCCTTGGCTGCTGCGACACCATATACAACCGTTTTCACTTATGTTTTCTCTATTTCCCCTCCACTTGTCCATCAAATTCTGGTGAAGTTTGAGATTTCATTGATGAAACTTCTTAAAAATTCTACATCATATGTTTAGGAATTATTGTTTATATCAACTTGTCACCTCAATGGCAATAATTAATGACAATGTATAGACAGATCTTGAATATATATTCGCAATTTTTTCTTTTCTCACTTGTCTCCAAACACATCTCAGATTTAGTCATATTACCATTTATAAACTTAAATCAACAAATTTTAGGGTAAGATTTTAATAAAGAATATCTGTAATCTATCTTTTGTAGGATTAACAACATAATAAAATGATTAGACAAAGAAAGAAAAACAACACCTATACATAATACTTAACATAACACTGACCTTGAAATAGTCTAGATGTTGCCCTTTAAAGGTAATTACTTTCTGAAAAGCTATTAACAAATGTGTTCAAGGAGTTAAAGAGAAAAATACTCATAATGAATAAATATATTGAGAAATCTTAACAAAAAAATAGAAGCTATTGAGATTAAATTTAAGTTTTAAATCCCAAAATACACTTAATGAAAAGTAAATTGGAAAACTTATTGGATGGCCCTATCAGCAGATTGAAGAATGTAGCAAGATGGATCAGTGAGTTAAAGGTGGAGGAATTCTTTAATCTAAATAAGTCAGGAAAAAAAATCAAAGTCATTACAATAGCAAGCAATATAACAATTTATATTCATAGAAAGAGGGAAAAAATAAAATGGCACACACACACACACACACACACACATATATATATATATATATATATATATATGAAACATTTATTCTTCAGAAATGTTCAAATTAAGGGAACGTATCAACTAAAAGATATTGAGTTCAACAATTAACAAGGTAAATACTGAGAAATAGTTGAGCTTCTGAAATATGAGGATAAAGACAAAATTAGGAATAAAAAGGAAGAAAAACTAATATACCATATATGGAAATCAATGATATGAATGACAACTGACTCAGTCAAAGTGGAGATTAGAAAAAAAATGTAATGACATTTTTAAAGGGATGAAAGAACATTCTGTCCAATGATTCTGTATTTAATATCATGTCCCTTCAAAACTAATGGTGAAATAGTGACATGTTGAGTAAAACATGAAAGATTTCTTTGCCTATAATTAAGGAATGCTAAAGAAAGTTTATTGGGCTGAGAGAAATTGTGCCAGATGATAACTCAAATGTAGGTAATAATTGGGATCACCAGAGATAGTACTTATATAGGTATTGTGCAAGTGACATAGCCATACATACCAATAAATTATTTATATTTCACATTATTACAAGTTTCCTATATTTTAAATGAAGTAGTACAATATTAATTAGCATGAACTATAGCAAATTAAGACTGTAACTGGGCATAGTGGTGCACAAATGTAATCCCAGAGATGCAAAAGGATAAGGCAGGATCTGAGCAACTTAGCAAGATCCAGTCTCAAAACAAAAATGGGCTGGGGATGTAACTTTATGTAGAGCACCCTTTGGTTCAATTCCTAGTACTCCAGGGGGAAAAGGGCTGCATTTTAAAATTACCTATAATGACTACTAAAATTCACTTAAAGATTTACAGCTGAAACCAGTAGTTAAAATAAATGGAATTCTTAATTAAAACCTCCAAGGGAAGAAAATAAAGAGAACAAAAGAACAAAAATAAGGAACAAAGAGAAAACTAATAATAAAATGGTAGGCATAAATCAATAACTTCATTCAGCACTGATGATTTGGATTGAAATATCTACAACTGAAATCAGACAATTGTTTTTAGTGCATTTATGAAGTATTTACAAAGATTAGATTATAAAAAAAGACTAAATTGTATGTTCTCCCTGAGAGGTGCATTTTAAATACAGTGACATAGATCATTTGAAAGCAAAAGGAGGGAAATAAATACTGGTAAACAACAAACATTAAAGAACTGGAGTAGCTACATTAATATCAGAAAAAAATAGATTTGAGGAAAAGGAATATTATGAAACATAAGGATTAATATTCATAATAGTTAAAAGGTGGATGCATTTCGAAGTTAAAATATTTATGAAAGGAGAAGTGTTTATTCTAAGAGCCTCAAAATATATGATGCAAAAGAGTCATAATTCTAAAATTTTCACAAACATAATACACATTTTACATGCCTCTTTCAGAAGTTTAAAAACTATGTGAAAATTAGATTTTGAGGACATCTGAACATACTCTGAAACACCCTTTTCCAGCTAAACTTTATGGAATCCTCACTGAACACCTGCAGAATATAATTGATTTTGTGGTGCACGTGAGATGTTCAACATAGTGCATAACAAAAGTTTAAATATTATTTAAAATATTTCAATCTTACTGAATCTATGCCTAGACAATAGCAGATTTTGGCAGTTATCACGTATGTATGACTTTATAAATACACTAAGAAAAAGATAAAGCAATGAATTCTATATTACAGAATACAAGGTTAAATTTCATGGTAAATAATGCATTTCAATAAAGCTTTTATAAAAATGTTATTGAAAATAAGATAGCTGAATAAAAGTGAGTGTATTTGTAAACTAAACAAAACCATATTAAAGAGTCCATGGGTCAAACATAAAAGTAGAATTAAGAAAATATTTCAAACAGAATGATAATAAGAATACCATCTATCAAAATTTGTGTGGTGTAGCTAAACAAGTGAAATGAGAAAATTTGTAGCTGTAAATTCTTAGGTAAGAAAAGAAGACATAACAAAGGGTTCATAGCAAAGGGGACAGAGAAGCAGTGCTTCACTGGGAGGAAGTGTGTTATCAAGCAGTGGAGTAATAAAGTGTGTTTGAGTCTCAGCACATGATTTTAACAAACCTACCCTTTCTCTGGACAAATTTATTCTCTGATAATAATAAAGTGAAATAAATACAAAAATATCTCTAAGGAAAAATTATACATATAACTATAAATATATTGGTAAATAATGTAATTCAATACAAAAAAAAGAGTGGAATATAATGCATTCAGTGATTTTCAATCCCCACAACAAAGTTTCTAAGAAATAGAAATAAAAGTCGATGTGGAAAAGTTTATGCTTAGAGTGCGATTTATACAGAGTGACAGAATTTGAGCTACCCAGAGTTCTATTTTTCATGTTTGCATCATTGTGCTCTCATTGTTCATTTTAAATTTCCTGTTTAAACTCAGATATAGTGGAGAACTGAAGTAGGAGAGAAGAATTCCACTTCAGGCTCAAACAATATTAAGCTTTTATTAATTAATCCTCAAAATGAACGTGTGTACTGCATGCTCATATATTGAATAAGCGGAGTATTTTAGAAATTAGCTCCCATGGAAATAAAAGAATAAGTTATAAATATGCTAATGAATATGTTAAAAGAAAAGAAATAAATATTTTTATATTAATCTCATATAATACATGTAAAATAATATACTAATATTGTTAAAATCTGAAAATTATTTAAAAGTTGTATTGTTGGTGGCGGTGGCGGAGAGTATTACTGACATTGTTTAAAATTAATGGGATACAATAATTAAAACAACAAAAAACTTGTTTTATTATCTTAAAATTTGTTCTATACACATAATCAGCTCTTAATATGGTCTGCACTATGATGACATTGCTTCTGTTGCCTCACTGTAGGTATTCCACAAGAAAAGACTTCTTTGTTTTTAAGATGGTGTGCTAATCATTTAGGGTATTTAAATTGCCTTGATGTACTTTAAGTCATTTTATAGACGTTTTTGAAGATGTTTTGATGTTTTCATATATTTGCTAACATGAAATGATTCAGAACATAAGAGAAAAAACATTGCCGATGTAAAGAAAAAAAAAAAACTTGGACTATGACCTCAAGTAGTTAAAAGTTTGTGCTACTTGGTGCCCAAGAGGAGGGTGGATTTGAGGTAATTACTCTGAAGTTTAATTTATCTAACGAGTGAAAGCAAAGTATGTAGGTATATAGGATAAAGGCAGATGTCTGGCAGTATTTGGTTAGAAGATTTTAATTTCAGTCACTTATGATCGTGGAGCACCAGTTTTGAAAATTATAATGAGAGCCCCTTATCAGCATGTAACCCCTAACCACCTTAATTCATATTACGAAAAGGGATTTGACAATTTTAAATATCTACTATAAGCAGATATTATGTATGATGGTTTACATATGTTGTGTTTTTTAATCTTTAGAAAACCCTGAAGTATAATTATGCAATTTTTAATATAAGAAAACTGAGGCTTAGAGAAATTAAGGAGCTTCTCAGAGGCCAAATTGTCAGTAAGTGCAGTTCTTATCCTCCAAACATTTTATTTATAACTTCAAAGCCAGTGATATGCATACTTCATTGCAATCACTTTTTCTTACAAATGCATATTCTTTAATTTAATTTAATACTTTCACTTTCTTTGACTTATGTGATAAAACAAACAAAAGCAAACCACTAGGCTGCTGACTATAAACCTTAGTCATATTCTGATTCATGTAGCTGAACTTTTGAATATTTTGGACAATACAGAAGAAAAGTTTAATAAGAAAAGCAAGGAAAAAATGCCAATTATACAGTTAATAAACCTTCAATAATTCTTCAAGAGAGGATCATAAATAATTCTGAGTGTTATCAGTACCAAGAATGCTGGCTGCTAAATGTAATTAAATGTTCAAGAACAAAATGAAAAGAATTGTTCATTTCTTTAACATTGTTTATTCAAAATACCCTTGAAAAGGATAGTTATTTGTATCTGTGATTTTTTAAAATAATACTTCTTATAAAATCTTCAGTTCTAAGTTAATTTCTGGCTTAAAATTTTAAAACATTAATGGAATTGTAAATGAGTGAAAGCAATACAAGAAATACAAGAGATACAAATGGGAATAGAACTTATATTTCATAATATTTTGAAAGAAGTATTATTTATATTTTTAAGATGCTTTTATTCATATAATTTACATTATGACTAGGATGAAACTCTTTCCTTAAATGAGCAGAAACTAACATTGATTGAAAAAATTATCACTTTCTTTTCTTCTGTGTTCACAAGTTAATTAAAACTAATGCCCATTCATTTTTACATTTTCTATTTCTTTCTACTATCTAAGAACATACTACTGCCTCCATAATTTTGCACTTAACTGTATAAAATTTCTTTCCATATTTTATTGGATGATATAGATTTAATTACACAATTTCTTTACCAAATTTGATAATAATTAATATTTTGTAAGGCCTTCATTGTCAATTTTTAGATTATATTTGGTGCTTTCTTATTTTCAAGGCATTGGTCAATTAGCATGATATATAGCAAGATCAAATTATTTCAGGAGAATAGATAAGGTAGACTTCCACTAAACCACACTATTGAAGAAAAGTTAGAGATGAAAGCAGCTATTAATGTCCCCAGTAGAGGCTAAAAACCTACTCTATATCACATATTTCCTGACCAGTACCTGCTGACCCCTGCAAAGACAGTAAAATATTGCAGGTTTCTGGGAAAATGTACTTAAACAGTCCAAGTCTGAAGGTAGGTCATGATTTTTTCTATTCATTTCCTAGCTTTTCTTGAAGCCTGCTCTCCTGGGTATATTTTCAAAATGACTCTGAGGCATTTCATGGCCTCCACATTCTAAGATGCTCTCAACAATTCCACTGATTTGTTCTTAGTGCTGTGTCTTTAAATATGTGGAAAGAGACTTTGTGAATTTCCAACTCTATTAAATACTAATTGCAACACTCAGAACAAGTTATTTAATCCAGTTAAGTTTCAAAATTCTTATCTTTTAAAATGAGAAAATTATTTATATATACGATATAAAAATATAAGAAAAAACTGACGGCAAGAGTGTAGGAAAAACTCTAAGCATAGCTCCTAACACAAAATAAGTGAAATAAATTAATAATAATAACATTTTAAATTATTTGTTGAATACTCTGAGGTATTAATAAAAAAAGCTGAATTATTATTCTAGTATAACACTTGTCACTCAGAAAAGTTAGGACAAGTTAAGAAATAAGATGATTTTGCTTCATTTTCTCAAATAAAAATATATTTATTCTATCTTACATAAATATACTCTAAACTGAAACTTGACATTTGGTTTACTTTTTTTTTAATTATTGTACTTTAACAATGTGAACAATTTTGTTACATTACATAAAAATGACTTTTCCAATGAAATTACATAATGCTTACTCTAAAAAATCTATTGTCTAGAATGTTTGCCTATCTCTATTAGGAACATGATAAGTGTTTTTTTGGCTTTTGGTTTTTGCCTTAGATCACAATGCCTGAGTCCTGCCTTCATCACACACTCAGGATAAGAGTTCTGAGATGTGTGCACTATTGATCTTCCAAATCTCCTTTCTAAAGACTTGCATTCATTACTGAATGTCAAGCATGAACCTGAGAATTTACTACTGGCACATCTCTTTAATGTTATTTGCTCTTTGGAAAGTAAGTAGATTATTCTCTTTGGATCCTGCAACTATTTTGCTTACTCTTGGGATCATAATGTTACAAATGTTATATTTTGGTAAATCCAACTGCAAACCTTGTTCTTTTGAAAACACAGGAGCAGTAACTGGTTTCTCTATATTGCTCAGCTCTCCCCCCCCCATAAGTTGGTCCCTGTCCAATGGTAGTCTATCTTCCTACCCAACTCCCTATCATCCTATGATGCTCATCTCAGTCTGTATACTTCATCCCCTCCGCAATTTGCTTTACATAAGTTTATTATGAGAAAGGCTAAATAATTTCTATTACATATATCATCTAAACTAAGATACTTCTTTTATTTACCAACCATCATGTGCATGCCTACCATGTACAATGCACTACAAAGAAACCAGGATGAATTTATTCACATGGGTTTATTCTATTTGGTGGAGAAAAAATATAAATGAAAAAGAAAATTCGTCCTACCTGTTCAGAATACTGAGAGAAGTCTCATGTGGTCTCACTTTCGGTTACCTGAAGTGTTTCAAGGACATGACAGATTGAAGGTGTCAGTTAAGAAAGAATACTGTTCGAGATTAAGCCTGGAGATGCCAATTTAGGAGTTTCCATGGAGGTGAGTTTTGAAGCAGAGATGGATAAGATTGCCGTTTTGTTCAGAGAAGAGGAGAGAAAATTCAAGGAATAAATCTTGGGAAATGCATTTAAATATGATATAAGAAAGAAGGTCCTTAAAAATAGAATTGTAGTCTCATGGGTCTGATAGGTATCTCAAAGTCTTCTTTCTACATGAAGATATTAAAGGGAAACTAAGTTGTGCTGACAGAATTTGAACTTCCAGTAAAGAAGAAAAGGCATCAAGTAGAAATTAGGAAGCAAATCAGGCTTCAATAACATAGGCATGAACACAAAAGGGAGTTTCAATGAGAGCTCTGAAAGATCATCAAATAAATAGAAAGATGTGAAATCCTCTAGGCTCTGATACATTGACATTGGTGCTCTTTCAAACAGGACTTTCCTCAGGCCACAGGCTAGAAGGCTTATTGGAAATTTTGAGTTATATATGAATGAAGAGGAGAAGAGAAGATTTGTGATAAAGCAGATAATTCCCAATTTGTTTTTTTTTAAGTACCTTGTTTATTAGTAGGCATCAACAATCAGTGTTGTTTTCAACTTGAAATAGCCTTAAATTACATTGAAGCGATAAATGTTTTAATTATGAAACAACGGATTTGCAGTCAAATACTACCTGTGCATACTGGCTTCAAACTTGATCTTTAATATTTCAATTAGTCAAACTGCTACAAGAAAATCAATGAGCAGGCTTCAGAAATTATTGATGATTGAAGAAGGGAAAGTTAGCAGAAAATTCAGCTACTTGGGAAAAAAATCAAGAATGTATTTTTGCTTGGAAACACTATATTCCATTAAATTTATGAAATTAGAGAATCCTGCAAGACCAAGTTTAAGAAGCTTTTATTAAATAAAAGCAGCCCTGCGAGACACAGTTTAAGGCATTTCCTAAATGTTTTAATAAAAATATTATTTTATCATATTTATGGGGATAGTTCAGGTTAGGTATAACATATTCTTTTAAAAGTACAGCTTGTTTCCTTTCAGAAACAAACAAATGCCTAATTTTTAAATCCTTATCTGGAGTGGAATTTTTTTTTTGGCGGGGTGGAGTACCAGAGATAGAACTCAGGGGCACTCTCTCACTGAGCCACATCCCCAGCTCTATTTTGCATTTTTATTTTAGAGACAGGATCTCACTGAGTTGCTTAGTGTCTTGCCCTTGCTGAAGCTGACTTTAAACTCTGGATCCTCCTTCCTCAGCCTTCTGAGCCCTGGGATTACAGGAGTCTGCCACTGAGCCAGGCTTTTGGAGTATAATTATTATTATTATTTATTAATGTGGGCAGATTCTTCAGAATGTGTATCTAATAGTACCTAATACTTATGTACCTAATACTTAAATACAGGGAATACAGGTCTTTCATAGGCACAATCTTACTTGTTATAGTCTTATAACCTGTTATAGATCTTAGTTGTTATAGTCAATAACAACTCAGTAACCCAACTAGGTTATAACCAGTAAGTGACAGAAGGGGCTGATAGAGGGACAATATATCGTGACTGGTCTCTTATCATTTGGTAAATCCTATATCATTCAAAAAGTACTTACTATGTGTCAGTTGTGTGCCACTAGGCGCTGCCATAGTAGAGTCACAAAAATATGTACAAGGTATATGTTGATTAGTCAGTAACATGTACTGTCTGTTCCTCCTTATTTTGCAATTTTATATGATTGTTGTTTCTTGCTAGAAGTACTGATCCAGAAGATTAAGCCTAGTACTCAAGGGTGGTACCGTTCTCTTCAATTCAGCTCAACAAACATCTATATGTCAAGAAGATTTTTAGGTGTGATGCATACAGAGGTCAGAAAACCTGATGTTATCTCTGTTTCCTTATAATCAAGGTCTAATGGGGACACAGGTAATAAAACAGTAATTATAAGTGTGGTGGATTCTGTGAGGGAAGAGTTACAACATGCAATGGGAGCATCTGATCAGCTTCAAAGCCATACTTCCTGGAACCTTGACAACCAGAGGCCGGTGATAATTAAAAAAAAAAAATAGAAATTAACCATGGTTTCATTTTTGGGAAACATATCTCTTCATTACTCTTCTAAGACATTGAATAAAAAAGCAATAATCTGTTTTATTTATTGCAACTACTAAAATTAATTTTCTCAATAATTTTGCTTCTAACAGAACACAGAATACACAGAACAACTTAGGATATTTCAAAAGACTATTCCATGTCAGGCAAAGAAATGATGTATACAATCTTAAAAGGCATCTAAAAGCTCACAGTACATTCTCTACGAAATTATAAAATAAAATATTGAGAAAAAGTTTTGAATAATTTAAAATGTGTGTTATAGTTTACATGTGAAGTGTCTCCCAAAAGCTCAGTTGTGAGACAATGCAAGAAAGTTTAGGGGTGAAATTGACTGGCTATGAGAGCCTCATTTGTGTGTTAATCTGCTGATTGGGATTACTTGGATGGTAACTGTAAGCAGGTAGGGTGTGGCTGGAGGAGGTGGGTGTCCTTGCGGTTTATATTTCCTCATGATGAAGCTCTCACTCTGTAATCCTCATGACCCCCAGGATAATTCTTTAGTATTATTTTTAAATAATAATTTTCTCTACCAAACCAACCCTTTCCATATATGTGATCCTTTCTCTTTTCTGTCTTCAGAGAACTCTCCAAAGTTTTCTCACTTGTGACTAGTAACTTTTGTTTCCCATATCAAGTTAAATATACCCATTTTCAAAATATTTTATGAACTTTTAGAAATGTACATTTAATGGATGATTAAATCATTCTTTAGAATGTTTAATTGAGATGTATAATTCCTACAATACAGTTGAGAAAATATAATGAGCTTAATAGGGAAGTGCATAAGGATAAGAAGAGTTGACTTTAAGTGAGGGAATTCAAGTGTCAAATATAAAAATATGCTCAGGCTTACTCTTAATAATTAAATTGACAATTAAACAAATAATGACACATTCCTTCTCTTACATAATGTTTATAAAATTAAAGAAATGCATTGTATCAAGTATTCTAGATAATATAAGATAAAAGAGCACTTCTATACTATATTAATGAAATCAAAGTGTATATTAGCAAAGCCACTTTGAGAGGCTTTATCAAGATCTAAAATTAGACTATGCATAACTTTGTCTAAGTAACTTTGTGTTTCCATATGTCTACACAAATATATATATATATATATATATATATATATATATATATATATAGGAGGCATAAGTATATATGTTCAGAGATATTTAATGTATGGTACTTGTAAAAAATTGAACCCACTAACTGTTCACAAGCAGGTAAAACGTTAAATATATTAACTCAATTATATTGGCTAAATTTTATGGAAAAATTTCTGTTACAAAAATTCTACATATATTCATAAAGTATCTTGAAAGAGCTTTAAGATATATTAAGGAATTTATTGTATGTTATATACAATACATATTTTATATGTTCATCCAATGACTCATTTATTTCTTCAAATAGACATATAAGAATTCTTTTCCTATTACATTCCTGTTAGTGTTCAGATTTTTGCATTAAGAAGGTAACAAAGAATTTTAGTTTGTGTCCTTATGGAATTTAGAGTTTGTAGGTGAGAAAGACACAAATACTAACTGTTATAGTAATGAATACAAAATTACAATCATGGAAAATGCAATTTATACAATTGAATTTATGTTGAAATAAACTGTGTGTACACAAAATGAAATGGAAATAAGCACACACAAAAAACATTAATTTTGTGACTTAGGAGAGGAAAGTGGGTAAAATGGACTGATCATATCTACCTCATAGTTTTCTAAACTATCTAAGTTAATAGCAATGACAATGTATTTACATGAAATTTCTATAATTATGAACTACATGCACAAAGTAAATACAAAACAATATAACATCTCCATTTTCTTTCTATATACATAAATATCTATCAAATAAAAATGTATATTATCCCCAAATCATGGAATTATGATGATGTTGTGTCATTTCTTTTTGCTTTTCTACATGTACAAAGTAATATTCATGAATATACAGTACATGAATAATAAAATTTCCTAAATTAATAGTTAGGAAATTCCAGGGAAAACATTTTGCATGCAGCTGTGTTGTTGCATCACTCTAGTACAATGTGTTAAAGAACTTTATTGACTATTATTATAAATGGCAAATGGAGAACTGGTTTTAAATTTTAAATGGTATGGCTGCTTTTACCTTTTGACAGAGGTATAGTTATTACATTATAAGTGAAATAATACAGTTATGATGGCTTGCACAATTCTTGAGGTGCTGAAATTTTAGAAATTTTGCATCCACCTTCATTTTGTTTATTTAATTCCTAAAACCCCTTGTCATTCTCAAGCGGGTACAGATAACAGTAAACTCTGCCACATCTTTTGTTCCATGTAAAAATACTTAAGTTAACATCTCTCAAAATCTAAAATCTGATTTTTAAAATAAAGCAATACACTTTATATATTAGTCAATTAATACTATGAAAAGGAATAGCTTCATCTTATGATTTTTTAAAAAAAATAAAAGAAAACAATTTTACTACCCATTTTCAATTCCTGGCAATTGGGCACCTAACCTCTTTGCCAATACATTTCTGTATTTGTCACTGTCTGCACGGTGCATATCTGTAACTTTGGTTGACACATATTAGGTAGGAGCTTTCGTAGCTTTACCTTGGTGTATGGCTTATTATTAAATGTATATTGCAATAAACTGAGGAATATTTGTTATATTTCTAGACGACAAATATTATGCCATGTGATATTTCTGCCACTTTCCCTCCACCCACAGAAAAATGCTGGATGAAGTTAAGTTTTGATAAATGTGTAAAATATTTTAAATTTTATACTGACTAATTTGATAACAAAAATATTAAAGTGTGTAGGATGAAAGTCAATAACTTAAAGTTAACCCATAAAACTTCTATTCTTAGTTTGGAAAAGTCTGGAGGGAAAAGTTATAAAACTTGCATCTATTGCATATGCTTATTTTAGAACTAAATTAACTAAAGTTATATTCATTTCAAAGTGCTTCACTGGGATTTTTAAACAATGTAATTGCTCTACTATGCAGAATGCAGCTTTGATGGCATCAGCTTGAGAATCCAACTTGGTTATTTGAGTTTAGATACGTATTACAGATAATAATATGTATGGTTCTGTAATTTTATATCTATATTGAATTTTAGAAACTATTACAAGCCTTTGGTTGAGAAAGACATGGAATTGACCCTACTAAATATTACTTAGATCCAGGTTGAATATCCAGGTTTGATTCTCTCTGATATGATATTAATAGAATGTGATGGTTTTAAAAAATTATGTATATATTTAAAAGGCACTGAGAGGATGTGATATCAGATTAATTGGGACAATATCAAGCAGATTTAATTTTTTCCATATTGTCAGGCCTTCACATTATAAGGTAGCATTTTATAAACTTTAAGATACCTTAAATGGATATTTCCCTGTGGATTACATTCCTTTTCCATTCAAGTGATTTCTATTTGGCATTTACAGCTTCATTTTCTGTCTAAATTAATTTTGGGGTGTGTCTTCATAGATCTTCTTATGCTCTCTGCCCTGTTCTGTTCAATTTTCCAAAAATTGTGCTTCATTCAGCTCAGGCAACTGGTGGATGGCCAATTACTACTAATAGATAAAATATTTTGAGCATTTTTAATATTTTTGTCTAGTCAGTTGAAATTATATTTAATAATTATTTTTTTAATTCATATTCCAGAGATCCCAAGTGAAAGACGAACTATATTGCTTAGGAAAAGTAGAATGAAAGCAGAGAATTGGTTAGTTGACTAAGCATAAAACCCTGGGCTGCTTTTGCATGGTGTAAGTTGAGTTCATGGTGGATTGGTTTAAGCTGCCTTAAATCTGTTTCTACTTTTTAAATTTGACTTAACATAATAAGAAATGAATGTTTTCTGCTGTGTGCTTTCTAAGTTCTGAGGATTGGAAAATATCAGTGAACTTGCAGGGGGAAGAATCACCAGGCATAGCAGATCCAGGCCTCTAGACAGAAAGGCTCAAAACACTATAATCTGCCTGGAGACTGAACAGAAGGCAAAATATTGTCCTTTCTCTGCTCAAATAGGCCCTCACTAGAGGTGAAGGAGCATCTCATGTATACACTTGTATTTAACAGGGCTTGCCCTTGTATGGTCCACTGCCAGGAATAACAATAAACAGTAGCTCATTACACACGGTGCCATCTCATTATATGAGGAGCTACTCTAGCATATTAAAAACAAAATACAGAAAGCCTAAAAGAAAACATGACTGAAATTAAATGCAAACAACTGTGCTTTTTTATTTTGGAAATATTGATCTCCTGCAAAAGAGTGGCATGTTTAATGAATAGCCTTAATGATTTTACAGTAGGACAAATCATCTATGAAAAGTAACATGGTTAAAAAAGAACGGTATAATCGGTGCCCAATGAAATTCAATATCCTTGTAAGCAACAACAGTCACTATGTCAGAACTCTCTGGGAGCAAAAAAGCTACAAAATCAGGAAGGGAAATAAAGCTAATTTATTTTAGCTTTAGTTTCAAAGTCGACTAAAATGCTTACAGGGATACCATGAAAATATTTCCCAAACTAATCTAATCTGGTTCATAGTAATTATTTTCTTTCTTTCAGGCAAAACACAGTTGACAGAACACAGCAAATGGTTTTTAGGGGATTTAATAGGTATGAGGTATCATATTCAAAGAAAAATTTTTATTACTTTAAGCCATATCTCTTAAGATTTCATTTTCAGGAGCCCTTCCAAGTACTTTAGACAAAATTTATAAAAATAATTCAAAATTGGCCTATTAAAGATCACCTGGGATGGGAATTATATCAGTCAAAGGTTTTGAAATCAGTCCTATGTCCTTGGCCTATTGTGGTTCAAAGAATTTGAAAATGGTAGGATAAAAATGTCATCCATCTAAAGAATCATATGTATATATTTGAAGAAAAATGCATTAATTTTTTAATCAAAACAACCTCAACAATGTTTTGAGCAGTGCAGATTCAAATCAAACAATTTCTGTTATATGACATCATAGTTTAGTGTAGTCCTGCACACATTAGATTATGATCTAGAAAGGATACATATCCTTCCAAGTATTTTTCTGCACAGAAAAAAAAAGAATCTGAATATATGAAAGGGAATTCACAAATATTTCTGAATCATGTTGGTTCCATTTACAGTTTGAAAATGGTTATCGAATAGATTTCAGAAAGCTTAAACTCCATTTCCTCATGCTCCAGGTTCTGTGAAGACACATGCTCAGACCATTCAACACTATCAAACTTTCAGCAGACCTCTATCAATTGCAGGGTAGTTTCTGGGTACCAAGTTTTATTCCTGTGGAATTATGGAAAATTGAAACTAAGAGAAAATTTAGTGCTAAAGTTGTTAAGCCTTTTGGAAATACATTCAAAGTGTGGGGGAAAAAAGCACATACCAGGGAAAAATAATGAATCAAATATTTCAATAGAGAAACTTTATTTAATCGCTAAAATAAATTAATGGAGTGCATATTGTTGTCTGTTTTATTGGCAGAAATATGAGTTTCAAAACAACTAAAAGACCTGGTATGGGTTCCTCATCCAGACAATGACAATGGATTTCAAGTTCAAGCTTTATGATGGGGCATCACATTTTAAACACCACAGCCATGTTAAAAATGTAATAGAGATTGAAGCCAACACTCTTTTGGTTCAATTCCAGAGATATCATTGCTTATAAAAGATATATTTACTGAAGTAAATTAAGAAATACAGTTTGAGCCTAATTAATTAAATAGGTTTTTATTTTTTTCCTGCCCTTTCTCTCTCTCTAATGTAGAGGTAGAAAAAAATCAATTTTCAAAAATTTACCTTAGAGTAAAAAGAGAGAGAAAACAATTAAAAATACATTGTGATAAAATGTTGATTTTTTTTTCCCAAAGAAAATCTGAGAGAATTTTCAGTTGCCATCTACTGTAATGACTAATGGAGCTACAGGAACAATAGGGATCAGGAAGACAAAAAGGAAATTGAATGAGATCGTGGTGTGGGTTGAAAGAGAATTCTTCTTCTTTGATGTTTTCCTTTTACTGGCTCTATGACTTTAAATGATTGAGAAGGACCAACCCAGGGTTACACCTACGGATTTCCATATCTCAGTGTTCATACTTTTATGTAAGCCTGTCTTCTGGAGTGTACTTATAAGTTCTATTTGACAAAAATGATGGGATATTACTTTTTTCATGTGTTATAATTACAAACTTCCTCTTAACAACCTGGAGCTAGACTGTATTTGTGGCATAAAAATAGGTGGACATTTTGGAGAATTTCAGGAGGCAGATCCTAGCAGTGAGCAGATCCTAGGAGTGACAAAAAGCCAATGTCCTGAACATACAGCATTAACATAAGCTTAATGAATCCTGAGTGAAAAACTGTGATTCATTATTTTTGCACTTTGACAAACTGTCTCACATATTCCTGGAAGATGTCAGATGGTGGCTTTCTCAGATGACCCTCTCAAAACTAAGAGAATATTTTGTCCTTAAATTTAGGGTTAAGTAAATTCAGACTTCTTTCTTTAGAATCATCCCTTTACTTATATTAAATTCATCTTCAATTTATAATACATGTAGAGGTACTTTGAGATTTATTTAATTTTCTTCAATGCTGTAAACCAAACATTAAAGTAATTATACATCCATTAACATAATAGGAGGGTGTATTCTACTTTTATATTGAGTTCCCTCTACCAGGTTCACTAACCTGAATTTTATTTTAATTTATTTTATTTTTTTTTTAGGTTTAGACAGTCTAAATCATCCAGAACATGTAGTTTTTATTTGATTTTTCCCTCCAAGCTTACTATTGAATGTATTATTTAAAAATATAACAACAAAATATTTTCCTCCACTATTCTCCTGCAAAAGTAGAAACTCACAAGATACTATTTTTTGATGCTTTATGTCTATAATTTTGTGTCTCTTTTACTAAATGTTAATACCATATCTCATTTGTATTCTGATAACCTGGCACACTTAGGTTGCCTCATGATTTTCCCAGGGAAAAACCCAAGAAAAAACATAAAACATTTTGGAATTGAGAAACGTGAACTACTATATAAAAATCTCTATTAAAAGTGAATGAAACATAAATATCTTCTCACATTTTGGGCTTCTTTATTTGAAAGTAAGTTAATTTAATGAGGGTTTATCACTAGATCATTAAAAATTGCATAATTGTCTTTTTTATTTTTATCTTTTCCACTACCCCTCTTTTTTCTTACCATTCTCTCTCCAAATAGACTGGGACTAGAATCCTGTAAAATGCATGTAATTTAAACCTTGCTTCTCTTTAACAGCTCTTCAGGGATGTTGGAGGAAAGCAAAGTTTTATACATATTAAAACTAAAATGTGAACTACCAGTTAGGAATATAGAGGAGAGTTGGTAGAGTTATGGGAGAATAGGAAATGGGTTTCCTTCCTGCGATTTTAATTTAGTGGTATTTTCTGTAAGGTGCCTGGAGCACTTGTTAACATTCATATCATGGAAATAAGATTTATTTTTCATAGAGAATATAAATTGGGGAGGAGAGGGAATGAGCAATGGGCTGTTAAGGAAAAATTCAGAAAATGTGTTCTACCTTCCTTCCTTTTTTCAAACACACATGCACACTATTATGACTGAGCTCTTCTTTCGCTTTCTCTTTGCTTATTTATTTATCTATCTCCCTTGCCACTTCCATGTTTGGTTTCTTTCTCTCAAAGCCTTTTATTACATAGCTCAAGGTTGTATATCTCCATCAATCCTAATAGCCCTGCTGTGTCTCTCATTTTTAATTGACATATTTTAATAATCAACCCATATTCTAGTTTATTAGGACATGAGTTCAGATACCGGTATCAGTCACAATTATATTTCAGGCATGAATATTTAGCCTAATTGATTTGTTATTTTATTTTCAGATACTGTATCATATGAAGTACATGTACATTTGATACATCCCAAAACACTCAATAAAATGGACATTACTTCATAGTTAATTATAAATTTCCTAACTATTAAATATATAACCCTTGTAGGTTCAATATTTGTTTATGCGGTGCAATAATTTTGATCATTGCATTTTTTATTAATATTTAGTGAAATTGGTTCTTTCAGAGTACGCTTGGCAATGTACTACTTATTGATCATTACTAACTAACTCAAAATAAATTCTTATATTCTGAATTAATCAGGCTATAAAAAGGTAATTCAGTCATTATAAATCTCAATTATTTCTTCAGTTTTCCATTGTTGTTTCTCATATGTGGCTTATTTTCAAAAATTATAAGAAAGAAAGAAAATTGCATGGAGAATAATTTGTAGAATCAGGTGGACTCAAATGTTAATCATATATTTACAGCTTCCTTATGGTCATAGGAACACATCAGCTTGCTACTGAAATTCTCATTTTATAGTGAGTTTTTAGTGGAAACTTTTCATTTTCAGTTTCTTAGGAAACTAAACCACACTGAAGATGCAGACACCTCATAATTAAAAACCTTCTTGAAATTTACATTTCATAAGTCAGCCACAAAAATTAAAGCATAATTTGTATTCACTATCCACTTTTGAAATTATGAATTTATTTTCTGGCAAGAGCTGTGTAATTCTTTAAAATCTATTATTTCTTCAAAGTTAGGACAGTTTAGCAGAAAATAAAAAAAGTTAAGAGTCTCACAATACCATCTGTTCAATACACATGTTCATTTTGAATCTAAATATCTGGGTTTCTATGGACAATTGAACAAAGTTGCCTGTTATTATCTAGAAAATATTTGTAACACTTCACTGTTGATCATTTCCTATAATTTTCAAAATAACACATGCCCATTGAAAAAGTCATGACTTCAATAAAGCTATATGGAATTAAATAGTGTTTATATCAATTCCCATTTCATAAAGACCAGATCATGATGCCTGACTTAAACTATTCAGGTCAGGAAATAACCATTCTAGTTCTTACAAATTACCTTTATCTATGCATGGCTAGAACATGTGAAGTCCCACATTCAATCCTCAGCAACATACACACACACACACACACACACACACACCTACAAAAAAAAAAAAACTACATTTGAAGATTTGACCACACTAGCCTCAATTTTCTCATCTTTTGTAAAATTGGAAATAGTACATAAATGACAATGTAGTTTTGAGATTTGTTGTGAGTATCACGCTTCTGGCATTCCATAGTATTTATTGAGTGTTATTTATTATTATTGAAAACAAATTTTCTTTTCTAAAATAAATCATGGAACCTTTTGTAATAATTTAATAAATATCCTATTTTTAATGTGAAACACTACACCACAATATTTAACCTCTTTAATCAATGTAGGAGTGTCTATATATCTACATAAATACTATACTTATACATATGGGTTAAAGAAAATATTAGAAAGCATTAGAATTTGTCATTTTGTCATAATGCATACAATATAAAGAGATCATGTTTCTTTTTTCTGGTACTGGGGATTGAACCCAAAGGTGCTTTACCACTGAGCCACAACCCCCGCCCTTTTTTGTGTATTTTAGAGACAGAGTCTCACTGAGGTGCCTTGGGCCCTGCTAAGTTGCTGAGGCTGGCTTTGAACTCAATATCCTCTTGCCTCAGTCCCCCAAGCCACTGGGATTACAGGTATTCTCCACCATGCCCAAATTAAAAGGGATCATTTTAAAAGCCTCACCCTCTGTATACCATAACCAAGTAAGAGGTATTTCTCTCTGTCCAGATTTTATCAGTCTAAGGCTGGCAAGTTAATACATACAAATATAAATACAAGTATAAATGTAAACACAATTATAAATGTTCCTGAATCTGCACTAGATTTTAGTATTACTTCTCCTCTGCATGTAACCATTGGAAATATATTTATTACAACCCAGCATTAGTTTAACTGCACTAACATGCATTGCATTTTCAGAGAATCCCAAGGTAGCATTACAAGGAAAATAGAAGGAGTTCATTGACTGTATTTGTATGCCAACAGCCAAATATTATCTACTAAATAATCCAGAAGAGGAAAATAGAAAAAAATATAGAGAAAATAAAAAGGTAACTGTGAAATAATGATACCTCTTTAGAAATTTGGGAATACCTTTAAGGAATTTCTTCTTTAATTTAAAATATTTTGTATAATCAATTCAGGAAACTATTACCTGAAAATCATTAAACTAAAATCATGTTAATTTTCCATTCTTTCTTTAGAAAATCATTGAAATACTCTACAAAGTGGCAGTTAATAAATCATCTGTTCCTTTATAATTACTGGAATATATAAATATATAGTTTCACAGGGTTTTGGGGGGGGAATCTCACTAAGTTGCCTACACTGTCTTCAAACTTTTGATCTTCCTGTTTCAGCCTCCTGATTGTCAGAGATTATAATTGTGTGACACCATGACCAGCCATAATTTCAGTTTTAAATGGGTAAAAAAAAAATAAAGATAATTGGCAATCTCACTGAATTGAGCTTTATATGAGAACAGCATCCCAATAGTCACTAAATCACAAGCCATTTACTTTCTTGTGTTGGTCTCATTGCCTAATTTTCATATCATATAAATAAAGAATTAAACAAGATCATATTTCACGCTCTTTTCATTTCCAACTTTTTAAATAAACAGAAGTTAACATTTTATGTTGAAACCATAGTCTTTTAAAGTTTTAATGAAAAAATCTAGAATCTTATTCTATGAAGGAGAAAATTAATGATGATTTTCTGGACAGAGATTCTGAGGGGAAGTTGTCAAATTTTTAATTCTCACCTTAATGGGTCATCAATGTGAAATATGAAGGTGTGCAAGATGTGTTCATTTCTAATCACAGTGAATATGGGGTTTAATTATCTACATTGATGTGTGGTACAACACTAAAATATATTTAATCAAGAAATCAACCATATTTATTCTAAAATCAGTAAGACTTTTTTTTTTGCATGGGAGAGCTTTGAAAAATCCTCTTTTAGAATACATTTGAGAAGATTTCAGCAAATTTCCTTGATTAAGCTGGATATGGACTGTAATAATTAAGTTAAATGTATCTATAAAAAAAATTGAAAAGCCTGAAGACTCTGATGAGAAGCAGACTGTTTTTTTCTGCTTTGCTGGAATCCTTGAAATAAATATGAAAAAACGCCAAAGAGATGAAAAGTTTTCCTTAGGATTAGGCAGTAAAATGTTTTAGGAACCAATTGCAAAATATTTGAATCTGCCCTTGCTAGAAAAATAATAACAAGTGCTGGTACAATTTACACAAATCTCTGTGGAAAAGAGAAGGGAATTTGTGTTACCTGAATGTTTTTGAGCTCAGGAAGATGCTTGTGTAAACAGTTCTGCGTAGATTTGCCATAGGAAATGTGTAGAAAGAAATGTTTGGAAAGAAGTGGAAACAAATAAAGGGTAAACACAGAATCCGAAAGCAAAAAAAGATGCCAAATGAGACAAGCAAATGTGGAGAGGAAATGATAAATTAGTATAGACTTCAAAAGGGAATCTCCTGAAACAGAAGAGAGTGAAATATAGACTTGGTATTTATATGAAGTACTAGAAAGTAAACAAATAAAATTGCTAAGCTGTTGAGCACATTAAATTTTTTTTTGCCTTGATTAATCCTGTGCTTGGGGGAATAATTTTTATCAGTTGCTCAGTAATCTAAGTAATTTCTAAATTCCAGTGGGTAAATGTTGAGCAACCCAGTAAGTCCTCTAAACATCACTTGGGTTCTTCATGAATTCATAGCTCGATGAGATGGCAGGGCATATTAAATAAGGATAATTGACAATCTACACTGAATCATAACTAATCCTTGTGTTTACTGAAGAGCTTCTGAATAGACCAAGAACTGGAGATATTTAACATGGTAATGGGCATTTTCAACTAAGACTTTGGCACCAATTCAAATTATGAGAAAAAAAAAGACAATTTTCATGCCTCAGGTAGTAAAGCTTATGTTAAAGTGCTAGCATATGTTCAGCAAAAGCAAAGTGGGAATATAAATAAACAGTTAACAGTTTTAATGGTAGAAATTTAGTAATTTTTGATAAAGTCAAAAGAGCTTTCAGGTTTATTCTAATATAAAACTAGGAAACCATGAAATTTATTTTGTTGTTAAGACAAGAGACATTTAATTAGTGAAATCCATGTCTCCTTAAACACATCTCTTGAAATGGAAAGTTATTAAAAATATAAACTTTACAGAATAATAAAAATTTCTCAGGGTTGAACGATCTCAACCACATTCTTGCCTGGTGTTTATATCAGAAATAAATTTATAAAAATTGTTAATACATGTTTTGATCCTAGATTAGAATTTGTCAAGTTTGTAGTGAATATTTAAATAGAAATTCTAACCATCATCATGATTCTCTGAAAGAATTACACCAGCTGTATTTCAATAAAAATCTCAAAATTTTCTCAGTTCTTTTTCTTTACATTCCCAGGAGAAGTTAAATTTTTTTCAGTGAGCTCAGTTTCCCAAACTGTACCTCAAATCTACAAAGTCTCTTGATGTGTGTGTTGTCAGATGAGCCCATAGAGTCTATCCCCACAAACTTTTTTCTTGGTGGCACTCATTTAACAACTTTTTGCAACTATTATTTTCAAGATTAAATTTTTACATGCCAACTTACTTAATCTTTAGTTTTTCTTTACCACTTGCTCATTGTTAGGTCATTTTTCTTTTATGAAGAAGTGTAACAAGAAAGTCTGCCAAGTACAAATGCTCATAGTAGAGATAAGTATTCCTATTCAGTACTCATCTTAGTTGGTCTATCACTGTAATAAAATAAGTTTACTCTTTTTAGCTCTATTGTGATTTAATTTGTGATAGACTGGATCTTTGAAATATTATTTTACTCATGTGTGAAAATTTGTTTTAATAAATTTAATGTTTTCCATTATATATGACAACAGAAGACATTACAGTTCTTATTACACGTATAGAGCACTATTTTTCATATTTCTGATTGTATACAAAATATATTCACACCAATTCGTGTCTTCATACATGTACTTTGGATAATAATGATCATCACATTCTACCTTCATTTCTAACCCCATGCCCCCTCCCTTCCCCTCCAACCCCTCTCCCTATCTAGAGTTCATCTATTCCTCCCATGTCCCCTCTCCCTATCCTACTATGAATTAGCCTTCTTATATCAAAGAAAACATTCGGCATTTGGTTTTTGGGGATTGGCTAATTTCACTTAGCATTATCTTCTTTAAAAACATCCATTTACCTTCAAATTCCATGATTTTATTCTCTTTTATTGCTGAGTAATATTTCATTGTGTATATACGCCACATTTTTTTTATCCATTCATCTACTGAAGGGCATCTAGGTTGTTTCCACAATTAAGCTATTGTGAATTGTGCTGCTATAAACATTGATGTGGCTGAATCCCTGTGGTATGCTGTTTTTAAGTCTTTGGGGTATAGACTGAGGAAAGGGATAGCTGGGTCAAATGGTGGTTCCATTCCCAGATTTCCAAGGAATCTCCATACTGTTTTCCATAATGGCTGCACCAATTTGCAGTCCCACCAGCAATGTATGAGTGTACCTGTTTTTCCCCCACATCCTCTCCAACACTTATTGTTGTTTGTCTTCATAATAGCTGCCATTTTGACTGAAGCGAGATCATATCTTAGAATAGTTTTGATTTGCATTTCTCTAATTGCTAGAGATGATGAAAATTTTTTATGTATTTGTTGATTGATTGTATATCATCTTCTGAGAAGTGTCTGTTCAGATCCCTGGCCCATTTTTTGATTAAGTTATTTGTTTTTTTGGTGCTTTCCTTTTTGATTTCTTTATATACCCTTGAAATTAGTGTTCTATCTGATGTGTGAAGGTTAAAAATTTGCTCCCAGGATGTAGGCTCTCTGTTCACCTCACAGATTGTTTCTTTTGCTGAGAAAAAACTTTTTAGTTTGAATCAATCCCATTTATTGATTCTTGTTTTTAATTCTTGTGAGATAGGAGTCTTATTAAGTAAGTTGGGACCTAACCTCACATGATGAAGATTAGGGCCTACCTTTTCTTCTATTAGACACAAAGTCTCTGGTTTAATTTGCAGGTCCTTGATCCACTTTGAGTTAAGTTTTGTGCATGGTGAGAGGGGTTTAATTTCTTTCTTTTTTTTTTTTTTTTGCATGTGTATTTCCCAGCACCATTTGTTGAATAGGCTATCTTCTCTCCAGTGAATGTTCTTGGCACCTTTGTCTAATATAAATAATTTTAGTTTAGTGGGTTAGTCTCTGTGTCCTTTATTCTGTATCATTGGTCTACCCGTCTATTTTGGTGCCAACACCAAGCTATTTTTATCACTATTGCTCTTTAGTATAGTTTAAGATCTGGTATAGTGATGCCACCTGCTTCACACTATTCCTGCTATGGATTGCTTTAACTATTCTGGATCTCTTATTTTTCAAGATGAATTTCATGACTTCTTTTTCTATTTCTATGGGGAATGTCATTTTGATCAGAGTTGCATTAAATCTGTATAGTGCTTTTGGAAGTATGGCCGGTTTGATAATATTAATTCTGCCTATGCAAGAGCAAGGTAGATCTTTCCATCTTCTAAGGTCTTCTTTGATTTATTTCTTTAGGGTTCTGTAATTTTTGTTATTTAGATCTTTCACATCCTTCAGTATGTTGATTCGTAAGTATTTTATTTTTTTCATCCATTGTAAATACAGTACTTTTCCTCATTTCTCTTTCTGAGGATTTGTCACTGATATACAATAATGCCTTTGATTTATGGGTGTTGATTTTTTATTCTGCTACTTTGCTGAATTTATTTACTAGTTCTAGAAGTTTTCTGATGACCTTTTATGGTCTCCCAAGTATACAATCATATCACCAGCAAATAGTGCCAGTTTGAGTTCTTCTTTTCCTTCGTGTGTCCCTTTAATTTCTTTCAGCTGTTTAATTGTTCTGGCCAGTGTTTCAAGAACTATGTTAAATCAAAGTGGCGAAAAAGGGCATTCCTGTCTTGTTTCAGTTTTAAAAGGGAATGCCTTCAATTTTTCTCCATTTAGAATGATGTCGGCCTGGGGCTTAGCATAGATAGCCTTTATGATGTGATTTTTTTTCCTGTTGTCCCTAGTTTTTCTAGTGTTTTGAACATAAAGGGGTCCTGTATTTTGTCAAATGCTTTTTTTTTGCAGCTATTGAGATGATCATATGATTCTTATATTTAAGTCTGTTGATGTGATGAATTATGTTTATTGATTTCCATATTTTAAGCCAACCCTTGCATCCTTGGGATGAATCCTACTTTTGATCATGGTGCATGATCTTTTTGATATGATTTTGTATTCGATTTGCCAGAATTTTGTTGAGAAATTTTGCATCTATGTTCATTAGCAATATTTGTCTGAAGTGTTCTTTTGTTGATGTGTCTTTGCCTGGTTTTGGAATCAGAGTAATATTGGACTCATAGAATGAACTTGGAAGTGCTGCGTCTTTTTCTGTTTCTTGAAATAAATTAGAGAATGTTGGTATTACTACTTCTTTAAAGGTCTTGTAGAACTCAGCTGTGTATCCATCTGGTCTTGGGCTTTTCTTGGTTGGTATAATTCTTATGGCGACTGCTATTAATTTATTTGATTTATTGTATGCTTAATTTCAAGGATTTTTTACTTTTTTTCTTTCAGAGTCTCTGTCTCTTGAAGTAATGATTTGCTACCTGTATTTGCTTTCTTATCTCATTGTAGGAGTGATCAATTTTTGCCTGTATTTGCTCATTAAGGTCATTTTTTAATTCACAGATCATTTTAATTATGAACCTTCTGAACTCCTTCTCTGACATTTCATCAACTTCTCTGTTCATGGGTTCTGTTATTATAGTGTTCTGGTTTATTTGGGGCACTTTCCTCCCTTGTTTTTTATGTTGTCTATGTGTCTTCGTTTCTTGCAGTGTAGATCAGTGATATTACAGTTTCTTCCCTATATTCTTGTAGTACCCATGCAGATTGTCTGTGCCTCTCCTTGATGTTGGGCTTCCAGACGCTGCTGGTGTCCCTCAATATATGCTACTGCATCCTAGACCTGGGTCCTGTGCAATTTGGTGTGGATAGATCTGGGCTGGGCCTGGACTCTGGAGGTAGTCTGCTGGTCAGAAGAGGTGGTCTTATGCTGGAGGCTGGGCTCAGGCAGGTACATGCCGGTGAAGAGGTGGACCCAGGTCTACTGTGAGCCTAGGCCCTGCACAGACCGGTGTGGTTGGATATGGGTCTACAGGCTTGACCTCCCTCAGTAGTCTGCTGGTCAGAAGGGGCAGTCCTGTTCCAGAAGCTAGGCACTGGCATGTGTTAGTCCCACAGGAGGAGGGGTGGACCATGCCTACTGTGAGCCTGGGTTCTGCATGGGCTCTTAATAAATTTAATTTTTATATTGAATTATCTTTTTTTTATTGTTGGTTGTTCAAAACATTACATAGTTCTTGATATATCATATTTCACATTTTGATTCAAGTGGGTTATGAACTCCCATTTTACCCCATATACAGCTTGCAGAATCACGTCAGTTACACTTCCATTGATTTACATATTGATATACTCATGTCTGTTGTATTCTGCTGCCTTTCCTATCCTCTACTATCCCCCTCCCCTCCCCTCCCCTCCCCTCTTCTCTCTCTACCCCCACTACTGTAATTCATTTCTCCCCCTTGTATTATTTTTCCCTTTCCCCTCACTCCCTCTTGTATGTAATTTTGTATAACCCTGAGGGTCTCCTTCCATTTCCATGCAATTCCCCTTCTCTCTCCCTTTCCCTCCCACCTCTCATCCTTGTTTAATGTTGGTCTTCTTCTCGTGCTCTTCTTCCCTAGTCTGTTCTTAGTTACTCTCCTTATAGCAAAGAAGACATTTGGCATTTGTTTTTTAGGGCTTGGCTAGCTTCGCTTAGCATAATCTGCTCTAATGCCATCCATTTCCCACCAAATTCTATGATTTTGTCATTTTTTAATGCAGAGTAATACTCCATTGTGTATAAATGCCACATTTTTTTATCCATTCGTCTATTGAAGGGCATCTAGGTTGGTTCCACAGTCTTGCTATTGTGAATGGTGCTGCTATGAACATCGATGTAGCAGTGTCCCTGTAGCATGCTCTTTTTAGGTCTTTAGGGAATAGACCGAGAAGGGGAATAGCTGGGTCAAATGGTGGTTCCATTCCCAGCTTTCCAAGAAATCTCCATACTGCTTTCCAAATTGGCTGCACCAATTTGCAGTCCCACCAACAATGTACAAGTGTACCCTTTTCCCCACATCCCCGCCAGCACTTATTGTTGTTTGACTTCATCATGGCTGCCAATCTTACTGGAGTGAGATGGTATCTTAGGGTGGTTTTGATTTGCATTTCTCTGACTGCTAGAGATGGTGAGCATTTTTTGAATTATCTTTTCAAGTTACAGATTAATGAAAAGTGATAATGTTTGGGTGTTTATGATGGCATTATAAAATTAGAGTGAAAAACAAGCTCATATTTTTGATAAAGTTAGACTTTCATTATATAATTTGCTATATAATATGCCTGTGTAGAGATATATATTCTTACTCTGTTCTGTTCTACTGAATTCCTTTCTGTTTGTCTAGTCAGGTAAGAGTATTGTATAGAAGCTTGTGATTCAGGCTACTTATAGTGAAAGTCCTGGATAATTTGGAAGTAGACCACATATTTCATTGAGACCAACTCAGCTTCTAAAACTTCAAATCACAGTAGCCTTTCAATGATGGCAGCAAAAAATAAATGTGTAACACATGTAGTATGAATGAAACTCTGAAGACATATAAATGAAAGGTAAGATATTTCAGAATCATTGGGAAGTCTAATTATACTAGTGAGTCTCTGGAAGAGGTTGGGGAATATTTATTTTTGTATAATTTCTGCTACTAAAATTTACTTTCTAATGCCCAATTAGTCACAGTAATCTTGCCCTTTTCTTAACCCCAAAAGCATTCTTACATGTACAATGTCATTAACTGGTAAAAATATACTCTCTTGTGATAGCACTTTATTCTTGTCTCACATTGTTAATTATCTGTTCAAGTCAGACTTACAGTTTCCTTAAAGCAGGGACACTGTACTACCATGCTAATTTATCCAATAAATAATTTTGATGAAGGATTGAATAAATAGTGAATACACAAATAATACTGAACTGATGCACATAAAATTAAGAACGTTAATAAAAAAGCCAAATAAAATTTATTTGTATTGTTCTTTCACCCTTTGGCTTTATTGATATAATTTTAAGAAATATGAACAGCAGGATACAATTAGAAGCTCATGAATAATGGAGACAATCAGACCTGAATCCATGCCCTGGCTCTACCACTTGCAAATTGTGTCATATTAGGGTTGACAATAATTCTTGGGAATTCCTCAGACATCTCATTGGTATGATGTGGAGAATAGCACTGACCTTGTTTCTCTTGGATGAGAATTTCAAAACAAAATATGCATTAAATTTTTTTTGATATGTGTTGATTACAATTGAGTATATAGTAGGTACTAAATGCATGCAAGTTCTTTCCTATTAGTGTATATGTTGATGTATAATTCTTCATCATAGAAATGACCTTAAAGAAGGAAATGATACTTAAATAGAGATTCAGGATCTACTAAAAATGAGAGTTTTCTAGATTAATTTTTTAATTCCCTCATAATAAACTATTAGCTGCATTATTTACAGTATTCATTTTAATTCATATTATCCTTATCAAGATGATGTTCCATATTTTGTGATATTTGTATAGCTTATCAAAAGCATTTCTTTCTGTGTATTTTACCAAATATTGTGTCCAAGAGAAATACCATTCTCTTAAAATAATAAATATACCTGTGGGGGGTTGGGATAATTTTGATAAGCTAAAATCACTAAATGTTGTCAATTTGTGGCTTCCCAACCTATGAACATAGTAGTTTGCTAACTGATGGCTACACTGAAGATCTATGCTTAGTGAATTAAGATTTCCAAAAGTATACTTAGAAAATTGTGACCCCAAGAAAATGAATGTCACACATCCATCATTTCTCCATTCAAATTGTTCTTCCAATAATTAGATCAAGAAAAATAATAGATTAAGCTATGGATTCCTAAAAATTCCATTAACCAGGTGAACTTATTTCTCAATTGCTTCTGGCAATATCTAATAGATAGAAAGTTGATTGAATTTTTAAGCACAATGATAACTGAAAATAAGGAAACAATGAAAAGGTATTCTTATTTTACCCAATTATACAATTCTAAATGGTTAAAATGATGTTGATCTGTCTAATTCTTTCTATCCCCAGTGCTACAATTCTATTAGAGGCCTCCAAAGTATTTAGCTTGGATTACATCAATTACTATCTAACATTTCTTACCTTCATTAACAATTTCTTCCACTCAATCTCATGCACCTCACCTCAGAGATATACCTCATTTCCCTTCACAACTATTCAAACAACTTCGCATTAATTTTAAGGCAAAGAGATTTGACCACTGCTAACCTTGGTTGTCTTCTCTCCCTACTTCATCCGTGAATCTCAGTTTCCTTATGCTAAACTAAACTTCTATTATTTTTTTGTATACATTCTTCTATCTATCTCCTTCAGGTCTTCCCACACTTCTACTATGACTTTTTTTTTTTTCTTCTGAAATTACCCTAACTCTTACTCATCATTCAGCAGTCAATCTAGACATCATTTTCTTTACTAGGTACTAACACATTCCTAACCCTGTGATTCTGAGGTAGATGTTGTTTTGATGAGCTCCCATAAAACAGTGTCCTACTTTTACTCTAGTGAGTGATTACCTGTTTAAATGTCTGTACCCTTTACCAGATGATAAAACATCTTATTCACTCCTGAATTTATAGGCAAGAACATAGTGTCTGGTACATTATTTTTAAAAAATTTCGCTATTAAATGAAGAAACAAACCTATTGGGTGGCTTTTAATATTATTGATTTACTTATTTTAAGGGAAAATACTAATTTTGAATGGAAATGTATTTTCATTTTTTAGTCCCACAATACAGTGTAAGAGGATACAAATATCACTTTATCAATAGTACTTCTTATAAATAACTCAACTGTCCTCACATATATTGGACACTGTTCCTAGGCTCAGAAACAATTCACATATAATAAAGCAAACCAGAGCTCTAGTATAACTCTCAAATTAAATGAACAATTTAAAATTTTTTGTCAAAATTTTTATTGATTTTTTTAAAGAGGAGAGAGAGAGAGAGAGAGAGAGAGAGAATTTTCTAATATTTATTTTTTAATTTTCAGTGGACACAACATCTTTATTTTATGTGGTGCTGAGGATTGAACCCAGTGCCCTGTGCATACCAGCAAGTGTGCTACCACTTGAGCCACATCCCCAGCCCCTTTTATTAATTTTTTAATAAACTAAATGGCATCAGAATGCATTACAATTCTTATTATACATATACATCACAATTTTCATATATCTGGTTGTATATAAAGTATGTTGACACCAATTCATGTCTTCATACAGGTACTTGGGATAATGATGTTTATCACATTCCACCATCATTAATAAACCCTCTGCCCCCTCCCTTTCCCTCCAACCCATCTTCCCTATCTAGAGTTCATCTATTCCTCCCATTTTCCCCCTCCCTACCCCAGTATGAATCAGCATCCTTATATCAGAAAAAAACATTTGGCATTTGTTTTGGGGGGATTGCGTAACTTTACTTAGCATTATCTTCTTTAACACCATCCATTTACCTGCATATGACATGATTTTATTCTCTTTTATTGTTAAGTAATATTCCATTGTGCTTATATGCCACATTTTCTTTATCCATTCAACTACTGAAGGGCATCTAGGTTGGTTTCACAGTTTAGATATTGTGAATTGTGCTTCTGTAAACATTGATGTGGCTGCATCTCTGTGGTATGCTGTTTTTAAGTCCTGTGCATATAAACTAAGGAGTGGGATAGCCAGATCAAATGGTGGTTCTATTCCCAGATTTTCAGAGAATCTCCATACTTCTTTCCTTAATGGGTGCACCAATTTGCAGTCCCACCAGCAATGTATGAGTGTACCATTTTTCTCACATCCTCACCAACACTTATTGTTGTTGTTTTTTTTTTTTTTTCATAATAGCTGCCATTCTGAATGGAGTGAGTTATGTGTTAGGGTAGTTTTGATTGCATTTCTCTAATTGCTAGAGATGATGAACATTTTTTTCATGTATTTGTTGATTGTACATCATCTTCTGAGAAGTGTCTGTTCAGGTCTCTGGCCCATTTATTGATTGAGTTATTTATATTTTGGTGCTTAGCTTCTTGTGTTCTTTATATACCCTAGAGATTAGTGCTCTATCTAATGTGTCAGGGGTAAAGATTTGTTCCCAGGATGTAGGCTCTCTGTTCACCTAACAGATTGTTTCTTTTGCTGAGAAGAAACTTTTTAGTTTGAATTGATCCCATTTATTGATTCTTGGTTATAATTCTTGAACCAAAGGAGTTTTATTAAGAAATTTGGGGCCTAATACCACCTGATGAAGATTAGGGCCTACTTTTTATTCTATTAGACACAGAGTCTCTGGTTTAATTCCTAGGTCCTTGATCCACTCTGGGTCCTCTATTCTGCACCATTGGTCTACCAGCCTGTTTTGTTGTCAATACCATGTTTTGCATGTTTTGTTTTGTTTTGTTTTGTTTTGTTTTGGTCACTCTTGCTCTGTAGTATAGTTTAAGATCTGGTACTATGATGCCACCTGCTTCACTCTTACTGCTAAGGATTGCTTTAGCTATTCTTGGTCTATATTTTTCCAGATGAATTTCATAATTTCTTTTTCTATTTCTAAAAGTTTAGGCAACTGAATAATTTTTAGCAATATATGAGGAAATGCCCAATCAAATATTATGAGAACATTGACCAGAACTCAAGGACATGAAACTCCGGATGATAGGCTGCTACCTGTGAAAACAATGAATGGGAAATAAATGCAGGCTTTCACATAATTTTGAAGTTTCAGCTTACAAGGGAAATTTTAGAATTTTCCAGATAAAAAAAAGGTCACAATAAAAAAAAAATCAAGAATGGAGCTGGAGAATATCATGCTAAGCAAAGTAAGTCAATTCCAAAAACCAAAGGCAGAATGTTTTCTTTGATAAGAAGATGCTAATTCACAATAAAGGGGGTGGGTCACTAGGAAGAATAGATTTACTTTAGGTTAGATAGAAGGGAGTGAAGAGAGAGGAGGGGATATGTGGATAGGAAGGACAGTAGAATGAAACAGATTTTATTAACTTATGTACATATATGACGGATGTGTTTCTACCACTTGTACAATCAAAAAAATGAGAAATTACATCCAATTTATGTATGATATATCAAAGTGCATAAATTCTACTGTCATGTATAATTAATTAAAACAAATTTAAAAATTAAAAAAAATAGAATTCCATTCCTCCACCAAGCTCACCACCTGGACTGCCTTTTACAGAGGTGAAGTAAATTAAATCAACAAAATAGTAAAATAAAGAAAGCTATATTCAAAAATATGAAATGTCAAAACTTTATTCCCCATACATTCTTTCTTAGTAATCTATTAAAAAAATTCTTGACCCAGGAAGGGAGAAAAACAATCAAGGGTTTCCCCAAAATAATGTGCAAGAGTGTGATAAAAGGTCAGCAGGTAATAAAAATATTATGAATAAATATTTATAAGCACAATGGCATTATAAATAAATAGGGAAACACGAGTAATACCCTCTGGGCTGAAGACAAACCTCAGTTACTGGGGTGCTTGCCTCTCATGCACAAGGCCCTGGATTCAATTCCCAGCAGTATACACACACACACACAGTAATGCCCTCACCAAAAAATATTTTAAAGAATTGAAAGCAATCAAGTCAAAGACAGAGTACATTAATTTGTATGTGGAATATTGAACTGGAGAGCTAGGGCATTTCTGCTTTTTATTTTAAGTTTTCCACACAAAATTGCATTTAAAGATATATTAAAATGTTTATGTGAAAAGTAAAAATTGATTACAAATAAAATTATTTTTTCCATTCTCTATTCTAAAGAATAAAGGATAATAAATAATTTCTAAAGGAAACCTCAAAAACTGCAATTGATCTAAGGCCATGCCCTCCATACCATGAAAATGCAGCATGTCAAAAACAAATGATGGAAATTTATTTTGCCAAATTTGTCATGCAACTGCTGATTTAAAATGCTTACAAGTCTTCTTTCATTGAATTTATTAGTAAAATAAGTTGGAACATGGTATTGTATTTTTGATATAAGAATTACATTGAATCATGAGAAAACTTTCAATTTGATTAAATTTGCTTAATATTTGATATATATTGAATATATTTTTAAACATAGCAAAATGAAATATTTAATATCATCTATCACTTGTACATAACAATGTAATGTTTTCACACTAATTCCAATGACTAGAGACATGCTGATATTCAATTTGGAAATATACACATAGATATATCAAGAGAAAGAGAAAGAGTGAGAACAAAGGAGAGAATTTAGACTTGTAATTACCAATATAAAACAGGAACACCAATTTTGTCCTAAATCAAGGTATATTTTAAGCAGCCTACTTTTAAGTTCCTCCAGGAACATTTAAAATATTCCTAAAAACAAGGCAGAGGATCACTTCTTTCACAGGAAGAATAATACTATAGTAGAACTATTTTGCCCACATTTCAGAGTTAACAGCCCAAAATTAGAGTGTAACAAAGTTTAGCAATTTAAGGCAAATTTATTTAAACCAGAGTATTTTTGTACTTTCCCCACGCATTCTGTATTTTACAGGTTCTTCAAAACGTTGAACCAACTATCACCTGCTTCAAAGATCCAACTGGTGACTTTTGTTTTCACAGGGATAAATATTTTGATTACAGTGAAAGCTGCTCATATCTCACATTACTGAAAAAATTAGGGTGATTTTCCCCTGTGTGTTACAGAGTTGAAGTGTGATTATTCTGGAAAGAGAAGCAGTCTAGTTCTTTCTGGATCATTCACTAATTCCTGAACTGCTTTATGGGAAATACATCCATATATATTTTCTTTAAATCATTGTAACAGGGAGGGAGAGAATATTAGTTACAGATATATAGTTTACATCCTGTGTAATAAAAATAAATAAATAACTGGAAATAATAGATTTTGTATAAAAAAAAATTCTAATGTATAATTCTTTACCTTAGAAATTGGGGACCAGGCAGTGGAAGCAGAGAGATTTCAGGATGGAAGATTTTGATCTTGATAATATTGTGAGAAACATAAGCGTAAATAGCTTTCTATGACAATTTGGAAGGTAGATCACATTTCTTTAGAGTATCTCTAGATATTGGAATACAATGTTCTAATATCCCCATTAGTTGGTTTTTAACCTATAGCTCTTAGCAAGGTATCATGAAATATATAAACTGGGAAAATAATTCGATCATTTGAAGCAGAAATAATAGGGACTACAATTCTGTTATAGAGGTCCCTTTCTGTCCATGGCCTATAATATGAACTGACTAGGGGTTCAATTATTTGGTTTTTTCAGCATTTGGATGACCCACTAACTTTTCAACCTCCAACAACACATTGTATAACTGAGTTTTATGCCTTATCACAGAACTTTCATTTAAATGCCTTCTGCCACTCAGTTGTAATGGGCATTATCCCAGTATCAAATATCTGATTCAGGTTCTTCCATTTTCATGTAACTTTTCATTGTAAGGTAATCACAAATAGTGTGAATGAGAGAAGAATATTCCCAACAAAGAGATGTAAAATTCAAAAGCCATTGTCTCAGCAAATGTGTGTGCACACATGTATGTGAAATGTCTGCTGCTTTGTCTATTCTCTAAACTCATTGGCACTCCTTCTTAACTGATCTGTTCTGATTCCATTTGTAGACTGTGTGACATCGGGAAATGCAGTGATGTTGGTCAGACAAGCACCCCAGTTGATGTCTCTTTTCTTAAGAACTGGCTTTGAATTTGTGATTCTCCTGCCTCCACTTCCTGAGTTGCTAGAATTATAGGTGTGCAGCCACCATGCCCATCCTTCTTTCTAAAGAGCTTATGGCAGAAAATGGAGAAATGTTATTTAGTCTTTTCTGTTTTTCAGATAGCATTAACTTTTCAAGGGTTTTGAGAAGATCCTGTTGACCCATCCATAGTTTCCCCAAGCTTAATTTCTTACTCTGTCTCTAGCTTTGGTTTCTGACATTTCACCATGGAGCTCCAGTCTTTTAGCTCAGTGCTTTTTAGCAGGATGTTTTGTTATGGAGCATTTTGGAAATGAGAGAAGCTATTTAAAGTTTTTGTAATCAGTTGGGGGAAGGGGACAGGGATAATGATAAATATTCTTCATGGGCAGTCAAGCAAAATAAAGAATTATTCTATACTCTCCCTGGGGGTGGGGGAAGTTCTCAGTGAAGACTATAAAATTGAAGTTTGTTGCCAGAGAAACAACATCTTTTTTTTTTTTTTTTTCTCCCCAGCACTGGGAATTGAACTCAGAGTCTCACACATGCTACGCAAGAACTCTATCACTGAGTTACATCTCAGCCCTGAAACCACATCCTAACAAATATTATAACTTTTCAAATCCCAAAGATAAATTATGACTACCAAATTTGTTCCAGCCTAAAGTTGAGGCATAATTTCTACATCAACTCCAAAAGTGGCCACAGAGAATAGTAAACAGGAAAATCCCTCAAAAGGGAAAAGCCCAGGACCATGAAAATAAAGTAAAGGAAGTTACTCTGAGGGAGCAGGAACTAAGGTGACAGGTGGACTTAGTAGTTGTCAAAGAATTGTTCTTGACAATTTTACTAAGCAGAATTTGGTAAATGCTACAGGGGGATGAATGAATGTTATCTTTTCTGAATGAAGGAGTTAAATTTTTCTGCTCTTACTCTGCCACTGTAAACTGAGCATATAGGTGAGCAAAGACATTTATATATTAATGCATTCATTGCCATAATATAAGGAGCTAAATTTGATTGAGTGGACCATTACTCACCAGAGATCCTAGACAGAGCTGGATGCACATGCAGAAACTTGATAGGGTGCTGGGGTATCTTCTAGAATATGGGAGTGTTTAAGCAATATAGTTTATGTCTGAGAAGGAAGATACTCATATTTGGATTTAGCTGTGGGTAAATTTCCCTTATAAAACTGGAATTTCCATCAACTAGAGACAACCTTTCTGTTATGGCTTTGTCCCACAAAGCTTATGTAAGAGACAATGCAAGAAGGTTTAGAGGAGAAATGATTGGGTGATCAGAGCCTTAACCCAATCAGTAAATTAATCCCCTGACCAGATTAACTGAGTGGAAACTGAAGATGGGTCCACTGTGGCTGGAGGAGGTGGGGATGGGGCATTGGGGTATATATTTTGTATCTTGTGAGTGGAGTCTCTCTCTTCTTCCTGTTCATCATTGAGCTACTTTCCTCCACCACACTCTTCTACCTTGGTTTTCTGCTTCACCTGGATCCCCAAGGAATGAAGCCTGCTATCCATGGACTGAGACTGCTGAAACCATGGGTCCTCAAATAAACTTTTCCTACCCCCAAATTTTTATGGTTTGGTCTTTTGGTCACAGCAGTTAAAAAGCTAACTAGTACAATGGCCTAACCTGGCTTTTGTAACTTCTGATCAATGAAAGTGAAAAGAAGATATATGTGCAAATTATAGGTCCAGTCTTATAACTAAGCTGCTTAATCTTTATTCCTTTTTTTCTCCCTTTTTGATGATAGGAACAAAGACATGATGATGTGAATTAAGAGCCCCTCAATGAATGGTGTATTTAAGAATGGATTTAGTCATTAGATTAGCCAGGAGTATTAAGCCTGTCTGCCTTATTGCTAGGGAGAGTAATGAATTTGCATCTTAGGTGTTCTTATTAAAAGAAATATATTTTACTAATGTGTGAGAGGATAAATAAGAGCATATTTAGAATGATACCTCTATTATTCTGTAGTTCCATCTATGGACTGGATGGTAGACTAGAAAGAGACAGAGACTCCAATTATATATCTAGAAATAGCACTTGTGAGAAATGATCACATAAAAATATAACACAATGGCAAAGGCAATAGCAATGAAGATGAAGAATCTGCTTTGACAGATGTTGTAGAAGTAAGTGACCAGACATTTTTAACTAATTAAATTTGGAAGTTGAGAAATGGTATAAGTTTTAGATAAGTTCCAAAATTTTCAGTAAATGTCTACCATATGCCAGGCATTTAATTATTTGCTGTGCATAAATGTGTAAAGAATAAAAATGCCTCATTGAAGAAATTTATAATTTTGTTTAGAAGAAAAGAGGCTATGAACTTTCAGAAGGCTTATAACATTATAAGAGGAGACTTCAAAAAAATCTTCATAAGCTAGTCCTAAAATGATGAATCAAATTATGATAAAATAGAAAAGAAACTAGCCATATATTTCATGGTTAATAGTAGCCATTAAGAAGGCTTGAGTATTTGTCAGAGAGACTGACCATTTTTTTTATATATACACCATTTATTTAACACAGTTTTGTAAAGTTAAATAAAATATTATTATAAAGATGTTATGTATGTATAAATGTGTATTAACTGGAACAATATATATTTATATGTGTTTTCATCTCTATTATACATTATGATATATTCTATTAATATCTTTCATCTGTATTTAAATTCTGATATTTTGTCGAATTCTACATATAAAAAATAAATTCTTCAATAGAGGTGAGTGGTATATGCTTATTTTAAAATGTAGCATGACATATAACTTGATGTCAATTATCACCAAAAATTTTTAACATTCAAATTGTTGTCATGATTGTTCTAATTTAATCAGAATTTTAAAAGACTTATGTTGTATTTAAGCATAGAACAAAAGGTAACTTTTATTAAATGCTTATAATATATCAGGTTCTATTATGATTATCTGTACTTTTTCATTTAAGAAAGAAAGATGGAAGGAAGGAAAGAAGAAATAAGTAAAGAAAGAAGAAATGGAAGGAAGGAAGGGAATGAGGGGGGATAGTAGTAAATGTGTATTTTGTAAGATTCTCTCTTAAGACTCTAAGATCCCTAGGATGACTATTTTCTTCAATGTTTTTAATAATCATAAAACAGAGATTGTCAGATTGTGTGCATGGAAAAATGCTATCAAAAGTTGAACACATTCATTATTCTCAGTAATACTTTTGTCATCTATTCTATCACTGAACACTCTAAGTCTTTATGAAGTTTGCAGATAACCTGAAGTCTCTTAATTTTCCTCCCTGTCTCTGCAACTCTACCTGTATTCTGTCTATATCGACCTCCTATTTCTATTCCCTTTCTCTACTTGTGGTTGTTTTTCTCTCTTTCACCAGAGAAATTATATCTGCCCATAATTTTTTTAAATCCTTCTATTCCTTCACTTCTGTAACTCATCCACTTTTCCCAAACCCATGTCAAAATTTGTTATCCTACTATTCCAGAAAAAAAAAAAACAAACACTAGAAGTCATACCAGCCAATATCTGATATCCTTCAGAGATTTTAGGAAACAAAAAGAAACCAATGGACATTTGTGAGTTAAATTTTGCATTATCCCTAACACAATTATAAGAATGCTATGCAAAAAGTCTGGAAATAAAACTTCTTTTGTACCCTGAGGATTTAGTGTCCAGGGCATTTATAACATTAAAAAACTCTGACTGTAGAAAGTTGTTAATAAATCCCTGAAGGTATGTTCCATTTTCTGGGAAACTTAGCACATACAATAGCAAGCACTGTAATTCTATCTGGATACAGTAATTGCACCAATTTGTGTGAAAGATAGAAATGTGCCCTTTACTTTAAGAAAATTGAAATTGAACATCCATAACCAGTGCCTGTAGCCAATTGACTTTGTTCTGGGGAAGATCTTTGCAAAATTTGGTGTTGCCCAAAGTTAACAGCACTGTCCACTTTGCTTCTGTAACTGCTTAGTCATTTTTAAGTTTTTTTTTTTAATTGAATTCCTTCATCATTACTAATTTAATGAACATTTAATATAACCGAAGAATATCTTAGACACAAAATCTGCTTCTAGGAATACCAGTATACACAGAAAACTACCTGTGAATATCTGTTCAGTGAATTTATGGTTTTTACATGTGTAAATATTTATTGCTCAAAACATTAAACAGGAAGTTGGGTGGGAATATATTTGAGGTAGGAAGGAGGAACAAAGCAAGAACGAACGAGACTATGTGCACATATGAATATATAGGAGTGAATCTAATGATTGTATATATCCACAAGAGATTAATTAATAACTATGGGTAAATGGTAGAAATAGCAATTGAGGAAAGGGATCCAAAGGTGAGGGGAAGGTAAGATACTGGGGGCTGAATTAGAACAAGATATATTTTGTGCTTTTATAATTATGTCAAAATGTACTCTATGGTCATGAAAAACAAAAAGGAACCAATTTTTAAAAAGAAGCGTTTAATGCATGCTAATTCATGAGATGGAATAGGACTATATAATGCTAAATATTGAAAGCTCAGTAGTTATTTGAGAAGTGAAAAACATGGGAGTGCATGGTAAACAGAGAAAACATCTTCAGAGAATGTGCACATGAATTAGTATGGTATATGGGAACTGCAAGTCTAACTAGAAAACATGATATTGGCTGGTAGAGAAAACTGGAAAGTTTTATAGGGAAATGACTTAGCTTTAACTTTCATTAAGGAATTTTATATTACTTCTGAAAATTTAGTCTAACTAAGTTTCAAGTATTAATAACATTCTTATGGTGGCTCAAAATGAAAATGAACCCATGTATATTCCTAAGGGAATTCTGAGTTTTTTTATTCTTTTTCTGCAAATCTTGAAATAAGTTTATATTTATTGTCCATTATAAGCCAACCATTATAAACCAACCTTTATAGGTATTTCTTTAAATCTGATACTGGAACAAAAAAGTATCACAAGTATCATGGTGCAATTATTGATAGTTTATTTATTTTCTCTAGAGCAAAAAAAAAAAAAAAAGAACCAATATGGAATCTCAAATATCGGTATCACTGTTAGATTGCAGTAAATATGAAGCAAGTTTCATTAGTGATTTCACCTTATATATATTCTTTCACCTTCATATGTGGTCACACCTATACATACTTCCTGGGTATTCCATGACAGCTAGATAGAGATGATATGTTACTGAAGAATGAGGCTTATATGGACAATTTTAATTTAGCATTAACAAAAAGATTTCCTTATGTTCCTTTGCAGGGACCTGGCTAATACATCTGCTTTATCACAACAATTTGTTCTTTAGAGAATTTCATATGAATAGAATCATTCTGTATGCTTTTGAGACTTATTCACAGTTTTACATGTATAAATACATTCCATTGTATAAATACACCCCCTCGTGTTTTTTGATCTTTTTACCAGATGATGGATCTTTGGACAGAGTCCATTTGGAGCCCATTAATAATGTATTTGTGGACACTTGTGAGAAAGTCATTGTATAGACACATGCTTCGTTTCTTTTTGATAGAAAAGAGAAAGTCCCAGGCATTTTGTAAACATGTGTTTACATTTTAACAATCTACGAAATGGTTTTCTAGAGATTTCACCATTTTGCATTTCCTAGAGCAAGAGATGAAGACTTCTGTTCCTCACATCTGCCAGCATGTGGTATTATCAACATCTTTAGATGTATTTTGGCTATTCTTCTTTGTGCAGTAGTCTTTCTTTATGGTTTCAATTACACTTTCAGAATAAATAGGGATATTGATCACTTTTTTATGATTGTTGGTCATTTTTGTCTTCTTATGTCTCTTCAAATATTTCGTCTTCTTTTTTAAATGCTTTTACTAGTGCACTATAATTATACATAATAGTTGGGTTCATTTTGACATAATCTTACATGTATGAAATTTAAGTTCCTCCATTTCATTCTCCTTCACCCTCAGTCTCCTTCTACTCCATGGATCTTGTCTCTATCCTTATAATATTTGATAGCCTCCCACCCCTTTTTTTTCTTTGACCATTGATTTTTCCAAATCTGGTTTATTTTATTTACCACAATCTTCTCCAGTTTCATCTACTTATTGTCAAAAACTATAACATCCTTCTTCTTTATGGCTTAGAACAACTCCATTATGTACATACATACCATTTTCTTAATCCATTCATCTATTGAAGGGCACCTGGGCTGATTTCATAATGTAGCTATTGTGAATAGTGCTGATGTAACCACTGATGTGACTATATCATTTTGGATTTTTTTCATTTCTTTTGATAAATACAATGTAGTGGGATAGCTGGTTCCATTCCTGTTTTAGTGAGGACCCTCCATATTATTTTCCAGAATAGTTATATGAATTTGCAGTCCCAGCAGCAATGTAAGAGTGTACATTTCCCACCACATCCTCACCAGCATGTATTATTCTTAATCTTGATAATTGCCATTCTGACAAGAGTTTAGTCAGTGTCAATTTGATTTACCTTTTCCTGACTGCTAAGGAATGTAAACATTTTTTTCATAAATTTTTGGCCGTTTGCATTTCTTCTTTGAGAATTTGTTGATTGGATAATATTTGTGTGTGTCTGTGTGTCTGTGTGTCTGTGTGTGTGAGTGTGAGTGTGTGTGTGCGTGCTAAGTTTTTTTCTAGATATTAATCACAATTCAGAAATTGAAGTTCTGCAAGTTTTCTGCTATTCTATAGACTCCCTGGGTTCTCTTTTTATGCTCTTAATAGCTTCCATTGCTCTGAAGAATCTCTTTAATTTAATGTCAACTCACTTATTAATTCTTTGATTTCATTTCTTGAGCTTCAGGGATATTTTTAAGGAAGTCAATGCTTGTACCAATATGTTTGAGTATTGACCTTACATTTTCCTGTAGCATTTGAAAAGTTTGGTCTAATTCCTAAGTCTTTAGTCCATTTCAATTTTTCTTTTTGCAGAGTGAGAGATAGAGATTTAGTTTTAATATTCTACACATTGACATCAAGAATCATGTGTTAAAAGACTATTTGTTCTACAACATATATTTTTAGCATCATTTCAAGTATCACATGACTGTAACTATGTGGGTTTGCCTCTTTGTCTTCTCTTCTGTTCCATTAATCTCCATATCTATTTTAATGCCCATACAGTGCTGGGTTTTGTTACTATAGCTCTTTAGTGTAATATTAACTCAGATATTATGATGCCTTCCACATCAGTCTTTTGCTCAAGATTGCTTTGGCTATTCTGAATATTTTATTCTTTGAAATGAATTTTAGGGCTCTTTTTTCTAGTTCTGTGAAGAACGGCATTGCTATTTTGATTTGGATTGTATTGAATCTATATAATGTTTGTGGTAGTATGGCCTTTTTGACAATATTACTTCTGCCTATCCGAGAACATGGGAGGTCTTTCCACCTTCTAAGGTCTTCTTCAATCTATATCTTGAGTGTTCTCTGGTTTTAATTATAGATATCTTCATCTCTTAGATGAGATTAATTTCCCAATAAATTTTTTGTGTGTACTATGTGTTTGTGGTTATTGTGAATGGGATTATTTTTCTGATATTTTTTTCTGTAGAATCATAATTAGAGTATAGGAGAGTTATTGATTTATGATTGTTGATCTTGTATCCTGCTACTTTCCTAATTCTTTTGTCAGCTTTAAATTTTTTTTTGGTTGAATGTTTTGGATCTTCTAGATATAGGTTCATATCATTAGCAGGCAGAACTAATTTGACTTCTTCCTTTCCTATTTGTATCTACTTAATTTCCTTCTCTTACTTGATTTCTCTGGCTAGAATTTCAAGGACTATATTGAATAGTACTGCTATCTTGTTCTTAATTTTAGAGGAAATGCTTTCAGTTTTTTTTTTCATTCAGTATGATGTTGGCATTGAGTTGGTGATATATAGCCCTTACAATGATGAGATAACTTCTTTATATCCTAGTTTCTCCAGCTTTTTTTTCCTCTTTTTTTTTTTGTGTGTGTGTGTTTTGCTGGGTATTGAACCCAAGGCCTTGTGCATGTGAGGCAAGCATTCTACCATCTGAGCTATAACTCCAGCCTCTACAGAAATTTTAACATGTATGGATGCTGGTATTTATTGAAGACCTTTTCAACATCTATTGAGATGATCATATGATTCTTGTCCTTAATTCTACTGATGAGGTAAATTAAATTAATTGATTCTCCTAGGTTGAACCAAATTTGCACCCCTAGTATTAAACCCACTATATAATGTCATATCTTCTTGATTTTTTAAACTATGTCTTGATAATGTTTTATTAAGAACTTTAGCATCTATACTTATTAGGAATATTGGTATTTAGTTTTTGGTTTTTCTTCCCCCTTCATGTATCTTTATCTGGTTTTGGTATCAGCATTATAAAGGCTTCATAGACTGTTTTGGGGAGTGTTCCCTCCCATTCAATTTCATGGAAAAATTTGAAAGAAGATTATTGTTAGTTCTTCTTTAAAGGGTCTTTTATAACTCGGCTGAAAATACGTTCAATCCTGGGCTTTTCTTTGTTGGAACGATTTAAATTTCTGCTTCAATTTTATTGTTAATTGTGCAGGTTTTCTCTATCTTAGGGGCTCAATTTGACAGGTCATCCGTGTCTAGAATTTTTTGACCATCTTCCAGATTTTTCAGATAATTGAAGTATAAATGTTTCAAATAGTTTCTAATTATCATCTGGATTTCAGAAGTGTCTGTGGAGTTATTTCCTGCTTCACCTCTAAAAGTGTTAATTTGCATTTGTTAATTTGGTTAAGGGTTTATCAATCTATTTTGATATCTGTAACACTAATTATCTCCTGTAGAGGAATGGTGGGGTCAGAATTTAATATCAGCACCAAAATAAACAGCTATAAACTATATCACCATTAACCAGCAAGTTTCTCCTATGTTGTCCGCTGTTTGAATAATCACAACAAGAAGACTGGTTCAGAAATTGCATAAACTACATAATTCTATTGGATAGTAGAATTACAGTTGATTAAATAAAGAGAAAATATGGTAGAAAAATCAGATAAATTTTCAAATATTTAAAAAACAGACAGAGGAGGAGATAGGTATAGATGGTGACTATAATGATGGAGGAGTAAAGATAACTAAAAGTAATAAAATAATGAAAGGGAGGAACAGTGAAAAGGAAATTATGGATACTAGTAGAAGAAGAGCATGAAGAAGGGGCAATAAATAAATTATAATTTTTAAAAGTTTAAAAAATATTTAATCTATTTTTTTTTACAAAATTACTATTTAAAAAGAAAAAAAGTGGGATAGGAAAATTAATCTTAATGAGAAATCACGTTTTTTTTTTCCCACTCAGGCAGTTAAAACTGTTGGCAAGAATGGATGTTCACTTTTTATTTTGTGTGCCAATTTTTGTATTTATTTTTGGACTCTGTAACCTTGGGTCAAGAGTGGTGGGTTATTAAGTCCCACATCTTTGTGTTTTTCACCAAATTATCAACTATGTGGCAGGAAGCCAAAACTAGTCATAGTAGCTCTCAGTTCCTGTCTCCTAGCATAGGACAGGATGGACAGGGAAGTGATGATAACTGGTGTACTGTACCACGGCTGGGGCAGGGTTCTAAACTGGAAGTTTTAGTACCTGAGGTTTGGTCTTAAGTGACCTTTGGGACTCTGTCACTGGGTGTTATGGTTTTGATGTGAGGTGTCCCCCAAAAACTCACATGTGAGACAATGCAAGAAGGTTCAGAGAAGAAATGATTGGGTTGTGAGAGTCTTAACCTAATGAGTGAATTAATCCCCTGATAAGTATTAACTGAGTGGTAACTGAAGTGGTAGGGTGTGGTTGAAGAAGGTGGGATTGGGGTTAGGCTTTGGGTATATATCTGTATCTGGCCAGTGCAGTCTCTCTCTGCTTCTTGATCACCATGTGAGTGTTTCCCTCTGCCACTCTCTTCTACCATGATGTTTAGCCTTACCTCAAACCCCTTGGAATGGAGCTGGCCTTCTATAGACTAAGGTCTCTGAAACTGTGAGACCTGTAATAAACTTTTCCTCCTCTCTATAGTTGGGCTGTTTGGGCCATTTAGTCACAATCTGGAAAAAACTAAAACAGTGGTTATTTGAGATGTGATCCCTGTCCTCTATTGTGGAAACAATGCCAATCTCTGCTAGACATCTGTGTCTCAGGTGTCTCCTGAAAATTCCACTTTTAGGGTGAGGATCTAATCCTCAACAGGCTTTAGACTATTCCAACTCCATATGTATCAGTTACCCAAGATCAGACCCGGAGTACTCTAGGCACAGTGCTCTCTGCACTTGTTTCAATCACACTGATCCTGCCACACTCTGGACCCCACCCATCATAGGCAACTTCTGGCTCAGGCTGGCAACTTCCTTTATGAGATCCTCATCTCTAGCCTGTGCCAGCTGTGGCACAGCCACTGAAAAGTGGTTCTCACTGCTCTGACTCTGATTCCCACCAGACTCTCTGTCCTTTGGCTCAGCCATTTTAATAATTTCTTACTCAGTAACTTCCCCCACAATTTCTGGTTGAATTAGGATAGGCCTCCCTCTTTGTTCTACAGGTTCTCCAAAGTCAATTTTATTCACTATGATTTTTTTTTCTCTCTCTATCTTTCTGTCTATGTTTTGCCTCTCTTCAGCAGTTGGCTGGTGGCACTAATATTGCCACCAGCCAAATTGGCATGTCTCCAACATATTTCTTATTTTATGTCCAACATTTCTAAATTTTTGTGTCTCTATGATTATTATCATCATTATTAGTTTTGTCTAATGTTGAATTTCAGTGAATCCCCATAGTCACCCACCTTGCTGTGAAGCTGCCTTCCTGCTTTTAAAATCCCAAGCTGAGGAACTGGGGGTGAATGATTGCTTTCTCTAATCCATCATTTTATCTCTGCTGCATAAATCTATTTTTTCCTCCAATCTTTTTTTTTTAAATTATAGTGTTTGTGTTAGTAAACTTTAAGTGTTTGCATAAAGGATAGATTTTGTACATACACACATACATATATAATGTCAAATATATGTCTGATATATAAATAACATATACACATATAGATACAGATAGATATATAAGTAACATATAATCTGATGGAATTTTCAAGTATTTTCTCCAAGTGTGAAGCTTGTCTTTTCATTCTATTAGGTGTTTTTAAATAAGCAAGAGTCTTAAATTTTGTTAAAGTCCATTTTATCTAATCAATTCTGCCTTTTATTTGAAGAAGAAATAAAATACCAATCTTGTTAAAACTTCAGTTATTTTAATTCAAATAGGTAGTTTTTTTTACTCACCATTGAAATAAGTATTTATATGTAGGTATTTAAATACTATCTTTATAGTTATGAAATCTACCACTAATTTCTCTCCTGAGAAATAGATCATTATTTCTAAATACTTAATGAACATCACCAAGAGGATGCTGATTAGGAATGTCTCCACTTGTGTGGTTAAAAAAAAAAAAGGAAAGAAAGAAAATCTGGTTTCCCCTTCGTGCTTCCACATTTTGTAAATCATTTCTTTAATGAAGCTTGTTTGAAAAGAGCCAAATTTGTTTTCTCATCACTGAAATATATTGAAGATATTAGCCTTACATAAGTCTTGAATATATGCTCTGTTTTCAATTCCCTCTGACACCAGCATCACATAATTTAACATTGCCCTGTCTCAAATGGGCATTCTGTTCTTAGCCTGTTAACATGTTTTGATCCATGACTACTCTACAGGCCATTCCAAGATAATGTCATACTGGACTTGTGAAATCACAATTCTGTTTATATAGCTTAGATTGAAAGCATGTGAAAACTACCTATAGCCTATAAAATTAAATTCAGATTACTCATATAAGCATTGTGTTTAAGTGTCTTTCCCATTACTTACATTGAAACACTTGCTTCTTTGTTTTTGAGTCCTGTAATACCACATACTCTCATTTCTTCTTTTTCTCCTGAATGAGCAGATACTCCTAAAATATTCTTTTTTTTTCTTTTTTAACGCTGTCTCTAGTTCATCTACTTTATTCTCATGAATTTAAGTTACCTATATGCTGAGAGTTCCAGATGCATGTCAATAGCCTAATCCTCTACATTGACCACAGTTAATAAGTTAATTGCCTACTTGTTTCTATTTCAGTGTTGTCAGTGTCTTAATCTATACTTCTGAATTAACTTGTTCCAAAGCAGGATTTTTCTTTTCCTCTGAAATTTGAGCTTTTATGCAGACATTTCTGACTGCAGAAAATGATGCTGCCATTTTACTAGCACTGAGACTAGTAACCCATGTTCAGTATGCTCCATTCTTGTATTTCCTCTCTCAAACACAAGTCACCAGTATATTTATATTAGAGAATTCTGCCAATTATTTGCTTTGGCTTATCACCTCCCCTTACTTGAGCTCTGACAGCATCTCTCTAATTATTCTACATATTTTCATTTTCATCACCCTGCATGCATTCTGTACAGGACAGCAAGTGTTACCATATTTGGATAATGTCACTCTCTGCTTATAGTTTGTCAATGGATTCATTATACATACAATACAATTCAAAATTTCATCACATGACTTTGAGGCTTTGCATCATTTATTTCTTGCTTTACTTTTCTTTCCCATCTCATCCTTCTCTCACTAACTTCTCTAACTCCCCCCACTATTTCATGCCTTCACCAGATACAGGACCTTTTCACAGAATCTATTTTTGCAAAGAATTCCCTTTCACTCACAATCCCATGGTACGCTCTTCTCCTTCAACTCTTAACTTTAAATATCTCATTCTTCTAAAGGCCTAAATTGTGATAATTCTTTTTGATTTTTAATTTTAGCCCACAAATCGTTCCCTTTTCAGTCCTTATAACAGTTTGCAATTATTTAATACATTTATAAATTTACTTACTTGCCCTATTATTTCCACTGAATATAAACTCCCTGTGGGTATGGATTGGGTCAATCTAGCTCAACAGAATAGGACTAGAAGCTAACAGTACTACACAGTGTGTTGTAGATATTTGTATATTTCTATTGAATGGAAAATAAACTATCATCATCTGCCTGATGCTTGATAGTCTTCAGCATACCTAAGATATTTTACTTAACAATGTTTGGTGTTATTCTTCTCATTTCCTTTGAAATCCTCTTATCCTTTAAACACTCTGAAGTAATATACTGTCCATATGTTTTTCCTAAAATATCACTGTCCCTTTTCCCAAAAGCCAATTAATTAACCAATCTGTTAAAATGAAAATCAATTAAATAAACAATAGGATTTGTTTATTGTGGAAGTTTCAAGCATTTGGAGAACAGGGTCTTTTCCTAAGGAATCCTTATAATACATTGCTATAGCTTTGGGGGTTATGTCATATAAATTTTATATTCTTTTCTTCTATGTGAGAATGCTATGCTGTTAAACATTTGCAGAAGAGGAGGAGTACCTGATCTACAAGCACTCATACTAGAAAATTTCTGGTAAATGTAATTACTAATTAGTTAATAGGCTATCTTGGTTATATTGGTGTAGGCAACACAACAAAAGACTCATGAGATTTAATGTTACAGGATTTGTTTACAAGCATCAACAGAAAAGATGATCACCTCATGTTTTTCATGCATATGCATAAAAAATAATCTAGAGGGACTGGGGTTCAGACTCAGCGAAAGAGTGCTCACCTCACACTGGCAAGGCCTTGGGTTCGATTCTCATTACCTCATATAAATAAATAAAATAAAGTTTAAAAAAAATGTAGAGAGAGTCTAAGTTACAAGAAACTAACCCATGGTAATTGCAAGTGAATGTCTGAATATCTGTGAATGTGTGTCTTGTTTGTGTGGGTGGTGTTGTTTTTAGTCATCAGGGCTAAAAACAGATATGGAATACATAGTCATCAGTAAAGAAATATTTGCTCAATTTTTTTTCTGTCTTCAGGGCAATTCAGCACAGCATAAACCTCAGAAGTGAGAGGCATCCTGAGTTGAGGTTAATTTAAAAAATAAATAGTATTATTAAAAGTCACCCCTTTTTTCTGTTATCCAAATATAGTTTTATTGTTTTCTGAAAATGGAGACCTCCTAAGACCTTTAAATACAAATAAAGGGTATATTTAATTCATGAAATAGTATCTGTCTAATAACACAAATGTAGTAAAACCATTTTCATTACTATTTGAAAATCCATTTAGGAGAAAGAGCCAATAAAGATTTCCATTGTATATATATATATTTTTTTTTCTGGGATCTACATTTATGATTAGTTGAGGAGAATCTATTTTTAGCTTTTCCTACACACAAAAAAATTGGTGGCAGCTGTCCTGGAAAACTGAAAAATTTGAGGGATGCCATAAGTTGAAGAAGACTGGCCACTTTTTTCTTTAATGAACTAATATTAGTCAATGTTTGCATCAAACCAGTATACTGAAAGAATTTTATTTATCTCAGAATGTGGATTATGTTTCTCTCTAAGCCAAGGCTAATAATTACAACCCCTTATGGCATGGCATAAAATAAATTTGTGGTTCAACAATTTAATCTGAAAATCTGAATAAAGTCTTAACTATCTCCCAATTGCAAGTTTACATTTGATTTAATTTGGTGTTACTTTTTTTGTTATGCTTACTCATTAGGACTTTCTTTCCTGATTACACTTGGCAATTATATATAACCTGTTTACTTTTATTCTCAAATTCTTTATTAATGTTAGTTTTCTTATAATATAGGGTGTCATTTATTCACATTTACTTCTTATGATGTTTTCTGAGTTTTATTTGTGTCACTAGAAAACATGAATAACTTTTTTTTCTCTACTTTTTCACTGATATATTTGGTTTTCACTGTTATATTTGAAAGCATAATCTAGTCATTAGAGAACTGAGGCTTAGAGAAACTAATAAATATCCTACCTTTGTGCAACAATTGGGCAAGGTAATTATTTGTATACCTCTGTTTCTTCCACAAATGTACTATAAATATCAGAACTCTCTATCTATCTGTCTGGTTCACACTATGTTGTAGTCCAAGTGAGAAATAAAATGTGAAAGAAGTACAAATATTCAGCAAGAAAAAAGAAATTCTAATATGTAAGGGAATCCAAAAACAAGTCCTTTCTCTGATTTTCCATGAATCTACCTTTTATTGGATTATACAGTTTTGATATTATCATTTTTATTATATTCTTATATTTAAATAAGCCTTCTATACTCTTTGGTAAATTTATTTTCAGGAATTTATCAATGTTTTCATGTTGTAATCATATCCAGCTTTGTGTGGCTTCACAATCTTCCTTACATTTTTTTTTTCATTTGATTCAGGATGATGAAAAATCCAACATGCTGTTTATCTAAAGCAATCTGTCTTCCATCTATAGGTTCCAGAAATGACTTGTGAATCTAGTGCATGAGAGATGGTCTCCTGAAAGAAGAGGATATAGTCATGGAACATTTTGTGGGAAGGGAAGGAGAAGGGCTTAAGCTTTGTAGGTGTCTCAGGATGACTCCATGGAAGATAGAGAGCAAGATCAAGTGTAAATCCTTAATTTACTAACTTTTAGAATGTCGACATTCAAAGTTTTCCACAGGACTGTGGTAACAAGTACAGCAATAGTAATTAACTACTTAGCACAAACATAACACAATGTCTCCATTATAATTTTGATGTGAAGAGAATATGTTTTGATTTCATACATATCTCTCTGAGCAAAAATTATGGCATTGAAGAGCTTCTCCTACCCCAAAGCTATCATGCTTTTAAATATCTCATGTTGTAGAGTATATCATTAATAGTCTAGTAAGATGTCACCTTTCTATTTAAATATTTTCTTCTGAATAATCCATATGTGACAATAAAAAAAATGCTGAAGAGAAGATATGTGAGACTATAAACTTTTAAGAAAGAAGGAGGGTTTATTTTGGCTCAAAGTTTACAGAAATTTCAGTTCATGGATGCTTGGCCCTATTGTTTTGGGGCCTGTGATGAGACAGTGCAGCAATGGAGATGCATGCGGCAGCAGGAGATTGCTACCTCGTGCCAGAGAGGATCAAACAGAAATAGAGGAAGGGACCAAGGTCCCAATATTTGTTCAAGGGCACACTCTCCATGTCCTAACCTTCTTCTACTAGACCCTTCTTAAACCTCCAACTCATGAGCTTGGGAAAACATTTAATATCCATACCATAAAATCTATTTAGGATTTCTTATGTAGTGTGAAACAACAACAACCCCCTGTTCTACTGCCATAATCTTGGCTCAAAGTGGCAGAGCTGTTCATACCTATAGGCTTTAAGGAATAGAGAAAGTGACCACAAACTGGAGACATTGTCTTGGGAAGTGTCCTGGTTTGCACAAAAGATGTACACTGATCTCTTCCATAAGATCCAGTAATTAAACTCCTTGATATTTATCTCAATGATTTAAGACCTACAAATCAGCACACAGATGCTATTGCAGGTTTATTCATAAGTGCCAACATTTGGAAGCCACCAAAATTTTCTTCTGTATATTAATGGATAAATAATCATGGTAAATCTAGACAATGGATTTTTATTCAGTGGTAATAGGGAGTGAGGTATTAAGCCACAGATGTCATGGAGGAAACTTACATTCAGTGCATACACAAAGACCCATATACTGTACAATTCCAACTCCATGACATTCTAGAAAAGGCACAAATATAGAAAAGAAAGTGGTCAGTGGCTCTGTGATTAGAGGTGGAAGGGATGAATATGGAGCACAGAGGATTTTTACAGTAGTGAAGTGATGATACCGTAGTAATTGACACATGCCATTATACATTTTTCCAAATGTCATGGAATGTACCACTTGGAATATTAACTATGGACTTTGAGTCAAAATGTGTCAGCATATATTCATTGATTGTAACAATGATTGTACTGCAGATGAGCATATTGATGGTAAGGGAGGCTGTACTTTAGTTGGGGGAGAAAGCATATGTGAACCCAGTATACCTACTTTCAACTTTGCTGTGAAACTAAAACAATTCTAAAGCTATTAAGTTGAGCTGGGTGTGGTGTCACATGTCTGTAATCTCAGCAACTATGAAGGCTGAGGCAGAAGGATCTCAAGTTTGAGATCCAGCTTCAACAACTTAGCAAGATCCTGTTTCAAAATTAAATATGGAAAAGCCTGTGGATGTAGCTCAGTGATAAAGCACCCCTGGGTTCAATCTTCAGTATCAAAAATAAAAAAGGAAAGAAAAATAAATCCATGAAAACCAAGTGCATTATTCTCACCATTCTCACTCTCCTCCATGCTTTCACTCCCTTGCCTGATTCCTATGTGGTTAAAGCACCAGAAGCCATTAGAACACAAGGACCCTGTCAAAGAAGTCCATGGTTAGAGAATCCTAAGAGGGACAGCAGTCAGATTGGAGGCCTGGAGTAGAGAAGAGCATCTTGAGGCATAGATGGAAGTTCTCTAGCATAAACTTATGAATATTCTAGCTACAGAGTTTCCTGACAGTTGTTTAGAAGTAACATTCTGTATTATCAGGAAGTTTGGGCACACATGGCATTAGAACTTGTTGGAAAAACTTACTGTCTGCTGAGTGACCTTGAAAACAATAGTTAAAAAAAGGAATTAAAGGGAAAGTCACTGGAGTATATGTGTCATATTCAAATATAGCACATACTTATAAGAAAATATTAATATATATTTAACATAAATAAATGGAATTTTATTAAGTGTTTGGATGACTATTAATGTTTACATTAGATAGAATACTCAAGAGAAGAACCTGAAATAAGTCCTAATAACAGTGGCCTAAGATGAATATATTTTTATTATGTTATTATTTTTTAATTTTTATTATTAGTGTGTGTGACATTGGGAGATGGAGCCTAGGGCTTTGTATATGTTAGGCACAAGATCTGCCACTAAGCTATGTTCCCACCCTGAACCTGTTGTTCTTAAAATAGCATACATAGCATGGTAACTGGCAACATGGATGTGACTTACAGAATTGTGTCTGAAACAGAGATGAGTCAATTTCTAGCTAGATAATTTAGACAACCTGTTTTCCATCTTAAAAGGAAAGTAATAATAATGATGTCTACCTTAAAGACAGTATTGTAGAATTTAGCATAATGCATGTAAAGTAACACACTGGTCATAGAAATTCTTTTTAAATATTGACTGTACTACTACAACTAAAAATACTATTGATATCATGAGATTTATTTCTATAGATCTGGTGTAGTACTATTTTTCTGAATGTTCGTATATGCCTTCATCAGAAGATGAGGTCTTGGTGGGTCTGTGTTTACCTTTCTGTGAATTTTTTTCTTGTAAATAACTTATGTGAAGAGCTCATTTAGTGTCTTCTAAAGCTACTTTTTGCCACTCAGTACCTAGGGACAGCTAATCTTTATAATCTGCTTTATCACATGCAAGGGAAACATTGTTACTCCATCCTTGTATTGCTACCGGGGTACCAGCACAAAAGTGAGAATTGCAGAGAAAGAAAGCTTAATTGAAAATCATCTAGTTAAATCATATTTTTAGTGAAGAATTTATTGCAAAGAGAGAATCAAAGACAAACAGAATTTGACACATAAGAACTAGTGTTTACAGCTTTAAATGTAAAGGTCATGTAGCTTTTGGGTTGAAAACTATCTGAAATTTTAGCAGTAACAATAAAAATATTTTAGTCCACATTATTTCAGTATGATGCAAAATTTTGAATAATCGGTCTCCTGACCACAATTGTTTTTTAAATAATAACACCTTCAAAATTATAGACTCAGAGAGTCAGGTTATATTATAATTAGAAACAAAGATCAGTCATAAATGATTTTTATCTAAGTACCAAGTAAACAAATTTAGTACTTTTTCTTAATAATTATAACAATCTAGATAGTTTAGACAATTGTCATTCATTCATATGTTCCCTGGCCTTCATGTGTGTATGAATTATAAGAATACAATAATTTTTCTTTTGCTGCAAAGAGAGAATTTTCCTCATATCAGTGGTAGAGTTTGAAAGAAAAAACCATACTAGGGTAGGAGATAAGGAAAAAAATAAAGGATGGTCTCTGTGTCAAACTTTTTTACTAGGACCACATAAGAGTTATTTAACAAGCTTGCTACATTGATGAGAAATGTTGAGTAATGTATCCTTTAGTAGAACTAGAATTTAAGGAATCCTTGGCATTTAAGTATAGTGTTTTCAAGATGTTGAATAAAAGGAACATTTATACATTGTGCACATAGGTAGAGAGAAAAATTCTCAAACAGCAAATTAACCAGTGACGACATTTTCTCAAGAAACAGGAAAAATGATATTCATTCATCTGTGGACTAAACCTGCAACCTGTTCCCTGAGGTTTCATAAGGTAGAGTGACAAAGCTATGGTGAATTACAAAATCTTAAATTGTGGAAACTGAAAGTAGGAAGGAATTCCTCTACATTCATTATAATTTTGTAGAATAGATAAAAAAATTACAAAAAATTACTGAGGTAATTGCAATGATATATCAAGCTAGGGTTGTTTGAAATGCTTTATGTCACTTCCTCTCAGACCATTTTATTATGCTTATGGATTTTATTAAATATTTTATTGCTATGAAGTGTTTGGTATGTGGTGTACCTCCAAATCTCCTGTGATGTACCAAGGTGTAATGATTATATTGTGATAACTATAACCTAATCAGTCCATCTCAGTCTGAAAGGAATAAAGTGGTTTTAAGTAGGCAGTTGGGGCATAGCTGAAGGAGCTGGCTCTCTACAGGTGTAACCTAGAAGGGTGCATCTTTAGTGTAGTCCCTTCCCCTGTTCTCTCTCCTTGCTTCCTGACCACATCAAGAGCTGAACAACTTCTCTATACTGGGTCCTTCCACCATAATGTCCTGCCTTATCTTAGATCCAGAGCAATGAAGTGGGCCATCTATGAACTGAGACCTATGAACCATGAACCCCAAATAAAATTTTCCTCCTCCAAGTTGTTCTTGTGTATTTTGGTCACCACCATGAAAAAGCTGACTAAAACATAGGAAATTTAGAATTTATTCTAAAGCAATAAATGGATATGTCAGATTCATGATCTATGCCACTTAATATCACACAAAGCATTTTAAATTTGGAAGGGGCACAGCAGCTTCAGAAATACTTAAAGTCATGTAAATTTTCAATCAATTAATGGAGAAAAGACATCATATTATCTTTTATGATAATGATATTGCTTTGGGGAAATAAATATGCCACTGAAGACTAATTTTAGCAAATCCACTAGTGTGATTTATAATGTAAGGAAAAGATGGATTAATTTTATAGTATACAGAAATAGCTTAGAAAGAAATACAGTACAGGAAAATATAATAGCAGAATTAGATCTAAGTATTTGCCAAATATACAATTGAATTAAAGGAAATTGAAAAGGAGAGCCTCTAGTTTTTGTTGTTTTTGTTTTCTCTCTCACTCTTCAGATATTTGGAAAGGGCACACTTTGATTGCTAGGGAATAGTGGTGAACTTACTCCAGTGAGAAGGCCTGTTTGGCTAGGCAAGAATACCCTAAGACACTGTGAAAAGTTGACTGCATTTGATAGGCAAGTTATCTACTTAGTTTAAATTATATGTTGATAAAGTTGTATAAAAATCGTAAACCTATTATTAAAAATATTAGAATCTAGGTGTGGTGGGTACACATCAATGATCCCCTTCTGACTCAGTAGGCTGCGGCAAAAGGATCACAAATTCAATACCAGCCTAAGCACCTTAGTGAGACCATGTTTCCAAAATAATAAGTGTAATGCATTCCACTATTGTCATGTATTTTAAAAAGAAGTAAAAATATTTGGGTGTGGCTCATTGATAGAGTACCCCAGGTTCAATCCTCAGACTGTAATAATAAATAAATAGATAAATAATAAAATATTAGAACATCTAACTCAAGTAATGTGCTTTTGCTTCTGTGAAGGGAATTTAGACTAGATGCACAGTTCATAGCACACATTTTTCTCCAAGCTATGTAGTTTCCATTTTGTGGTATTTGTTTACCTTAAAAGACACAAAATATGATTTAATGTCAAAGAAATAGAATTAGCATTGTTCTCCAAGTGAGAGCTATTTATGTACAGAAGTTCTAAATATCATACACATCTGTCCATACTTTTGTTGGACAGTGGTAGAGTGATGAATTTGGACCATAATTCATATAACTAACCCACTTCACATTTACCCCTATTGAGGTTGCATCAGTGTCCTTTTTCCCCCCTATTAACACTGTATTTTATTTCTTATTAACATTGTACTTATAACACATTTGTTACCTGACATGCAGAGTTGCTGATCAAGAAAATTGCCCCAAAATAAATACATAAAAAATTAAATAAATAAAATAAAACATTTCCAAAGTTATAAAGTGAATCTAAAGGTTACAACTGAACTTTGCATGATTTCTTTTTTCCCATAGCCAGAAAATGTCATAAAGTGATAAATGGAATAATATATCAGAAATAAGTCATTTTCTAAATGTGAAAAAATGAAAAAGTTATTTATAAAGTCTAAAAAGTAAAAAGATTAAAGGACCCTAAAATTGGATGAGATAGGGAAGTTAAAGATAGTAATCAAGCAGAAGGAAAAGTCAAGCTTCCCCTGTGCTTTTTTTGTTTCCCTGTGGGTTCTTTCCAAGAAAGGACACAGGGAGAAAATGCTCCTGGTATTGCATCCTGATGTATAATTTATCAATTCCACAGGGTAATTCAGTCAATGATTTTTATGTTTTTTCCTTTATGCAAGATTGCACTGTACATTTTGCTTAGTCCGTTAAATGGATAGGAAGAACTGAAGGCAAAAATATTATATTGAATTCTCCTGTAGAGTCATCAGATACCGAAGGATTTCAATTAGTTGGCTTTTCATTTTGTAGGGCTGTATTCCTGTCTTGAAGTTTCATTGGGAAAGACTTCTTCTGTGTTTCCTCTGGCATTGTTCTTCAAGTAGCCAGCAATGTTATTTTAAATTATTTTCTCCTATTATAACATATACTTTAATAAAATGATTCAAAAGAGTAAATTATTTTTTTTTCTATTTTAGGTGCATTGGTAGAATGAAAAAGAGATGGGAAGATTTCATAGTTGCTGTGTTTGGGTAAAGAATTTGAAAAATAATATATATATATATACTTATAATTAGGGAATGAAAGAGACAATTATTAGGTAAAATATTTTGAAGTTAGGAATTTTGATATCCTTTCTGAAGAACAAGGTAGGTTCTTTAAAAATAATCTATTAGTCATGTTGAGGGAGCACTGCAGAAAAATTCTCTAAGGCAATTCAAGGAAGCTTCAATTTTGCCTCAAGGATGATCTCTTTGGAGAGACTTACCTGTATATATGATGGCAACTAGAGTATTTTATTTTTTTGTTAATAAGTAATGACTAGAAGTCAATCATGAAATGCATACTAACTAAATATCATTGGGTTTTTGTCAGTCTGTGAATGAATACAGAGTGGAATTTATTCTGAAATATTAATTAGTACAAGTTCCATAAGTTTATTACTAAATAAAATTGTCACAATGTGTTACATGTTGAGATAAAATAAAAGTCAAAAACGAACTTCCATGGGAAGTAAGCTGGCTTTTATTGAATTAGTTTGAAGGAAGAGATGCAATTGTGTATGAAAATTGCTTGTTGTTTACTTTAACATGTTTTTCATTAACTGTGGTTTTTAAATTTTTTTGCATACTAATTGTAACATAGTTTTATAATTTATTGTATCAGCACCATCCAACCCAACAAAATTAGGATACAGTGCCAGTTGTAATTATAAAAGAAAAAAAATCCTTAAATCAAAGAAAATGTTATTTTAGGAGTGGGCCTTTTTAAAGAGACTACAATAAAATGGTAAAAATGAATTATGATTTAGTATATATTGGAATTAGTGATTTTTGAGGTGCAGATAAGTGGCAAGGTGGCTGAAAAGAAGGGGAATCCTAAAGAATAAGGCAAAACTGGAAGCAATTATGCCAATAGTTAACCTTTGGACAGTAGACAAGACAAATGAGAATAAAATGGATTCTGATGGACAGCGATTGTATGTATAAGGCAGTTAGCGGGCATCATTATTCTCTCTGCTGTGAGAGAAAGCATAAAGAACACAATGATTGATATATTTATTAATATTCTCTGACTTGGTCTGGAAGGGTTAACATACATGCAATCAAGACACTGTGACTTAAAACTATGTTTCTGTTTCATTTCAGGAACAATTTATTTGAGATTGCTCTTCAACTAGTTTAAGGAAGTAGATCTGAACTTGTCTCATGTTGAGCATGCATATTTGGTGGATGTGTCCTGCTGTGGAGTATAAAATATAGAAGGTACAAACATTAACGAAATTGAGTCATCTAAATTATATTTTTAGTGAAAAAAAGACAAAGAAACTAATATGTCCTATATATGACAATATGGGATCCATAGGAAAATAATTTGGAACATGTTGGTTAGCATACAAAAAAGGACCTGACCACCTGAGGACCCTCAAGAACTTTTAACTCTCCTGGGTCAAATAGACTCATTTTATGAGTTTAAGATGACTATGTTCTAATGGACTTCATAGTCATTTTATAGTCATAAAAATTAAATTCTCTTCCAACTACGACTGTATTCTAAGTAGTCATGCCATTTAATTTCCCTGAATATTTAATTCATAATATAATTTTCAACCAACTTGGAGTGGCTACTCTGACCAAATAAAACAATGTATGTTAACTCTGAAAAATATAAAGGTATTATGTGATAACTGACGTTATCAATATGCTTCTTACTATCATAACTCACTCACTTTATAAACAAGAGGATATATATATACATTTAGAGAAAACAGTCCAATGTGTTTTTCTTGTCATAAGTGTGTATATGATGTTCTAGTATTTTTTAAGTCTAAATATCAAGGAACCAGATATGTGCATTGTTGGTGGGTTGAAGATAAGCAGTGAAGTGGAAATATTTTGTATAGTTTTCTTCATATATCTTGTAAGTTATCTTTGTTTTATACTTTTTTAGTGAATTAATGATTTTATAACTTGTTTTTGGAATATTTTGGTATGATAAGTTACAAAGATATTTAGATAGATCCCATTTTCCCTTGACATTTGCATTTTATATTGACATAATGCATTTGTTAAAATCAAGAACTCACACAGATATTTCACTGTTCACCAAACTTCACACTTTATTTGGACTTTTGTCATTTCCCCCCCATAACATTCCAGGATCCAGTCTAGGATGAAAATTTATAATAATGAATTTAAATTGTATAAAGTGTCTATCACATGATGATACCACCATATATTTGATAATTCTCCTGTAGATCACCATACTTCTAGGTTTTTTTTAACCATAACTATTTTATGAAATGAGCTGACCATAGGTGCATTCATGAAACAATCCAATCCTTTCTCTCACTATTCCTTTAATCTGTCCTTGGGGAAAATGTAAAAATAATTCCATATCATTTTGTTTCACCAAACTCCTTTAAATAACTGTAATGTGTTATCAGTAGAATGATACAAATCTTTGTAGTAATATTATTAAACATATATTTGCTCCCTTCCTACCACCTATGGTCAGCTTTAGGTTTGAAAATATTCCTTGGAATTGGGGCCTGACATCAGAGTAGACAAGATTTTAGTTATATTAAGAAAAAAAAATTCACAGACTTGAAAAATAAGGCTAAAAGGTGGGCTATATGTTATTTTAAGATCCTTTGGAAGCTTGTTAAACAGTATCATTTGAGAATTTTCTGAGGGAATGTACTTTGACTCACTATTGTCTTTTGAAAATTAAGTCCCATATTTATTGAAGGTTTAGGCTAATTTGTATATTACTGTCTGCTAGAGATGCAGATAATTACTTTCTGGTAGAAATATAGTCCAAGAAGTAATAGATTCTTGTTCTGGAGGAAATCTCCCCGTTTCATAACTAAGCAATCTTATTTTAATGTCTCTTCATTAAACTGTCTACAAACCTTGTGTATTTCAATGCTGTTTGAACTAGGTATACCATCTTACTGGTTTCCTAACTAATTACTTTCTCTTTGACACTTGTTCGTTTTGTGTTCATTTGAGTCATGTATTTTAACTCTTGGAAAATCACCTTAATAAGCAAAGGACCCTATTTTACTTCTTGGGTTACATTTAATGTGCCCTTTGTTCTCTCTGAGCAATGCAGATTTGAAGCGCTAATTTATCTTCAAATGTGTTGTTTTGCAAAGTTTTAGAAATGCTCTTTTGGCAACCTCTGCCTGTAGCCCTTTGGGAAATGATTCTTCTCCTTTGAAAGGTCACTTTATCCTGCCATCTTCACTTCTCATTTCTAGAGGACTCACTAACCCTGCTGTTGGAATCTCATGGGCTCTGCAGACACAAGCAACCCACTATGTACCTTTCACTGCCATTAGTACAGCATGGCTTGCATTGATTGCAGTCAGCAGGAAGCCTGTTCTAAAACAGCCTCACTACTTTTCTCCAAAGGAGGATCAGATATCAGGCTTGCAATTCCCAAACCACAGGGAAGACTTGTTCAACCCTCTGGGGGCCAACCTAAAGTCTCCCCACATAGCTTGAGATAAAAACAGAGCAGCCTCCTTTTTCCCTCTTTTTCTTTTCTCATGGGATTACACCAGCATCTTCCTCTGATGAAATCTTCTCTGTTTAGTTCCCACTCTTTTACAAGGTAAGGCTTACCATTTTTTTCCATATTCTTTGGATGTTCTTAACACTTGAACACAAACAGTTGGTGCACATAGAGTTTCAAAATCAACTAGTCTTTTATTGTTAAAATGCTGCTGATATTATGAATGAATATTTACAGCTTCAAAGATTGATTGTCAGATAATTGTAATCCTCGTAATTTTGAGCAGTACTATTCATGAATGTGGTATAATTCTCCATTTATTTACCAATTCTTTTGTGTATTTCAATATGATTTTATAGTTTTTTTCCATAAAAGTCTCATCCACCATTTTGTATCTAGATTCTTATGTGTTTGATAATATTAAGTTTATATGAGGTATTTTTAAAAATTAGCTTCTCATTTAATTATGATTATAATTGCTATGTCATTTGTCAATTTTATGATGAACAACATTGGTGATAACTATTTTATTTATAATCATTTGTACATCCTCCAAGAGTTTTATGTCATTTATAAATAATGATAATTTCATATCTTTTTTGCAATCATTGTACTAGGCACTTATATTTCTACATTTATAGAAATTGACTGAAATCTGCTACTATGCATCCCTTCACCACATGTAAATAGCAAACGAAAGTAAATGGAAATAATGATATTGAGCAAAATTTTTTTTAATTCAATTTGAAATATCTACAAATCATGATATCTACAAATCATGATTCCACTTGATATTTGTTTATTTGTATATTTGGTTCATTTACTTAATGAGCTAAAATAATTATTAAACATGTTTTGCTAAGAATTTTCCTTTTGAAAACTTTTAAAATTCAAAATTGACTTAAAAGATCACATGAAAATTATAACAATTTTTTTCATAAAAATCATACTTTGAACATATGAAGTTATCATTATAAAAAGAACAGCATTGGATAATAACCATGAGTCGATGGTCAGTGTGATCATTAGTTAATAAATTGTCTATTTTGTCTACTTCTTTTTTTGCGGGTATTTGTTTTTGTAGTAGAAATCAAGTCTGATGTTGTACCTCCTGGTTATTATTGTCAATAAAACAGGTCATGTCTAGGTGAATGTCTACTAACATACTTCTGAATATTCAATATTACTTCTGAAAAACAAAAGAAAAAGTAAGGTGTATAAGCCCCAATTCCTGACAAACTAATCAAATTCCAAACTTTTAACATCTGCCTTACAGCTTTCACAGAGCAGAGAATGCTTGAACTTGTTCATCAAAAGTCACCTATGCTACAGTAGCCAGGAGATATTTACAGTGTTACAAAGAAAATAGCGAAGAGAACCCTTTCATGAAAGTCTGAGTAGAGCATAACCCTTCACACTTCAGAACCTATGGCAGTTCAAAAGGAAGGAGAGAAAAAGCAGAGCCATCTGTAAATACACACAGGCTCACACATGTGCATAGATTTTACTCCCCTGCAAATAATAACACTAAAAACAAACAAAAATCAGAATAGTTGATGGCTAATAATTTAAAGATTTTATAGATGTGTAGTAAATATTGCAAAGAATCTGGAACCCAAAAGGCAAAGAAATAACATGCTAAAAGGAATAATGCCTAATAAAATATCTGGATCTCTTGGTATGATATGCATGTTGGAGTTAACCTATAACTTGAACATAAAACTCAGAAAATGTGTAGATTAAAATAACAATTAAATGTCAGACGGATGTTATTGGCTATTTTTCTAAACGAAAATTAAGTTAGACCACTATTTCAAACTTTATGTAAATCTCAGAAAGATTAAATTCAGATTAAAAAAAAAGATTAGAAAGGCATTTTGCAAAATAGAAGCACAGTTCAGAAAAGTACAAAGTAACTGGATGAAAATATTCAAAACATATAAAAGTAAAAAATAGGAGAATGTTATTTTAATATTCATGTAGATATTATAAATAGAAATGTGGAAAATGCAGAAATATGCAAAATAGGAATGATTATTTCATCATATTTTAATAAATATATAAAAAGATGTTTAATTGCTTTGTTAATCAAGGAAAATCAAATCCATGACAAATAATTTTGACAAATAATATTGGAAACCACATTAAAGATAATAACATCCAGTGTTGTTGCTTGTGATCAAAATGACCATTCACATACAGTTCCGATGAATGTGCTAATCCTATCAATGTTTTGTAAAATAACCTTTCTAAATTGAAAACTGAAATGTGCATTTTATTAGAATCAAAAATCTCACTTTGTAATTAAATATGAAGAAAAAGCTTCAGCAAATAAAGACATACATTTAATGATATTTCTTACAGAATTTTTGAAGGGATAAAAAATAAAAGCATTCCAACTACCCAAACACAATTAAATGGCTAAATAAAATCTATACTATCTATAAATGATATTACACAGATGCTAAAAAATTTGATTTCTATAAACATATAATGTGCTTTAAAGTTAGTAAATTGGAGAGAATAGGTATAATAGATGTTGTGTATTAAAGATAAACATTATACATATACACACATATATTTTCAGGGACATAGAAAGTTACATGGAAATAGACACTATATATGGTTAATATTTTCTCTTAGAGAAGTGGGAGAAGAGATTAAAGAGGAGAAAATGGATACTGAATATTTTTTGTATATTTCTTTTTGTCTTTAATTTTAATGAGCATATTATAATTTGGCTCCAGAAAGGACAATCCAATAGAGTGTAATTCTTTAGTTTTACTGAAATATTCATGTGATACTTACAAATATTGTAGGAAACATGGCTCAGTTTCTTTTTGAAAAGAAAGAAAAAATTTCTCTCTCCCTTTCACAATTAAATTAATATCAATCCCTTAGCCAAAATTGAGCTTTACCAAGGTTTATGAAACCTCTAAAATTGCTAGGGAACCTTCAGGGGCAAGTTATGCTTCCTTTAAGGGCATTTTAGCTATTTGGATGAAAGTTAACAGATTGTAGCTGTTGGAACATTGTGATCTAGTCTGAGTGATAAAGTGAAGTACTATAGTTCATGGCAATAAATGCCAACTGCAGTGACTTTATCAGTCAACTAATATTAAGAACATATTTGAGGGCACAGTATCATTTCTCAGTACTTGACATCCAGACACAAAATATTTTTTAATGTTTATTAGCAACATATCACTTGATAAAAGAAGGTGGTTTTGTTGATTTCAAAATTGCTTTCCTCCAGGACTACAACACACTGCTGCCTTTGACAGTGCAGAACTTCAGGTTTAAAAAAGTTCAAATTGAGTTGCCTGTACTTATTGGGTATTCCATATGTCCTTGCAAATTCATAATATAGTATAAAACATATGCAATGATAATTTTTATTTTATTCTCAGAATACAATTAAAATAAACAGAATATTTTAACAATATAATAAAATAGTCATTGTTTAAAACTGGCCATTCTAATTGGGTATTGATATCATGTATATTGGTTAATAAAATATCAGATTGTTAAATTGCAAGAGAGAAGGTGTACAATTATTCTCCAACTAAAATAAATTCCATAGGCCAAGAAGAACAAATACTTTGGAAAAGTGTTTATCAAAACTGTATTTTCAAAGCTTAATTAAAAATAAACTTTGACAAAAACTTTTCACATCCTTGTTCAGTTTGCACATTGACTTTTCTGAAGTCTGCTTTCTTCCCAACCTCCCCTGACACATTGTATATAATTTTGACATGATTTTCTCATTTAATTAGTCAATCTTTTTAAACTTGTAATACTTCCCTCTAGGATTATGATTCCTGTCTTGTATCTCTCTTTCTTTTTCTCATTTTTCAGTTGTATTGTAGAAAATCTGATGTATAAACAAGTGCACATACTTAATGTCTACAGCTTAATGGTTTTGATACACACAAGCATTTGAGATACCATTGCCATAATCAAGGTAATAGACACATCTAACATCTCCCATAGTCTTCTTATGTAGTCCCATATTTTGATGATAAGAACATTAAACTTTAGACCAGTCTCTCAAAAACTTTTGGGCAGCATGACAAGTATTGCTGACTATATGCAGTACATTGCACAGTGGATCTCTACAATTTATTCATCTGGAAATCCTGAATTTTATACCCATTAATGGACAACTATCTATTTTCTCATTGCTAATAACTGGCAGTCACTATGTATTCTCTGCTTCTGAGAATATTATAAATGCTTGATGGAAATGAAATCACAGAGTATTCATTTAACAGTGTCTGGCTCCTTTGATTCAGACCAATGCCTTCCAGGTTCACCAATTTTGTCACAAGTAGCAGGATTTTCTTCCTTTTTTAAGGCCAAATAATATTCCATTGAATGTTTATGTCACTTTATTTTTGTTTTTTGGTTATTCATCTGTCTATGGATATACTAGGTACTTTCCAATAATTTTGTAAATATATGCAAAAAAAGGTAACTCAGGTTCCTACCAGCAGCTGGCACTGTTAATTTTTATCTGCCACCATGCAAGATAAAAACATTTACCAATGGTTTTCATTAAGTTAAATCATTTAAAATTTTTTATTTGTTTTAATTAGTTATATGTGATGGTAAAATGAATTTATGCACTTTGATATATCATACATAGATGGAATATAATTTCTCATTTTTTCTGAGTGTACATGTTGCAGAATTATATTGGTCATGTAATCATTATTACTTCATTATATAAAGTAATAATGTCTGTTTCATTCTACTATCTTTCCTATCCTCACATCTGCTCTCCTCCCCTCCCATGACTTCCCTCTATGTAAGTTAATGTTATTTTTCCTTAGTACCCCCTGCCTTATTGTGAATTAGCATCCACTTTTTTTCTGTCAATGTGTCCTAATTTTATTTTCTTAGTTATATATTGTAGTTCAGAATCCTGCATTATTTATATGTGCCTTCCATCTCATGGAGGAGACAGATTTAACTTATGCACTCTTATCTGTATTTGCTTACTTGCATTTTATGAATATGTTCAAGTAATGAGAGTAATTATGAAGATATGAAGTATTCATGTGGAGAGCACAAGAATATCCTTAGATAAATACTTTTAAACAAGTTTATTCATCACATTGTAGAATGGCAGTTGACACAAAGGGCCAGATCTTTAGTAAACCTTAGGAACCTTAGTGTTCCCATTTTAAGACTTAATAGAAACTGTGAAAAGGTCTAAAAACCATACTTTGATTAATTTTCCTAAAGGCTATTGCTTCTTTCTGAGATTAGATTATAATTTATTTTGCTTTGTTTTTAAGATATCCAGAATGATACATCAATTAATATTTAGGAATTTCACTTAATCTCTGTAACTAAAAGCCCAAAACTATTCTGATTGAGTCTTAGGAATTTGTTTTTCTTTTCTAGTTACGAGATATATGCATTTCAGTTTAATCAGTTTAAAAATGAACTTCTGAGGCTACAAAATAAAATACAGCCTCTAGTTATTGCTCCTCAAAGACAGAACCCCTTGTGGCAATCTGTCAGTTTACATTGTGGAAAAAAAAAAAAGTTTTAGAAGCATTAGTCTCCAAGTAAAAAACACATAAGAATATGTAATGTACACCCTTAACAGGAAACTATCTTGATTTATATAAATAGCACCAAGAAAATTACCTAAGGGGATGTGCAGTGCAATTGAAACAGAAAAATGCTAAGTCTCAAATTGGGTCTCACAATAGTATGCAGCAAAGAAGCCCTGTTCAAGAGGGTCATAAACTGACTAATGGAAATCAGTAATTTGTCTACTGCCAGTTGAACCACCTAATTATTGCTTATGTTGATGTAATTGCTATAATGAAAGTCAGGAAAAGGGACTGAACCACATTTTCAGAGTGTTAGAGTTTTCTAAATTTAGAGTGATACTTTATTAAGCTATAGATAAATAATAAGTTGATTTGAGTGGCTACTAAATCACTTTTTTCAATTAAGCATAATAAAATGTGCTTCATACTAATAATGGGGGGGAGTGAGAACAATGGCAAACAATGAATAAAGCTATTTAGAAGGCTGATCCACTTATACATCTTTTTTAAAAATTTACTTCAAATTTTCTTTTTCAAAATTAAAAAAAATCTGATGTAATATAATTGAATCAAAATTATGACTGAAAAATGAAGTTGTATGGATGAAAAGGAGAATAGGAAACAATATGTGTACATACAAATTTTTTTCATTATATTGTAGTCTCATTTAAATGTGAACTTCTATATAGAAATTAGATGAAGACTGTAGTACTGACAGAACCAGAAAAGAATGACAATCACACAAGAAAATTAATCAAACTGTCTATAAAATTGAAATTATATTCTATAATTACAAAAAAAAAACAAAACCACAAACCCTCAAAGATAGGCTCAGAAGGCTCATCTTAAAATACCCTTTTGGTATTTTAATATACCTAAAACAGAATGTTCATAAAGTTCCATGAGGCAAAATTTTTATTTGGTCTTTTGAGCATTCATGAAATAGTCATGAAGTTCTGCTTCAAATTAAATTATGGAATTAAATAAGACAAAGTATATAATAAGTACAGAAAAATCAACATATAGACAGTATCTTAGAAGACTTTAATAAATTACTCTAACTTTGAAAAAACTATAAAATACATAAGTATATGGCATGCATAGTATAATTAGTATAGTTAATCAGACTTTTTGATATTATATAAAGAAATATGAAAATATATAAAGAAATATGAAATATAAAATAATTTATTTGTAATGACGCAAACATTTTCATTCTCATAGAGGCTACAATTTTTTTCCATAATAAAATCAATAAATTATATTTTAATGTTTTCCCAAATTGATGTGAGAACATTCAAAGTTCACATTCTTCAGCTTCATTGCAATGAAACTATAATTCATTAGTAAAGAATTAACCATAAATTCAAAGTTACTGAAAGTGTTGCTGAATAGATCAACATCTTATAATTCAGAATATCTAAAAACTTAAAAAAACTCTTCAAAACTGCTTGACTTGTTTCAATCAGCCCATAGTTTTAAAGAAAGTCTTCTTTCAAAATGATGAAGAAAAGATAAAAATATAAGTTAATTTTATGAAATGATCACAATCCTAACTTCAGTAGAGAGCATGAAAAAGCAAATTGTACACCCATCTTGTTTGTTTATGGGGCTTAAGGGGAAAATAGAGAGGATTACCATGTGGTTTGAGCTATTCCTACACTTCTCCTGCTCTCAGGAACATGCCCCTGTCTGCTATGTTGCAGTAATGGGGTCGATTGGAGAAGGGCATAAAGAAGCTTCAACAGAATGGTATCAGGAAGCAGGATGGTAGTAATGTGAGTTACAGATATGTTGGACCACTGGATCACTGCATATAAAGGGTCAGAGAAATAAGTGGTATTGACTTTTATGATGGCTCGTGGAATAAAATCTAAGCCATGGATTATACATGACTAGACTTCACTTTTGAGTTTAGTTCAGCTCCTTTTCTCTCGGCTTGGTTCTTCAGATCCCAACTTCTTTAGCCTTTCACATCTCACATTGTACCCTTAAATTTGTCCTACTTGGGAGTTTTTATCCCAAACATTTCTCAAAGAATTTTCTCCCTTTCCTAGGGTATGCTGTTGGTGTGAAATCATCTTGTAGGACTCAGGTTAAATGTTCTCTTTAATGGGATTTCCCTGAGCACCATATTAAGTTTTCCTATCCACTTTCTCTCCTCCTTCAGCTTCCATGGAAATCCTTCTACATGCCACCACATTATTATTTGCAACACTTTGAATTTTTGAATTGTTTCTTTTTTTTTTCTTTCTCTCTTTTTATTATTATTATTATTTGGCCTGAGGTGACACCATTATTAAGGACTCTACACACATATGTAAATAAAATGATATCAGCAATTATTACTCTGAACTGTTTCTAGTTTGCAAAGATTTAATAATTTGATGTCATTATCCCCTTTTCCCTTCAAAGACCTCTCATCCATGAGTTTCTTCTATTCCTCCTATCCCAGCTGGTTAAAAGAAAGGTCCCTGGTGTTCCTTATAGATTTTATTTCTTCTTTCCCAACAACTATCACTAATTCCGATAGAGGAACTAACTCTGAATTAACTTTTAATGCCCATTCGGCATGTGGAAAAAGATTGGCCCTCAGAAGACACATAAATTGATGAGTGAAAGTAAACCAATTTGAAGAAACTGAACATTTACTCCTGATTAACTCAAACTTGTTAATTAGTAATGGATAATAAGACTCCTTTAAATTATAATTTTATCTTAATATCACATTTAACTCTGAAAGAGTGGAAATATTCCAAATAATGGCAAGATGTGTCAGCAATGCCTCTAAATTTGATCTTTCAGTTGGCTTTCAGATATGCTCTCTGCTCTATCCTTGGAGGACAACACAAATAATCTACTTCAGGGTTTCCTTGTTCTCAGGCTCCCTTTTAGGTTGATCAAAGGTGAATACCAGCAGAAATTCTGGAAGAAGGAGAAGAGTTTAATGGAGAACATATTCCCCTGGATCCCTCCATGTAGGATCACTGCAAGGCAACTGCATTTTAAACACAACTCCTTTTGATTCAGGTCCTGGCAACTACTTTCTCCTTTGCCTTGTTAGCAATACTATTGGTAAAAGCACCCTCATCTGTACTAGATCTGGTTCTCCGCTCTGATTTCCCCACCCTCTCATCCATACTCTGTTAATAGTCTTGAAGTTAATCTTTGCTAAATACTCAGTTTAAAGGCCTTTTTTTTTTATTCTTTCCCTGCCAAGATCCAGTTGAAAAGGCATTATTTAAACTAGTAGATGTTAACATTTTACATAAATTTTAGAGCTAAATATCTACATATTAATCAACAATAAAAGATACAAGTGTTGGAAATAGAACAAAGAACATTGTCATATATAAATGACAGTAATATTTATTAATGATAACAATTTATATGAATGCATACATATATAATGATATATACATATATATCATTAAGGTGTTAATTAGGGAAATATACACACAACAATAATGAGCTGTTCCAAAGTCTATTGAGTGCTTCATAAAAGATATTATTAGCCCTTAGCACAACAAAAATTCATCTCATGCATACCCCAACTCAATGAGGGGTTACTGTTATTATTTCACCTTAAGGTTTTTTTCTTTTTAGTGTTATGGATTGAACACAGGGCTCTATGCACAGTAAACATGTGTTCTACCACTAAACTACATCCTCAGCCTTATTACCATAATTTTACAGATGAATGAACTTACTCTAAGAGATTATATGATTTTGTGTAAATGAAAAGCAGAAGAACTGCAATTTAAACAGAGACTGTCTGCTTTGTTTATATTCTGTTCTTTATCACCATACTATACAACTTTCTTTTTGAATACATGTTGTACAAGATTAACCAAATAGAAAACATAAGGAAAAAATTCACTAAGTAGTATCTGTAATAAAATAAGCAGATATAATGTCACATAACTTTGTAAAAGATTATAGCATATTGTCTATAGAAATTTTAAATGGGCAAATAACTGCAAGGATTTAGCATGTCTTTAATTAAGAAATATATGCTTTAAAAGAGTTCAGTTATCAACAAGATTTTTAATAAATTAACCAAATCAGTTCAGGCAAACCACAGGATATTTTCACCTCAAATTTGACAATAATTCTGAAGTTCATTATGTAGAATAAATGGATAAAAGTATGTATCAATCAAAGAGATAGAGAGGCTTGTTATTATCAACAGGCTTGTAACAAATAAACATAGTGCAACAATATCATAATTAAAATATTATCTACATTGGATAAAAATTTAAAAATAAAAAAGAAATAGGCCACACTACATTAAAGTATATTTAAGAATGGATAAAGAAAACTACTAAATCTAGTATATTTTCAGCATAAAGTTCTTGGATCGCAAGCACATTGAAACAAAAACGAATAAGATATATCTTCTTATACCAAATACTAAAATACATTTTAATGAATCTTAGAGTTAACTAAGAAACAAATTTAACCATAAGTAAATAAAATAAATAAAATTAGATTTTAATATGACTCGTGAGAAAGACTTTCTCTGCCAAAAAATTATAGCTATTTTACATATATAAAATATTTATAAGTCAGAATAATTATAATGCAGTAATATATTTTACAAACACAGTAAACAGTGCAAATACAAATGACAGATAAAAGGCTAATTTGAGAGACTATAAACAGTTTTAAAAATATGAAGAAGATAAACTCTTCAAACAAAATGGTAGGTGACATGTGTAACCAACTCAGATATTATTTTTAAATATCAAATCTCTGGATCAAAAAGACTACTTAACTAGCAAACAAATAAATTAATATTAAAATGAAGTACTTCCTTTGCACAAAACTGACAAAAAAAATAATTGTTTTAGACCTTTAGCAAGGGGATAATATGCTATTCTTTCTTATAAGTGACACATAGAAAAGCTGTCTTCAGCTCTGATCTATAGAATTGAAAGTGAGGCATCTAGCTAACAGTCACAGTTTGAAGGCAATTTGGTATGGTCAAAATAATAAGAATAAAAACAAAATGTCTGTTAATACCAAAATCTGTGTTTTTAACCACTAAATATTTTAGTGTTTATTATTTATCCAGAAAATTCTACTAGAACACTCCAAAATATCAGCAGTGCTTGTATTGACAGGAACAAAAATTAGTAAGCTAGGAATATATACTTCATATTTATAAAAATTTTTAGGATGCAAAATTTAATTATCTTTATCTATTGTGTAAGTAAAAATGATTAAATAAAGAGAATAAATTTATATAATTTCAACTATAATTATCTTGGAGGATAAAAATATTGATTTTAAGTTTGATCCTTTCAATACAATTTTAAATTATTTCCATGAGCATATAATGCTTTTAAACATGTTTAGTGAAAGTTAATACTTGAAAAAAAATGTTTTAAGTTAATTTTATGGCCTAATGTATAACAGTCACTGTAAATTCCCAAATACAAGCATACTTCATCCTAAGATAGTTTTTATAAGTGTTTAAATATTCAAGAGCTATTCAAATAATATTGACTATCCCTCAAGCTCAGGGGGACGACAAGAAGCAGCAAGAATGCCACACAGTGACATTTTTAAAAAAGCAGTGACACTATCAGGTGAACTGAGATCTGGCAGCTTCTAAGCATGTTTGCACGACAGAATTGCAGTAAGATGGTGAGGTTTCATTAAGATGGCTTAGACAGCTGTCTTAACTACAGGAATCCTTTCATCACCCCCATGTTTCATGTGTCAGCCTCATTCTTCTCCCCACTCTTCTGTGGTCTCAGTTGGGAATTTAAGACCTTGAACTAATAAGGGTCACGTTATTTTCCCCAATTTTATAACTCACATCTGTAGAACAAGAAACTGCTATTGGAGTAGTCATCTCAGGATTTTCCAAATACTCTACTAAAGTGTTGCCCTTAGATCCATTTCCTCTTCTCCCTAGTTAGACTCTGATGTTTTTTCAAAGCCCAGATGTAGCACTACCTGTTGGATTCTCCTTCTGATTTCGATTAACCTTAATTTCTGATTTCCTAATGTTACTGTAATAGAGTCACATAATCAAAGTAGTCAGTAAAGTTGGAAACAGATGTAAAGACTTTTATTTTAAATACACTGGAGAATTTTACATTAATTGTAAATTAGAAAACAAGATCAGTAACAAAATAAGCTAATAAAATAAAAAAGGTACACCCATATTGTCACACTTTCTCTTCTAACTCCCTCTTATATTTATTCCTTTTCAAATACATCTCTCAAGACTCATCTTTCCTTTCCTTGCCTTTCTTACATGTACAGTTTTGGGGCTATTTCAACCTAGATCAGTTTATGTCTTCTTTTTAATTAAAGCACTTCTTGTAACAATTAGCCAAAAGAAGTTCTTTTAAATTTTCCCTTTCATGTGACATCCAGGAATTTAACACATCTGACCACTCCTTTCTTCTTCAAACCATTCTTCACTGGACTCTGGGATACTTCCCATTTTATTTTGATTATTCACTGTCATATTCATAGTGGAATAATTGTCCTCTTCACAAACTCTGAGTGCAAGACCCTTAACTCTTTTCATTTCTAACTCTCTCACAGACAGTCTCTTCCAAGCCCACACTATTATTTCCACATATAAGTGAATGATTTTCAATTTTATCTTCAGTTGAACTTTCTTCCCTGAGCTTCAGATTTATATTTCCACTGTTCTTTTGATATTATCACTTGAGTTCTTCAAAATATCTCCAAACTAACAAGTCAAGACCTTAAAGCATGTTCTATTCTCCTTCCTCAGAGTGAAATCATTTGCAGTATTTCTTGTCACAACAAGTGGCACATTCTTCTATGTGAACCAACAATCAAAAGTTTATTCATGACACTTTACCTTCACTCTTCCATATTGGATTTATAATATTGTCCAGTTAATTTTATTTTCTATTACATGTGACTTCATTTAGTTTTTAATCTATCCATATTAATAAACACAAACCAGTTTTAATTTATATATGCAATAATTCAGTAACTTCCTAACCAATTCTTTGCTTCTAGTCTAGCATCTGCAGATTCTTCTCTTTTAAATATTATGCTATTTTTACAAAGGCTTCTTTAGAGGCCCAGCACTGCTGCTTTTAGTCGTGCAGGGCATGTTATGAGTAACTCTAGTGGTCTTCCTTCATTACATAGTCTTGGGCATTTATATTGATATTGTAACAAGTATTTTTTTTTCCATCAGGTGGCTGTAAGTTGTCTTGGAGAAAGATCCCCTTTTCCATGCTTATACAAAGTCAACTTTGGGTTGACAGTAGAATGCTCATCATCCTTACTCTCTTGTTTAAAGCCATTCAATGACTCCTTAGTTCATTTAGTATAAGAAGTAACATGTTAAGCATGTCCTAGAAGTTCTTGAACATGGGCTGACCCTACCTTTCTCTTGTAATTTTTCTCCTGAATTCTTACTTTCTTTGGCTCAGTCATCTGGACTTTTTAAAATTTCGTGAAGCAGTGCAGGCTTGCTTGTTCCAATACTGTTTAACTTTTGATTTCTGTTCTTAGAGGACTTTTCCTCTCTACCTTCATATTGTTAACTCCTACCTCACCTTTACATCTCAGCTTCACTTAAAGTTGTTAAGGAAAATAGTCTCACATCTTCTGCTTAGTTCAATTTCCTCCAATATATTCTCTGGTAGAATTAGAAATTTGTATACTTATACTACTTATCAGTTTTTAAAAATTGTATCACTATATTAATTTTGTATCTACTCCTACTAAAATGGAACTTTCATAGGGAAAATGACAAAGTAAGTTTTGTACAGTATTGTACTCCTAATTCTAGTTCAAAGTCTTGAGCTTTTTTAAGTAGGTTGATCCTCAATCAATATCCAAGAAAGGAAATGAATGAGGGAGGGATGATTCAATAAAGGAAAGAAAAGGAGGAAAAAGTGAAGGGAGAGAGGAAGAAAAGAAGGAAGAAGAAAGGCAGGAGAGAAATGAACAAAGAAGGAAGGAAGAGTTGGTACTTACAGACTGATGGGACCATTGCCAATGGAAATGGTTTAATGAAATGTATGGCAGATTTTATTGGAATTTGTTTTGGTTTAGATCTGTGGTGTTCCCTGAAAACCCCTGTGTTAAGGCAGGAATGTTCAAAGGTGAATGACTGGATTCTGGAAGCTGTAACTTAATCAGAAGTGAAATAATTAGTTTGAATGGACTGGCTAGTAACTGTAGGCAGGTGTGGCATGGCTGCTAGAGGTAGGTCACTGGGGGTGGATTCTGGAGGGGTCTATCTTCTCTGTGGTCCCTTCTCTTCCAGCACTCTTCCATGACACCCATTCTTCATGATACTCAGCCTTACAATAGGCCCAGACCAATAGACTTGGCAGACTATGGACTAAACCTCTGGAACTTTGAACCAATATAAACATTTCCTCCCCTAGGGTGTTCTTGTCTCAATGACAAAAAGCTGATTAACACAGAAGTTTTTGGATTAAGATGGTATTGTTTAGAGGATGCATACTTATTTTGAAGTTTAGAGCATAAAAGCCATAAATAAATATTAGTTTTAACTCAATAGCATTTATTGATTTTATTTTAAAAGCATGACAAAGTATATTTTTCAAGAAGTTAGAACACTGAAATTTTACGTAATGTATCGTGAATCTTTTAAAAAATTATTGACAATGTATTAGTTTAATTAGCACTCTAAGTTTTTCACACATTTCTATTGATCATACCTAAATTTTTATTTTCCTAAGAAGATTTTTGTTAAATTCTTATACTTCAGTAACTAGAACATTAATAACTAAAGAATGTATCTTTTTGTTGTCTATTTTGGCTTCAGAGAATAATCAACAATATTTTATGCTTAGGGAAAGGGCAAAAGAAATGGGATAACCCTACCCAAGAGCCTTAGAAATCTAAGTTATTAACGTAAGCCTAAAAGATCTTCATAGTTTTAGACTATTTGTTTCTTTTAGAACATCATACAACTGTTGAGGGCAAAGACATTTGTAGACAACCTTAGTTCAAGTTCAAGGTGTAAATAGATGATTTGAGATAAACATAGATTGCATATTTACATTTATATTCAGAAAGCAAACATAGTCTTTCTAAGATAAATTCTCTTAACTGAAAACTTTCTTAAAGAAAGTAGAAATTAGGAGGTAGAAACCAAGAAATGAGAGTCTATGATTCACAGAAATTCAGAATATTTTTAACATCACATTTAAGAATGAATGTGTTGCTCTCCAGCCACTTCTTTATGATGATCAGAATTCATACTAGCAGGATATAGTAATAGGTTTTCCTTAGAGTCAAACCCTTCTTATCCCCACCCCTGGCCAAAAAATGAGCAAGCTCTGAAAAGAAGATCCTCAAAGAATATATAAATTGATGTTTTATTTAAAAGGAGGAATACACAGCTTTGCAAATATTTAAATAAATCAATTAAATAAATAATTAATACATAAATAAATAGAGTATGTATAACTACCCTGAGACTGAGAATTAGTCTTTGGGTTTACTGAACTATAAATACACAAGTTTAGAACATGCAAAGAAAAAAAGCTCCCTGAAGACTATGAAGTTTGTAGAAAGTTGATGACTATAGCCAAATGATTCATAAATAATCAGCAATGCTCTCGCACCTATGAACAGAGGAATTGAGAAATATCTAATATTTTCTTCTTTCTTTTATTTTTTAAAGAATTCTTTTTAAAAAATTTTATTTGTTCTTTTTAGTTACATATGATAGTAGAATATATTTTGACATAGTTATACAGACATGAAGTATATCTTATTCTAATTAGGATCCCAGTCTTGTGGATGTATATGATGTGGAGATTCACTGTGATGTATTCATATATGTAATGTTCTTTTGACAGCACGGCATTTGATGATCCAGTATGTACAAAAGCTAAATAAATAAAGTAAAATCATGCAAATTGCCAATCATAGAAATTCCAGATTTAGAAAATCAGCATAACTTTTTAAGTGCCAATGAATACTAGACAAAATCAAAATACTTGAGAGTGCTCTATAATTTTGAATAAATGCAATATTTGGTTCCTATCACAGGGATAAATATAACTTGAGTGTACATTATGTATACCATAGACCATGTAAATGATCTTGAAGCTATGAAACAGTTCATTTTAAAAAGTTAATCAATTGCAAGTATTAGCAATTCTATAGAAGACCATATATTAGAACAAATTAACAGAATTATTTCATAAATTGCATTTAGGGACTATTAAATTTAAATTGAGGAGGTGAGTTTTATGTGAAGATTCAAAGGAGTATAAATAGAACTCTAATTGGAGATAGATAGATGTACGGACACTTGTTTCTCTGTACTGTGTCAACATAGTTATTAAGTGAAAATGAGATATTCCACAAAACAAACACTGTCTCCACAGGCGAAAGGCTTCTCTAGGGGGTCACAATGCAAACTAGCAGCCTTTTAGCACATTAGATAAGTGATCTATAGTGACATCCCCCCATATGATATATTGCCTTCAGAACAAATAATGCCCATTAGATATTGTGGCCTCTTTTGGTTGGAAGTGGGGACAGATAACTTTTTCTTCACCTTAGAAAAGATATGTCAACATGTCTCACACCAACAGAATCCTGGAAATTTTACTATGATGGAAGTTTACTGAATTTTTGTCAGATTTTCTCCCTGCCCTCTGACATGTAAGTGTCTTAAAAGGTCATCTAGAGTAGTTGTACTCCTTGCTCACAAGGTCTAAGGAGCACAGTACCATGAACATAATGGGGAAGTATTATTTCTTATAGAAAGAAAAGATAGTCAAGATCCTTGAAAAGTAAATTATGACACAGGACTAGAGAGTCCCCTGAAGTATAACCCTGGAGGTATATTACTGGCCTTTCCAATTGAACAAAAATTGCTTTTCATTATATATATATATATATATATATATATATATATATATATATATATATATCTCCTGATTTTTTTTTTCTGCAAACTGGGTAGCAGGGATCATGTTAATTTTCTAACAAAATGAAAACACATCTAGAACAATAGCTGCAATTAGAGTCATCTTTTGGTTAAGTTTATAAAAACCCCACTGTCACTATCCAAGATCTGTGCTCTGTGCAAGGCAAATAAGGAAAGTGAATAGGATGTGGTGAGAAGCAGTAACCTTATTATTTCAAGTCCTTGATGGTGGCAATAATTTCTCTAATCTCCACAAATTTAATGTGACTTTTTATTTACTATTTTTCCAAATTAGAGACAATTCTAGCAAGTTCACAAGTACATTCATACCATAGTTATCTCTACTTCATTGGTAAGGGAATCCAAGTGTGGATTCTAGGAGTAGCTGAGAATGACTATTCCAATTATACATTCTAGAATTGGGGAGATAGCCAAAGAATAAGTTTAGGGACTCATTGGATCAACCACCACCTTGACCTTAGTTTATAATGGAGTTATTTCCATTGATGAACTGACCTCCATAAGCCCTTACTTTGAGGGATGGACACATAAATGTTTGGATGCTCTTGGATTAGTGTCAATTCAGTGACAATATCCAGGAATCCTTAAAAAAAATCTGCATGTTTCCTTTTCCTAAGTCCATGATACTGTTGGTATGAAAACAGATGTCTCTGGAGAAAGCTGGAGTAAATATCAATACTGTGGCTGGGTTTTTCATCAAGAGGATCTGTCATTACTTTCATTGGAGAAGTACAATCTAACAACTAACTCTAGACTGTGTCCTAAGGAGCATCATTAGTGTTTTGAAAAACAACTGCCTCAAGGGAAAGAAAGCATTATAATTTGTTCAGGCAAGTAGAAGGGGTGGATGAGATGCCAGTGATGAAGAACATTCAGAAGAATTTAGGGATTTGATTTCTGGAGCTTCACCAGAATCTGCCCATATGCTCCATTTGCCATTGTTGGGATCCCATTTGTTCCCAACCAATGAACTCACTTTAGCAAAAGAAATTATATTGAAATGATTGAGAATTCAAATTGTTTTATGAGGAATTCAGTTGCAAGATGAGACTCTATTTTTCATATCTGAATCTTGAAACTACAGGCAATAGGAAAAGTTGCAGGGAAGATATAGCTTTTGAGGCATTTATTCATAGTGTGGGCTGGAAATTTAAGGTGCTCATCTCTTTATTCATTATTTCTGCAGTGCAGTTAGGAGTAATCAGCCAATATCATTATACTATAAAATCATTGAAAATATGAATTACATTGTCAAAATGAATTGTATACACACATATATAGATAGATAGAGATGTATGGCTATACATACACATATCATTAGGAGAAGTCACTAGCAATTGCAAGATTGTAACCCTCACCAAAATGGGATGTCAGTGTCCTTTTTATCATTGGATATAGAGTCATTTGTGTCTCTCTATCTAATCATTTTGATTAGAAAAAACAATTTCAGAAAACATAAAATGTATCTTTTGGGTTGTATTTCTCTAGAGACATTTTCAGTATCACAGTCATTATTATTTTTCTATGACTGTTATAACAAGTGACAACAAAACATATGTCTTAATAAAGGGAGAATCTAAGCTGGGAGTGGTAATGTATACCTATAATCGCAGGAGGCTGAGGCAGGAGAATCACAAGTTCAAAGCCAGCTTCAGCAATTTAGCAAGGCTCTAAGCAACTTAGTAAGACCCTCTGTCAAATTAAAACATAAAAAGGGCTGGGATGTGGCTCCATGGTTAAGCACTCCTAGGTTCAATTCCCAGTGAGGGTGGGGGTGATAGAGAGCTAGCCAGCAAGCAAGCACAATTATTCTGGAGGCCAAAATTTATGTTGTTATTATAGCCCAGTTCCTGCTCAGGATTCTCGGAGGTTAACCATTTTTTACAACTTTTTTGCAGTTACCTTTCTTGGACTCTTGGTCACATTTCTGTCTGCTTCACCTCCACATTGTTATGTATTCTTTGTGTCTGTGGATTAAAATCAAACTGGTAACAAACTGAAACTGGTATCAAACTAAAATGCTTCTTTACAGCAAAGGAAACAATTAAGAACATGAGAGCCTACAGTATGGGAAAAAAATCTTTGCCACCTGAACCTCAGATAGAGCATTAATCTCCAGGATATATAAAGAACTCAAGAAACTTAGTAAGAAATCAGATTACATATATGGGAAAAGTAATTATGATAATGGCAGATTTTTCAACACACACCCTAAAAGCTAGAAGACCCTGGAACAACGTACATCAACCTCTGAGAAAAAGTGAGTGCCAACCAAGAATCTTGTATCCAGAAAAATTAAGCTTTAGATTTGAAGAAGAAATAAAAACCTTCCATGATAAACAAAAGTTAAAAGAATTTATAGCTAGAAAACTGACACTACAAAACATCCTTGGTAAAATATTACATGAAGAGGAAACAAAAAATAACAATGAAAATCAGCAGAGAGATGTAGTACCCTAAAGAAAAAAACTAATCAAAGAAGAAAATAAAATCAATTTAAATAACAAAAATAAACAAATATGGCTGGGAATACAAACCATGTCTCAATAATAACCCTGAATGGTAATGGCTTAAACTCACCAATCAAAAGACATAGGCCAGCAGATTGGATTTAAAAAAGACCCAACAATATGCTGCCTCCAGGAGACTCATCTGATAGGAAAAGACATACAGAGACTGACAGTGAAAGGTTGGGAAAAATCATACCACTCACATGGACTGCAGAAGCAAACAGTGTTTTCCATCCTCATATCAAATAAAATAGACTTCAAGCCAAAGTTAATCAAAAGGGATAAATATGGACATTGCATACTGCTCAAGGGAACCATACACCAACAAAATGTAACAATCATAAATATATAATGCTATGTTCATCAAATTCTTTATAAGTTCAAGAGTCAAATTGATCACAGTACAATAGTGTTGGGTGACTGTAACACACCTCTCTCACCACTGGATGGATCTTCCAAACAAACGTTGAATAGAGAAACTCTAGAACTCTTGTTCTAATTTGGTGCCACTTGCTGGATCACAACTGCATTTTTGTATTTCAAACTATTTTTTTATGTTGTGTGTCAAATGTATTGTCTCATAGAATGGTTTTACAATCCAAACATTTGTGTTCTCTGTGCTAATTGAATTTCACTAATGTTTTATAAATGAGAAATAGCCCCAGGCCAACATCATTCTAAATGGAGAAAAATTGAAGGCATTCCCTCTAAAAACTGGAACAAGACAGGGATGCCTTCTTTCACCACTTCTATTCAACATAGTTCTTCTAACACTGGCCAGAGCAATTAGACATATGAAAGAAATTAAAGGGATGCACATAGGAAAAGAAGAACTCAAATTGGCACTCTTTGCTGATGATGTGGTTCTATATCTGGAAGACCCTAAAATGTTCACCGGAAAATTTCTAGAACTAGTAAATAAATTCAGGAAAGTAGTAGGATATAAAATCAACACCAATAAACCAAAGGCATTTTTGTATATCAATGGAAAATCCTCAGAAAGAGAAACCATGAAAAGTACCCTATTTACAATAGCCTAAAAAAAATTCTTGAGAATTAATGAAGTGAAAGATCTATAAAATGAAAATTACAGAACCCTAAAGAAAGAAATCAAAGAAGACCTTAGAATATGTAAAAATCTACCTTGCACTTGCATAGGCAGAATTAATATTATCAAAATGACCATACTTCCAAAAGTACTATACAGATTTAATGCAATTCTAATCAAAATCCCAATGTCATTCCTAATAGAAATAGAAAAAGTAATCATGAAATACATCTGGAAAAATAAGAGACCCAGAATAGCTAAAGGAATCCTTATCAGGAAGAGTGAAGCAGGTGGCATCACTATACCAGACCTTAAACTATACTACAGAGCAACACTAACAAAAACAGCATGGTATTGGCACCAAAACACATTGGTAGACCAATGGTACAGAACAGAGGACACAAAGACTAACCCACAAAGCTACAATTATCTTATATTAGATAAAGGTGCCAAAACATGCATTGGAGAAAAGGTAGCCTCTTCATCAATTGGTGCTGGGGAAACTGGAAATCCACATGCAATAAAATAAAATTAAACCACTATCTCTCACCATGCACAAAACTCAACTCAAAATGGATCAAGGACCTAGGAATACTACCCTGTGTCTAATAGAAGAAAAAGTAGGCCTTAATACCCATCATGTGGAATTAGGTCCCAACTTCCTTAATAAGACACCTTTGGCACAAGAATTAAAATCAAGAATCAATAAATGGGATGGAGTCAAACTAAAAAGTTTCTTCTCAACAAAAGAAACAGTCTGTGAGGTGAATAAAGAGCCTACATCCTGGGAGCAAATATTTACCTCTCACACATCAGATAGAGCACTAATCTCTTGGGTATATAAAGAACTCAAAAAGCTAAGCACCAAAAAAACAACTCAATCAATAAATGGGCCAAGGACCTGAACAGACACTTCTCAGAAGAGGATATACAATTAATCAACAAATATATGAAAAAATGTTCATCATCTTTAACAATTAGAGAAATGCAAATCAAAACTACTCTAAAATATCATCTCACTTCTGTCAGAATGGCAGCTATCATGAAGACAAGCAAAAATTAGTGTTGGTGAGGATGTGAAGAAAAAGATAGACTCCTACATTGCTGGTGGGACTGCAAATTGGTGCAGCCAATATGGAAAGCAGTATGGAGATTCCTTGGAAAACTGGGAATGGAACCACCATTTGACCCAGCTATCCCTCTGCTTGGTCTATGCCCAAAGGACTTATAAACATCATACTACAGGCATGTATGATGTTTATTTAAGCATACATCAGTGTTTACAGCAGCACAATTACAATAGCTAAACTGTGGAACCAACCTAGATGCCTTTCAGTTGATGAATGGATAAAAAAATGTGGCAAATATACACAATGTAATATTACTCAGCAATAAAAGAGAATAAAATCATGGCATTTGCGGGTAAATGGATGGAGTTGGAGAAGATAATGCAAAGTGAAGTTAGCCAATCCAAAAAATTAAATGCCAAATGTTTTCCCTGATATAAGGTGACTAACTTATAGTAAGGAGGGGGAGCATAGGAGGAATAGACAAACTCTAGATAGGGCAGAGAGTTGGGAGGGGAAGAGAGGGGATAGGGGTTTATTAATGATGATGGAATGTGATGGACATCGTTATTCAAAGTACATGGGTAAAGACATGAATTGGTGTAAACAGATTTTATATAAAAACAGAGGTATGAAAAATTGTGGTCTATATGTGTAATAAGAATTGTAATGCATCCCACTGTCATGTATTTAGAAAATAAAATCAATTACAGAATCAAAACAAAACAAAACAAAACAATGAAAAAAATGGACAAAGGAACTGAACAGGTACCTCACAGAAGAAAAAACACAAATGTTAAAAAAATATGAAAATATGATCAACATCTGTATCAATATGAGAAATGCGAATTGAGAAATGCAAATTGAAACCACACTGAGATTCCATCTCACTCCATTTGGAATGGTAATTATCAAGAATACAAGTAACAATGAATGTTGGGGAAAATGTGGGGGAAATAGGAATGCTGATACATTCCTGGTGAGACTGAAAATTGATGCAATAACTCTGGAAAGCAGTATGGAGATTCCTTAGAAAACTTGGATTACAACCATCCTTTGGTCCAGTTATCCCACTCCTCAGTATAGACCCAAAGGACTTAAAATCTGCATACCTCAGTGATGCGGCCACATTAATGTTTATAGCAGGTCAATTCACAATAGCTAAGCTATGAAACCAACCCAGATGCCCTTCTTCAAGTGAATGGACAAAGAAAATGTGGTAAATGTACATAATAGAATACTACTGAGCCATAAACAAGAATGAAATTATGGCACTTGCTGTTAAATGGATGGATCATAGCATATCATGCTAAGGGAAATGAGCCAATCCCAAAAAAACAACTTTCCAGTGTTCTCTCTGATATGCAGATGCTAACACACAATAATTGAGGAAGGGAGTTCAGCAGATAAGACACAAGGAAATAATGAAAGGAGGGAAGAGAGGATAGGAATAGGAAAGACAATAAAAAGAATCAGATATAATTTTCCTATGTTCACATATGAATCAACAACCAGTGAAACTCCATTTGATGTACAACCACAAGAATGAAATCCTAATTAGAACAAACCCTATTCCATATTTGTATAATATGCCAGATACATCCAAAAATAATAATTAAAACATTTTTTTAAAGCATGGTCTCCAGTACAGCAAAGTTTAGAAATTGGACTTCTAGGAAAAGATTGGAATATGAGAGCTATAACTTCATCAGTATGTTAATACACTTAATGGGTTAACATTTTGAATGGCTTACTGGGTGGTAACTAACTGTAAGCAGGTGGGGTATGACTAAAGGAAATTGTCACTGGCTTCCATGTAACCATGAGCTAAGCAGGTTTTCTTCACCATGCCCTTGTCCAATCAGGTTTCTGACTTGGAACCAACAGACCGTGGACTGGAACCTCTGAAACCCTGAGCCAAAATAAAGCTTTTCTCCTCCAAGAAAGAAAGGAATGAATGAATGAATGAATGAATGAATGAATGAATGAATGAATGAATGAATCTGCCTCTTTTTCACTTGGGATAGCACATATAGCTTACCTTGATATTAATCAAATGCTCCTTTCTTCATGATAACTAACCACATCTTTTAAAAGGTAATATTCTCTATTTTACTATATAAAGTAAGATTTACAGGTGTGGAAATTAGGATACTACATGTATTTTGTTATGTCAAAATTCAGCACACAATAACAATTATAACGATTTATAATATTTTGCTTTAATCAACATCACTCTGTTTTGTTTAATAAATAGCATTGTAGTTTGCTTTGTATTTTATAAAATCTATCCATCTTTACTGTTTTTCTGCTTTTTCGAACAATACCTCATTTCTCTTATATTTTTAATTGAGCATTGATCATACAGAAAAACCCTTTGTAATCTTATATACAGGAAATTGCTAAGTTTTCTCACATCTTAAGAAATGCCTCTAGATTCAGTTGAGTTTTATGTAGATACTTATGTCATACTGAAATAACAAACATTTCCTACTAATTTTCCTATTACTATATCTTTTTCTTAATAATTCTCAGAGTAAATTTTAATCCTATGTATATCAATAATTGCAATAGTGAGAATCTTGTTTCAAATCCTTAGGAAATAGTTCTAAGTTTTTCAGTAAGTATCTTATTCGTCTTTAATTTTTAATGTGCACAAGAGATTAAATTAAAATTCAATTTATTATTTACTTTCTGGTTTCAATCATATCAATTACATTATTTTAATATATATTTCATTCATATTAACTGATTGGCATATTTCTTTGTGAAAGATAAATTTAGATAGCCTATCACCATAGCTTATTGTTATTGTTTTTTCTCTACTTATAAATTATTCTTTATAAAAATTAGATGTTTTATGTAAAATTGAGGATTTAAAAGTTTTAAAAATTGTCTATTTTCCATTTCCATGAATTTAATATAACACTGCTCATGATAGTTTCTGCTTAAATTATATGTCATTGTTTACTAAAATTTCTAAATGGTGTTATTTTGGTCCTAATACTAACTTTCAAGTCTAGCACTAACAGTTTATTTTCAGAACCTTATTTCCTTTTTAGTTCAATGGATTTCTTACAGTTGAAATATATTTGGATATTTTATCACTTATGTAGTAGCACATTGATGGGGTTAGCTCAATGTAATAGTCTAAATGATGACATCAAAAATATTATGGTTTTATCCTAAATCCTAGGACCTGTGGATATTATTTTTCATGGGCAAGGAGTAAATTGCATTTTACATGGCAAAAGATGCCATTAAATTAAGGTTCTTGAAAGGCAGAGTTTGTCCTAGATTATCCAAATGGCCTCTAAACGAAATTGTATCTATACTTAATAAAAGAGAGGCTGAGTAAGTCTAGGGACAGACAAATGAAATAGAAGAGATATGGAAGAGAAGACCATGGAGATGGAGATTGCACTGATGTGGCCATGAGTCAAGGAACAGAAGGTGGAGGAGGAAAGGACTGAGTGCTCCTCACTCTACTGAAACATTGATTTCAGACTTCAAACCCCCAGAATTCTAGAAGATAAATTTCTGTATAAGATAAATCTTGGGACTGTCAAGTTTGTGGTAATTTTTAAGGCAGCCTAGGGAACTAATGTACCTCATTTATATTTATTGTAATTATTCTTGTGTTAGTATTCATTTCTGTCCTCTTACTAGATATTTTATATTTGAAGAGTTTCTTTTGATTGTCTTTTATCAGTTTAATTAATCCACTTTTTACTACTGGATTGAAATTTCCAATTCACTATGTCTCTCTCTACCTCAATGTTCTTAAACCCTGAGTGGTGAAATTAACACCTAGCTCGCCTTCTTCATCATTTGGTTGAAAGGATTAATGGTTTGCTAGGTCCCAAGTCATTTAACTCTAATCCAACATGAACCTACTCCTCAATTGAGTTTAAAAACTTAACTGAAAGCCTCAAATACGACAGGCTTCCATACTAGATGAAGAATATAGAAAGACCTTTTTTTCTGAAACTATTTTTTACAAAAACTCAGCTGTAATACAAGAAAAAAATTAGAAATATGGAATGTCTGTATAAGTGCCAAATTATAAAAAGCAGGTCTAAAGACAAAATGTAGCATAAGCTTAGTGATTTATGATTTAAGTAAACACATATTAGATAAATGAATATAATAAGGAAGGTATCTATTCACAACTATTTCTGATATTTCTTTAAAGGAAAGCATTTGTTATGAACACAAAAAGTTGTCATAAATCCCAATGACCAATACTGAATGGAAAGAATCATCAAAGATAAAAACATTACATTCTATTTACCATCACCAATTTTAGAAATGCCTTAAGGTTACTGCAGCTTATAATTGTAATTATACCTTAAGAATTTTTTTCCTGAGAAGCCAAAGTATCACACTTAATTTTAATAGTTAATTTGAATTGTTAACTTGATTGGGTTATCATATGTGGAAGGTTAAGAGGCTTCTGGGTGTGTCAAAGAGGATGTGCCTAGGAATGATTGGCATGTGGGATGGAGACTTGCAGTGGAGACTCTCCCTAAATGGGCAGCACCATCTAATATGTTGGAGGCTTAGGTGGAAGAACAAAGAAGCTGCAGCGCATGCAAGCTTAATTCTTCTTGAATAGTTTCTTGATTTCTACGGGGATCACCTGAGGATTTCAGACTCTTGCTCCTTCACTCTTCCAAAGCAGACTTAGCCAGGGATTCTTCAGGGAGTTTCCAGATAGCACATTTGATCCCTCTTTTTTTGAGGCATCAGAATCTTGCTCAACTACTGGTTCCTCCAGCTCTTTGGCCTGCAGATGGCTACTGTAGACTATCCAGCTTCTGTGGAATATCCAGCTTCTGGTTGTGTAAGCCAATCTAATAAATCCCCTTTTTTATCATCATACTTCCTGTTGATTCTGTTCCTCTGGAGAACCCTGACTAATAAAGAGATTGAGATAATGAAAAAGGAAAAATTTAAGCATACCTGGTGTAATGATTGGGAAGTCATGAAAAATCATTTTGTTCTTATTGGTTTTATTTCTATTCAGTTACACAGAACAATATAATTAAATAAAACTAAAGTATATTTTATGATGTCATAAAATTTTATATATATCTTGGAGTCTGAAATAATTAAATATATGTAAAGTACATGTTTTAACTTTAAGTAGATGAAAGCCTCAGGAAAATATCAGAGCTAAATTAATTAAAAACTGTTAAATTTAATTAAAAATGTGTAATATATCATAAAAGGATTAGAACATATGCCCACATTTATACTAGTTAGTGGACCTCAAATGCTTAGTGAAATCTTAAAATGCCACACACTTAAACACAATTTGGTAAGTGTTCATTGATTTTTTAACTTTCTATAAAAGCTTCAAATTCATACATAAACATAGGTGAAACTAGCCAAAGAGAAAATTACTGGGAATGCATTTTTAAGAAAGCTGCTTCAAGTAGTCAAAGAAGACCTTCTGCTCTGAGTTGATGAGAATTTTAAAAATATGTAGTTTAGCCATGTGTGTCCCACTAAATATTGACTATTTTAACACTTGCTAACATTTTTTTATTATTAAAAAAGTTATGCACTGTTCTATTTTGTGCTTATTAAGATAGTTAACACCTAACATAGCTGTGTGAGATATGTACTATCCTTATCCACATTTTACATAAAAGGAAACTAAGACAGGAAGAAATTAAATGTCATAGCTAAATTCACACAATGCTTTCTCCAGATTCAAATCTGGATAATCTGACTTCAGAAATGATACTTTTCATTGGTTTGTGAAATAGATTTTGGAGCATTATAACAATTAGAGTTAGTCCTCAAGTAACACCGAGAAAAAGACAATCTTTGTCTTTAAAACTTTGGCATTTTTATTATACTCCTCTGCTCCTCCTTAATGTTGATGCACTTTATAATTTCTCCCAGGCTGATAAATTATTGCGTACCTACTTGCTATATTTATGTTTTAATAATAAAGCTAGAGACATACCCACAGACCCACAGAAATAGATCACAAATTGTTAAATTTAAGTTAAAAATGCAACTCAATGGTGGTACTGAACAGAGTTAGTGATTAATAATTTTTCAACCTATTCATGTTATTTATATTATATATATGCATATATATGTGTATATATATGTATACATATATATATACACATACATACACACACACATACATACACATAGTCATTTGGATGACTAATTTAATTGGTATTCCTGGAATTTTTAGAAAAAAAAATTGTCTTTAAATAATCTGAACACTTTTGCAGTAGAACCCTACTGAGATGTTATTTGAAATGACCAAATGATAATTTTGCAATTGTCCATGAGAAGTTTTTCAAAATTCCTGTTGGAAATAAGCATTTAAATATGTCACCCTCACCCTTAAAATATGCAATGTTCTGAAAAATGGAGACACAGCAGCTGTCACATAGAAAGCCTTTTCAAATGAAGAGCATGTACCCTGAAAGCCAAAACCGCTCCAGTTTCAGACACCCCAAGGCTCATAATCCTTATTACCAGAGCAAAGTATCTGTTGACTCTTGAACTGATTATTTCACACACAGATCCAGCTGGATTAAAGTTTTCTAAAATGGAATTACCAGTTTCTGACACAAAGTGCCTTTTATTAAGGCAAAGATGTGCTATTTCTCTTTCTCTGAGAGCCTTTGTACTTACTTCCATGTAATAAACTTTATAGAGTCTCTTAGTATCTATAGATATAAGAAAGGAAGATCCAACTTAAATCATATTTTTCTATATCTTCCAGTAATGAGCAAAATCAACCCCTTCATAAAAAATCATCTCATTTCATTTATTCTAAAACTTAAATTTCTATTAAAATATTGTTTACGTTTATTTTCAAATGTGTATGTGTGTATATATATAAGTATATTTACATGAATTATTTACCATAATTTTTAGTCCCATTTTCTTTAAAATGTATATTAAATCTGTTTTCAAACACATATTTTACTGTTTTCCCATTATTTACAAATTGCATGCTTGAGTTGTTTCCCAAATGGATACTGTAGACTTGTTTATTTGTGAATCCTAGGGCTTACCTCCCCTGCGGATCCTAAAATAGTTCTGAAACATTTGAGAAATTTCAACCTGCGTTATGCCCATGAGTAAAAGAACCTGTAAGTCACATTTAAGAAGTAAAGATAAAGGGACATATTTTCTGATTGTAGAAGTTCCTCTTGTTTCCTTCTGCAGGTAGATTTTTTTTTTTTAAGTCAAAAGTCATCCCTATCTGTCTAGTCTATCTCCTTATGTGTGATGTTATATTCTTATATCCAAAATAGTAAATTTGAATAGCTATATCCAGTTCTTTTGTTTCTAATACACCCAAAACATCAAAATACCAAAACCAAATTCCATAGCAACAAAGAAAATTCCCATTTCAGCCACAGAAATAGAAGAAAACTCTCACCCCATACCCCAGAATTTCTGGGCTAGAAATGGATATAGTAGCAGATTAGAAGAAAACACTGAGCAATCTCACATGTCCCCTCACAGATGTCATTGAGGAATCAGAAAATGAACAAAGAAAATAGGTTTTTGTACAATTTTACTATCATAACTTATTTTAAGAGAATGCTGCAAACACTGCACAAAGGAAACATTCTCTTGCAATCTTAGTATTCAAACATAACAATTTTGGAGTCTAGGTTTTGTATGGTAACTATATTGTGGCAGAGGCAGTCAAGGACCTTTCTCTGATGCAGTGCATCTTTCTATATTAGAAAATAAAATCTGGGGAAAAAACCTGGACACAGTGAAGAGGCTGGAATTAGGGAATATCTAACTCTGTCTCCTGGCTTCTCTTACCTAGCAAAAATAAAGATTTTTTCCCCTGTTTTGAAAACTAATAACCCTCACCATCCATTCTTAATGTTTAACTTATAACAAATAAATCATGCAGCTTAAAGTGTATGCCTACATTTCTGAGATCAACCAGGTAGAAAGAGGGAGGAATGGAAAAATACCATATTTATGAGTTAAAATCACATCTGAAACTTGTTCTTTGTTTAAATCAATTAAGTGAGAAGAACAAGCAAAGGTAAACTGGGACCTTACTTATTCATAAGAAAAAAAATATTTCAAGAGGAAAATATTTCTTGAGGAAATTGTCAATACATTAATATACTGGAAAGAATATAAGGACCAAAAGCTTCCTTTAATTTTATTTATTTATTTATTTTTATAAAAGAGATTTAGGCCCTCAGTGAATTTAGTCAGAGGGATTTTGGTGGGGTGATGGGGGAAGAAGCTAGGTTAGAGAAGTTGGAAAAAATAGTGTAAGGTATATGGTAGATGTCAGAATGTCTCCTGCCAAAAATGTCCACATCATATTCTCAGGAATCCAGGAATGTGTCACTTTACATAATAAAAGGTACTTTGTAGATGTGGTTAAATTAAGGATTATTAGATGGAAAGATCATCCTGGGTTATCCTGTTGTGAGAACCCAATGTAATTGTACTATCCAAACAAGAGAGAAGCCCAAAGGAATCAACATCAGGAAAGGAGATGTAGCTAAGCAAGCAGGATCAATGAGATGCTGGGTGTCTGTTTTCTTTTTTTTATTTTTTTATTTTTAATGGATCCCTAAGCCAAATGTATTAGGCAGCCTCTGGAAGCTGGAGAAACCAAAAGAATAGATTCTCCCTAACGGTCTATGGAAAATATTCAATATTGCAAGAATTTTGATTTTAGCCCAGTGAAGCCATTTTGGAATTCTAACTTCCAGAATTATGAAAAGATTAATAAATATTTGTAATTTTAATCCAAGATATTGTGGCAGTTTGTTAGAGTAGCAGTAGAAAACTAACACAAATGAAAAAAGGGATACAGAGAGTATATACTATTGTACTGAAAAATATGGCATTGATACAAGTGAATTTATCATTCAATAAGTTTTCAATGGAGTGCTTTTATACATTCATAAAGATAGAAATTTGGTGTTTCATTGTCAGGGAAAAAAGGAAATTTCTGTTGGGCAGGAGTAATATGCATGTATGTGTGTGTGAGTGGGTGTGTGTATAAAATATGCATATAATTATATATGAAAATATATTCTTAAGAACAAATCAATTTAAGTTGTCTTTTAAAGTGAAATAGTTATTTACTTGAATGTATTTTAGTAAAAAGAGAATTCTTTTTTCACTTAGGCTTTGGAATGATAATGAAGAAAGAATGTAAGTAATTTGCTCCATTATATATAGTCATAAAAATGAAGTTGAATCTACCAAATCCCTCTTCCAGTTTCTTCTCATAGTATAAGGTTCTCAATTAGTGGTAAATACACCATATGCTTATATCCTTCATTTCAGCTTAACTCCTATTGTGTCAAATTTATACAAATAAATTTAATTTTAAATTTGCACACCATATGTTGAGTTAAACATGGAATCTCCAAGGAGTCCTACAATAAGATAAATATTCAAATTGATAAATATACTGTGAAGTAAATTTTCACAGTATAACCCCTACTTCTCCTTATTGCATATCTAACCATTTTTATCTAAGCTACAGTGAATAAAATAGGCATCATATCATCTTAGCCCTGCCAATCATATGGCTCTAATTAATACAGAAAATCTAATGTAAACTGCACCTCTGCTAAAATTGTCACTCCACCAAGAGTATCTTAAAGCACTTTATCAAAATTCCCTAGCATAGAACTCCACAATATAAAAATGAATACTAACATGAAGATACTTCCTGAAGGAGTAGAGCTTTCGCCTTATTTGATGTACATTTCTCTTTGAGAGAGGAGAGCCAAAGAAGTAATTATCTTGAATGAATGAGCAGAATTCTATTTTAGGAATTATTTTACGACCTCAGTTGCCAATATTTTACACAAAAATGAGATAAATGCTTTTTTTTTTGTTGGAAGGAATTGGGAAAATAATAAGGAAAGGCCAAATGAGGGTTTGGGTTGAAAGAAACAGGGTAGATGCAAAAGAAAAAAAAAGCTATCTTTGGGTTTATTCAAGAATACCTGCTTTAAAATCCAATCTCTTTTTAGTGAAAATAATATATCTCATTGAATATGGAAGTTGTTGCAGTTGCCAAGAGAACACACTTTTTATAATGTTTTGAAAAGGAATGGGGAATATCTGTATGAGACCTTACTTATGGCAAGTCCAAGTGGCAGTCAAACCACTGTGCAGCTTGAGGTCCATGGTGCAGGATTTTTCTGGGATATCTATATATTGTGGGACCCCCTGACCTGACCTGTCCCAATGTGTTAATCACAGTGCAGACCCCTAGGCTTTGGAACAAGGCCATGTCCCCTTCAGAAGACATCTATGCTTGAACAACACTTTCAAAGCTTCCCATCAGGCTCTAAAAGAATTGGAACATTTGACCCTGGTCCACGAGTAAGATCCAAATCACCCACCATGAACCTGGCACAATCTGATCCTGAAAAATCTATAAAGAAACAAACTGAAACAAGGATAAGGAGATCCACATGTTCTCTCTGAAAGGATGAACTGCGTTTTCTTTTAATTGCGCTTTCCTTTATCTTACCGGTTGTTTTGTATGTGGACTTGTTTTTCCCCTTTTATAATATAAAAAGTATTGTGGTAGTGTTTCAATTTTGGTGTGGGATGGGATGGTAGCTATAGATGCTTTTAACTTACAAAAGGGTTATTTTTCAGTAATCCATCATAAACTGAAAATATTTTAAGAACACACAAGATGAGATAGCTTAAAACTGGGGTACAGCCTGGTGTGGGGGTGCACGCCTGCAATCCCATTGAATCTGAAGATGGAGGAAGGAGTGTTTTGAGTTTAAAGACAGCTACTTTGCAAGGTCCTCTAAATAGAATTATTTTTTAAAAAAGGCTGAGGATGTGGCTCACTGGTTAAGTGCCCCTGGGTTCAATCCCTGGTACTAAAAACAAACAAAAACAACTGCAGTGCATTTTAGACTATCAGGCACTTTTCTCTGAGATCACGTGGCTAACTGGGAGTTGAGGCCCATAGCCATGCCTAACATCAGAGAAAGCTCCCTATCATATATCACTAATCCACACAAAGGTCAAAGTTCTAAAATAAAAGTATGATTTCTACTGAATACATATCACTTTCTGAACATGATAAAGTTGAAGACACATAAGTGAAAACATCACAAGTTGAGGATTGTCTACACATGGATGCCAACCACTTGCAGCCTGTTAGCTGATGGATGGATGAAGAAAAGTGGATTACTGAAGGGCAAAAGGGTAGATATATATAAGAGACACTTATTTTTCTGCCCAAGTCAACTCTCCCCTGTACTTCATTACTTTCTTTGCTCCTAGAAGTCATCCTTTATTTATAGCTTCAGATAAATTCTCTTTTGAGTTTTAACTGCTGATTGTGTTCAGAGCCCAGCTATAGCTATACTCTCTGAGTTCAGAGTTGGGCTATAACAGCTTTGTATGGTTGCTACTCCTGAATGTTCCAGCACTCTGTGTCACTTTCCCTAACCCTGCCTACATATGCAGAGGAACCCCTTCCTTGAAATGTTTTTAATTACATTTTGAGGGTAACAAATTCTTCTGATGTTCTGTAACAGACTTATCTGTTTTGATGCAGCTATAACAAAATAATTTCATAAAATATTTTTTCTTATGAATTACATTAGACAAGCACTGCATTTCTCTGAATTTTGTGATATCTCCAACCCTTGCCCTATTTCTTTCCTACTATTCTCTCTTCAACCCTGAAATTGCATTTCTCTGCTCTGTACTCAGATTCTCATCACATTCTGGATCCCAGCAGTTCTAGAGTCAGGCATAGGATACACTCCTTGTTGGGGGAGGCTCAGAAAAGGAGTAAGGGTATCTTATATGTGAACTTTTAGAAAGCTGCATATATATGTATATATATATATATATATATATATATATATATATATATATATATATATGACATGACAATACTAAAAAAGTAAAAAGATTAATTTTTCAAGATCTGTACAAAATGATTTCTAGGTCAATTATGCCTATGGCAAAACAGCTACATCCAACTATCATCTACTTTATCTAGATTATTTCCCTATTATTAACATCAAGGAACACGAATAGATAGACCAGTTTCTATAATACATACTATAAAATCCACAAGAAGTAGGGCCCACTTTTAGTTATAAAATATAAGTTTCTCACCGCCAGATGGAATGGTAAGACAGGGTTTTGTTACATGGGAATACGTTCTTCTCTTGGATTCTCTGTTGGGGAGCAAATACATCTTTGTTAGTAGAAGTGCTTTGTTTACTTTTCAATGTTTATCTGATTCTGACAGCTTAAAAATTCATGAGCATTTGGTCAAGTATAGGCAAGGAGAACCAAGTTTAAAATAAATGAGTTAATAAAGATAATGTGAACTTTTAGAAAGCTGCAAATATATATTGAATTAGGATCACCTCTATTTTTGTAAAAATTTATAACTATCAGTTTCTTTATAATTACAAATAAACATGCATTTTCTGTATTTATTATTAAACTTCCACACCTGTATCTTTCAAGTGAACTTATTTGTTTTAGCTCCAAGAGATGTGATCTATAACACCATGACAACTGATTTGACTGTAGGTTAGGGTTTGATTACATGGAGAGATGTTTGCATCAAACTTCTGAGTCTCAGCCTTATTTGCCTTACTTCAAATACTTTCTTTTAATGTATATTATAGATTTGAAGCCTAGAATGATAACAAAATTACAGGCATGGCTACTTTCTTAGAATTTCTTTGTTACAATATTTGAGGCAAATTATTTCTCCCCAGAGATGCCATTAAAATCAATTCATGCTTCTTTGTGAGGTTGAAAGTGGCCTTTGAATTGATTCTAAATAACAGTGAAAAGGAAAGTTAGTATTCATCCATCTTTTCAAACTTAATCTTTTTATGCTGCCTTTAATCTCTTAAAAAAATAGCTTAGTTTTTTTCGAGTTCTGCTGCTTTAAAACATATTCCTCAGTGCTTGATTTGATATTTTCATAAAATTTGAAAAAATACTATAATAGAGAAATAGTTGCCAGAAGTTTGACACTTTTTTTCCTTCAATGTTGCCTTGTTGTTCTGCCCCCAGTAATACAAGATTATCTCTTCGGTAATCTCTCTTTTTCTCTCCCTCCCTCTCTATGACATTCTCATTCTCAAACCCTTGGTCCCTTTTGCTAGAAATCTACTTTTATGTGGACCAAAGTGAAAATTTCATAGTGGTTGGGTTTTAAGGAAAAATGAATATATATATATATATATTTCAGTTACCTAGATTACCACACTATAGTATTATAACTGAATAAAATTTAGAGAAAATGAATAAACCAATATTCATTATCATCCAATACATGCAAAAGATTGTTTGATTAAAAACTATCCATAATTGTTCTTTCTACCACAATGGTTTGAGTTTGAAGTCTACCTCTAATAGAGCTAATTGTTAACTGAGGATCCAAGCTGATGTCTTGGGGGAAATATGACTATTGATACACATAGTCATATTTCATTTATCTCATAGTTGTATATTTTGTCTAAGTATATTGAACTATTTATCTATTCTAAAATTGATAAATATTTGAGACTTTCTCCTTCATTTGGCATTATGAATATTACTAATCAAGCATGCATATGCACATCTTCTTGCATTATAAGTACAGTTACCTCAGAAAAGATGTCTAATAATACGAGAATTATTTAATGCCAATGTGATATTGCTTAAAATTCTTAACAATATTTGATGTTGTCAGAGACTTTAACTTCTAAAATGTAGTGGATAATAGTTCACAGTGGGATTTTAATTTGTGTTTCTATTTTATGTAATGATGTAGTGTACCCTTTTGCATTTTGAGGCAATATGTACATTTTTTCATGTACCATATCTATTTATTGATTTTGCATATTTTATTAATTTGAAGAATGTATGTATGAATTTTGATACTAGTATTTTGTCAGTTATGTGGTGTCAATATATGTCTCCCACTTGAAATTCATCTTTTCATTCCCTATCCTCTATAGAGATCATAAAATTTTCTCATATTTTTAGTTTCTGTTTTGAAGATTTAATATTTTGCTCATCACTCAAGTCTCACAAAGACACGACAGACATCACAAAATGTCTCACTAAATATACGCTCCAAAGGAATCTTAGAATTTTAAGACTTGCATGTAAATCTGACTTGTAGGAGATGATAAAATGAAGATCCTGAGTGAAAGTGAATCTATATATTTCACTTTCATTTCTTCATAGCTTAGTGTACAGGTGAGTGATGAGTTCTACAGAATCTGCCAGTAGAATGGTTAGCACATAGGTTATAATGTAATGAATTCATGAGCCCACCATAACAAATCTGTAAGAGGGACAGGAAAGAACATTCAAATGGGTATGGAGGCATAGAAGAATAGTTACAACAGTTTACTATTAACAAAGTTAAAGGAATTTTATTCTCAATTTGGAGGTCATGATTTACAACATCAAATACTCCCTGGGTAACAGAGATGTTATTTGGATATAGCAAAAGAAAAAAAAATCAGGAACAATCGTGGTAAGGACTTGTTCAGTTGATGAATAAGGGATGCAATTTATAATGCAATAGTCCAAATGGTAAATTTAAAATGAGAAAACAAATCCAGGAATTTTGAAACTCTTTTTCAAAAAGCTAAGCAACTCTACAGAACACAAAGGGAGATAAAACTGGAGAAACTTGAAATGTAAGGACAAGTAAGAGAGATAAGAATGTCTTCACAAAGTACAAATAGAAAAAGGTAGAATGTTGAAAATAGAATAGTGTCTAAAAATTAGAATGAAATTTGTGAAATGACATTTACAGTATTAGAGAACATGTGGAGGACTCTACTTCAGTCAGAATGAGATATTTACTATCATAATAAGAGATAGAAATTAGTTGTAATACAAACCACTTTGTAGACACTTTGTCAGAAATTGGAGCCTTTATCTGAGTATTTCCATGTTTTTTTTTCAAGTAAGAGACAATATATTTATCTGAGAATGTGTGCGAAGGCAGTATGGTAGTATGATTGAAGAGATACGAAATGGTTTTATTATATATTATGAAAAATGGAAAAAATCTTATAAGAACAGAGAAGAGTTTATAAAGAGGGTAAATGGGCTTATTGAGATCTGAAAACATTACTTTGTAGAAGCAATTATCTGAGGATAGTATGATTGTCTCCAGTCAGATTTAACTGCGCAAGTAGAGAAACAAATCAGTCAAATTATTCCAGCTTTGGGTTTGCTATCTGGGCTAAGAAACAAACAAACAAAAACTGGAAAATAGAAATAAAAATATTCACAAACACTCTGTTGAAGATATTTGACAAAGTTTTTAATCATTTCAGGAAGAATATAAAATTGATATATATGTGAGAACTTATATATGATGTATAGTGTAAAGTGTTATATAAATAAGAACTTATATATGATCAGTGAAATAATATTTAGAGTTTTCACATGCATTTAGTCAGTAAGCAGTTTGGTCTACTTTTAGAAAGAACTAGATTAGGAAGTACAAAAGATACAGGTACATCTTTTTTTTCCCCCAATTTCTTTGATATCCTCATCCCACTCTTCTGATGAAAGAGCATTTTGTTCACACTTAGGAAAACATTGTTTCCAAACTCTTTGCTCTTCTTTTCTGCGATCACCATTCAATGGTACATTATTTACCTACATCTTTGTTTTGTAGGCTTCCTCTAACATATTTTTATTCTGATATTTTCAAGATCATGTAACCATAGATACATAATAAGGAATAATATAATTTTAGAAAATTATTTATCTTTGAACCTCAAACTCTTATGAGTTTAAATCATATTAATGTCATTTTTGACATTACTTCTTCTTTTATTTTTGAGTACCAAGTATTTAACTCAGGGGCACTTGACCACTAAACAACATCCCCAGTCCTATGTTTTTTGTTTTATTTAGAGACTCACTGAGTTGCTTAACACCTTACCATTGCTGAAGTTGGCTTTGAACTTGCAATCATCCTGCCTCAACCTCCTGAGCCACCGGGATTACAGGCCTGGCTACTTTTGACATTTCTTAGTGAGATTGAATTTATACTCTACAATCTGGTCATTTAGTTTTGTTCAGCACATTTTTTTACCTTTTAATAAAAACACTTTCTTTTGTCAGATATTATTCTATTAAGGAAGCAATTCAAAACTCACTGGAAGACACAGGTAAGTGCTAGAGACTTCACAAAAAAAAAAAAACTGTGAGATGGGCTTGCATGGCACTGTGAAGTTTGGGGAAGCAGGATACAACAGCAGGGGATTTCACCAACACTGTCCTTCAAAGTCCTTAACTAAATTTTCATAAGTTTTACTTGAGATGGCGTTCTTACTTTCATACATCAAGTAACTTCAGATTGTGACCCACCAATCAGATGGTGGAAATTATTTTTTTGTACATAAACTAAAACAATTCTGATTTTACTTCTATATTTTTCCCCAGATTTTATTCCATCAGTACAAACAGAGAAGCTTAATGAACACTGTGTAATTACTCTGGGGTAGAAAATATCCTCTTGTTCACATTTTGTATCTTTATCCTTTCTACTTATTATGAAATATTCAGGATTTTTATCCCAAGACACATTGCTCTTAACATATCGAGCACAGAAGGTTATCTTTAAAATCCCTTCTAAATCTCCCAAATTAATGTTCTGTGTAGTGAGCACCTGCCAGCTTTGATACAGTTATGGGATTAGACATTTTTGAATGATTTTTGACTCTGAAGGTTGTTTGCATGCTGTTACCAAATCTGGCTGTATTTCAACTCCAGCATCTTCCATTTCACAAAGGATTTGCTGGGAACCAAATAAATGCTTTAATGTAATTTTATAAGTATGATACCTAGAAACTGCATTTCTTCAGACTTACTACTTTCCCACTCATAAAACTGCTGCCCCTGTCATTGACTTTAAGCAATTCAATACTAATCCACAGCATTTCCTTGGAGGTGGACTTGGTGGCAAGGGAAGCTCTCTATTATGCTTTTTTTGTCTTTGATAAAACTTGATAAAATAAATAAAAGCTTATTTAATTTCTACATATTGAATTAGATGCTATAATGAGACAAAGTTAATTCAACAGCCATATGTTATAACAAGTTATGACCACATTATTAAATGGGAATAAAATTTATCAGTGAGAAAGCACTTAAAGCACTTATACCAGGCATACATGTATTGAAGTGTCACATGTTGTCTCATTAATATGCATAACTTTATGTTGTAAGGTATCCATTAAAATAAAGTTTAAAAAAGAAACAGACATTGAGCATAATAACAGTAATATCTGGTATGTAACTTACTGATCTTTCTGAAAAGACACTCAGGATTATATGAATGTGAGTCATCCATCTAAGTCTATTTCCTAATCTAAATAAGAAAAAAGATTTATTCACTTTTTCAGACAAATTTTATCTCAACTAATCTATTTATCTTCATTTTACAGACTTTCTGATGATGAAGTTCTGGTTCTTTTTGTTATACAGAAGAATCTTTTACCTGAAGGTAAGTACTCTCAGGATTAATCTGAATAATAAATTCTTAATAAACATTGAAAAATTTCAAATGAATGAATATTTTGTATTATAAGCTTAAGAAAGAAACTGGTTAACTACTTGTAAAAACTGCTGAAACTTGAAAAGGCAGAAATCAAAAATTCACATTAACATATTATTGCTATTTCAGCATATTTTTCTTGTATATGTAATAAAAAAGGCATACATACCTACACACATATGTGTGTGTGTGTGTGTGTGTGTGTGTGTGTGTGTGTGTATTCCCATAGTCCTTTATTAGGGCAGATGGCAACATAGAAATAAGGTGTTAATTGCCTCTCTCATATCTCCATTCAATTGGTGGGACTAATCCCCATAAAGTTCCCTTTGGCAAGTTTCCCATTTTCTTCCACCTGTAGCAACCGTTTACTAAGTTTGCTTTGTCAACTATGGGTACTGAGTTCCTCTTCTCAACATAGCCACCTGCAATTGAAACTACGATGCATTAATCTGTAAAATAAGTGATTAGAATTTAGTAATAATATCTTTATTTCAAGTAAGTATTCCTTGAAATAAAGATATAATTTATTATTATGGGTGAAACAAATAAGTGAACTGACAATGACATATGTGATTATTGTGATGGAACAAAAATTGTGATGTCCTGTGAGCACAGGGAGGTTTTTTTAACCCAAGGGTCAGCAGGGTCAGCAGAAGGTTGCCTAAGAAGTTACCATCCGTCCTTAGAGTTTGGGTAAGTGAGGACAATCCAGCACTACAAATGTGTAACAAAACATAAAGAGCATAAACATGGGAAAACATTTATGCAAAAGGATAGTCAGATGAGTGTTGGACCTTCTGCTCAGAGGGAAATTAATGTACTGTACCATAAAAATTATATCAATTTATTTAAAACATTTAATCTTAGAAACGCTTAAAATGTGGGAATAATTGAGTCTCAACTTTCATGATGCTTTCCCTGGACTCAAAAAAGAAATGGTGAAAAATTACATTTATTATCAGTATAGCTGTTCAAATTAGTCACATATATGTTCTATTGCTTTCCAATCATACTAATTTCTTCTATGACCTCTGAAGTAGCCACTCCAATGTTATATTCACTTAGCTCATGCTGTTTTCCTTCAAGGTCTACCTAGAAAACCATTGTCCCTTCTTTCTAAAAACGCATATCCTATATTTCTTTAGACTGAAGACTAGTTCTGACTCGTTCACTAACCTTTAACTCTCACAGATGAGAGCTTTTTATTTCTCTGTCACCAAGTAGAGGAAGATACAGTGTATGGTCATATGGTGTATTGTCATAAGCATTAATCGAGGAATTGACAATATAGAGTAGAATATTTTTTAAAAATGTACTGTCTTGGATAATTGCTTCCAACAATGAGAGGTGAACTGAGATACATCTAAATCACAGGAAAAGCTTTAAAAACATTCTTGAACTTGGAGCACTATGCCTTCAAAAGCCTGTTATGAAAATTAGATATGAGAATTTGTATAATATTGTCTAAATTATGTTGATTTACACACCTTTATTAGCAACACCTTCACACTTTGGGAGGCAAAGTTTTCGTGCTATAGATGCATTTGTAGAGCTATGTTCAAAGGGCCGTAAACTTAGTAAACTATAGGTTGAAACAACAATTTGGAGTAAATATTTAAAGGTCATGATCTAACATTTATTTTTGGATCAAAGTGCAGTAGAAGCCACTGGAAGTATGTGGCTGGAGAAGTATTGTGAAGAAGGAGTCTAGGTCTGTGTGTAAAACATGGTAGGAAAGGGGAAGCTAAACATTTAAAACAGAAATGAACCATACCTAGGGAAAGACCTTTCCAATAAAGAATTATAAAGTGTCTTTGTAGATTTAAGAAAAAAAAAACATAAGGGGGACCAGAAGAAGTGGGGAAAGGGGAAAAATAGGGAAATTGTGAATGTGGTTATGATCAAACTATGCATGATGTTATCATAATGAAACTTAATATTTTATACAAATAATAAGGAAATATGCACTAATGGTCACAAGAAAAAAGAAAAGAGCAGAAGTAAATTTGAGCCCCAGAAATATTTGGATTTGAATCCAGTTCTTTCAGTTACACATTGTATGACCATACACAACTAGTGTCAATAAAATATGTCTATTTTTGATATGAAAATATATTAAACATTATCCCAACATAATAGGTATTGTTTGGTCAATATTAGCATCATATTATTATAGTCAATAATTGGGGATTTTTATTATTATTTTAGATAAAAACAAAAATTGTATCATACTAAGAACTATGGAAAATTTGAAGTTCATTAAATGTATGCATTATTTAGTGTTTAAAATCTACTTGTGGAGACTCTATACAGTAAGACTTCAAATCCCATCAAAATGTGTTCAACGACATGATACTATTCCCATGACAGTATTAATAATCAGGCTACATTTTTAGACATTCACTTTGTCTATGAACTAAAGCTATCTGAGAAGATTATGTTTCCCCTTTTCTGTGTAGGGGAAACTTAAGGTTAGAGAGTTGAAGTGTTTTGCATGTTGCCACACCACTGTATTGAGAGTCTAGGATTTGAACCAAAGAACACCTGCCTTCACAAAATATCCCTTTTTTGGTTTAAAGCATGCCTAAAATAAATGTTTGTGCTTAAATATTAGTCTTTCCTATCCACTCTACCTCCACCTAAATTGAAACTCTTATTTCCTCTCCTATTTTCTGCTACAGAACACTTTAATTAATCTCTGCATCTTTAGTTTTCTCTTCATTCATTTCTTTCCATACCTATTTATTAACTTCTCTCTGCCTGGTAATGTTCTAGGTGTTGGAAGTACAGGCATGAGTCTATTTCTGCTTTTTCAGGGCAGTCACTCTACTCAAGTTGAATAATAATAATAATAGTAATAATAAGTTATGATATGAGAGGCTGATATATTTGATAAATACCAATGAAAACTATTGGAAAGTTCTAATGGAGTAGTTAAAATAAGTTTTGTTTAATAGAGCAATGTGGCTGAATCAGTATTAGAATAACATATACAGGTTGTTTTAGCAAGAGCTCCTCTGTATTCATCCCTAACACTGTGTTGCTTTCACAGGGGACATCAGCCATAAGGCTACTTCCTCACTCATGAACCCACAGAACCTCACTTTACACCATAGTGGTTGCCTCCATTAGCAAGAGTGAGCAGTGGTGGTGGAAATGGTGGTAATTATGATCACAGTATAGTCTTTACTTCATAAGCCCTTGCCCTGTAAATCCCTTAATCTGTAAAGTACTTCACTTTTCACAAATTTAATTCTTCCAGAGATTGCTTTATTTCTAACCCTTTATTTCTAATCTGTTTCTATCTCAACTGACATGAATATTCTAGAAAACAGTTCTGGAAATCCTATTCTACAGAGTTAAGATGAAACTCTTTAGCATACTATTCACTTTTCTTGCTGCCACATAGAATTTACTCTTTGTGGATGGTTGTGTCTTCAGATAGTTATCATAATTAATTCTATCAGTTCTTTAAGCTTTATTCAGGTTCCACATATTTTTGTTCAGATTGCTGTTTTTATGCATTAGTATTCTGTGGCAGAATACCCAAGACTGGAAAATTTATAATAAAAAGAAGTTTATTTTGGCAGTTCTGGACCCTGAGTAGTCCAACAGCGTGGTGCTGAAATCTGTTTGACTTCTGATGAGAGCCTCATGATGCTTCAACCTATAGTGGTCATCAGAACAACAAGCAGTCCTATGCAAAAGAGAAGAAAGGAAAGTGAACTCACACAATAGATAACCCTTTCTTGCAAGAAAAGCATCAATCTATGCAAGAAAGTTCTGTCCCCATGACCCAAATAACTACCATTCCACTCTACTTCTCAATCTGCCACATTGAAGAATTAAGATTCAAGATGAGTGTTGATGGGGATAGATCATATTCAAACTATGATAGAAGTCTTCCTTGATTTTTTTCATTAACAAAATCATTTTCTTTTGTCATCTTTTATGATATTGATTCACACCTTTTGCATAGCACCTAGAGTTTGTTTTGGGGTATTTATTTCTTATTTTTGGTAGAGGAGTCCACATAAGAAACTCTGCCCCAATCCATCTTTATGCCTAACATAGTGTCTTAAATAAAAAAAAAAATGAATGTCCATGTCAAGTTTATTCTTAATATGATAACTTCTATTCCAAAAGCTATATAATTTATGCTCGTGATTTGTTTGTAACCTCTTTTGAGTAATAACATATTTTTTGAGCTTTACATATGACCTCTAATGAACCCCATGTAAAGTTTTGTAACTGGTTCTAAGTCTTCAAATTTTATTGACTGAATGGTCAATTAAGGTTACAGGTTGCAGAAATTTGGGTTAGAATATTTAAATCAACCCTAGAGCTTGATTTTGTAAGATTTCTCAGTTTCAAAATGTTTGTGAAATGCCTTGTGCACTGACTAAAGAAAGAGAGTGAGGCCAGGCACAAGGCCATTCTCCAGTGGCTCTCTAAAAAGCTGAGATGCCACAATTGGGGTCAGAAACCTTAATCTTTGCTATCATAGTTTTTATTGCTCTGGCGTGTTTTGATACACTCCAGAGGGAACTGTCATCTGATCTTGCTTATTCCACAGGTCAGGAAACAGACTTCTAGAGGAAGTTGAAGCAAGAGGAGGTAAATGCAATGTCCATTTTACTCAGTTTTAAAATTTCACCTGAAATATGTTAGTGTAATATCCTGTTTTATTTAATTATAGAAATGCAAGTAAACTGAGAAAAAAAAGTTATTATATAGAAGTGCACTGTGGCTTTGATATTTTTAATTCATTTATACAAACTAATGTTATGTACCAAATAAGTTGGATAAAAATATGAAATCCAAATTACACATTTTCATAAAACGTAATACCTAATAATTATAAAAATACCCTGCAGTTCAATATTGAAATTTCCTCCAATGGGCAGATAAACACTATGTAAATGATGTGGAAAATGACATTTCATGGTTTAGGCAGAACAAGGCCAGATGAATTTATGTTCAAATTGCCTTACTATTTAAAACGTATATGCTCATAATTTTTTATTATTTGCCAATTGATTGTTGTACACTTCTGCCTGAGACTTTAAGTCATGTTTGGTAACTGACACCTGAAGCTTGTTTGAGATTCAGTCAAATGGACAGAAAATAATTCACTGTCAAGCTTTCTGCTCTTGCAGGGAGTAAAAAACTAGAACAAGAGCCTAACAGACATGAATTTGGAAGACCACGAGAAATTCCAGATTTCACCATAGAGCACAGATATAAGTGTACAGATGAGACAGAAAAATTTACTCCGTGCTTCAGAGAGCAAAGGGGAAGGATGAAATTTTAGTTTGGGAAATTATTATAATATATCCTAATAATGTTAGTCTGCCAAAGTAAGATAAGTGAGTGTTATTCTTATTTTTCATCTTACAATTATTTGGGCTTACCATTCCAATAAGAGAAAAATAAGAGTTTGGCAAAATTTGAGCAGCAAATCTCAATTGTTTGAAGTTCTAGTGGAAATGTCTTAATGACTCTTTGAAGCAAAGAGGAAGGATAGAAGGTATTTAATTCGATAGAAGTAAAATTAGCAAGGAACAATTTTGCTATAGTTACACATAGAAGAGATTGCCTGGGAATTAGGCCAGAAAATAATTGGTGTATTAAATACCTTTTCTTTTCTTTTCTTTTTTTCTCAAGGGAATGAAACAAAAGACTGTAAATCTCTTTGACTAACATCATTGAGTTTATTTATCTCATCTATGATGAGGTTTCATCTTGAACTATTGATAAAATCTTTTTCGTTTGATTTGCCAGTATTGTGGTATTTATAATTCATTAAACTACTGCTTTGTAAATATTAACTAACTCTTTTGCAAGCTCTGGAAAACAGAAGTAATTCTTCGTTGTAATAAAAATTATTGGCTGCTGTTTTTATTTTTATTCATACTATTGTCTTTCAGTTCTGAACACTTTTTTTTAATGAAGTGCTTGCCTGTCTCAGGATAAAACAGGAAGAATAAAAGATAACTGAATAAAAGAATAACTGCTTGTCTCTTGTATGAAATGCAAATTTGTCACATTTATCCTTGTAATTTCAGAAGAATAAATGTTACTCTGGTGTGTCCAAGAGGAACTTTTTATAAAATAGCTTTGTAACAGTATGGCTCAGAGTTTTGCCTCTGCATTTAGAAAGACAAAATGATATTCTCCTTGCATCCTCTCTTTTAGTTACTTTATTTTACTCCCTATTCAAAGAGAATGAAGTCTAAGTAAAAATACCAGTGATATTTAAATTTTTCTAACTTACCAATTACATAGTAACAGTTATTCCTTTTAAGTTTGAAATACATTTAAAAAGAAAACTTTAAATTTATGCAATGTCATCTATCAATTAAAATTAGTTTTTTAAAAATTAAAAATAATTGTTTTATAAGAATTATCTTTCAATTAATATAATAATCTAAACATGTTCTTTCTACTAAATGAGAAAATATTTTAAACTAAGATAAATATGTCCATCTCTAGCAATAACAGTTCTATGGCATTGAAATATATTCACAGCAACTACAGAGGACTACACTTTGGATCAGTATATATTCCTGGTTCTCAGGTTTGCTGTGAAGTTTCCATTGGAAGAGTTTCTCTAGAAGCTAGAGAGCATGCAGGATATTAAACTGCTCAGGTGTTACACTAGTTTAATGTGAAGGCTTTTTCATCTCCCATTTATGAAACATATGTAGAATTGTATATTATGAATTTAAATTTTATGAACTATAAAGAGGCTAGGTCAATTATGAGACTTGTAAATATGAAATATGACACATCAAATAGATACAGTGGATAAGGTCAAGAAAGTAAGCAAGATATCCACACTCAATGTCTGAGCTTTCTCTATGGAAAGCATTGTGAATCATACCAAGGACAATCACAGATGCCAAGAACTTTCTACTTGCCTTGAGAAAAGTTTAAAATTGTTGAGGGAAACATTTCCCTTATTCATCCAGCATCAAAACCCCAAACAGTATGTAAAACAGTTTTAGCAAGGATATAAAATGTATTTTGTCTATAAGCAGCAGAAACAATATAGTATACAACAACAACTTCAGAAATTAATGAAGTTTCAAATATAAATCTAAACTTTTACTTTCAAATCTGTGTGTGAGTGTGTGTGAGCATGTGTGTGTGTGTGTATGTGTGTCTGTGTGTGTTTGTGTGTGTGTGTCTGTGTGTGTGTATTAAAAGAAAACTTGTCCTCTGGCTTTTTAATACTATTATTTTTTAGTGATGTACTTTATCATCTTTAGTTTGCTTTCTCTTCAATTTATTAAGGTTTGTCTGTTTTCTAGTGTTTAATGGAAAAATACACAGATAATTATGCTACTTGTAACTGGTCAACAGTAACAAGGTATCTAGTGGCAGGAGAGAGTTGTCTATCTGCTGTGTCTCACCATCCCCAAAGTGTGTTGGCTTTAATTATTTCCCACTAAGTGATTTCATTCATTAAAAAATAATTTGAGAAGACTCATGCTTAAAATGGTTTAAACAGACATGTATGAGAGGGAAAATAACAATGCAAGAAAAAGCTCAGATTACCTCCTGAGGAAATAACATAGGCAAGAAAGAAGACCTTTTTAAACCTATTGTATTATGAAATCAAGACCTACCATGTCCTTTGGGGAAAAAATGCATTCAGAAATTCCTTAAGTTGTATCCAGAAGTATCACCAATCTTAGGATATGAACACTGAAAAAAATAAAATGAAATGAGAGAACAACAAAAAAACCATTTTAGTATTCCTCTCCCTTTCTCTCTTCTTCTCTCTGTATCCAACACTATAATATTTAATTTGTTACTCTTTTAAGTTTCAAAACACAGCCCCAGGATTTGGAAATAGCTAAAAGAAGAGCATTTTCCTGGAGAAATGTAAGGTAGTTTTAATGCTTTCTTTCCTGGTTTTAGTGAAAACAAAATTCTGTTGGAAAATATTTATAAAAACAACTACTTTGGGAGAAAGAAGTTTTTTGAAGCTCATACTAAATTTTTAGATCTGGTTCTTCCCCTTAAAATTGAGTATATATAACCAATGTTACAGTAATAGGTTGATTCTCTGTTATTTCTCCCTTGCAAGCAAGTCATTCATTTTGTTGGTTTCTTATGCTCTCCTTCAGTACTAGACAACTCAGAATGGCTGAGTGAGCCATATTTATGAATAAATAACTCTTAACATCAAATACTGACTGCACATGTCATCAGAAAAATCAGGTTTTTCAACTCTCAACTATGGTTCTGATTAACTGTAGGCTACATATGGCCCATGATATAATTTTCCGAAACACTTGTGATATGTAGTATATTATTCCTAAGTGATAAAGATTCCCTTTGTGACATGGGGCCTGGGAAAGGCATAAATCTAAATGTCCTAAAATGTTAGGTTTCTCACAGAATTTTCAATCTTCAATAATATTGGAATACAACCAAAGTATACCAAGCACACACAATTACAGAATATAATTTGATTAGCCTTAATGTAGGTACCTCAATAAAATAATGAACATTTCTATGAGTCTCCAAAATTTATTTTGCCACATTGTAAACTCACTTACTTCCTCTAGCCTCCTCCACTGATCTACTTTCTTTTATTATAGTTCAATTAAGATTCCTGGAGATTTATACAAGTTAATACTAATATGTGCTCTTTTTGGTCAGGCTCCATTTACTCAGCCTCTTATTTTAGAATTCATCAATATTGTGAAAAACATCAATAGTCCATTTCTCTGTATTTCTGAGTAATATTCCTTCTAGTGTATATTTGGTAGTTTACCCTAAAATATTTTATGTCAAATTTATAAATGTATCTGTATACTTTGTAATTATCATATAGTATTAAATAGCATACAAATACCTTTGTAATCAATTGGTTCTTCCACAAGCTTATCAGTGTATGGACTTTTGTGCAGGTGAATAGTTTTATGGAAAAGATGCTAAGAAGTGGACAAGCTATCTCAAAAAATATACCCTATTGAATTTGAAAAGATATTGTCTAATCAACCTTAAAATCACAATACTATTAAACATTGTCATCAATTTTGCTTTCCTACATTTTCTCTAAAATTTGTCTTACAACAACTTTAATATTGGTAGTCATATGAGTGAATAAGATCTCATTAAAAAATTCTAATTTTTCTACTTACTAGTGAATTTGTACAACTCAATTGCCGTTTTAATTGAACCTTGGCAGTTCTTTAGCCCCCAGGCACTCTAACATTTTCATTCTTTGCATGTATTAGTTGAGCTCTTTAGCATTTGGTTCAGAGGAATTTCAGTGTTTTCAAATATCTTATGGGGCAGATTGGCTATTTGTTTCCACAAGTTATCTAAAGCACTGCTGCTGGTTTTTCTCTGTTCATTTTGTATCCTGCCTGGGACCCACCCAGATGTTCAACTTTAGCCTGCACACAGAAATAGCAAGTTTTCAGCCCAATTCTAAAAGATTTGACCTTTCCTGGGATTTTTATACATCTTCTTCTGCTTTCATAACTTTCTAATATATATTCAAAAAATACAAAATTCTGTAACTTATCTAGTTTTTCAAGCTACTTTTCCTGAGAGTTTTGGCATAACATAAAAAAACTTAATCTAAGCTGGTAGATTTTTTAATATGTACACATATATTTTCCAGATGAACAACAGCATTGAGTGTATCCTGATAGATCATAAGGACATTCACTTCAGTGCAGTGTGTGTTAAAGTTTTCTCTACTGTGATGTCATCATTCTATTGAGTTTTATCAGTGTATTATGTGATTTTTTTTTCCAATCTGAAAATTTTTGAATAGTCATTCTAATGTTAACCAATTATTGAAATTAGAACTTTTGTGTCATATTCAAGAATTGTTTGCTTAAAAAGATGATTATTCTTTTAATCTCTAAAAAAGGGCTTATTCTGTTTTGTATTTATTTTTTATATCTACAATTCAGATGGAATTGATTTTGGTGTGCAGTGTGAGGTAAAGTTAGTGTCCTTTTATTTCAAATACATTTCCTTGTATATGATACATTTCAAATGAAGAGATTCATAAATTGATTTAAAAAAACTAGCAGTACTATTGGAATGTGAATAAAAGATAGAGAAGTATATGAAAAAGTGATTAAAAGATGTGAAGTACATAAAGAAGATCAATGTCTTTCTTTTCCAAAGGAATGAAAAAGGGGCTAATGAGAAATTTGGAGACAGGAAACACTTGGGAAGATAATGCCTTAGAGTTTTTTTTTTTTTTTTTCATGTGGGATATGTTTTAGTCACCTTTTTCACCTCTGTGATCAAAGGCCTGTTAAGAACAATATTATAGAAGCATAAACTAATTTGGAGTCTCATAGTTTCAGAGGTCTCAGTCCATAGACAGCTGACCATTCTTTGGGCTTCAGGTGAGGTAGGACATCATGGCAGAAGAGTGTGGTGGAGGAAAGTACATCAGAACATCATACCAGGAGAGAGAAACTAAGCTCAGGTGACAAAATATAAAGCCCCAAAATTTTCACCCAATGACTCAGTTCCTCAAGCCATACCCTAAGTGCCTACAGTAACCACTCACTTAATCCCAACATGTTGATTGGGTTAAGGCTTTCATATCCCAATCATTTTACATGAGCATTTGGGAGAAACCTATATTTATCTATCTAAACGATAACAGGATACAAGGTTTAGACACAGAAAAAAAATTAGCGTAAACAGGATTATTGAGACAAGTCTTCAAGCAGAGATATCCTAGTAAGCTATGCCACATTAGAAGAAAAAAATAGATCTCAAGATACACCAGAAAAAAAAAAAAGATGATAGGTAACCTGCAAAAGAATGAGAATAAAACTCTTCATCCAGCAAGATAAAAGTTAAAATAAATAAAATTAAAAATTGCAGTTCTAGCATTCATATTATAGTTATTTAATCATTATCTAATTTATCTTAACTATCAATAGTTATCTGTAATAAATTATTTTATGAAATATTTAGTAAAATTCAACATGTAGTTGTCATTCTTACCATTATTAAGCTCCAAGTCCCATGTTTCTCTGCTCTTTCTGGACAAAACTAAACAGTGAGGCATACCTCCACCTCTGAAAAGGTAATAAATAGAGGTTAAATGGTGGTACAAACACATTCATGACACTCCAGGCATGGGAGCAAACCAAATGCAACCCAAAGGTGGAGGTACACATAGAGTGTTTCTTTTGTTTTCCTTTTCTTTCTTTCTTTCTTTCCTTTCTTTTCTTTTCTTTTCTTTTTCTTTTTAAAGAATGGAATGGAAAGCTTAAGGAAATGCAGTGAAATTCTAGAACAAGGATGATTCCACAATAACTATATTTATCATAATGACCCTAAAATCCTAAAATGTTGTCTAGTGTTGTTATGGTTTAGATTTGAGGTGCCACCTAAAATCTCATGTGTGAAACAATGCAAGACAGTTAAAAGGTGGATAATCAGCTTCATGGGTGCCTTAACCCAGTCAGTGCATTAATCCACCCATAGGGATTAAATGGGTGGCAACTGAAGGCAGGTAGATTCTGGCTGGAGAAGGTGGGTTCCCAGGTGTTTGCCTTTGGGGTATGGAATTTGTCCTTGTTGAGTGGAGTTCTTTCTCTGCTTTTTTAGTGCTTTGTTTCCCACTGCTTTCCTACACCATGTGTCCATCATGATGTCCCACCACACATGGAGCCCCGAGAAATGGAGCCAGCCTTCTATGGACTGAGACCTCTGAAACCATGAGCCCCAGGATAAATGTCACCTGCCTATTAAAAGGCATTTTTAAAATGACTTAATTTAATTTTAATATTCATTGCTGTATAACATTTTAAAAAATGTCTTTGACATTTTCTTATTCAAAATATTTGATCTACAAGACTTCCTACGTATTATTTTACCATGGCTGACAGCAAAGAGTAAAACAAAGGAAGAGAAAATACAAAATATGAAAAGAAAAGAAACAGGAGAGAACATGAGAAGCTTTTTGGCTGTACTTTTTCCAAGTTGGCTCCAAGATGTTTAGTGGTATGCTCTTCTAGTCTTATGAATCTTACTGTTGATAAAAACAAAACAAAACAAAACAAAAACAAACAAGCAAACAAAAACCCCAAAACCTTTGTTCTTTTACTTGTTCCTGTACATGGTAAAATAATTTTTTGAAGAATTCTTAATATTTCTTCCTTAGTGCTTTTATTTATGCTTTTAACCCACTCTGCCACACACAAGAGAGAAAGAGGCATACAGAGATACACAATCAAAAGAGAGTTCCATACACAAAGCTTATGAAGGATCCTCTTCTCTGTGCTAACATTTGTAAGACTATGTTTATGATGATCCTCTAAACTCAACAATGTTCCAATCCCTCTTTGATTAAAAAAATGACACCCTAATAAAAGTACAGAATAAAAATGATTGATACAGGTAAGCTCTGTTTATTCCAGTGCATTCTTTGTTATAATATTTGAGTGGCTAAGTAATAAGTAGTCTTTGCTTTGTATTTTTGATAGCAAAGCATTATATGGAGAGATATGCTAAGTTCTAATTCCTTACCCTTTCTCCAAGTTTTATAACTAAATAACCCTTTTAAATAAAATATTGCAACAGTTCTGCATTTTAAGGATGAAAGTGCTGCTTTCTAAAAGGTCAATTCAATCTGGGAAATGTTTTCGGTTTAGACAATACATTATAAACTGTGGAAACCTGTGGCAATTTTCAGCACCACTAACAACGGGAAGTAAATTTCAGTCATTCACAGTGAGATGGCAATGTGGTGACATTTGAAGTCCAGACGTGGCTCTTACATTCATTGTAGGTGACTGACTGCTGTGTGGCAGAGGCCTTTTTCCAACTGCCAGATGAGTTTTAGATATGAATGAAAAGGTGATCAGAATGCTATACAGAATGAGTGAGACCCCATCATCTGAGTGACAAGATTATTCTTTTACAACAGGCAGGGATTAAAATACATCAAATTAATAAATCCCTAGGAAACCAATAATCTTGCATTTGTTGAACAATTGTATCTCATAGTAGTTATTACTTTTGAATTACAGTGAGCCACTATCATTGTTTCATTTTCCAGTTATATGTTCTTGTCCATCAAACACTGTGGCAGTTGTATGACATAGTCAAGTAATAAATTTTTGAAACATCTCTCTGAACTGCATGTTTGTTTCATAATGCTGATTCTCTATCTTTATTTACTTCAAAATATATGGAACTGTCAGCATAAGGGTCAGAAGATTACAGCACTTTTTATTTGTTTGCTAGTGTTTTTATTTAACTTAAAAAATAAACTGTGGCACAAGGGGGTGATGAAATAAAAGATATATAGAATCACAATGGCATAAAGATGGTAAATGCACCATTATGGCTATTCTGTAAGAAAGACTGTCATACCAAGTCTTTAAAAGATGTTTATCTCAGTAACTCACACAGGTGCTTAAACCCCATCTTTATTAAAACATATAGAGAATACAGAATGATTCACAAGAATTTTAAAAAGAAACAGGAAAACCTTTTCTCCCTGGTGTATGTTATGATTCTCTGTGACTGATGGGAGTGAGTGCATTGAATCCATCTGTCCTGAAGAACAGAAAATCTCATAAGATGTCATAGCCCATGGAAGGCTGGGGCTCACCTGGAAAACCATATATAATGTGATAATATTAATTTTAGGCAAAAAATTACTTAAAAACTAACAAATAGGCACCAACAATGCTTTCTCATCCTAGAGCAGTCTGCTTTGGAATTATTTACAGGTTAAAAGTTTAATATATCGCCAAATGAGGTGGCACATGCTTGTAATCCTAGCGAATCTGAAGGCTGAGTCAGGAAGATCTCAAGTTAGAGTCTAGCCTCAGAAATTTAGTGAGACCCTGTCTAAAAAAATAAAATTAAAAAGGACTGGGGTTGTATCTCAGCTGTAAAATGCCCTGTGTTGAATCCCTGGTACCAAAAATTCAATATATCTTGAGCTCAATTTTATTAATTAAGAAAACATTCCATTTAATTTTTTTCTATAAAAGCTATTACACGAATTAAATATGTTGAAATCATTTTAACTACATGATAAATTTCTAGAGATGATGGTCACTCTATATTTAATTTCCTTGATTAATTTTTGTAAATTCGAGGGGGGATTGGGAGAGGATTGAGGGATATTTCTTGCTGTTATTTTATTTTTAAGATACTTCTGAAATTGGCTGGGGATATAGCTCAGTTGGCAGAGTGCTTCCTCATATGCACAAGGCCCTGGGTTTGATCCCCAGGACCAAAAAAAAAAAAAAAAAAAAAAAAGACACTTCTGTAATTAACATTTAACAAATATGGAATTGAGGCTTCTTATTTTTTATTCAAACTATATGTCTTTATTACCAAAATTTTTTCCATCTTTTCAAAGTTTTAAAAACATTGGAATTGAGGATTCACCAAGGATTTCCATAACAAAAGCAAATATACTAAATATGCTTCATAGCGCTCTGATAATTTATCATCATTTCCCTAGGACCAAGGAGAGTTATACAATTTTTACAATCTTAGCTTGGATAGAGCCTGGTTCACAACATCATTATCTGATTTCACCACTCATGTTGTGTTCTGTGTCTTTGGGGATGCTCTGATGGTCATTCAATACATTTAGAGGTGAGTACAAATACATCATGAACAGAGTACAAATACAAAATGTCTTGAGACTCTTTCTTCTCCAGGCTCAGAACTAAGTAAAATGTATACAGAGTCTCATGGGATTTTCAGGTCAAGTCTTCACTGATAATATGTTCTAAGAAAAATGCAATTGTTTTAGGAGTAGTAATAGCAATAGTAGCTATTATTCACCATAACTTGAACATTTCCACTTGGATGATTCGCTAAGCATTTGAGACTTAGCAAGAAACATAAAGAACTAAAAACTCTTTGTCTTCCTCCATAATATCCCATCTTCTATTTCCTGATCTTTTTTTAATTAAGTAGCATCACTTTTTGCCTATCAGATCTTTTCTTTTTTTTCTTTCTTTTTTTTTTTTTTTTTTTTTTTTGGTGACATAGTCATAGTCTCACTAAGTTACTGGGGGCCTTGCTAAATTGCTGAAGTTGGTTTTGAACTCACAATCCTCCTGCTTAGGCCTCCAGGGCCACTGGGATTATGGGAGTGCACCACCACACTAAGCCCATCAGAGCATTTTTTAATTCTGTCCTACTCTTCCTACCCCACATCTAATTCATTACTATATTCTGTAAAATTTACTTCCAAATATATATCTTATATTTTATTCCACTTGGTTCTTCTAAACTTCTGTCATAGCCTGATAATTGCTTTCTTCATTTCCATTATTGTGCATGGCTAATCCATAGACATTTTATACACATTAAACCATATCATATCACAGTCCACTTTAAATCTTTCCATGGTATCTTCTTTCTATTTAAAATGAAAACTACTGTCTTCATGATTTCCTATAAATCTTACTGGAGTTTTCCTGAACTGTTTGCAAACATCTTACTCTACTGTCTCTGCTACTTTCTGTTCACTATTCGGGCCACACTGGCATTTCTGTGCTGAGCACACCAAATGGATTTTCCTATCAGGAAATCTGTAATTGTTATTGTTTTGGGGGATGCTAATTAATTAATCCTTCCTCACATTAAATTTTATCTTATTATCTGTATATATTAGCAAAGTCATTATTACACATTATCAAATGTGTAAATTTCTTGAGGTCAGCTACTTTGTTATACTCTATGTGGCTTATACAATATTCAGAAGATGTTCAACAAGCACCTGTTTACTGAATGGTTGCTTCACAGTATTCATCTTTAGGTCATTTTGAGAAGCAGAAACATTGTCTTTCAAAACACTTTAATATTTAATTTTGCGAAAAAAGTAGATATGAAACAAAATTTATTGAATTGAGAAATATAGTATTAGTATAGTTGCAATAACATGATATTGAGTCTACTTTGTAATAAGAGGAGCTAAAACTGTTCAACAATTAATGTTGGGTTAGTGCTTGATATGGTATATATGATTTTTAGGTTAAACATAGTATTTTGTTGAATGAAAAATAAATGCTTTCTTAAGAAATAAATTGTTGGGCAGACATAGGAAGTAACACCATTATATCTTTCATCTAAACTGAATTATGTATCAACTCTCATAACATCTACATTTGTTTTTAATTATTGATATTGTTGATATCAAAACTAACAGTATTAATTATAACAATCTTCTACCTCAATGCTTTCTGCTTAGTTTTTAAAAATTGTTTCCATCTTTCTATTTTTTTGTTGTAGTACTGAATCTGTGATTTCTTGAAACTCACTGACTTTCTTTAAAACACCCATTTTAAATTCTCTATCCAAGTGTTCATATGTACTGGTTATTATCTAACTGATTTCTATCATCTTCTTTTGACAGTTAGGTGATATTATAGTTCCCTGGAAGCTCTTGATGCTTGTTGGTTTGCGATATGTGTCTGGGTATTTAAGGATTAAGTATTCATTTCAGTCTTTACAACTTGGTTTTGTCTGTGTCAGAAATCCAAGCTGGCTGTTTATTATCTCCTGTAGTCACTTCTGTTATTTCACAGATAAATGGTGCTATAAGTCAACGTTTGCTGCAAGTCCCTGTCAATGTGTTGTTGCCATTTCAGTAACAGAGGGCCATCCAAGCCCTGATGCGTACCAAGTTTTCAAATAGAGAATGTCAATGTGAACTTGAATATCACCTCAAAAGGGTAGTCTGTTCCTCTCAGCCTCTACCTGGGGCCAGGATAGACCCAAGGCCTCATCTACAGTCAGCAATCTGTGGTCAGGATGTAAGGAAAAATAACCAAAACAGGAGCAGGCATAGGATCAGTAACTCGTCTTTGTTAAGCCCTGGTGGAATGGCACATGGCACATTTTCAGGAGAGAGAATGGCACTGGTTACAAGAGGGGCTGTGTTTTATAGGTCTAAATGAGAGTTAATCATAGCAGAATGTTTACTGTGACTTAATCATTAGAGACTTGGGACGCATCTGCTGGGCAGTCAGGGAGCTAGTTGTGCAGGTTAAAAATCTAACAGCCATACCAGCTCAAAACTCATTCTAACTGAGGGAAACAATTGTAAAAGCTTGAAACTCATTGTTACTGGGTAAAAATCCAGAGCCCAGAGTCCATTTATTTACCTCCTTCCTCGAAGGACTCATTGTCACTGGGAAAGGATGAAAGTACAGGGCTCAGGGCCTAAGGTTTACCTTCTCTCTCCAGGGACCCATTGTCCTCCCTCCTTCCTGGGGGCTTCCTTTTCTTGAGGGATGTTATTTTTCACATCCTTCATAGAATTATAAAATCCTTCCTGGCACTGGGCAGAGTCACTGTGGAAGGAATAGCCCTAGCCTTCTATGCCACACCTCTGTCATAAGCATAGCATTGTAGCATCACAATCTGAGCCCACAGTCCACAGAGACCTTTTGTGAGCAAAAATATCATTCATCATAGTTGGCTATTAGGTGTAAAAGAAACTCAACATTTATTTATTCACTCCCATAGTAGTTATACAGAAGAGCTATGATGATAGATACATATAGTCTGCAAAGTAGATATAATTGCTGCCCACCAAAAAATACCCGCTGTACTTAGCACAGATATTTTTACCCTGTGGGAACTGTGTGTTTCTAGTGGGTACCTTGGGACAATCATAGAAGTCAAGTGATTTACATGTAAGTAGTTTCTATATTTTACTTTTTTATTTGCAAGTTTTAAACATTTTTTCAATAGAGAAAGCGCCTGTCATCTGGGGGAATAAATTTCTTTTTTCTTACTCTGTAAAGGCATCTTAGTCAATAGAGTGAAAGGACTATCAAAACACTGGCACAAAAACTGACATAAACAGAAAAAAACATCAATTGAATGTGTGTATTTTTCCCCGTGTTTCTAGAATCCTTGTCATAAGTGACTTGAGTGATTATCTACTTATTTATTTATTTAGTATCTTTTAAAAAGAAAAAGGAAAGGAGTGGGGAATGTGAAGATAGAGGCAAGTGTGTTCTGATGCCTTTTGCCCCCATGGCTGCCAGAAGCCATGCAACTCCATGTTACCTTTACTGAATGGGTGCTCCATTCATTTGTAAAAAGGAAAATGCTCTCTATGTTACCTTTGAGAGAAAAGGAACATTGTAGAAATAAAGGTAATCTTCCAAATTGAATGATTTTGTAATCTCAGTGGAAAACAATTCTTTCAGAGGGACTATTTTAAACAAGTGAATAGGAAGGACACAACTTCATTTGCATTTCAGGATAGTATTGCTTTTGACTTTTATATAATTCCCTTAAGCATTAACTCTAAGAAAAATATATCAAATTGATAGGTGATTGACAAAAGGAAAGGGATAACTGTACCTCCCCTTGGAGTCTGACTCATAGGAAGCCAATCAAGGACAATATATACGTATGCATACAGAGGTCATAAAAATAGAAATGTATTCAGAATGATAAAAATGAGAGCAAATCTTTATCAAGTCCTCTGCTACCTTCCTGAAAAACAGGATAAATGGCAACACTTGCTTATTATTTAGGTAATCCTAATACTTAATAAAAATTGTGGAAGTTTCTCACATGAATATTAATTAAAAATTACATCTTAATTTTTTACTAGTAGATATTGCCCTGATTTGCCTTATAAAATATGAATGATGCCAGGCCCTGTTTGGACAAAGCATGATTGATGCTTGTACTGTTTCCTAAAGCCTGTAACTATAGGAAATAATTTATTAAGTGTAACACATGTCATAATGCTTTAAATTGGGAAATTTTTACATAAGTGGGTTAACCTTCAAATACCTATTAGGAGCACAATTAAATGGAAACATGAATTCTGTATTTCAGTATTTTTTTTAATGTATAAGATGGCTAGGAGCAAATTACAGTTGTATATGTGTATTAACTATATTTCCTGGAAATTTCATATTTATTACAATGTGCCACAATTGTGCCTAATTCAGCTTATGGTTGGGATTGCTAGTATTCAACTAAAGTCTGATTTCAAGGTCAATTGCAATGGTGGGTGCATACTCCACTTCACATGAATCTTCCATAAAATGGATCTAATCAACTCACTACTGTTTGCATTTTCTTGCACTGTGTCCTTCTTACCTTTTTAAAATTTTTAAATAGAAATTTGCCTTTTCTGCAATTCAGTTCAGCACTCCTCCCACTAAGACTATACTCACATACCAGAAGAGAGCTGATACCACACAGCTTTTTAAATAAAAATTTATGGGAGGATATTTAGGGGAAATGAAATTTTGCATTAGGTCCCAATAGACCTGACCAAACCAGAATAGAGTCACTGATGGGAAATGCCCCATAATAAAAAAAAGGGGGGGTATTTCTAGCAAACAATAAAAAGAGGCCTAGTTAATGCCATCTGGCATGGTAAGGAAGTCCTTTGTGCTTTAACTTATATAAGGGAAGAAATCAAAAGTACCCTGTTGCTAACCAATGTGCTTTTTTACACTGTACTTTTTTTTTGGGGGGGAGGGGTGTCTGTCTGTGTTCAAGCTACTTTACAAAAAACAATAGTTTTGCCACACTCAGTGAAATTCCTTTTTTTTTTGCACATTGGATATTGCCCAGTTCATGAATTGCTAATAAAATCCAATGAAGAATGAAGCTATGGCATTTGCAGGTAAATGGATAGAGTTGGAGAATACCATGATAAGTGAAATAAGCCAATCCCCCCAAAAACAAAGGCCAAATCTTTATTCAGTGAGTGGATGCTGATCCATAATGTGAGGGAGTGGTGGACAAGGGAAGAATGGAGGAATTTTAGGTTGGGCAGAGGGGAGTGAGTGGAGGTGAGGGGGTATGGGGTGGGAAAGATGGTGGAATGAGATGGACATTACTACCCTACGTACATGTATGATTTCAAGAATGGTGTGACTCTACACTGTGTACAACCAGAGAAATGAAAAGTTTTACTCCATTTATGTACAATAAGTTAGAGGGCATTCTGCTGTCATGTATAACTAATTAGAACAAATGATTTAAAAACATCCAGTTACATTTTTAATACTCAGATCTTTGTTTTCAGACATTTTTGTGAATTAGAAACATTAGAATATTGTTATCCCAATAAACTTGTCACTAAACTCCATGATGGGTTCAAGATAAGCAAATGGTTTTAGAGGAAAATGAAAAAGCAGATTTCTGTTGGTGATAAAATTATCAATAAAATCATAATAGTGCAAATGAAAAAAAGTTTTCAGTGACTTAAAATGATATTTATATTTTTGTGTATTTTCTATTTTTATTACTTTTTCTTTTAGAGAGAGAGAGAGACACACAGAGAGAGAGAGAGAGAGAGAATTTTTAATATTTATTTTTTAGTTGTCGGCAGACAAAACATCTTTGTTTGTATGTGGTGCTGAGGATAGAACCTGGGCGCAAGCATGCCAGGTGAGCTCGCTACCACTTGAGCCATATCCCCAGCCCCTCTTATTACTTTTAAGAGTCTCAGAACTTTTGTTCTAATTTGAGCACAAATTATTTTTTTTTCCATTCAACAGTTGAGATCGCTTGTTTCTTCATACTATGAAATGTAAAAGTTAATGAGGATATTTAACATTTTGACATGGCAGTATCCAGAGGTCAGTAAATTTTCTTCTAAAACATCAAGAGTCAAACCAGAAAAAAATTGTTTAAGGCGATTGTTAATTGTTACCAAATGTAAACAATTTGTAAAACAATTATTTATGAAGAATAATCATGTAAAATTAGCTGGGGTTTGTAGTCTTCTTGTCTAAAGTTATTGAACCCCACCCTCAATTCTTCCAGGTGTACTGGTGAGAACAACAATTTTTTAGAGTTCAAGTTTAAGGTAGACTGAGAGATTCAGCAACTTTGCAGACAAAGAGACAGGCTGGATTTTGGATGGAGGGAGAAAACCTGCTAGTTACAGTGGTAATTACAAGCAGTGAACATGATAGCAAAAGAGCAATGAAAACCCTCACTTAGCTCAGAAAACCTGATATTTCTGTCTCAATTAGGGCAATCAATAGAGAAGAGCATAAATGAAATAAATGAACAGATTGTAAATATGAGAGAACTGCACAAGGACAGGAGAAGCTCTGCACATATTTCTGCCAAGCTGGAAAATTGTGCATAGACACAGGGGACTGAGAAAACCCAGAGGAAAATCAAAGCTGAGAAATGGCTGAACTTTGAATATTTTCCCAAAACTACACACAGAACTTGAACAGGAGTTGTAAGTTTTACTGGCCTGATGTATGTGATCATTTCTTCTGTCCAAATCATTGACTCACTAGGAAGTCATTTGGAAATTATAATTACCCTTAGGAGCAAAATTTAAAGTAAAATATAATTCAAAAATATTTTAAGGAAGACATCATGATGAAGAAGATGATAAGGAGAATAACAATAATTTGAACAGAATGAGAAATAGCTAAACACCTTTGGGGAAAGTTTATGTATTTTTTAATTTTTTATTTATATATGACAGTGGATGCATTACAATTCATATTACACATATAGAGCACAAATTTTTCATATCACTGTATACAAAGTATATTCACAACAATTTGTGTCTTCATACATGTACTTTGTATAGTAATGATCATTACATTCCATTATCATTAATTACCCCATGTCCCCTCCCTTCCCTTCCCACCCCTCTGCCCTATCTAGAGTTCCACTATTCCTCCTATGCTCCCTCTCCCTACCTCACTACGAATCAGCCTCCTTATATCAAAAAAAAAAAAAAAAAAACATTTTGCATTTGCTTTTTTGGGGGATTGGCTAACTTCACTTAGCATTATTTTCTCTAACTCCATTCATTTACCTGCAAATGCAATGATTTTATTCTCTTTTATTGCTGAGTAATATTCCATTGTGTATATATGCCACATGTATTTTATCCATTCATCTACTGAAGGGCATCTAGGTTGGTTCCACAGTTTAGCTATTGTGAATTGAACTGCTATAAACATTGATGTGGCTGTGTCCCTGTAGTATGCTGTATTTAGGTCCTCTGGGTGAAGATCGAGGAGAGAGATTGCTAGATCAAATAGTAAATTTAGGCACAATAACAAAACATGAAATAAGTACAACTTAGAAGGTTCCAGTTGTAAAATAAGAAATCAGAATTGCCATAAGATATTGACAAAATATCCAGAGTCATAAACAGAAATATGAATGTGTTATCCATGTTCAGGAAAAGAAAAAAAAGCAGACAATAGCAACTGATTCTAGGTAGGCCCAAATATTGGACTTAGCAATTGATAGGTTTATGTCACCTATTGTAAATATTTCTTTAAAAATTAACCAATTTATAATGAATTAAGGTATAAATATAATAACAATGACTCACAAAGTAAAGAATTTCAATAAGAAATTAAAAAGTATGAAAAAATCAAATAGCAAATTCTAAGGTTGAAATGTACAATTATTTAAATTAAAAAAATTAAGTAGATGGGGACAGTTGACATTAAAAGAAGTCAAAGAGTCATTTTTTACCTGCATAATAGTCCCCTCTCCTAGTATAACTGGAGAGTCATGAAGGTATACTGGGTTCCCTAGTTACTATATCAGCTCAGAACCTATTTATGTTATTAAATCTCTGGACATTCTCTTTTACCCAGTTGAAGGCTTACCCTGACCTATTTCTAAACGTCAGTTTCCTTTCTTAATTTGCAGCTTCCTTTTTCAAGGAATCTGGGCCTATGAACTAGATTAGAAGTAAGCACTGGTTGAGGAATTACACACTATTTTAGTGTATATCCATCTCAACTTTAGCAACACCAAAACCTGTTAGTCACTGTCACACATAACTATGAATATATACACCAATCACCATTTTGGACTTAATGCCTATTATACCAATTAGGTTCACTTTGTTACTGATGGCTAAATTATAGAGATGCTAGAGATTACCTCCTACTTTTCACCCCATGATTTAGTGTAGGCAACTATAGCCTACAAAGGTTAGTTTTCATTGAAAATTTCAAAAATTCCAATTTCTCTACTTCATCTATTAGTACATTCCATACTGGATTTCTAATGAAATATAGTCTTAGCCTTCACAAGTGCATTTTTGGGTCTTACATATAAAATACTTCTAATGTTCTTATTTTGTTTTTATATTTCTTATACATCCTATAATTTACCAGTTTTCTCAGTTACTGTAGGCCATTATCCCTCTGAGGTTTTGAAGAATCATCTAAGCAAAATTTTGGAACCAATTTAAGTCCTGATGCCAGAACACTTAATTCTGCATCACATTTGCATGCTCCTACGCTTATAAAATTTCTTCTATCAAGTCTCAAATTCTTTGTTCCTTGCTTGAAAACTTCATGTTCCATTTCTAGTTGTGTTTGCCTACAGTTACACACTTGCCAGGTCCTCAAATTCCTTTAGTATGTAAGCTAAGAGAGTTTGGGCTCTGCAAAGATGTTGGTCTCACAAGCAAGTAGAAAACCTAAGGGCAGAAAACTAAAGAGAACAAAAACCATCTTGTGATGTTATGCTTTGGGGAGAAAAGAGACTATTTTACTCATGTAAGGTGAAGCTGATTTTTCTCCTAGTCTTAAAGACTCAGATTTGGGGAACACATGATTCAGATTCATAGAGTCCATTGTTTTTATCCTAGATCTCAGGAATCTAATTTGCATTATATTAGAGACATGACTTAGACATTTAATTTTTTTTCAAGTTTCTTTTAGCTTTGATATACTGGGTTCAATGTTGAGCCACCTGGCCTTTTTTGCATGAGATGAATGTTTCCCTCAGAAATGCCAGTTTTCACAGAATGTCTTGCCTTAGCAGTTGGCTTCCCTAACCATCACATTCTTTCCCATGACCCATTAATGCAGTTATAAGAACCATACGATCAACAGTCCTATGAGTACCATTCATATCATATCATCTAATCACCACAGTTACCTATCATAATGCTTCACCTGTCACCTGCAACTCATCATAATTAACCTCAGACAAAAAGCATAATCATATGCTACCACCGCATATTAGGGCTTATTACAACATCACAAATCACCAGGAATTAAGTCTTTATTGCTGTCAGATCAGAGAGCGAATTAGCTCCAATCTTCTGCTAGAGCCACCCATATCACAGGTACTGAGTGAGATCTCCCATTATTATTAACAAGCAAGGGAAAGAATGAGAGGCACAGAGTGAAAGAATTATGTGAGGCATTATCAGTTGCTCTTGTTCATCAGCTATTAAAGATCTAAAAGTATACAAAATATATACCTGAATCAGTTATCAATTAAAATGTTATATTTCATATGTGTATTTAAGAAGACAACTTGAGATATGTTTCATATTATAATGCCAACTGAGTAAAAATGCACATGAAATTTTATATATATTCGATATATATGAACATATTAGCAACTATTTTCTAAAAGAATTACTTCATTGTCTCATCATTACTGATGCCCTTTTTTACCTTATTCTTTCACTAAATTAGGAACATTTGGTGATTCAAAAGATGATATAAAATAATATTTACAGATAAAGGTCTTTGAAACTGGGATTTTGAATTGATATCAATAAGTATTTTGACTGAATATAGCTGAAACCTGAAAAAAATCCTACATAAATGTTATGCAGTCAGGAGTGAGTGTTGGAATGAAGTAAGTTCCTCTCCTCAGACTTGATTTACTTGTTTTTCTGAGTTAAGGGGAAGTCGCTATGGAATGGCAGAAGGGAGACAAATTATGAGAACATGCAAAGAAGATATATAGGTAGAATCATCACCACAATTCTGCAAGGAAGATATCTATTCTCAGTGTAATGGTCAAATTTTTGTTTTTATGATCATAATGTAGATGGTTGGTGGCTTTTCAGTCCAGAATTGTAGGTGGTAGAATATCAAGGATGTTATGACACATGTCATATTGCATCTGCCATTAAAAGAGGGTATAGGGCTCGGATTGTGGCTCAGTGTTACGGTGCTTGCCTAGCATGTGTGAGACACTGGGGTTGATACTCAGTACCACATAAAAAGTTAAATAAGTAAAATAAAGTTATTGTGTCCATGTACAACTAAAAAACTAAAAATACTAAGAAACAAATAGGGCATCAATTATTAGCACCATTTCTACATTGCCACAACCAGGCAATATCATAGTAAGGATTACTAGAGCACCATTTTCCAGGTAGCTGGGGCTGTTTCACAGAAGTTCCCTTTAATTGGAAGTGAGAAGCAATGTGCTCTTTTTCCTCATTCAGTTTAAAACAACATGGGCATGATTCTGAAAGATATTGCAAACTTAAAAATGTCTTTATCATAAAATAACATCTGAGATAGAGGCACTTACATCTTATCAATTGCCAAAGGAGATCATGAAACACTCCAATATTCCCACCAAAGCCTAGACAATTTGGAGGGCTAAAAGATTTCTTAGCAGGCTAGTAGAGGCCAGCCAACAGAGATAGAAAGAATCTTAAATCAATTCAGCTTTCCCAAAAGGGACCAAGTGGCAAGACTGAAATAAGTATATCATTTTCTCTGTGGTAAGGCAGAATAGAAGCTAGAGTTACAAGTGAAAGTCTGTTACAAAAAAAATAAAAAGAAAGAAAGCTACAATTATTTCACACTTGAGTTGATATGAATGTCAAATTCACATTTGCTACATTTAGGAAGATGTCATCTATGGAAAAACATTTGCATGTTAAGATATATGCAAAACTACAATTAAAATAAAAAGATTGCATTTATTTTCCAAAATTCCTAAATGCAAATATATGTTGTACTATCAAAAGAGCCTTTGTGAAGGACTCTGGATATAATTTTTATTATTTTTTCTCAAGTATTAAAATACCTAAGGAATTCAAAATGACTATAGACTTTGTGCTAGTTATTTTGGTTCTCCATAAAATATCTAACATTTAGGGCACAAATAAGTTTAACTTTACACAGTTTTAGAGCATAAAGTCATGTGAAATTTACTAAGCCAGGCCATGGAAGTCCCCATAGGCATGATGAATTTTAGAATGATATAATTCTTAATGAATTATATTTCCACTTAACAAAGTTTTAATAAGGAATTCCTCTTGCCTGCATTGTTATTAATTCTCTCATCTGAATTGCCTTGGGCATGTCTGCCATAAAATTGTTCAACATAATATTTCTTTCTATGTCAATCATACAGCACATATAATCTTCCAACCGTGAATAAGACAAACTTCATTTTCTTTAAAACACATACTCTGCTTTCAGAAAACATTTACATTACAAATAAAGATGTGCTGAAAGAAAACTCTGACTCATATTTAATGGAGTAATAGAATTGTGACCACAGATGATTTATCATATAGTAATTTCTGGGCTTTCTTAAGAATAAAAATAGGTAAACTCTACGTTTTTCACATTTGTTCTCCCTTTTGAGCATACATTTAATTTTAATTTAGCTACCAACACCTCTATGAAAGTATTTGCAGGACTTCTTTTTACAAAGGTGACTAAAATAGGTTACCGAGTATTGTAAAGTATGCCACCAATAACAAAAGTGATAATGGGAGGGCAATTCAGGAATTGCTTTAATTATCTATTTTCTAAGGCTTCTATCATGCTTTAAAATTTAATTTTTGAAACCAAGTATAATTCGAGGGCTCAGTATGGCACTGTGGTTGCTTTGTGTGGTTTTCTTGTTCTCTATCATGTTTCCTTCTGTGACTATTATAAATATTCATCCATCTCCTACAAGTACTTATTTGGCCCTAATTGCGGCAAGACATTCTAGTTTCTGTGATATTCCCAACTTTAGTTGCTATCCTAGAATAGTCCTTAAAAAAATAATAGCAACTGGAGCAGAGATGACTCTTGACAAATATTTCTACTGAATGAACCGAGGTACAAGTTGTGATGAGAGTTATAGACATCAGTGAAGATTTTCTTGGGGAAGTGACATCTAAATTGAGATATGAGGATTGAATAGGAATTTCTAGATTGAGGGAGAACATTGGACATGAAAAAGTTTCATACTAAAAGTATGTTTGAAGGTGCTAGACGAAAATGACAATTATATGTTCAGGAAATTCAACAAAGATCCGCAAGTCCAGGAAAAGAAAAAGAAAAAAAAAAAAAGAGCAGGAGAGACAGTGACAATAGCTAAATGGAAGGATGTAGAAATGTATCTTTTGGGGCAAGGGTGAATTGGGGACTGTTTCTCTGCCTTTTAGAATCTGAGGCTTCCCTTTTAGAGTAGTCCATCAAATGAACTTCTTCCATTTATTGTTAAAATATTCCACATCCTTCTAGACTGCTTTGTCTTCTTTGTTTTATAGCATGTTTGGTAATTTTTGTAGCTTGTATGTGAACATGATTTTCTGCAGATGCAGTCACTATTCTTTCCAATATGACCCAAGATTCTTGACTCTGAATAATGTGCCTTTACATCTACAACTAAACCTTTCTTAAGGCTTTTTGGATTATGAAAAAAAAAAGAAATGTATCAGATCATGCAAAGTTTGTGGTCCATGAAATATGCATATTAACCTAAAATCAATGAAAAGTCCTTAAAGACATGTAATCAGGAAACGTTTACTTATTCAAGTTTGAATTTTTCAAATAGATTCTGTTTTGTTTGGCTATTGGAAAATCTAGACCTATTAGCAAACAGTTGTAGATAGGTCTGGTGATTTAGAAAATGATGTTGCCAGTGAAAGAGAAATTAGATAGATAAATTTAGAGCTTTTTAAAAGAAACAAAAATAACAATCTTTGATTGGGTGTTAGAAGTAATAAGAGGGACAAACCAAGTATAAAACAGTAAGACATTCTTCTTGTTTCTGAACTTTTAGTTCATTCAGTTCTGAAATTTTTTCTGTTTGTGGGAGACATGTACTAGACATGTAGAAGAGACAACTGAGCCTACTGACTTGAAGCTTTTGAAAGACCTGAGTTTCTGATGTAAATTTGGAAGCTCTAAGCTTATTCACAGGTAGGAGGCATTTCCATAATGATGAAATCAAGGGTAAGGTCAGAAATGTAGTGCATAGCACACAGTGGAGCAGAAAGCTCTTTGCACTTGCTCAGAGCCTCTTCTGTTAATGGAAGGACAGGCAGCCTCAGAGTTAGAAAGAGATTTTTTTAGTTTGATTAAGACAGAACTCTGGAGTCATTTTGCTAATGGGTTTTGAAGAAAGATAATGCTGAGCTAAAGATGGAACTTTCAAAATCTCAAAAAAAAATTATTGATAATCCCTATATTGATTTCTGATGCTAATTCCTGAATATCACAATCAAGACTTTTAAACACCATTTTTTATTATTAGTGATGAAGAAGTCAAATAATTAAGAAATCAGCATACAAGATGCATCACATATTTGAATATCGAAGTAGTTCATCAAAAGTTTTAACTCAACTAGCATTTCCTAAAAGAATTCTCTGCAATATCTGAGCTTAAAATGGAGTCTCTCTCACAGACTCCTTTCATATTCTCTGCTGGCCATTTTTATAGTATTTCTTACTCTGGTTCTAATTTCTTCTATTGATGTTGAATATTCCTAGACTATGTAAAGGCAGGGCTTTTTTCTTTGCATTGAGAATATCTGACCAAATGCCTGACACATGGTAAGCATTTATGAAGTTAATTAAATTTAGCCAGAGATATCTTGTATGTTCTCAATGCCTATTGAATCAGGTAGCCATCATCATAGATGTGTCTTAAAATATCCTTTTATTTGTTTTCTAAAATTTTTCTTTTTAATCTTTTAATTTTTTATCTATTATAACCATTTCCTAAAACTTTAATAAATTATTGCTTCTTGGGGCCTTTAAGGTTTTTCAGTTAATGTAAATCACTCCAGGAAGAAAAACATTCCAGGAAGAAAAATTATATATATTTGTATTTCAAGGGGACTGGTAAAGTCGTATTTTGTGAATAAGATGAGGTAGTCTTGTAATGAAGGAGAACAAGTAAAGAGGATGGAAACTCCGAGGTAGAAGCAACATTTCTTTTCAATCTGTGAGGGAGGATAAAAATGCTCTATCTGACAGAGCAATGAAAGCTGTTACCCAATTTTATATAGGCATTTCATTTAGAGAAAGTCTTTACTGGAAAGCAGAATATTCCCAATTATTAATCTCTCTAAACCTTGCTGTCTACTATAGTAGTGCTGACAACATTAGGGAATATGAATAAAATAATCCATAAAAGACACCAAGATAGTGAGCACTCAAAAAATGTTAGCTACTATTAGCATTCACTAATATTTTTACTATCATTTATGTAATTACAAAAGAGAGCATTCTATGTATTTCTTTTAATATCAGCCATGAAGGTTAGAATTATGGAAGAATAATTGAAAATTCTATGGTAGCAAAAATAGAAGTTATGACATTCTACTGAGCTGTCCTCCCATGGAATTTTGTATGATGAGTAATGTCCTTTGTTGTTGCCATTATGATCATCACTAGGGGCTGGGATGAATTTCCAGTGAAACTTCCAAGGACACTAGCTTGATTCTTACTCCAAATGCCCTTGTAAAAAGTCGGATTACACATAGTCAAACTGTTTTAGTCAGCATCTTTTGCTGCTGCGACTAAAAGACCTGACAAGAACAACATTAGAGGAGGAAAGTGTATTTAGGGGCTCACAATTTCAAAGGTCTCAGTCCATAGACAGATGGCTCCATTCCTTAGGGTTCAAGGTGAGGCCAGAATACATGAAGGAAGAATGTGGTGGAGGGAAAGGGTCACATGATGATCAGAAAGCAGAGAGAGACTTCATTCTTCAAATACAAGATATATACCCCAAAGGCATGTCCCCAATGACCTATGTCTTCCAGCCACACCCTATGTGAGTTATCACTCAAGATATTCCTATCAGGGGTTAATTCACTGATTGGGGTAAGCCTTTCATAACCCATTTCTTATCTAAACATTCTTGCATTGTCTTACACTTGAGCTTCTGGGGAACACCTCATATCCAAACCATAACACAAGCAACCTCATTACATTTGTGGCAACCTGAGAGCATTTTTTTTTTTCCTGTGGTAAAGGCAAAAGTAACTTATCATATTCCAGTTTCAGTTTAATTTACTTATTTGAATTTCCTCATCAGCAAGCACCATTTAATCCTGTTTGTTTATGGCTACTTTTCCAAATTTTTGAAATTATTTTGAACTCTAATATAGTACTGTCATCCAAAGTGTTACCCATTTCACCCAACTTGATATAATCAACACTTTGTAAGCTTATGCTTTTCTCAGAATCTTGTTAAGCCAAAGAAGAAGGTGAGAAAACTGAAAAAGATTCCTGAATGTAAGACAGATTTATGATCATAAAGTGTAAAAAAAATTCTTCAAAGCTGTCTTTAAAAAAATCAGTTTCCTTTAGACTAAGGAAGCATTACCCTCATGGTATTGTGCAGTATCTTATTTTGCCCAGCAAAACCATGTATAGTCAAGTAAATACCTACATTCAATTATAAATATTTTAAAGGTTGGTCCAATTTATTTATTAATATTTTAAAATCCAACCTTTTATATCTACAAATATATAAACGTGTTTTAATTTAGCTTTTAAAGAAGGTATGCATGTGCAAATACACACACAAATATATATATATGTATATGTATACATATATATATGGTATTTCCTTCTTATCTCTCTTTTTTGGATTAATTTCCTCAGAGAAAGGAAAATGGAATGGAAGAATACATCAGCTTGGACTCAAACAACGCTTACCTTCAAATATTGGCTTTGGCCTTTATTAGCTGAATGACCTTTATCGAATTATCTAACCTCTCTTATCTTCAGTTTCTTTCATTATCCACAATGTGGAGATAATACTTTCTTGTTCAATTTTCTGAAAAATTAATTAGTCTCTTAATAGTTCCCAGTGCAAAATAAGGACTAGTACATGGAAAGCATAATTTTTTTTTGAAAAATAAAACTTATGAAGAATTTGGATAAGTATGCCATTTGTCACCAATACAATGTCATAGTCTTATAAAAGTGAGTACTAGTAGAGTAGAGGAAGGGGAAACCAGGAGGGAGGAGAACAGGGAAAGGGAAAGAACTGGGGACTAAAGTGGAAAATTTATATTCTATGCTTATATGATTATGCCAAAATGCATCCAATAATATGTACAACTATAGTGAACTAATAAAAAAAATACTGATCACAATATTTTTCCATTAATACATGAGAATATTCAAAATGAAGAAGATGAATAAATCTAAAGTTGGAATACAATATTTTTCTCCTTTTTTTCATCAATAATCATTATTTTTGTTATTGACATAGCAGGCGATTGTCATTATGGTATGGTTTTGGAAAAAAAATAATTGTTTTTCTGCCAATAAAACTTTTTTTCCTTTAACTAAAATTTTCTTCCATGGAATCATTGGGATTAAGCATTTCCTCAGATATAGTTTATTATGTAAAATAAATAAAACACCAAGTGGTTATGATCTATGATACTATTAATACAGAAATTACTTCAACAGATTTTTTGAATGTTTCTGAGAGCAGACAAATCATGGAGAGTAGTTAAAGGATTTTTGTTTTTTGTAGGAAGAGGCATTTATATTCACACTCATTAACTGTGCTCCACAATGATGAATCAGCCCTATGGCTTAAAGAAAAGTACTAACAGGGTAGATTGTATCCTTCATTTCCATGTACATAAAACCTCCAGATGACCTTGCTAATTATAATGAGATACTGATAAGACTTACATAAGTTTCCAATTACACCAACAAACTAGAATCATACATCATAATGACAGAACCACAGATTAGGTGCTTTTAGCCAAGTACATTTTTTTTTCTTTTTTTCTGATGGGAACCCAGGGCTTTGTGTATGCTAGACAAGCACCCTTCCACAGAGCTACATTCCCACCCTGGCCATGTAAATCTAAAAAAAAAAAAAAAAAAATTGAGTAGAAATATCAGATTTCAAAATATAAAAATGAAATTTGCAGAAAATCCTATGTAAGAAGTAAAATACTGACCTAATGACTAATTTACTTAACTGAAGAAATGTATAAATAAATACATTTGTTATACCCTAAGTCCTGAAAAAGAAAAGTTGTTAAATAAAGTCCTACAAACTTGACCTATAAGATATAGCAGCTTTTTAAATCTATTAAGATTACTGAATGTGTAAGATGAGGATAAATTAATATAATTTTCTTGTGTTGTTAGGAAAAACTAGGGAAGACATAAGAATTAATATTAGAATAATAATTAGAAAAAAGTGAATATGTTAAAAGAGCTAATTTAAATCCAAGGTGATAGCCCCTTTAAAACTAATTTCTACATAAAAGCAAATACAAGTTTTAAAAAGAATATTATTATACCTGTATTTGTAAAATGATTATTTAATTCTTCTAAAATATCCACTTTTTAGTGTTATTTAATATTTTTAAAAAATTTAGTTGTAGATGGACACAATACCTTTATTTTATCTATTTATTTTTATATGGTACTCAGCATCAAACCCAGTGCCTCATATGTGCAAGACAAGCACTCTGCCACTGAGCCATAATCCCAACCCTGTTGTTTAACATTGTTAATATTAATAAATCATGAATTAGCAAAATATAAAAAAAGTATCTAGTACTCCTTTGCCTATAAAAAGACATGTGGATATCATTGTAAATAAATATGACAAAGCTATCCTTGCAAAAACTTTCTCTTTTGGATTATTTACTTAGGATAAACTTATCAAAAGTAGAGGTGTAAGTCAAAGTTATATTCAATAGTAAAGTTTTACTTTATGTTGCTAAATACCTCTGAAAAAGTCATGAATTGATGTAGCTTCCCAAGCAGGGGTTTAACTATGCTTTATAAAATTCAACTCATTCTTGATTCTTAGAAAATATTTCTTTGTTTAGATATTTTTTTAAAATCATCTACATCTATAATTTTTGCCTTTCTCCTGGCCTCTTTGTTACTATTTATCCTTGAATCTCTTCTTCTTGAAGGGATATCCTCTTTGAGATATCCATCTTGGAGATCCTAGTTCTTCCCTTTTAGACTTGGTGAAAGTATTATCTTTATTGAAAATCTCCACATCTTCTCCTTACACTTAAATCTGAATTTGAATCATCATTTGATTAATGAAATAGTGTAAATTATTGAGACTCTTTCATCTCTGTCATATTTTACTTCTTAATGATAGTTGGTTTTCTTACTACTTCTCTTCACTTGAAATGTTTCTAGTCTGTGATATCTTTATTCCCATAGTTTAAGAAGAGATGAGAGGGATATGTTTGTCAAAATTGTGAAAAGCTCTAATCATTAATATTTTGAGTTTTACTAACAACAATTACTTCATATATTGAAATATTAAATATCCAACCATATATATATATATATGGATATATATATATATATATATATCCATTTGCAAATTGCATATTCTGAAATGTTACAACATCAACGTTCCTGCAACTGCATGGTGAGAAAAACTAATAATCCTTGCTATATTAAATAGTGCCCTATAAAGGACTGTTATCAAATAAGGTTATGGAATGCTGAGTAAAACAACTAAGAGTAGATTTCTTTTTCTTCCGTATTGAGCTGAGCCTTTAATATGCAGACATCCAATTTACTATTCTGCTATCCTTTTACTAAACTAATTTGAAATTGCAACCCCTATTGCATGAAACTCATTGTAATTATGTAGTTAGTAATGTTTTGCAAACACTGATCTGAAATAAAGAAGAAGTTGTGTATACATGAGTTCATATCCTCATCTAGTCTTGTTTTTCTGGCTCTGTGATCTCTGAAAATTATACATAACTGCTTAAAATTTCAAGTTAGCTATCTCTAAATGGAGGCTAATAAAATATAGCTTAAAAGACTACTTTGAGAGTTCAATTTGTCAATATAATGAGCTGTGGATATTGTTACAGTCCAAAATATTAGTCTCTCTTCATCTATCTCCTCTTTAGTCTATGAAATGAAAATCACTTAAAATGGAGTTAACATTTGAGAAATTTGATAATGAATAAGTAATTCATAAGTTCTCTTTGCTCCTTTTTAAGATATATATGCTGCTACTTAAAGAAAGGAAAATATATAGTAAATTATATGACAGAATAAATTTTAAATAATGTGATCATCCTTTTTCTAGAATGCTGAACATTTCACCTTTGATTTATTAAATAATTTCTTTGGTGCAATAGTTTGTGTATACACTTCAGTGGATACCAAGATAAGTCAGAAGCAAAATGTCAGGAACAAGGAACCTCAGAGATGTTAGGAATAATAATCAAATACCAATATAAAAATGAAAATATCAATACCATGGAAAAGAAGAATAAAGAGTGTTAGAGAACCACAGAGACTGAATTTGTGTATGCTTGCTATTTACATAAGTATTTCAGATCTAGAAGCAGAATAAAGAGGAATGGAGAAACATGGATCACTACCAGTCTCACTTCCAGGCCACACTGCCATGCTCTTCCCTGCTACCAATGTAGTGATTTTCAAAGCTGCTTTTTGAAAGGCAGAATTTCTTATGGAAAACAATCTTTTCACTAGATGAAAGGCAGTGTTGATCTAACTAAAACAACAGAATGCCTGTACAGTTATGCCCGCTTGCCTTCCCACCTTCAGGAAAATGTGTCAGAGAATAAAGTTAACACTCTGTAGCACTCAAGGTACTTTCAAATCATTCTGCAGTCTATTCATTTAGGTTTATCTTTACACCTCTCTCCTCCTGCCACATAGCTTTTTGAAAACAGCCATATCAAAAATTAAATGACATACAATAAAGTATGCATATTTTATGTATTTGATATATTTCATGTTTGCATATGTATATGTGTGTGTATATGTAACACAAATATAACATACATATGTGGGTATATTTATATATAATACCTACTTAAACTTTTTAAAATCAGGATTATAAACATAATCAACAATCCCATAAGTTTTCCTCTATCTTCATTTTCTACCTTGCCATCTCCAGATAATCACTAGTCTATTTCCAGTCCCAATATATTGTCTTTTACTAAAATTTCATATAAATGCTATCATAGAGCATACAGTCAACTCTAAGCTGTTTTGTCAAACAATTGTTTTGAAATTCATCATGGTCTTACAAATTTACTTCTTGCTGGACCCAGTGGCACACTCCTTAATCCCAGTGACTCAGAAAGCTTAGAGAGGAAGATCCAAGTTCAAAGCCAGCCTCAGCAATTTAGAGAGGCCCAAACAACTTAGTGAGACCCTGTCTCAAAATAAAAAATAAAAGGGACTGGGGGTGTGGCTCAATGGTTAAGCACCCTGAGTCAATCACAGATACCAAAAAACAAAAAATTAATTCTTCCATTGCTGAGTAGTAATCCAATGTATAGATCTATCATATTTTGCTTCTATATTCATCTGCTAATAGTATTTGAGTTATCTAGGTTATTGTTTATTAAAACAAACATATTTGTGTCTTTATATTGAAAATTGATTTTTGTTTAAGAGAAAAGTCATTCTTTTTATTATTCTCTCTGTTCTCTTTTTCCTTTTGTCATTTTCTGATTTTATTGGATTACTTTTTATCCCCAAATATGCTTTTGTTGGCTTTTGATTTGTAACTCTGTTGCATAATTTTAATGGTTGTTTTATAATATGATATATTTTATATCTGAGTCTATCTTTAAATGTTTTTATACCATCTTATATAAGATGTAAGAACTTCATATCAGCATACTTTGATTATTCTTCTATCTGCCTTTGTGCTCTTTCTGTTACACATTTATTCATATATATATAATATATATATAATATATATTATATATATATAAAGTACCTATACACTTTCCTCATGTTTGCTTGACTCAATTACTACTTAAATGAATTTTAGCAATAATAAAATCATTTAGAAATGGTATTATAATTTCCAGCACATTTCATGTTTTATATAGATTAAGAATTACCTTTGTGATAAGTTTTCCTCAGCTTGAAGGATATTCTTTTATATTTCTTGCTGAGCAGGCTTGTGAGTGGTGAATTCTTCCAGCTTTAGCAGTTGGAAAGGCCATTTCTACTCTCCATGATGCAAAATAGAACTTAGACTGTCAGGAATTTTAGAAGGTTTTTTTTGTTTGTTTGTTTTTGTTTTTTCTGTTCTGGATTTTGAACCCAGGGTGCTCAAACTTTTATTTTTTATTTTGAGACCAACTCACTAAGTTGCCTAGGCTGAGCTCAAGCTTGAGATCCTCTGACTTCTCAAATCACTAGAATAACAGACATGTGTCACTATGCCTGGCTTTTTCTATATACACACACACACATACACACACACACACATACCTATGTGTGTGTGTGTGAGTGTGTGTGTATGATTAGTTTGTATTTTTTTAAATTTTTACATTTGTTTTAATTAATTATACATGACAGTAGAATGCATTTATGCACTTTGCTATATCATATGTACATGGGATATAATTTCTCATTTTTCTGAGTGTACATGTTGCAGAATCATATTGGCCACACAGTCATATATATACATACAGTAATAATGTCTGTTTCATTCTACTATCTTTCCTATCCCCATATCCCTTCCCCTTCCCTCCCTTTACTTCCCTCTACCTAATCTAAGGTGATGCTATTCTTTCCTAGTGCCCCCCCACCTTATTGTGAATTAGTATCCACATATTAGAGAAAACATTCGGCTTTTGGTTTTGTGGGATGGGCTTATTTCACTTAGCATGATCTTCTTCAACTTTAACCATTTACTGGCAAATTCCATAATTTTACTCTTCTTTAAAACTGAGTAATATTTCATTGAGTATATCCACATTTTCTTTATCCATTCATCTATTGAGGAATACCTAGGTTAGTTCCATAGTTTAGCTATTGTGAATTGAGCTGTATAAACACAGATGTGGCTGTGACACTATAGTATGCTGATTTTTTGGACCTTTGGATATAAACCAAGGAGTAAGGATACCTGGATCAAAAGTTGGTTCCATTTCCAATTTTCTGAGGAATCTCCATATTGCTTTCCATGGTGGTGGCACCAATTTGTAGTCCTACCAGCAATGAATGAGTGTACCTTTTATTATTACCTGTATTCTTTAAAAAAAAAAACACACATATTTTTTAAGTTGTCGATGGATCTTGTATTTTTATTTATTTATTTATTTATTTTTCCATGGTGCTGAAGATTGAACCCAGGGCCTCACACATGCCAGGCAAGCGCTCTACCACTGAGCCACAACTCCTCCAGCCCAATTACCTGTATTCTTGATGATTGCCATTCGGACAAGAGTGAGATGAAATCTTAGTTTTGATTTGCATTTTTCTAATTGCTAGAGATGTTGAACACTTTTTCATATATTTGTTGATCAATTGTATTTCTTCTTCTGTGAAGTGTCTGTTCAGTTCCTTAGCCCATTTATTGATTGGGTTATTTTTTTTTGGTGTTAATTTTTTAAGTTCTTTATATGTCCTAGAGATTAATAGTTTATGGAAGGTGGATGTGGTAAAGATTTTCTCCCAATCTGTAGGCTCTCTCATCAGTTTATTAGTTGTTTCCTTTGCTGAGAAAAAGCTTTTTTAATTTGAGTCTATCCCACTTATTAATTCTTGATTTTACTTCTTGAGCTTTAGGAGTCTTCTTAAATAAGTCAGATCCTAGGCTTATGTGGTAAAGATTTGGGCCTATTCTTTCTTCTATTAGGCTCAAGGTCTCTGTTCTAGTTCCTACGTCTTTGATCCACTTTGAGTTGATGTTTTTTTGCAGGGAGAGATAGAGGTTTAATTTTATTTTGCTACATATGGATTTCCAGTTTTGCCAGCATCATTTATTGAATAGAATTTCTCCAGTGAATGCTTTTGGCAACTTTGTCTAGTATGACATAATGACATAACCACACTTATGTGTGTTTGTCTCTGTGTCCTCCATTTTTGTACCCTTGGTCTATATGTCTGTTTTGGTGCCAACACTATGCCATTTTAATTACCATAGTTCTATAGTATAGTTGTATTTAACTTTTAAATGCCTAAAAGCATTGCTCCACTGTCTTCTAGCTCACAATGTCCTGGATGTATTTTCTAATCCTCAGCTTTGTTCCTTTTAAATAAATGTGTCTTTTTTTCTCTTTTAAAATTTCCTGTTGTTCATGGCTTCAAGCAATTGGATTGTGATGGGACTTTCTATATTTTACTTCTTTTTTTTCCTAGTTTACTTCTTGTTTCTTGTAAATTGGGTTGATAGAACTTCCTGAATGTGTGCTTTTATAGTTTTTATTAAATTTGGAATTTTTCAGTCTTTTTTTTCTACAAACATATTTTTAGTTTTCCTCTACACTTACCAGGTGTGATGCTTAACATCATCCCACAGCTTACATAAATCTCTTTGCTCTTAGTGCTTATTCTGAATGGACTCTGGTGGTATGTCTTCAAGTTCATTGCACTTTCCTTCTGTTGTTTATTCAGGTATCTCTGAATATACATTTTTCACTTAAGATATTATGGTTTTCAGATCCAAAATTTGGGTGTCATTTTTTTTATATCTTTCATTCTTTACTTAACATATTGAATTTTTCTTCTAGCTTCTAGAACATGTTGTAAAGGTAAAATTTCTAAGCTGATTCTAAGCTGCAAGAGTCTGAGTTAAAGTGTAAAAGATTGGGCATTGTAAAGTTTCTAAATTGAAAGGCTTGGGCTAAAAATAATAATAATAGGCCAGGTATTGTTAAAATTCCTCTGCTACCCCCAGAACCTGTAATCTCTGTAGCTGTTAGAACAATACCTGAACTGCCCAGTAAAATATTTCCATTGATTCCCTGGTTGTTTATTAGCTAAGGGCTCCAAATAGCTCAGACGTAGGCATTGCAGGACCTAAACCAATCAGTTTGAATGTGTACCCCACTTAGGAGCACCAATCACCCCTGTCCAATCTGTTCCCGCCAATGTATGCACTAATCATGGCTCAGGGTTGTTGTTCAATTTTCCCGCACCTAAAGATGATTTGTTCTGATGTATGCAAAGCCCCCCACCCTCTCCAAAAAGTGTACTTAAGCTCTGCTTGACCTCTGCTCTGGGCTCTGGGCTGCTCTCCCTTCCTGAGTGAGCCTTGAGCCCCAGCATGCTGGTTCAATAAAACTTCCCCCTGCAATTGCATGAAGCTGGTCTCTTGTGTGGTCTCTCCCTCCGACGCTCCGCCGGACCCTTACAATGTGAAATTGTTACAATAAATACATTGATGTTTTTGCCACTAATCTATATAAATTCTGGGAAATATTCAATTGATAGACTTTCTTTTTTCTATTTCTGTTTTTCTTTGCATGTCTCTTAATTTTTTTCAGATGTCAGTATTTTCAATTTACCTTGATGTGCACTGGATATTTTGGGTTGTGTGTGTATGTATGTTAATTTTTGATCCTTATTCTAGAATGTAAGTGCCAGAGATGGTGACTTCTAATTTCTCAGGTGTTCTTTCTCCTTAGGCTCAGACCATTTCCTCACAGTCATGTAGTGGGCATTTGTGTGCTCGAACTCTCACGACACTCTAGAAAATTCTCAATATTTTGCTGTATAGGCAATTCCCTCCTCTGTTAGACAGTCTCCTAAGAACCCTAGCCTTCTTGATCTCACCATACTCAGCTTCATCCCCCTTTAAACATGGAGCCAAAGTGAACTATCTGCACATTGTATATTAGTGCAATAATAGTTCTCCCCACATTAGTATTACATCTGTAAGTCATTAGTGTCCTTCACTATATCATGTCCAATGTTTGAAGTACTTCTTTTTCTTCATATATAAGATTTTTAGTTTTTTCAGACTAGAGGATAATTTGTGTTCTTGTGAATCCATTTTGCCCTCAAGCACAGGTCTTCTTTATAACTTAAGATATAGTCAAAAGAAACTCCTAACTCATTTCTACAATATAATGTGGATCTGTATATATTCATGGCCCTTGTAGATTCCAGTTTTGTATAAGTTCTTAATGTATTCCCTACTTAATAAATTTCAACTTAATTTCCAAACTACACTTCCCCCCTCCCTCTGGTTAGTTTTTCTAGGTCTTCTCAAGCATTGTTATTTGTTTTTTATTTTTTGTTCTTGTTCATGGAACACTTTAATTATTACTTCATCATAGCCCCAAGAGCAGTTTTATATATTTTTTAATTCATCTAAATGATGTTCTACTACCTTGCATATTCAGACTATGGTATGAATCCTGGCTAAGAACCCAGTAAAATTTGTTAAATAAATAATACTTCCATGTATTGTTTCTCTCCTCTGTGATCAGAAGTATGGATATTTAGCATAAGGAGCAACTGGATCATGAAACAGACACAATTATGATGGCAAATAACTTTTTTAGAAAACCTTAATTTTTAATTTGTGATAAAATATTCACTTAGCAAATAGCAATCAAATTTATTTGCCTACTGCCTAGAAAAGCAATACTTTTTCACTTAGGTTTTCTTTTTTGAAGCTTTGTTCTATTTCCATATGTTTTAGGATTTCTGATATGGAGAAAATTTGCATAGTTTACAGAACTACCAGCATAATATATTCTTATGAGTTATTAAAGCTATCTTAGATTAAAATATAAATATAGTATCATACTGTATCATAAGAGATTACATAAAATATTTGATTATTGGATAAATTGGAGAAATACGGTGTTTTATGGATAAAAATAAAAGTAACTTTTAAGGGCATAATATATCCACTACTATAACAAAATAAAAGAGAAGGAGCATTTTACTCATAAAAACAGCAACAAATATGTTGTGGTTCATCTTGCTGCTCTCTCTGCTCAATTCTGAAACACTGAACTAATCCTATAAAATTACTGATCATTATTCATGATTATAATTATGAACTATCAGCTATCTATAAATATCTATCATTTATCAAGTATTATTCTGTGATTAACATTTACTTTGTCAATATTAACAGATTTTAAAAAGTTGATTCATCTTTCTGCTCCTCTCTGTGCTGGTTAGGTGTGTTTGGGGATCCAAAATATATTTTTTCAAGCATTACAGGCAATTCTGCTGCAGCCATGCTGGAGATGAGTGGGAAATCAACACTTGCATGAAGAAGTAGTTTGTAAGATCATCCAAAAATCCTATAGAGACTTACTCTCCAGAAAAATTCTGAATTGGCTCTTGGTGTCCTTGTTAAATTAAAATTAAGTGATTGCTCATTTCTGCATACCTTGTTACTCATGTCACCATCATCAAATACTTTTTTCTACGTGGGTCGATATATGTCCATAGTAATGGAGCATTTCATTTTGGGTACATTTTAAATGCAAGGGAGACATTATAGGTGTAATGAGAGAGAATATTCCATGTACAGATATGATATAGTCTTTGAATTTTGAACATGCATCATGAAAATGAATTCAAGATTAGAAAAAGAGAATTTATGAATAATAAAACACATTTTTAAAAACGAATTTAAACTTGCAATAGCTATTCACTCAAGTTTAACCAGTCCTTTTCAGTATAATTCAAAGATAGAACTCTACAATGAAGGGATAGTCACTGTTACGGTGGCAGATCTTTTGGTTTTAGCATAGTTTTTTTTTTCTCCAAAGAAAAGATTTCATTGTTTTCTGCTGAAATCTCCCTTATTCTAATCATGTAATCTTTCTTGCTCATGTCTATCATAGAAAAAGTTTAGGGAGTAGGACATTTTCTGTTGCTTGTATCCCATTCAAATCTCCAAATATTACTCAAATTTATGGCGATTTTAGTACCTTTTGGTACTAAAATTAGAGTTTGGCTACGAAGCTAATTTTTGGTAAAATAGAAATATTGTGCAAAATTTTGTGCAAACTCTGTGCAGATATACTGCTTAGTGCCCCAGAAAGTATTCTGGAACTTGTGGAAAATGATTTTGGCAAGAATGTTGGGACTTAAGATTAGCATGAGCTAAGTTTCTCAATTTCTTGAAAGTCCTATGAAGCCTACGTGGTAGTTGATCTCTGAAAATATATGAAATAAAATCCTGTATGTTTAGACCACTGCTAAATTTGAGTTTACTCTTGAATTCAGCCAAACCTAATGGTCTCCTTTATACTCTACATTACTGCACCAATTTGCTTCTAGTTTGTTGGTTGGTCCTTATAAATGATTTGTTAGTTTAACATACAAAATTTATGTCAAACTAACTGTTGATTATTGTGTTCATGTTAGCTGTCACTATTACAATCACTGATGCTATTAGCATTTCTGGGTTGACTTCAGCTGCTTCCACTAATGTAATTATATATGTATATACATATAGAGATCACTATGCAAAATTTTATTCTCAGGCCATATTATACTGGGTAGGAGTGAGCTTTAGATAAGAAGCCGAGTCTTAGATAATGAGAGAGGAGGGATATGAACTTAGCAAAAACTATTTTCAGAACCCAAAGGAGGGGTCAGGAGAGTGGATTGCCATTCTTATATTCTAAGAGAAAACAGAGGTTCCCAGTGAAAAATGGAATAGTGATAGGGAAGACATCTTTAAGAGTGAATTACTGGATTCCTGATATACCAAGTGTCCTCCTAGGTCAAGTGCTAATTTCTAGGCACACAAATTGGTGTGGAGACTTCCAAGATCTTTTGGACAAAACATCTAGAGGTGGAATGGAGACAGTGAATCTGGTCTTATAAAAGTATTTTCTATAAGCCTTAAATACAATGAATTTCCTAGCTGCCTACATTCATGTCTAGAGCCCTTATTTTTGCTCCAGATGAGGCTAAGAACAATATTCAATACTACAGTAAGTTTTGTACATGTCATGTGGCCTGGGATGCAGGTGTTGCATGTCAGTGAAAAGGAACAAGACCTTGGAGGCCCAGCTAGTGTTGTGCACAGGCTGAGCCTGCAGTGATTTGTAGCCACATATAGGTGCACTGTCAGTAGCTGTGATCAATGTAACAATACATTATCAATGGAAAGAACTTTGTGCCTAAAAGCAGGATACCATGTTCTAGTAGTTTCTCTGTCATTCCTTCACGAACTAATTTTAAAATGATTTAACATCTCTAGGCATTTCTTTCCTCATCTTCAAGTTTATTGTGTCACATTAGATTATAACTAAGGCCCATGTCCTAACTAAGCCACATTCTGGTACAATGAGTTTAGATAAGGATTTAGTTTCTGCTTCTGTGTCCACAGTGCAAACAGCCAAATCTTGTATACACAGACGGAATGTGATGTTCATTCCAGAAATGTGTTTTGATAGGCTTGGTATGACTTCTATATAACAAGATAGATCAAGACTTCAAATTAAAGCAATCAGATGGAAAGATGCAAGTATAATAAGACAACTATAGTTTGACTTTATGAGAGGAAGATGTTGAAAAATAAAGTGACTCTAAAAGGTCAGGAGGCATTACAGAATCCTTTTTTTTTCTTAATTGGCCACTGGAATTTACTGGTTAGAGATCCCATTGAGCTTGAACAGTTCGCAACCTGATATTTAGAGATTTAAAATGGAAATGAACCAGTCACTCTATATGAGTATCAGCTATGCTCAAGTCACTAATATCACATTTTCCTTAAGCCTGCAATAGGAGTGGTCATTAGCATTAATTTTGTTTTAGTGTGACTTCCATCTAACGAAATTCTCTTTTTATGTATTTTTTAATTTATATGTGACAACAGAATGCATTACAATTCTTATTACATATATAGGACAAAATATTTATTTCTGGTTGTACACATAGTATATTCACACCACCCATTTATGCCTTCATACATGTACTTTGTATAGTAATGATCATCACATTCCATCATCATAAACTACCCCATGGCCCCTTCCTTCCCCTCCAACCCCTCTTCCCTATGTAGAGTTTGTCTATTCCTCCCATGCTCCTGCTTCCTATCCCACTATCAATCAACCTCCTCATATCACAGAAAACATTTGGTATTTGGTTGCTTTTTTGGGATTGGCTAACTTCACTTAGCATTATCTTCTTTCATCCATTTACCTGCAAATGCCATGATTTTATTCTCTTTTATTGCTGAGTAATATTCCACTGTGTACATATCCCACATTTTAATCCATTCATCTATTGAAGGGCACCTAGTTTGGTTCCACAATTTAGCTATTGTGAATTGTGTTGCGGTAAACATTGATGGGGCTGTGACCTGCAGTATGCTGTTTTTAAGTCCTTTGGGTATAGACCGAGGAGAGAGATAGCTAGGTTAAATGGTGGTTCCATTCCCAATTTTCCAAGAAATCTCCATACCGCTTTCCATACTGGCTGCACCAATTTGCAGTCCACCAGCAATTTATGAGTGTACCTTTGTCCCCACATCCTAGCCAACACATATTGTTGTTTGTCTTCATGATAGCTGACATTCTGACTGGAATAAGATGTAATCTTAGAGTGGTTTTGATTTGCATTTCTCTAGTTGCTAGTGATGGTGAACATGTTTGTTCATGTATTTGTTGATTGATTGTACATCATGTACTGAGAAGTTTCTCTTCAGGTCCTTGGCCCATTTATTGATTGGGTTGTTTGTTTGTTTGTTTGTTTTGGTGTTTAACCTTTTGAGTTCTTTATATACTTTAGTGATTAGTGCTCTATCTGATGTGTGAGGGGTAAAGACTTGATCCTAAGATGTAGGCTCTATATTCACCTCACAGATTGTTTCTTTTGCTGAAAAGAAGCTTTTTTTATTTTGAGTCAATCCCATTTATTGATTCTTGATTTTAATTCTTTTGCCACAGGAGTCTTATTAAGGAAGTTGGGGCTTAATCCCACATGATGGAGAGCTAGCAAAGTTCTAATAATAAGGGTTAACTGCCATAGGCAACCAGAAGTCATTTGCAGGTTTTGTGTACCTCAACGACAAGAATGTCACTATCTTGATTGATTTCTTCCCTGGGTCCATGGAACAACACTCTGTTTGATTCATTGAAAGGCACTCGCAGACCTGTCCTTTCCTCAGCAATTCACACAAGGGGTAGGTCTCACTAACCATTTTAGAATTTTTTTGCATATTTGTCCCCTGCCTCAAATAAGACCATGGAAAATCCATTGTTCCAATAGATACTAAACATTATACAAATAATTTAAAGTATAGGTCCTTATCACCCATAGATTGAAAGCAATAAATGGTTGGCATGGGCAAGAGATTGGTGACAAGATTTAGGTCATGATTTTAGCGGTTAGATTTAGGATTTACTAAAAGATTTCATTCTTCCAGATAAAATTCCATTGTTCTAGTGATATTTGGTGGTTTTCTTTTTAGATTATTCATTTTAGTTCTGCTCCAGAAAGTTCTGTATATAACATCTCCAGTCTGATTTCCCAGGCTGAAAGTAGATTGTATCCTTTTAATTAGAACACTTTATCTATATTTAATATTATTATCAAGGTATAATAGGATTTGTATTTTATTTTACTTTTCTCTTTTGGATCTTTCTGGGTTTTCTTTGAGATCTGTTCACATGTCTTGAGAATCCATAGCTAGATAGTGAGAAATCATTGAAATATATGTATTTACTTTTCTTATGCACCATGCAAATACACATATATACATAAATATATACATATTCTCTCAGCATATATTGTTATAATCTCACAAATACATTGTTAAAAGAGAAATATTACTAAAAAGTCATATTTCAGAGTTTTATTTCCATCTTCATTGCTTGCATGGGCATAAGGAGTTATTGTATTCCTATATTTTTCTCTTCTCCTAAATGGGGATTATGTCAGTATCTGCCATGGAATGATTAGGAGGACTAACTCAAATAGAATATGAAGCATCTATTTTATATGTTTGAATATGGTAACGGTATTATATATATATAATATATATTACATATATATTTACACATATATATTGTATATTTCAGATGAGAGGAGTATGAGCTAAAAGTGTTTATACTAATTAGCTTATATTAGCTATGAAAGGATTCATGGTAAAAGCATATTTAGATTTTAGTTTTCAGCACCAAAGAATAGACAGATACTATTCCAGTTAGTTACTGTGAGTGACAAGAATAAAGAAAGAAAACTAAGAAATTTTGGGGGCATTGCAGAAATTACTATTCCTAGTTCTGTGAAAATCTACCTAAGACACTTGATAAAATCTCTGAAGTGAACATGAGAAAAAACTTTTGGGCTAAAAAGCAGACCCAAACTCTACTCTACTCTACTCTCTGGGACCCCATAACTCCTCATGCGTCAGTGGCACTCAACATAATTTCTTCATGAATCTCACAACTTCCAGTTTAAAATACATTGACTTGATCCAAATAGATTTGTTCTCTAATAATGTAAGATGCCTATCCCAGCCTTCCTGGCTTGTGCCAGCCCCTTTTTAAGTGTTTATTACCCATGTCTGAAGCAACCTGGTCCTCCTGTGTAATAGTGCTTTCTGTAGTACACTGAAATTTTCAGCTCTAATAAGCTATAATCTCCTTGAAGTCCAGGATAATATTTTGTCAGCAAAGGGCAATGCTTAGCACGTGGTTAATTATATTTGTGTCCAAAACAAAATGACGTCTTGGTTTTCTCATCATTTAACTCTAGATTACATTATTCTGTGGATACTTAGTTCCCATGGTTTAAAAATTCTAATGAGATACTAGTCACAGACCTAATAATACCTTGAATTAATGTAGACATTTTTTAGTTTTGCTTTTGAAAAACACTATCACAGCTAAAAGTCTGTGTCCTTGCCACACAGCTTATTAAAATGAAAAGTGGGGGGGGGAAGCATTAGAAGATGCAGGATGATGGGAACAATTAGAAACTTTATGGCTTAGAATCTAAGAACATGTATTTTATTTCTTTAACAATGCTGATATTTGAAGCTAATTCCACGGATAAGGCTCATATACATGTCATCATTTTTTTGTGGTATCAACTGAAAACACAAAATGTCTTCTAGTATTCAGAAACAGGCAGAGGGAAATTACATTAATTATCCAAAAGGGTAAGCACTTGCTTCTCATTTAGTGCATTTGTTTCAAGTAACGCACATTACACTTGACATAAAGGCATGGATACTAACTTGGAGGCTTTTCTGTGAAGGATAAAAAAAAAATGGAATTCCACTTTAACATTCAGAAAATTTTTTTTATTGTATACAGAATGAAATCAGCTCTTATCTGTGTATGCAATAAGTACAGTCTAATATTTTAGAAACAGGATGTGCTCAGTGAATTTTAAAGTCCCCTGAATTCTCTCTCTCAAACAGGGTGGTCTATTTAAAATATAATGTGGGCCACAAACTATTTAAAACTTTCTGGTAGCCACATTTTTCAAAAGTAAAAGGATCATTTGAAATTAATTGTAGTGATATGTTTTGCTATTAAAACCCATATTTCCAATACATTATCAATCCAATGTTCAAGGTATAAACATTATTAATAAAATATTATAAATTCCTTTCTCTTCATATTAATTCATTGGAATCCAGTGTTTATTTTATCCTTATAGTACATCTCTATTCAGACAAGCTGTGTTTTGCAAGTATTAGATCCTCATATATCTGGCGGCCACCGTATTATACTATGTATCTCTGGAGTACACTACTGTATATATATATCTGTACTTTAACAGCTATCTTTCTATCTACCACTTTACTACACATTGTAAACACAAAATATGACTTTAAAAAACTATGTTTTAAGAAAGTACTATTATCAATTAGATTCAAAATCCTAGTTTTTTGAATTGTATTATCTATACCGCATCTAAACTAAATGATTACACTTTAATAAACATTAAAATAACAAGACATACTTAAAATATAAGAAAATAAGACATATAGATATAAAGATATCTATACATAGAAATACATAAAGATATTAAAAAATAAGACATAGAACACTTACAATATCAGCACTTCTAGTACATCATCAAATACTGCTAGAATTTTCAAAAATCCACACTGAATAGGCATTTAGAATATATGTTACCCAGTTATAGATTACCTATCACCCTATTGATGGGTTTGGCAGAATTAATTATTTCCATGAAAAAGTTGCCATTCTTCCCTTCTTTCATTGTCACAAGAAAAAAATGAGCTTTCTTAATGGGAAAATCTTTCCCAGATAAAGTAGGAAATATTTTTACTCAAGGATATTGTAGCCAATGTTGACAAAAATAGTAATGTGTTTCATAAAACATTTAAATATTATACAATTAGAATGAGTTAGTTGTTCCATGCTAATGATAGTATTTAATTCAAATGCCATTAAACATACTAATATAATCTAAAAACACTGAAATTATAACTTTAGTTGCAGCATTGAACTGTGCAGTTTCAATCAGTAGCCATTAAAAAATGGATGATGTGTTTAATACTTGAATTTAAAAATTAATGTAATTAATATAAATTTAAAGTTTAAAATTAATCCTCTATTCAGTTCAGTTGCTAGAAACATAAATATTTGTTGAATAGCTCCAGTATATGAATTTACTTTCTGACTTGTAAAAAAAATTAATGAAAACTTCATGTTAAAATTGAGATGTATGTTAAAGGTAAAATGCACAAAATACAAAATAAAGTGTTTAACAGCTCATTAATAATTTTTCTATTAATTACTGAAATGACAATATTTTGGATATATTAGACTAATTAAAATATATTATTGAAATTAATATCCTCTGTTTCCTTTCCTTAGCTTAATTGACTTCTAGAATATTTAAAATTATACATGTGGCTCACATTACAGTTCTATTGGACAGTATTGGCATAGGGCATAATTACCCTTTCCACATGTTCTGTTTATCTCAACAAACTATGATAGACTTTATGGAAAAAATTTGTTTTTTTCCTACACATATTGTCTTTATGGGGTGATAATTCAGAGAATTATTATGTGGTAAATTATTCAGCAAAATGGAAATACCAAATAAATCCCACAATGCCATGTATAGGAACCAATGTCATTTAATTACTGTAAAGAAAAACTCAAATTACACAACACAGTAAAGCCGTGATATCAAAAGCCACTGCTTATCAATGAAGCTGATTAAAAAAGAAAATGATAGTACATAATATATTAGTGATCAAAATATCTTCTTCAAGACAGGTCACTATTAAATGCTGCCTATTTATCTTTCATTTTCAAAAAAAAAACATAACATTTTGAAGTTAGCATATGACTTGTAATTATACTTGTTTAGTGTGATAATTAGCATTGATGGAAAATACGGTGTGAGATATATCAACAGTAAATGCTTACTGAAAACTACCAAGATCCCATTACATGAAAGACTTTGTAGTAATAGAAAATAAAAGTAAAGGTAGGACTTCTGGAAGATAAAGACACTTAATGCCAGAGTATATCCCCTGTTTGGATGTATTTATTAGGAAATGTTTTAGATAAAAGAATTAAGAATTTATAATAGCAGTGAACTTTTAGTTGGGTCTTGCCCTGAGGATAAACATACTATATATCTGCAAGATAACTTTATAAATTAAACATACTGTCATACTTAAAGTGTGAAATGTACTTATTTCTGTAATCAGTCCTCCCTAACGTATGCATGGAGGTCCCCCAAAACTTTTATGTGGTTGCTAAATATCTCCTTTCTAGTTTATAAATCTATGTAAGCCAAGATTTCCTTCAATTACAAAGTCCAAAGTAGCATTCATTGTAGATTATATACAGAAACTGATACAAAAATCAAGCCAGACATTATAAACCTTTTAAAGCAAAACAATGCTAATCTTCTGATTATTTTGTTTATATTCATTGTAAAAATGTTATTTTAATATAATAAATTTACTGTCATTTAAAAATAAGACTTATTTTAAAAATTTTAGCTTTAATTTTTAATGGTAAAAAGTGATTTATCTAATACACAAACATAAAACTCGTTGAGTTTCTTAATCATTTTAAGTATAGAGAGGTCCTGGGACCAAAGTTTCAAAGTTTATCCCTTAATTTATTTTCTTTATGCTATAATTTCCAGAGTGAAAAGGTCTCAGAGGTATACTACTCCACTCTGCCTTTAAGATAATTGTGAGAGAGGGTGAAGGGGAGACCTCCTTCATCTAGATGCTACATCTTTACGTCTTTCATAATATTCATGCTTATGCAAAACTTCTCTAGGACCAGGATGACCAATGAGGAAATTTGTTACAAGACATTTTTTGCTCAGAGCTCTGGTTGAGACACTTCTAATGTTGAGGTGCAATATGAATCCCTTCAACTCCTTTCCTTTCCTTCTTTTTTTCATACCCTTCAGACTTGCCTCATGGTCTGTGGTCTCTTCATTTACTCCTTTCTTCCTCTCCACTCTTGTCTTCATAAGCATTTCTTCCAGTTAGTCTCTTGAATATCTAATTCCATTTTGGTGTCTCCCTCTTAAAGAACCCAAACTAACATTTAATGATGGGAAGAAAAACTATTTATATCATAATTACTGATTTTATATTTTTATATCCTGATAGTACAATCTCATTTGTGTAACGTAACTCCCTTCTCAACTTTCATCATTTAGAATTTCATTTATATTTATATGGAATGTATCATTCAAAGGAAAAATATTTTAATTATTTTTTTTCTTTTCACTATGAACAAGTGGAATTTATTCCTGAAATTCAATGATGGTTTATCATGTAATTAATTAAAGTATTGCATTATAGAAATCAAGGAGGAAAACATGAACATCTTTTTTTAACTAAATTATTTATTTATTCTAATTTTACACATGATGGCAGAATTAATTAATTTCAATTGCACATATATAGCACAATTTTTCAAGACACTGATTTTACACAAAATATTTTCACATCATTCATATCTTCATACATGTAGTTAGGGGTAATGATGTCTAATTCATTCCACCATTATTCCTATCCCCTTGGCCCCTCTTTTCCCATCCCTCCCTTTTGCCCTATTTAAAGTTCCTCCATTCTTCTCATGCATCCGCATCACCATTATGAGTCAGCCTCCTCATATCAAAGTAAACATTCAGCCTTTGGTTTGGAGGGATTAGTTTACTTCACTTAGCATTATATTTTCCAACTCTATCCGTTTACATGCACATGCCATGATTTTATTTTCTTTTAATACTGAGTAATGTTCCATTGTGTATATATACCAAAGTTTCCCTATCCATTCATCTACTAAAAGGCATCTGGGTTGGTTCCACACTTAGCTATTTTGAATTGTGCTGCTATAAATATTGATATAGCTATGCCCCTATAATATGCTGTCTTTAAGTCCTTTAGGTATAAACTAAGAAGTGGGATAGCTGGGTCAAATGGTGATTCCAAGTTTTCCAAGGAATCTCCATACTGCTTTTCAGATTGGTTGCACCAATTTGCAGTACCACCAACAATGTACGAATTTGCCCTTTCCCCCCACATCCTCACCAACACTTGTTGTTGATTATATGCATAATAGCTGCCATTCTGACTGGAGTGAGATGAAATCTTAGAATAGTTTTGATTTGCATTTCTCTAATTGCTAGAGTTGTTGAACATATTTTCATAAGTTTGTTGATCATTGTATATCCTCTTTTGAGAAGTGTCTGTTCAGGTCCCTGGCCCATATTGATTGGGTTATTTGGGGTTTTTTTGGTGTTAAGGTTTTGGAATGCTTTATATATCCTAGAGGTTAGTGCTCTATCTGATGTGCTTGTGGTAAAGATTTGCTCCCATTCTGTAGGCTCTCTATTCACCTCACTGATTATTTCTTTTGCTGAGAAGAAGCTTTTTGGTTTGAATCCATCCCATTTATTGATTCTTGGTTTTAATTCTTGTGCTACAGGAGTCTTATTAAGAAATTTGGGGCCTAATCCAACATGATGGAGATTTGGACCTACTTTTTATTCCATTAAGCTCAAGGTGTCTGGTTTAATTCCTAGGTCCTTGATCCACTTTGTGTTAAGATTTGTACATGGTGAGAGACAGAGGTTTAATTTTGTTTTGTTACATGTGGATTTCCACTTTTCCCAGCACCATTTGTTGAAGAGGCTATCTTTTCTCCAATGTACATTTTAGGAACTTTCGTCTGATATAAGATAACTGTAGTTATGTGGGTTAGACTCTGTGTCCTTTATTCTGTACCATTGGTCTACAGGTCTATTTTGGTCCCAATACCACATTGTTTTTGTTACCATTGCTATGTAGTGTAGTTTAAGGTCTGGAATAGTAATGCCACCGGCTTTGCTCTTCTTGCTAAGGATTGCTTTGGCTATTCTGGGTCTCTTATTTTTCCAGATGAATTTCATGATTGCTTTTTCTGTTTCTATGAGAAATGGCATTGGAATTTTGATTGGGATGGCATTGAACCTTTATAGTGCTTTTGGTAATATGGTCATTTTGACAATATTAATTCTGCCTATACAAGAACAAGGCAGATTTTTCCATCTTCTAAGGTCTTCTTTAATTTTATTTCTTTAGCATGTAGTAGTTTTCATTATAGAGGTCTTTCACCACTTTCATAAAGTTTATTCCCAAGCATTTTATTTATTTATTTTTTGAGGCTATTGTATAAGTGGTGGTTTTCCTAGCTTCTTTTTCAGTGGATTTGTTACTGAGGTACAGAAATGCCTTTGATTCATGGGTGTTAATTTTATATCCAGCTAGTTTGCTGAATTTATTTATTAGTTGTAGGAAATTTCTGGTGGAATGGTTTGGGACTTCTAGGTATAGAATTATATCTTCTGCAAATAGTGATAAGTTCTTCTTTTCCTATCTATATCCCTTTAATTTCTTTTGTCTGTCTGATTGCTCTGGCTAGAGTTTCAAGAATTCTTATAGATTGTAACTTAGTTACTTGAGTATTCAATCTGTGTCCAGAAACTATCTTCTTTCCTATGCTTTCATGTAGTAGCTTTCATATTATTTAATATTTACTTATTTAGTTTTTCATTTTGTTTTACTGTTTGTTTTTTTGGAGATGAATCATTGGGAATGATCATTGTAAAATGAATGGATGATGAAAGAACAAGTAAAGTCCTAAAAGATGGCTTGTGGACTTACATTCTCAATTCAAACAGTATTGCTATAATAATTGATTGGTCAATTGGCCACTTCCATTTTTTTCTGAATTTAATATAATTAATAACTATCTAATCTTGGTATTTACTCCCCTAATCAATAACTACATGCTGAACCTACAAATACAAAATTCAATTTTATTATGATTTTGTTCCTCTAAGAATATATATTGTATTTATTGTTTGATGGTCTGAAAATGAAATGTGCTTCTCACTAGCTTAAACTTAAGCATGCACTTAAGTGGTATATAACATGCAACCAGAAGAAACTTTTCTCAATGTTTAAAATAAGTAAAATAAATCATTTCATTGCTGCTTGATATGATTTTCAAAATTGCTTATTTTTTTAAATAGTAGTGTCAGTAAAAAAAATGCCAAAAAACAAAGTAAAAGATAAGAAAAAAATTAGCAATTCATTAGATGAAATTACAATTCAATATACTAAAAAATGTGGACATGCATAATGTAATTAAGAATTTACTTATATTTTTTATTGTACATTATCTTTGGTTAATGCATTTACAACTTACTTTTTAACTTCAGATTTTTATGAGAATAAGCAAAAACCTTGTGGTGTTGACACTACCTGTGGAGAGAACACACCTGTGAGTTCCAGCAATATTATTGTAAGACTATTATATGTCATACAAGAGTCTTTTGGTATCATGAACATTTTAATCAGCACTAATCCCTACTGTTATGGTTTGGATATGAGGTATCCTCCAGAAGCTTCTGTGTTAATGCAGGAATATTCAGAGGTAAAATATATGGATTATGAGAACTGTAAATGTACTAGTTTAAATGAACTAACTGGATGGTAAATGTAGAGGTGGGGCATGGCTAGAGGAGGTGAGTCATTGCAGGTGTGACCAGGAAGGGTTATTCTTGCCTGAAGCCTCTTCCCCTTGTTCTCTCTGCTTCCCAACCACTATAAGGTAAGTAGTTTTCCTCTACTTTGCCCTTCCACTGTTATGCTCCACCTCACCTCAGACCCAGGGAGATGTACCTGGCTATCCATGAACTAACCTCTAAAATTATAAACAAAAATAAATTTTCCTTTTCTAAGTTGGTCTTGTCAGATATTTTGTTCACAGAAAAATAAAGATGACTAACATAATATTAAGTAGAATAACAAGAATGACACAAAAGAAAAGATTTCATTTTATAGAAAACTGAGACAAACCAAAATAACTAGTGTTTTTGTACTTTGTAGGTTATATGGATCAAATGGCTAATTACTCAACCTAAAAACTTTCCATGTTATTTTCCAAGAGATAATCTGTCAGCCTTTACTTGACCCAATGTTTATTGTTCAAAGTCAATAACTTACTTCTAATTATTTGTGACAGAAAATGATGCAACACCAAACAAAACAAAACAGAAAGAACACCTCAAATGCTACAAGTATCTGGAATAGGAGCATCTGATCATGGGTCATCCAGTGAGCAGTCAGGGACTAGGGCAGCAAGAGATGAGTTCTGTGGAGCTCAGCAAGTCATAGCAGGATTCAGTGGGTCAGTAGCGATTGTCATTAAAAGGCATGAAAAAATCTGGCCTATGAGTCACAGCCATAATGCTAAGGAAACCAATGTAATTTAAAAGAATATTATAACAATATTATATCTTTTTGATTAATGAAATTCCAGTAATAATAATAGTAATACCATTTAATAACACAGGTATAAAAATAAAAGGAATTATAAATAGCAGAATTCAACTAAACAGTATAACCAAGAAATCTAAAGTATAACCTGAAAATACTGTTGTTGATCACCCAAATTTGTAATAATTTCTCAAGGATATCTGACAATTGTTATTAAAACTTTAAAAAATTAATATTATAGCTTTACTTTTTGTAATGAAGAAGGTTTCCTAAAGCAACTCTGAAAAAGGAATACTTCACATACACAAGAACAAAAATGTTCTTTGTAGTGCATATTTGATAGGAAAAAAATATATACTATATATAATTTCAACAAAGGGGTCAGAATTTGGAGCATTTGATTTCCTTTTTTGGTGTAAACATTCTTCGTAAATGTCCTACATTCTCATATTTCTTCTGCATCGGTTCTCTTTATTCCTCCTTCAACATTAAAATATGACTTCCAGTTTCACAACTCTTCAATATTTCCACTAATGATCATTTACTGCTTTACGATTGGGACTCTTAGCCTCATCTCAGTATTTGTCCCCACTGTATACTTCAGCTATGTCCTTAAGAATCTCTAATGCCTATGCATGATTACATCTAAATTTGATTTACATTGTCTAACACTCTAGCATTCTTTCATAGCTTTTCACTGGACTTCAGACAAGGAACAAGGTCCTTAAACTGACTTGTAAGACCCAACAGCTTCTCCAAAACCTTGTAGTTGCTCTTGTTCCCTCTTCCACACTGGCCCCACTAGTTCCTGGCATCCATTCTTTCCTCATCAACATGGCACTTTGGAACACACTTGTTCCTTTTTAAACAGGTTTGATTTTGGTGTCCACGTAACTTTCCTTTAACTATTAGCTAGATTCTAATTTGAGTATCTTTCCTAATCCTGAAAATTAATCATCTTTCCACATTATACTCTTTAGTGAAAAATCATGTTTCTGCAGTCCCCCACCCAATTTTGTAGGGAAAAAGTTTAGTTTATATGTGATAAGTTATTATTTTATCTTTGGAAAACTTTCTAAGGATGCACCAGAAAGGAGAAGGGAACTTTTTAACTCAGTCCTGGCAGGTTCTTGATTTATGCCATGAAAAGAAATTTCAGAATGCTACAGAAAATGTGCAAAACAAATATTTATTCAATAAAGCAAGGAGATTACTTCAGGAAAGCCTCAATGGAGCAGAATACATTCAAGGGAGAAGGAGTGGGGGCAATTGAAATTGAGATGCATATTTTGAGTCTTGGGGTCTTCTTTTTCAAGGAAACTTTGTAAATGTTGAACTTCAGAAGTGTGTTAGGTGGTGTCAGCCTGGTTAGTGGAAGCTTCTTAATCATGGAACCCCTGGACAGGTCACAGTGGTCTGGTTCCTTCAAGTTGTCTAGGTTGATGGCATCCAGTCAATAGTAACACTTGAAATACACAAATAGCATAAGTTTCATATTTACCCCCTTAGCTTTACTTGGTTTAAAGAAAATATATAAACTAGTATTACATGTAGATATTAATTAATCACTTAATCCTGGAGCTAGGGGTGGTGGCATAGGCCTATAATCCCATCAATTTTGGAGGCTGAGGCAAGAGGATTGAGGGTTCATAAACCAGCCTGAGCAATTTAGTAAGACCCTAAGCAACTTAGTGAGACCCAGTCTAAAAGAAAATAAATAAGTAAATAAAAGGGCTGGGGATGTGGCTCAGTGGTTAAATGACCCTGGGTTCAATCCTCAGGACCAAAAAAAAAAAAAAAAAAGAATTTAGGCCAGGAGGGAAACACAGGCAGAAGAGTAAGGTCAGGGTGTTCATCATGGAGCTTCCTAGATTGAAAGCTACTGTTTCTTTCCGCTTCTATATTGATCTGCTTCTGACTTATCCTTATGTACTCTACCCCAACTCAATTTGACTACCATCTATTTATGTTATGGTTTTAAATAATTGTCTAAATTACACTTTTATTCATATTATTTGAATGATATCCAAGTTTTCATTCCCTTGAGAATTGAATGTTTTTGCTCAGCATTTTATTCCTGATGCCAAACAAATAGCAGAGGCATAAAATTAGCTTGATTCATGTCTGCTTTAGTTACAAGCTATTGGATTTGAACTCTGCCCCACAAACCAATGACAATTAGCAACCACTCAAAATATTGTTTTTTGATAAATTGAAAACACTTATTGGTAGATAAAGAAATTTTTGTAATTTTTCATAATTATAGCTGTTACATTAGAAGAAATATATGTAAACTGACGTAAAAGGTTGCTAATTTTGTGATATTCCTTCAAATTTTCCAAATTCTAACTAATCCCAGTTTAGTTTTATTGAAACCCCAAAAAGTCATTCCTTGGCTAAGAAGAAATATATTTTAACAACCCTTGATAGTGCTATGCCATATCAATATTATTAAGACTTTCTAAAGGAAAAGAATCAAATAATTTTTAAGTATGTACCCTCAAATGTTTACTGGTATTTGTGTACACAAGTGTGTGTCTGTATGCAAGTGTGTTGGGTAGTGTCAGCATGGTTATTTCATCTAATTTCTCCTTGTATTAATGTTGCTTTCTAAAATAAAATTTTTGTCAATGTCATAACTCCTTCTTATTATTGTTATCATCTACTACTTTCAAGATGCAATTAAACCAAGTAGATAAGTGGGAAAAAGCTAATTTAAGGCTATAGATTGTTTCTTAAAAAGAGAGAGAAAAACAGAAAACTGATTTGTTTTCATGAGTTTTAAATGGTGGGAGAATACGATAAAAGTGTAGGCTTGATAGAGTGCACATTTACAGATAGTTTAAAAGTATATTCACATTAACAGCATTAGCTTTTATCAGAGTTTTAGTGCTTAGGGCTTGCTTTGATTTTCTGAATTTTAACAAGCATAAATTATATTTCCATTTGATCGCTATCGCAGGCACAAAGTTTTTAAAACAAATCTTTGTGGACATAATCACTTTCAAAATTTTTGAATTGGCTCTTGGGTAAAACTGATTATCCAATCTACAATCCCCACATGCAAGTCTTCATTGTTGCTCAACGTGTCAAAATTTTTTTAATGAAACCTATTTAGAAATAGCTAACCACATATGTATGGAGAATCTGAAAATGCTTAGCACTTGTAATATCTGAGTGTTTATGAATATAAAAAATATATCTCCTAGGAAATATGTTGCCTGCAAAGGGAGGTTTTTAACTTCAGCAGTTCGGATTTATAAACAGATGGGATCACAGTTGTTTCTGTTTCAGGACACCGTGTCATTCTGAATGTGCCACCCGTGCTACAGCAGTTTCTTCCCACAAGCCCATTCACGTCAGTCATTCACCTTCTGGTACATCGGGGTTGCATTAGCTCATAACTGTCTGACCTTGTGTTAGGTGCAGGTCGACAGGTAGTTCATAACCCTTTGCTATCAAGATTAGCATTCATGGCACTATTTAAACTGTGCTATCAATTTAAGTTTCATTATTAAATGGGGCATATGTTACTACCACTTATAACTGATTCAGTTGAGTTATTTTTAGTTTGACCTTTTCTGTATTCATCAAATCAGTTTTGAAATAGACAATTGAGGTACCCTTTACAGTTCATTATAAAAATTTCTCTGGCTGATATTTTACATGTAATTTTCTAGATTCATAGTAGTTTCACGATAAATGTTAGATTTCAATGTTAGTTTAAACAAAAGTGAAGTACGCATGGGTCCCTAGGATGATAATGATCATTTTTCCAAATTTACAACAGCCTCACTCCCCAGGTATAACTGGATTTGAAAGAATACACCTTCCCTTAGGTATTAAAAGTGACAAAAGTAGAACTAGGAAGAACAATGTATATTATAGATTAGTCTAAATTATTAATTCTTTTCACACTTTTTGTACTTATCTCTCATTAATCCAGCATGGAAAAATATTATATTCAAAGAGACATATAATATTCAGCACAAGATACCATAATATTTTTCTTTTTAAATACCACCAATACCTACCTCAAGTAATTTAATTAGAATTTTTAAATTATATTGGACAGAAAACAAAATAAAATAGTACTGCAAGAAATTTTGTTTCATAAAGAGTCCAATCTAAGAAACACAGCAATAAAAGCCAGTGAAAAGGGAGAAGAGGGCACATAAGGACAGAGTACAGGACTACAGGAGGAAGCCACTTCAAATTTATTAGAGTAAAAGCAGGAGATACAAATCTTAATGAGCGCTTTGGATTTTTTTTCCCCTCTTTGTGAAATTCATTGCTGGTACAGTGAATTTGAAAAAAGTGTAGAATTTTTCATTGTTCCTTGCTTTGCAAATTTTATGGGTTTACATATGTTAAATGGCTGGAGAAATGTTACAGAAGTTACATACATCAAATGAACTTATTCTTTTCTTCTTTTCCTATTATTCTACAACTTTAATTTAATGATCTATCATGTTTATTACCAAGTTCTCACAAGGGTGATATTTGTAACTTAGGAAACTTCAGACAGGAAGAATTTTTTGATACTATATGTGAATTATTTAATAAATAATCAGATGGAGGGACTATTTTTGAAGGCAGCTTTTCTGTAACATCATAATGACTATGTCAATGTTGACTTGCTGAAGTAAGAGCACAAGAGAAATATTACTTAAAGGTCAATATCATGCCTTTGCTGTTTTCACCTGCAAAGTCAACAGTCAGTAACATATTATCTGATTTCAAACTAGTGGGATTTTCTTGCCTTTCAGATTGCCCATTAAGTTGCTCATATCTATAGAAAGACTTATTAAATGGAATCATAATATTGAAGAAATAACTCTTGAATTAAGAATTTTGCTTATGTTAATTCTTTTAAATGATTTTATGATCCTGATTAAATCTGCAAAACACTTCCCATGCAATAGTTCTTTATTAGCAATGATCAAGTTTTACTATTGTGTCACACTAAACCCTAAGGCACATACGTAACATTAAGGTACTTCTAAATGAAGTAACTAATAGTTGCAATACCAAAAACAGCAATTGAATAGGTACATTAGTCAACTTTCCATTAGTACAACAAAAAACTGAAGCAATTAACTTACAATGAAAAAAATGTTTATATTGGCTCACAGTTCAGAGGTTCCATTCCAAGATCAAATGGCTCCATCACTTTAAGTCTCAGGTGAGTATAGAAAGTCACAGAGAGAGCATTTTTCAGAGCACTTCAATTATGAAACAAGAGGAAGCGGAGAGGAAGCGGAAGAGTCCTACAATCCCCTTCAGGGGCATGCTCATAATGACTTAAGGCTCCCTAAGGCTGTATCTCCTAAAGGTCCACAGAGTCTCCCAACAGCATTATACTTGGGACAAAACCTTTAAATATGGGTCTTTGGAAGGCACTTATACAAATGATAGCAATAGATGACTAGATTCATAAATTAATTATCAAAGCTGCAGGTGCTAGTCTTGCTATATGTACCTGTAGCTGTCAATATATAAATTAACTTGATACTTTAAAATATACTAGAATTGGAAAAATATTATCAACAAAAAACAAATAAATAAGAATGGAACTATTCCATGGAACCCAATTTAAGAGGGTTGAAGGCCAATCAGAGAAGTGATTTAAATCTTCTTTTAAGGTCATTTATGTTTTCACTGTTCAGGTATCCATTTTCATTCCTCTTTTAGCATTCATTATTAAATATTTATTTATTGCATTTTCCTTCTTTCTTTCCCATGGTGAAAACTTCTGTAGAGTCACAGATACTTATATCCAACAGGAATAGGTCCACTCAGAATGCTGCACATTTTCAGTTGCTGTTTTTACTTACCATCTTGGAAAACTTATCTTCACTGCAGGCTCTTAGTTCCTTTCACATCCATCTGGACAAGAAATGATGTTTTAATATAACAGATGAATTTAGAGACTGCATTAAGAATTGGGATTGTCTTTATCATTAAATTTGCAAAAAGTTTAAAAACAACTTTAGTCTCAATTACAATGTTGGCAAAAATAGCCAATATTGTTTGTATAATGTCAAGAGCATTTCTGACAGAGATGACATTACACATATATGATTTCTGAATACATTTGACTGTAGTAAAAACATTTCATCCTAAAAGAATGCCCAAATACACATGCATACATAAACATGCATACACACACATGCACACACTTTTTTTTTATAACTTTTCTCCACTACGAACTACAAATTTTGTGCTGAGCACCATCATCTTTGATTCCTTCTCTTTAGTTGTTCTGGTTTCAATCACCAAACATTAAAATTAAGAAAATGAATTTTCTAAAATTGATTTTTTATATTGTTATAAAATAATGCAATTTTAAATTCATAGTAGACAAAAATGAATAATAGCAAATTTACCTATGTAAATTGATTAATTTAGCTTGTATTAATGAATCAACAATAGTGATAATATTAATAAAGCTATTTATGTTTACCTTTAATACCTTTTAATTCTCTTTTTCTCAATATCCCTTTTTGGATACAGTGAGTCTTTTCAAAAAGAGTTGCATATTTAGTCTGTATGTTTAATGCAGGAAAAAATATAAACAAAAATATAGATGTTTTTTTCCCCTCATGGACCAATTTTTAAAACAGTACATTCTTGAACACGGCCCAGTTACAACAGTTGTGATACTCTGCACCTCTGAAATTAAAAGTAGAATAATGATAAACAGTCTTCAATGAAGTTTCAATGATTATATGTCATACATAAAATTTGTGTGTTTCTTTCTTTCATTTCAAAGGTAAGTATTTAATCTCATGACTTGGAACTCAGAATATAGTTGCTTATATAGAATGCAGATTAAATGCCATATGTTTTCATTTCAGATTATACTTTCTTCACTTATATAATAAATGGTAATAATATCACTGTCTCAACAAAAAATACCATTTAAAGCTGATTTTTTTTGGAAAGATAAGATTTCTAATTCAAAACAGAAGGTTGAATGTTTGCTTATTTCCTTATGAATTTTTGATTTGCAAGGATCCTATTTGAACCATTGTTTACATGATATAATTGTGGATTAATATGATGGATGTTAATAAATCAGGAATTCTACGCCATCTGAAAAAAACTTAATCAAATTCTTTATGTTAAGATTTAATAATTATTTAACTAAAAATTAAATACAAAAACAAAAATACCCAGATCCCTGTTGTTAAAATATTCCTTTTCTTTTACAGATCATTGTTAAGGAGATTTGAGTAAAAAAAAAATGGTGAGTGAAAATTTTAATTATCTCTATGAATCTATTTATCATGCTTTTAATTATACTCTCACTTATTATTACCATATAATTATTAATTTTAAATATTTAATTACTAAAGCTAATTAGTATTGAAATAATGTGATATAGCTTTTGCCAAACTGAAACACATTGGAGAATGATAATAAAATTGGCAAAAAAAAATATGAATCACAAAAACAGATTGGCTAATAGACCCTTCCTAGAATTCCTGTTTTTCAGATTGCTTATCACCTGAGAAGACAAATTCACCTTACTGTGATTTTCAATTAAAATTTCACTGCCTTTTCTTATCCATTGTTGCAAAGTATGTGCCTTTAATTCTTCAATGAAATTTTTTTCTGTATATATTAAATTTATAAGTCACTTAGCTATTGCCAAAAGTATCCCAAAACTCAATGGATTAACAAAAGCCTAGTTTATTCTTACATAAATTTTAAATTGGTGGGCAGTTGGCTAATCCAGCCTGGCATGTCTAGGTACTCTGATCTCAGCCAAACTGACTTTTGCCTCCAAGGGTTGTCTCCTGCAAGCTGTCCTCAACTGGCTTGATTATGTTCTTTCCGTGGAAACTGTGGAATCTAAAAATGATCAAGACCACTTGTGCAAGCACAGATCAATATCCATTCACTTGTATCTCCTTGGGTCCATTAATATCTCATTTGCATCCAAGAAAGTCATAAGGCTTAATTCATCATTATGGAAAGAGTTATGGTGTTTAACATTCCATGGAATTGAGAAGAAAGGGAATATTTTTCAGTAACAATATGATTCTTCAAAGTCTCTACATTAATTTTATAAGTAAGTGAATTTGTAATTTGTGTGCAACAAAGAGGAATTCAGGATTCTGGTTTCCCTTAAGACCTCTGCTCTGGATTTCTTAACTCTAGAAAAAAAGGGGCCTTTAACTCTTTCGTGATTTTAGAAAGAATCTTACCACTTGTACCTTGGCAATATTAACTTTCTGTAGTAGTTAACTGTCGGCCTTGTGATCACAATCAGAATGAGAACACACAGATTAATTCAATTTTGCCCTTTGTTGGGACATTCTCCGTGGATCTCTTGCACTCTTGAATGTCTGTGAGTATAGGGACTGGTTGAATTAGTTATAGATTATATATCAGTGTGCTTCTGTGGCAAACAGTCTTGGAAGGTGATAATGGTACCTTCTAGATCAAGGGCAGACTCACTATTTTCTGGTATAATGTCCAATACTGGTAACAAAATACAAAAGATAGGTTTGATGGAATTGGTTTCTAAGAAAACTAACATTCTGTATTTGTGATGCAAACATACTGCTGGCACAGTTTCCACCTAGTTCATTCTACATTCCTCCAGTGGAACACGGAAAAAGAGAAACCAAAACGAACATGAAGGGCATGCTGCGTGCTGTGCTGTGAGTAATAAAGTTCTTTGTTTTTGACACAGAATCTAGTGTCTTCTGCCAACATCCATGAAACAGTGGCCAGCTAACTTATTTAGGCCGCAAGTAGGCCAATAAAATCTGTGAACTCTGTGAGCATTCATAGTTCATGATACCCTTAGTCTTGGTTTGTGTCAATTATAGAGCTAAACCAGGACTCTCAGGTTATTCTGGTTCTCACTCTCTTAAAGACTTGCATCCTTTTTTCTAACCCGTTTCCCATACATTTTGAGTTCTTAAAACACTTCTTGTTCACACTTAAACATGCTTAATCATGAGCAAAATTCACTCTTGTCTGAATCATCTCTTTTCTTTCTTGCTCTGACTCTATCTCGAACTTAGGATGAGAAACCTTTTAAGTGGAAACTGATTTTTCCCCACCCACAGCACAGAACTAGAAATAAGGATGCCTCTTGCTCACTGCTGCTTTCATCCAAATCTCCTTGTTCTGACCCTGCAACCAGCCCACCTCAACCAAGAAAAAAATTTTATACAAACCTCTTAAATTCTATGTTACCAAATACAACAACTGTACTCCTCTTTTAAAAGCCCACTTTAAAAAATGTAATTAAGGTGTAATTTTCATCCTAAAAAATTCATCCAATTTATGTGTAAAATTCTGTAGTTTATTATAACTGTTTAGTAAACTTGTTGTGTTGTTCAACCATCACATCACCCAGTTTCATCACATTGCTGTCACCGCATTAAGGTTTTCATGATAATTGAAACAAAAGTCTCTTTTCCTATTCCAGATTCAAGGAGTCACTATGCAAGTTTTTTATGTCTACAAATTCAATTTTTTGGACCTTTCTAAAAATAAAATGACAAAATACATGACCTTTTCTTTTTAAAATGAATATAACATTCTTTGGTTTTACTCATGTAGCATGAATCGATGTTTTTTTTTTTTTTTCATTGAAGAATACTATTCCCTTGTACCTATGTACACACTTTATCTATTCACTGGTTGATATTCATCTGGGTTGCTTCAACATATTAACTATTTTGAATAATTCTACTCTCTAAATTTGTTTTCAAGACTTTACATGGATATTTGATTTTGTTCCTTCTGGTTATAAAGTTGGAAATGAAATTTCTTTATGATATGATTAATTGATGTTTGATATTTTAGGAAACTACTAAACTACTTGCATCAAATGGCTGTATCATTTTACATTCTGACAAGAAATGTAGGGCACTCTCTGTTTTCTTGTTGTTGTTATAATTACTCTAGTGAGCATGAAATGATATCTAATGGTGGTATTAATTACTGTCCCAATTCAAAGTAGCTTCCAATTCTCTTCATTTTCTTTCAGTCTTCATAGATTTAAATTCCTTATTTCTTGTAATATTAATGGAAATCAATGCAGTCTTTATAATAACTAGACTTCTTTTCTCCAAATTCAAATTCATGAATAACTGTTTATACTTGTTTACCCAGCTTACCCTTACAGGCTTCTAAATCTACTATTTTTGACTCAACTCAAATATTTCTTCTTTTGAATTCTCCTGATCTCTCTCAAGTTCTCATTTCACTTTTTTAAGTAGCTTTGATTCCATATTTCATAATTTTAATCTTTTTCGTTACCAATTCCCCTACAGAGTCACACTTTACACTTACTCACTGTCATTTCTAATTCTTACCTACTCCTGGGGTCAGCTGTTGCTGGAGAAAATCACAGTCCTTTCTGCTGGCTTCATTTAAATATCATGATTATTAGTATCCAGTGGGCCTTTAATCCTGACAGGTGGAACTTCTGCATTTCCCTGGCCATTCATTAATCTGTTGTTTCCCACCTCATCCTTTAGTTTCAAAACTCCAGCTGCCTTCTGCTCATTCTCATTTCCAGCTGATGATTTTACTTCTGGGAAAAGAAGCAATCGAAAACGAAGTTTACTCAGCAGGAATATTAACCATATACTCTGTGTTCTCTCCTATTGCCATGGACAAATACAGCTCCTCTATTTGAGTGCCGTATCCTCATCACCTTCACGAAGTTATCATTTCAATAATTTTTCTTCTTTATTGTGTATCTCTCCTCAGTCAATCCCACCAGCACATAATAATGCTATAAATACCTTTTACAAAATACTTTTTCTAGACTTGTGTTGTCTTCTGGCTAACTGCCTTTTTATGTAAATTTTCCTTGAAAATGTTATGCATGCTGACACTCTGCAATTTCTTTTTCCCCACTTTTTGTGAACCTAGTTCACTAAGTCATTTCCCCTCATTACTCTAAGGAAAATGTTCACATGAAGATCTCCAGTGACTTGCATACTAAACTCAATAAAATATCTTAGTTGGTAATATACTGGACAACATTTAACAATGCCTCTTCTCCAGTGAAGTTCTTGGTGTAAATATTCCAACTCTGGCTAATTTTCAGCTTCCAACATAAGGTCTTGCTCTTGCTTGCTGGCAGAGCAGGCTCAAACATCCCATGAATTAATTTTATTTTCTATACAGTTATTCATCCAAATACCTGAGGATCCATTTCACCTCCTCTTTTTCCCCCCACTCATCTATATTCTACACTTTCACACCCACACCAGCAAACCTGTGATTTTTTGCTTTCAAACTATATTTAGAATCTATCCCATCTCACTGTCTCCACCATTAACATCTTGCTTCATGTTATCATTGAATTTCATATAGATTATCTTAACTTGTTTTCTGATATCACTTTATCTACCCTTTCATCTTAACCCTATTTTCAAAACAAACAAACAAACAAAAACCTAAGTGTAATTTTTGAGTAGTTTCCCCAAACACCCCTTTGCTGTTTAAACCTTTACAGCAGATACATCTCACTAGAAGTTGAGTGTTTACAGTGCTCTACAAATTTCTGTGTGGGCAGCTTTCCTCAGTCTTATAAGCTTATTTTCTATCACTCTTCCCTTTACTCACTCAGCTACAATCACAATGGGACCTTCTTGTTCAAAGGAGGCTCTCACTTGAGGACCTGAAAATTTTCCCTTCTATATCCATGTGATTCACTTATTCATTCATTTCCTTTAGATATTTGTTCAATTGTAAAATTCTTATTGATATAATCCTTTGGCTCAATTTAAAATTTTCAAATATCCTCATAATTTATGTAAATCTGTCTCAAGCCACCATATATTCTGTCTCTATTGTAATACAGTTTGTTTACTGATACAATTCATATATATATAGAAAAGTGTTTTCATATAATATAATAATTTAGAATAATTTTGATGGAAGAAATGAAAAAAAAATTAGTACTTATTGGTCGTTAAGCTTGAATACAGTGATTAATGCTGTAATTATGATATCTGTGATAGCTTGGGCTCTATTACCAAAATACCTGATAAGAACAACTTAGAGGAGGGGAAGTTTATTTTGGCTCATGGTTCCAAAGGGCAATCATGTTTGTTCTGGTCCATTGCTTTTGGGCCAAGGTGAGGCAGAACATCATGGAAGAAAATTGTGGTGGAGGAGCTCTACTCACCTCCTGGAAGTCAGGAAGAACAGAGAGAGACACAGGGAAAGGTGCTACAGGGAAGAATAAACATTTTCAGGTCACACCTCCAGTGATCTACCTCCTCCAGCCATGCCTTACCTGCCTAGGATTACCACACAGTCTATCCAAACTAAGATGGATTGGTTAGGTTACAGTGCTCACAATTCAATCACTTAACCTATGTTTGGGGGAACATCTCATATCCAAGTCATCACTGTCTCACCATAACATTCAGTAATAAAGAGCCTAGGACACAGGTGCTGGATTTTATTTTTAGTTCTGCCTATCTACCTGTAAAACATGTAATGAAAATGTGGTCCTTGGACATCCAGAACTCTTTAGATTAGTTTGTAAACCAATTATGTATAACTTTCCTCTTATGTATATGAAGGTATAACTTTTTTTTATTTCTTGCATATTCTGCAAACATTTTAAATATGTTTTGGTTTTTATCCTAATAAGCTAGGCTACTAGATTGACAAGTATTCTAATGAATTTTATCAAATTGTATGTTCTTCCCCCCAAAATCCTCCTGCACAAGAGAGGAATAAGATCTATTTTGAACTTAGTGACTCAGCAGTTGAATATTTGAATACTGAAACATTGTTTTATATTATAGAAGGGTGTTATTTCATTAAACCCTACATCTTCTAATTCAGAAACCACTTCACGACATCCTTCAAAGTAAAGATCAGAAATTTCTATAATTTTCATAGTCCAAAATGTCATGATTTCCTTTTGAGATGATTATAAATTTTTATGTTCCTTGTTTTTAGTTGGTAGATATCTGCAAACTTGATCAAAAGATAGTTTTCACTAATTTTTCTATATGAATGTTGGGAGAGGTGCCTATTAAGAGGAGACAATATTCAAGTTAACAAATCTACAGCTACAGGGAAATAACAGACCTTATGATCTACCATTGTTTAAAAGTTTTTTTTCTTGAATACAAGGTTAAACAAAGTTTACAGGAAAATATAGATTGCTGTTATTTTCATGGCTCAAAAGTTATCACTTTTAATTATATTCATTTATAGTATTGGAGAAAATATGGTTTAATAAAAAAGAAAGTTTTTATTTTGCTCATTTTTAAGCCACACAACTTCCAGAAACCCATGTTACTTCCTGAGATGAAAATGGGTCCTTTGAGAAGTGAATTGATTCTTCAGGCTACTAAGACACTACTTTGTAACACTGCTGAGCATTCTCCTTAAGAGGCCAGATGGGGACTCTGATATATAGAAATAGGGGAAGTAAGTTAATATGGAGGATAATATAGAGATGGTAGGGGAATTTGTAAATAAAAGAAAAGAAAATGTGAATGATATACAGGACTAAGGGATTGTAATATTTGCAACATATTTCTTCCTAACTCTCTCCCTTTTTAAATGTATGTGTTTTTTTTCCCTCTATACATAGCTTTTGGCTGTAATAGGATGGTATAAAATATGTTTCTAGAAAAACTGGCATTAACTAAACCATACTTTTCAAAACCCAAGCTAAAGATATGGACAACAACATATGGACTTTTATAACAAATGAGCTCACAAGATTATATTTTTACTTTCTATAGTCTGAATAGATAAAGAACAAAGAAAAATCTACGGATAATAATGGCATAAAGGAAGCTAATAAAAATTGAAATGGATAATAAAAAATGTGACTGGAAAAAAATGGAGTAAATTAACCATTAGTTCATACATAGCAACATGAGAGGCCAAAGAAAAAAATAACTTATTGGGGGACTGGGGTTGTGGCCCAGTGGCAGAGCACTTGCTTAGCATGTGTGAGGCACTGGGTTCGATTCTCAGCACCACATATAAGTAAACAAAATAAAAGATCCAATGACAACTAAAAAAAAATTTGCAAATAATGAATAACTTTTTGTAATGTTGCAACTTGTCAAATGTTATTAATTCTCAAAGTCAATATTTTACATGAGGTATATTTGAAAGCTAAACAACCTCTAACCTACTAATGTAGTATAAATTAATTTACATTAGATTTGGTTGATTAATTCATTGACTCATTCTCCATACATACATTCATTCATTGTTAATTAATTCAAAGCATATGTGTACATAGAGAAAACTACAATAGGCCGGGTACTTTACTAGATATGGGACATATCAGTGGATAATGCAGAATAGGTTTCTCTCCATATATAATAGATAAATAAATAAATAAATAATTTCAGATAGCCTATAAAGTTAAGAAAACAATGAAATTATGTGTTGGGATAGAAATAAGAAGGTAAGTTACAGATGTTGGATCTTTATTAATTAATGCTACAGTCTAAATAATCATGTTACCACAAAATTGGTATGCTAAAATCTAACCCCCAAAGGGATGGCATCAATAGGAGGTTATCAGATGATTAGGATAGAACCCTAGGAAATCAGTGCCTGTATAAAAGAGGCACCAGAGAGCTAATTCCTTGCAGGATTGTAGCTAGAAGGGAATGAGACCTCACAAGACACTAAATCTGCCAACACCTTGTTCTTGGGGTTTCAATCCTCCAGGAGTATAAAATTTAAATTCTTGCTGTTTATAACTATCCAGTGTATGATAATTTGTTTAGCAAACTGATGAAACTAAGACAATCTCCTTCAGCCCGGACCTGCAATTCCCAGTGTCCACTTAATTTACTAATTAGAATTATCTGATTGAGAAAATTAACAAACTTCTGCAGAAAATAGGGAGGAACCAAACACTATTCTCCAGATGTTGTCATGGTTAGACACAGTTGGGTATAGTTGCAGAGATACCTGCAGAATGACAGCATGAGATGGTAGCTACACAAATCCCGTAGAATCCACCATTAATTGTTCTTCATAGTCCCATGACAGTTGATGTACTTGGCTTCTCAGTCTTCCTTGAAAGCTCTGATTTGTTCACTTATTCTGAAGGATTCACTGGGACCACTCAGATCCACCTTCTTTGATCCTATGAACCCTCCTTCCCATTTCTTCTCTAGCTGCTCACATATTTCTTATAAGATGATTTCAGGCTGGGCACTCTGTTGCACATCTGTAATCCCAGCGGCTTGGGAGGCTGAGGCAGGAGGATTGTGAGTTCAAAGCCAGCCTCAGCAACTGTGAGTCACTCAGTAGCTCAGTGAGACCCTGTCTCTGAATAAAATACAAAAAAGGGATGGGGATAAGGCTCAGTGGTTGAGTGGCCCTGAGTTCAACCCCTGATACCAAAAAAAAAAAAAAAAAAAGTTATAATTTCAGTCATTAGATTCCTCCTTTCCATAACAAGTATAGTCTTTCTGTGTCCAGATTGACATGGCAGCTCTGAGAAAACACAATTTCAACAAACCTGTAGGAAGAAGTGAAAAGCCAGATATAAAGAAAATTAAAAGAAAGTAGGCCACCAGATTAAAAGGGGTTAGAGAAATTTAAAAATTGTGAAGAAGACTTTTGGGGGGCGGCAGGGGATGAGCAGAACATGATAAAGTGCAGATTATTCAATATAACCCCAATAATGGTACAAGGTAACATATGGAATATAGGTCTTTCTTCCTAAAATGAATTTGGAGAATATTTGGCACCAGGTCATTGTTAAAGCTCCAGGAGATAAGGAAGGAAGTTTAAAATGTTGATCTAACATAATAAAACAGTCTAACCAAGTGTTCTCCATTTTGTCCACTGGCCATTTCTGATCCACTTTGCAATACTCTGGTCTGCTGTATGCACAGGAGGCTCGCCTGCTTGGATCCCACTCGTGGTCTTTCTCAATGTCCAGTTTCTAGTTGAATTTGACCAGTGAAAAGTAATGGCAATAGTACTGGGGGAAGAAGAATAGAGTCTGGTTCCTACCATATGGGGTAGCTGTGTCTGTGTCTAATCATAACTCCTGCTTGATGCCCTTTGCAACAGTGACTCCCGCGTAAGTTTTGAGTGTTACAGCCAGTTGGTTGTTATTTCTTAGGAACTTTAATTTCCATTGTGGCTTTCTTTTCACCTTGATTTTCAAAGATCCATCTATTAAACCATGCCAAAATTACACATAGTGTATTATTTAGGGTTTTCTGGAGAGACAACTAGTAGTTGGATATACATATAGATATAATTAGAAATATGGGAGGAAGTTCACTAGGGGAATTGGCTCACAGGGTTGTAGAAGCTGAGAAGTCCGACAACAGACTGCCTGCAAGCTGGAGGAGAGAGAAGTCATTGGACTGAATGGCCCAGTCATTCAATTTCAGAGGTGACAAAATCAAGGAAGCAGATGATGTAACACACAGTCAGAGATAAAGGGCCAGAAAAACTGAAAGCTTGATGTTCAGGAACAAGATAAGGAAGGTTTACCAACTCCAGAAGACAGAGAATGAATTAGTCTTTATTCTGATTTACTTTTCTATACATTCTTTCAGCAGTTTGGATAATGACCCTCCATTGCGTAAAGGCAGATCTTCTTTAGTCCATTGATTTAAATGCCAATCTCTTCCAGAGACATGCTTATGATGTAGCCAGAAATAATGGTTTACCAGCCATCTAGGTGTCCCTTAATTCCATCAAGTTCACATTTAAAATGAACCATCAAACACAGTTCCTGATTTGATGTCCAATACACCCCCCACCACCTCAAAAATTTTGTTCCTAAGATCCTCATTGATACCCTCTGAGATTCTGAGCATCTTTGTCACCAAAGCAGAGATATGTACTATTTAAATGTTTAAAGTAGCAGTAATCTTGGTGATGACTACATATGGGAATTAATGCAGGAAAGGAATTTCCTTATTTTTTTAAAAAAAATCAAACCTTAAATACAATATGATTTGGCTCTGATGCTGAAAAATTGTAGTTCATATCAAAGTAAATTTTTTTCCTGACCAAAATATGCATATACCAAAAGGAACAAGACCAACTAAGGATAAGACAAGTTATCAAGTACCAGTGTACAATCCAGTATCTACTACAGTAGAACAATAAATGATGAGTGTAAATGAACTCACAGAAAAAAAAATAAGAAAACCAACTTTGGTCAGAAGGTAACATTTTTAGTTGACTATTTCAAGTTGTAAAATGAGATTGGCCACTTATATTTAAAATACCTGTGACAAGTATAAATATTGTTTGCAACAATGGCTAAAAGATATGAAATTGCCCTGAGTGTATTACTTTAATAAAATTTTATTCAGTATGAAATGATACTAAGTTTTTAAATTTGTTAATTTCACTTATAGCTTTTAAAATAAAAGAAAATATTGGTCAGGTTTTTGATGTATGAATTCTTACATGTTTACATTATGATGTGTCTCTATGTCCTGGAAATCTTCAAAAGAGGAAGTTTACTGGAAAAAGTATAATTTCTACATTGTGTAGATATTTAATAATGACACCTGTATGAAGATATGAAAAAAATAGTAAATGAAAAAAATAATGGCACTAGGAAATTGAGCTGAGAAAAAGAGACAAGGAGGAAGGCATCTTTGAGATTCACACATTCTAGGTTAAAAAGGAAAATCAATTTTGGAGAAGGAATAGAATTTTGAATCATGTTTTGGGGTATGTTTGTAATGCAAACCATGCCTTAGTTTGATTTAAACATGCCTTGGTCAAAATTAAATAGTGATTCTACCTACTGCAATGCAGTTTCCAAATCTGTCAAGCTTAATATATATGTTGTTGTTACTATTATTATTAGTTTAATGCTACTTTAACCTTTTCCTTCTTTTAAAATTTAGCTTAAGAATCACTTTGCCTAAATGTATTCATTAAATTCAGCCTGCTGGGATCTGCTCTTTATTTTCTAGCTGTATTTCCCATTTTAATTCACATAAATGTTATTTATGTGATCTCTAATTTTGAACTTCCTCTTCTTTTTTTCCTGCAGGTGATTGAACCCAGGTCCTCTAGCATGTTTATTACCACTGAGCTACATCCACATCTCTTTCTGAGTCTTTTTCTTATTTACTATACTGCAAGGGTAATGCCCTAAACTTACTCTATTGTTTGTAGCAAAAAAAATTGTTAATATTGTTGATAGTGTTTATCAGTAAAATGAAATATCACAGGTGTACATTTAAAGATGAAGAGAGGAAATATGAGAGAGAGAGAGAGTTGTAATTCTAGGGTGTCCATTATTTAAACAGGCAGTGAATATTTTTATCTCTTTTTCATTAGGATTTATTTATTAAGATGAATGATTCCTTTGTTGTCCTTCATAGAAACTGAAAGAATTAGTGAAGGAACTGGTGTGAAAAGTTTCAACTTTGACTTGCTGCAGATAGTTTTTGGCTGAAATGAAAAATTTTTTTGGTAAGGAGGATATAGGCAGAAATGCAAGAAAGATATTTTTCTTCACATAATTTTTGCACATTTTTAATTGAAAAGAAGAAAAAATATTTGGAACATTTGAGTGCATTTGAATAATTGGCTATTGCTAGTGATGGGCAACAGATGGTCAGAATAGGATGGGGTATCTATATGCCAGAGGAACTGGTATGTGGTGAGATCAAATTTCTACTTACAAAGAAAGAAGTGAATAAAAATACAAAGTTAATCTTGGAGAGAGTGAGACACTTGTGTTAACAGTGAGACATTCCTAAATTAATTTAATATGTGATATATGCATTACTTAGACTTAAAAAAAATAGCCAGATACCTGGATGAATCTCTTTAGGTAGTTGTGTGTTTTCCTTCTCCTTATCCCTCCTTTCCTCATCTCTTCTTCATAAGGTTGGTAATGCAGAACCAAAATGGACAACATACATGTCTTGGTACTCTCCAAGTTACAGTAAAATTGCTAGCTTTTCTAGAACCAATTTTGTTTTCTATAGAAGGAGAAGAAAGCCATGCAAAGGAGACACTGAGGTTATGTTTCATAGGGAGAACATAATTTAAATCAATATTGATAGTTTATGTAGTGGCATCAGGTGCTTTAAATTCTACCCTCTACATCCTGCCTTTGCAAGTCTACTTTTACTTTTAAGAAATGACTAGATCTAAGGCAGTGCTGTATCCATTTGGAGATAGATCTATACATATCCCTGAGGGCTGAACTGAGGTCTGTAGAAATCACACCTTCAACCCAAGGTGTGATACCTTTTGTGACAGGTTCTTTGAAGTCTTCCTTCAATCTTTCTTTAAAGAGGAAAAAAATAGTTCAAACACACCTTTTCTTCCCCCTTTCTATTCAGAGCTGAGTTTAAAAAGTTTACCTGATCATAAGATAGAAGGAAGGAAGAAAAATTATTTTTTTTCCTAATGACATTGCTTTCTCTTTGAAGTCCAACTTCTAGACAAGTCACATCAATATCAAAGAATCTATAAGCAGATTCATAGAAGCTCAGATTGGAAATACAGGGATAAGTCAGTTTTCAGTTTCTGAGCTTATAAAACTTTACAAAATCCTGAGGACCCTTATATTTTAATTAATAAAAGCTGAATTATCTTCTTGATGTTAACATGGTTAATATTTTATAAATAAAAATATTCTACTGAAAAGAAAACTAGTTTATTAGATAAACTAAAGCCTTTGATACTTTTTTAAAATTTCTACTAAAGCCTTCTGACATAAGCCAAACTTTTGTACTTTCAGGAAACATGGAATCTAGATAAGGATATCAATGGTTTTTGAAGATTCTAATGGCAAACCATTCTCTCATTTCTTAGTGTTCATTATTTACCTATATTTAAAAAGGCTTAAGCAAAATTTTGATTTACTAAAACATTTTTGAATGATTTTGAGAAACTTTTACAACCTATCATTAATCCCATTACACATGAAAAGATCTATGGGCATCAGTGATAAAAAAAAATTCATTGTCTTGAGTTAGTATTAGAATTTGAACCAAAGACATTTGAACTGAAATGCTCATGCTATTCCTATGCTACAATGATTTCTCTTGCAATCTTAGTTTTGTCACTGTATGTCATGTTTCAGTTTCTCTAACCTAATTTTCAAGAATAGTACCTGTATGGATATGATATTTTGAAAAATAGCTAAATTTTGATTTATATAATAAAAGGTAAAATATTGGAAGTAAGTGGTTCAGTAATGATGAAATAAGAAGCTGCAAATGTACCTCTAGAAAACAAGAGCTGGACTGGCAAGAAAAGTCAGAATGGAATTTTTCAGAACTCAGCTACTAAGAAAATCTTTAATAATTTATGGAATATCTACTCAAGAAAAGCAGTTGAATCTAGGTTAAAAAAAAGTGAGCTTTGTATCATTTTTGGTCATCGAGTTCATGTCCTCTGCTCATACTCTGTAAAACCAATAGCCTAGGAAACACTTAGGAAAACCAGCAGTCTAGTAGCTGCTAAAAGGGGAAGAATGCTTGGAAGTTCCTTGAAATTTTTAACTATTTGTACTGTATGGAAATTTGTTTGTTTGTTTGTTTGTTTATTATTTTAAATTTATATATGACAGCGGAATGCATTACAATTCTTATTACACAGATAGAGCACAATTTTCCATATCTCTGGTAGTATACATAGTATTTTCACACCAATTCATGTCTTCATACCTGTACTTTGGATACTAATGATCATCACATTCCATCATCATAAACTACCCCATGCCCTTTCCCTTCCCCACCAACCCCTCTGCCCTATCTAGAGTTGATCTATTTCTAACACTCTCCCACACCCTACCCAACTATGAATCAGCCTCCTTATATCAAAGAAAAAATTTGGCAGTTTTTTTAAAAGGTCCTCTTCAGTCCCTCTCTTTGACCTGACTCAGAGTTCACTGCGTGAGGAAAACCCTATCTACAAGGCATTTTTCAACCCAAATCAGTGGAAATTGTTTACTATCACATTGATGGAAGCAACATTAAAGGAAGCAACAAAGCTCAAAAAAAAAAAAAAAAAGTCTTGGGACAGAGATTCCAGAAGGGAATCTACAAAATTCTAATAAAATTCCAGGACATTTTCATGTATGAAAACGCATTCACATGCTTAGGAAAACCTCTGAATGCTGTAATCACTTTTCTGACTGATCTTTGACCTATGTAAGGAGGGAGTAAAGGATCCAGTAGAGTTAATTGACTACCAGAGTATGTGACCAAACATATTCACAGAGTCCCTTGACAACAGTGAGAGCCTTATTGATTTGAGGAATTCAAAAGTAGCTCTGTCCAAACATTAAAAAATAAATAGATGATAGATAGATAGATAGATAGAATTCTCTTTACAGAATTAGTGCAAGAAATATAACCCACGTATGTGTGCACACATCAAATCAAAGAGCAAGCAAGCTTTGACACATGATAAAATGTCATTTTCAGAATTATTATAATATAATTTTTCAAATATCCAATTTTCAACAAAATTTACAACCACTTTCAAAAAATAAAGGCAAGGTAAGTCGTTTTCAAATAAATAATAATAATTTTAAAAGACAGAGAATCTCTCATTAGTAGTTCTGCCATATAATGTATTACACATGTAATTCTCCACACTGAAATTAAAAATACAAAAATCAATAAGTAAAAGCTACTTGAAGAAATAATAAGCTCTGGCAAAGGTAACTATCCAAGTAAATATAAAAGAAAACAAATATATTTTAATTTATAATGCTTATTCTCATACATATTTAAAAGAGAAACTCATAAAGGAATAATTTCAAATTCTTTTCATGGGCTTATAATAAAAATATAATTTATAAATGCAATTTATAGATGTCATTTATATGCCAACTACAGCACATAGGTATAGGATAAAACAGTTACATTGGAGCAGAATATTTGGGTACTATTAAAATTAAGTTACTATGAATCCAACTAAATGGTTGTAAGACATGATAATGAGAAGCACAAGAAGGAAAAAAAATCCAGAAAATATATTAAAAGAAACAACAAAGGTCCTAAATGATACCCTGTAAATTTATTTAATAGGAAAGAGAGCAGTATCAGAGGAAAAAGAAATAACAATAACAAGAAGATACATTAAAAAAATAAGTATCCAAATGGTAGACTTCAACTATAACTTATGAATAATGACATTTAATATAAAAAGACAAAAACTTAATCTAAAAAGTAGAGATTAGTATAATAATGAAAATAAATTTTCCAACTCTATGATAGCTACAAAGGATATATTTTGTATTCAGTTACACCAATAGGTTGAAAGTAAAATGATAGAGAAAAGAGTAACCACAAAGATGCTCATGAGAAAAGAACATTAGTCACTTCTCTTAGCATCAGACAAATAGGCTATCATGCAATGATTTTTGCTAACAATAAGGAGAAATGTTTTATAATAGTAAAAGTTATAAACATATATTCACCAATCAATAGAACCTCAAATAAGTTCATGAAGCAAAACCTGACAGGATTGAAAACAGAAATAAACAATGAAGCAATAATAGTTGAAGAATTCAACACATCTAGTCCAATAATGGAGAGAATAAACAAATAGAAGATCAATAAGGAAACAGAAGATATTACTGACATGGCCAACTAACTTGAAAAATATGTAACATTTCAACCAACAACAAAACACACATTTACCTCAAGAGTGTTCCCTAGGATAGAATATATATTTTGCACATAAAATGAGCTTAAATATGTGCACAAACATTTAAAGTTTAAAAGGTATGTCTCCTAGAAAAAAGTATAATTAAATTGGACATAAAAAATGAAAAATATTCAAGAAATTTTAAAAAAAACATGTGGAAATTAAAAACACAATCTCAAATAATAAACAGGACAAAGAAGAAATCAAGGGAATAAAAATGACAGATACAAACTTGTGTGATACAGCTAAATCATTTCTTAGAGGAAATCATTTATAGTTGTAAACACCTGTGAGAAATGGATATCTCAACCAGTAAACTTACTTTACACTTTAAAAAATGAGAAACAAAAAAGAGACAAAAAAATGGATCCAAGTCAAACAAAAGAAAGGAAATAATAAATACTAAAAAAAGAAAGGTCCAATTATAATTGAAAAGAATTTAGATATGCTCATTAATAAAAGGATGTAAGATCTAATTATTAAAATGTAAAATATTTTAAAATAAAAGATATCATAATTATAAATAAAATATATAAAGATATTTATTTTTATAAATAAAAGAACTATTTTGTAAATAAAATCTTTTATATATAAAAGATTATAAGAAATTATTTTGTACAATTGTATATAAATGAGTTATAATTTAGTAACTTTGCTAAATTGGAGAACTTCCTGGAAATCACCAACTACTATATCTGAACCATGGAGGAATAGAAAATTTAATGAACCATTAACAAGTTAAAAAATAAAAGTTGAGGGACTGGGGTTGTGGCTCAGTGTAGAGCACATGCCTAGTGCATGTGAGGCACTGGGTTCCATCCACAGCACCACATATGAATAAATGAAAAATAAAAGTATTGTGTCCACCTACAACTAAGAAATATATTTTAAAAAAAGTCGAATCAACAATTAAAAAACAAAATATTAAGACTTTCACAAAGAAAAGCACAAGTCTATATAGGTTCATTGGTAAATTCCACTAAATTTTAAAGGAGAAGTAACAATAATTCTTAATAAACTTTTACAGAAAATAAAAGAGTAGAAAAAGTCTTCATTCACTCATTGAGGTCAGTTTTATATTTCTTTAAACACTACTATTGAAATCACATGCAGAAAATGACAACCACAGACGATATCCCTTTGAATATAAATGTAGATTTCATCGACATATAAACATATAAAAAGATTACATACTACAACTACATGGAATTTTTGCAGGAATGAAAGGTTAGTTTAACATCCAAAAATTAATTAGTACAACAAACTATCTCATGTAATAGAGGACAAAAATTATATAATTATCTCAATAGACCTGAATAAATATTTGACAGAATTTGCCAGTAGGTCATTATAAGAATCTCAAAGTAGGAATACAAGAGAATACTCTCAAATTGATGAATGCCATGCATAAAAAGTTCAAAATCCACCTTATATTCAATGGTGAGAGATAATTTTTGTCACTGTAAATTTAGAAATGAGATAGGTGTACCTTTTCTTACTACTTCTATTCAATGTTATTCTGTAGATTCTATTTAAGATAATTAGTCAAGAAAAAAATTCTTCAGTCTGCAAAAGAAAAAGTAAAATCCTGTCTATTCATAGATGGCATTATATGCTATTTGACAGTCCTAAGAAATCCATTGAAAAACTGGCATAACTAAGAAATATTCATTATAGTTTCAGGTTGCAAGATAAACACAAACATAAATTATATCTCTATACACAAGTTTTAAACAATCTAGAAAATCTCAAGTAAACCATTCCATTTAGAATAGTAAAAAATAATTATACTACATAGGAATAAATATAAAAAAGAAAGAAAGACATAATTAAAAACAACAAAACATTTTCCAAATCTTAAAGAAGATCTAAACAAAAAGAAAGGTATGCTTTGTTCATGGATCAAAAGGTTTCATTTTGGTAAGAGGGTAATACTTGACAATTAAACTACAGATTCAACATGATCTCTTTTAAGTTATCCATCACATTTTACCCCAGATATTGATAAAATGCTTATAAAATCCATAAGGAAATTCAAGGGACCTAGAGTAAACCCTTTGAAAAAAAGAAAAATCTTGTAAAATTCTAATGAACATGTAGGATTCACATATCCTCATTTCAAAACCCACTGCACAGCTATACTAATCAATACAGTGTGATATTGGCAAAAGGATAAACCTATTGACAAACAGAATAAAATGGAGATTCTAGAAATAAATTCATACATATATGGCTAAAGGATTTTCAATTAGGTTATCAATACTTTTAAATGGAAAAATAGTAATTTTTTTTCTTTTAACAAATTTGTCTTGGAGAAATAAATATATACAGGCATCTGTCACCATATATAAAAATCAGTTCATAATGGATCAGAGACCCAAATGTAAAAGTTACATTATACACTATTTGAGGAAATTATCAGAGTAGAAAATTTCACATCTGAATCCAGAATGAACAACATTTTTAGCTGCTTGGTAGCTCTGATGAAAACTTAGAAAACATTATTCAAATATCAACCAGAAAAGACCTGACACAAATATTTTCAATTTAATAAAATACTTAAAGAAAACATTCTTAAATTTTTCAAGATACATAAAATATATAGGAATGTCTACTCTATTGGTCTGCCTATTCTATAATAGAATTAATTTTAGTGGAATTTTGAAAGTTTTTTCATGTTTTATATGTAATTACCATATCAGACCCATGGTTTCCCAATAATGTATTATATTAGTGGTCCTTTCTTTTTATTATTAGATAAATATCTTGATTTAAATGAATTTCAATTTTTCTGCTATTTCTCTTAATACTTGTGAGGTATATCTTGTTATAGTAAGAATTTTAGGATTTCTATTTTTTTTCATGAAATTGAAAAAAGTTGTGTAAGATTTTTTGAAACTGATATCTTGATTAATGGATAGTTCTTGAGTTTGTGTCTTAAGAAATATATAAGAACTGGATGCCACAGAGGCAATAAAACACCACAGAATGTTGTGCCTCTAGTTTTTACATGCACACACAATAGAACAATAATATTAGTAATCAATGATTATCAGATATTGGTCTTAAATTTAAGAAATGGGAAATACAAATAAATGAATTATCAGAATTATAAGATTCAAGCAGAAAATCTTGTGAGATAATAGTAGCATTGTAATGTTTGTTAGAATCACAATCATGTCTTCCAAGAAGTGTCTGTGACTACATGCATGAGTGATTGTTCCTCCTCTATTTAGAGTCCCTTGTATTGTGTCTTCTCAAGAAGTAAGGGACCTGAATGGTGATGGCTGGGTAGAATGCTAAATGTATGTAACTGGATCTCTATAGTATCTAAAAAGATGTTGCATCAGCAAGTGCTCTATTCCTGTCTTTGTCTAAACCTCTGTGTTTCTGCACTCTTCTTCCTCTTTCCCTCTTTTTAGAGGGTCATAATTGCTTATGGTTCTTTATTTCATAGTTAATTCAATGAGAAGTATTTAATTCTTACTTGAGTGAGGTTCTTTTATTCCTATTTCACTCATCAGAAAAATTAGTTTTTTAAATTTATTCATTCAAATAATTTGCTTTCAAAATCAAAAATACTATGTTGCTCTTAAAATGTGTGAAAGTTTGAATTCCTCCCATGCAGTAATTCAAAACTATACTTATTGATTATATCTTTATCTTAAAATAATGTTTAAAAAGTCACCTCTATTATGCTTTGCAATAGACAGATGTTTCCAAGGCATTACATAAGATAATTACTTTGTAACTGTTAATGGTGTGTTTGAATAATATTTAATACTGAGGCTCTGAACAAAAACCCTTCTTTTAAATATATAATTTATTCCAACATGGGTCAGGCACTGCAATTGGAAATCTTCAAATTATTTTATAAAATGTTAGAGAGTTTCTCAAAATGTGAAAATGAAAGAGAAACTATTTTCTATCCTCCCCCAAAATGTATAATTTGGCCCCACAAAGTCAATGAGTAAAGAGTTTTTAAAGAACATATTTTTGCTTTTTGTTTTGTCTGACTTCTTAAGGACTTTTATGCAAGGTTACTTTGAAATAAAACAATTCTTAACCTCATTTTCAGTTGCCACCTTTTCTCATAAATACACCTAATGATGTGACTCTACCTATCTCAGAACATGTCTGCATAGATGTGACATTCCTTAATCTCTTTGTCCCACAGTTAAGTCTGTAGATTAAAGAAATAAATGGGATGCAGTTTAGAGATTATACTACTGTGATTGTGTGCATAGCACTGTATACTCTATGAAAGCAGAAAATGCATTTTTAAGCATTCTTGGAGCTACCTGTCAAACTTAATTTGTGTCAATTATATTGTTGTTGATATACACTTTCAAGGTGGACAATCATACAGCAACATCTTAGATTTTTCAGAACCCATTTTCTTCAAGGAGCAATATTTTGTAGCTTACTTTTTAAGTACCAAAAGTTGTCATTACATTATCCACAGCATCATATGAATACAAATGCATCTTTATAACATATAATTCCTTCCCAGTTCTCTGACTTCATAGTCTCTTTATGTCCTGAGGACATAGTGCTCAAAAGTTCTTTTTTTTTCTTTTTCTTTTCAGCATATAATCACTAACTCTGAAAATAAAGCAGGATTTCTGAGAAGAATAAGATATTACCCTCTATAAAGAACATTTGATAAGAACTTCTCACACTTGAGACTGGGAAAAGAAAAAAAAAACATTATTTTTGGTCTGAAGTATCACCCATTCACAACATGTCAAAAGAGACTACTGCTGTCTGCATTAGTCAATTTTTTGGAGCCATCTGCCCACACTGTGGGATATAGTACAGCCAGAATGAGCTCTGCAGGTACCTGAGAAAATGCCAGAAGTGGTCTCCGTCAAGATAATTCATTGGCTGGTAGAGATAGAATTCCCTGGCTTAAGGGAGATAGAGATTGAAATCTAAGAAAAGTTGTCCTTTAAAGTGTCATGTTTCCCAGAGTTCTTGTATGTGTCCTTTAGCCCATAGGATTTGCATCTCTCTTTCTCCTCTGTGTCTCTTCAAAATGTCAATAATAGTGCTTTATTTTGCTACTTCTGTTCCGTAGCTAAGTCATTCTGTTTAGTTGAAAATACGAAGTGTCCTGCTGCAAATGAACACCCTATGTATCTCTGACTAAATTGACTACATAATAAGAGCAAAGCAAATGGTGAGGAAAAGCACATTATATCTCTTGTAGGCTTGTTGCCTGGTTTTACTAAGTGCAATATGCTTCCTTTTAGTTTTTCAATATATGTGTTTATTTTTAGAACTGCTTATAGAAACATCTATGTCACCTAATTAAAAATATTATGAAGCAGGACTTCTATGCTTCTATACACTGGTTATCCTGACTCTCTATTTAGCCCTAGATTTTTAGTTATACTTGAATATTTCTTAAAGGAAATATATGTTAACATCTTTAAACAGTTTTTCCCCATAATTAATTATGCCAGATATGATAATAGTTTAGAAGGGTATCTTAGCTTCATAAATTTAAATTAGCTCAACAAGTAGTATCATGCCAAACTAAGCCATATATATCATTATTATCTTGAAATTATAGAAGTTGTTAGGAATTTTGTAAACTAAGTTATACTACATTAGACTAAATGTAAAGGGCGTCACACTTGTAATCCCAGCTACTTGGGAATCTATTACAAGAGTACTAAGTTTGAGTGGTCAATTTACTGAGACTCTGTCTGGAAATAAAAATGAAAGGGTTTGGGGAAGATTTCTCAGTGTTAGAGTGCTTGCATGCCATTTGTGAATCCCTGGGTTTGATTCTAAGCATTGCAAAAACAAAACAACAACAAAAAAACATACACAGACACACACACACACACACACACACACATATGAGGTGTCCCCCTAAAGCTCATATTTAAGACAATGCAAGAAAGTTTAAAGGTGAAATGATCAGGTTATGAGAGTATTAACCTAATCAGTGCATTAATAGCCTGATACAGATTAACTGGATGATAGGGTATGACTAGAAGAGGTAGGTCATTAAGGGTTTGCCTTTACGGATTTGTGTTTTGTCCATGGCGAATGGAACACTCTCTCAGCTTCTTGTTTACCATGTCCTGAGCCACTTTCCTCTTCCACACTCTGCTGTCATTATGTTCTGCCTTACTTGGATGATGACAATGCAGTTGGCCATCTATTGACTGAGAGCTCTCAAAACTATGAGCCCCAAATAAACTTTTCCTTCTCTAAAATTTTTTCTATCAGGTCTTTTGGTTACAGTGCTAAGAAGACTAAAACATATATAGTATATTATATGGCATTAGGTGCACATTGTTAATCAATTACTCCTTTCCTTATACTTTTAGCAATAAGAGTTTGTTGTTTGTTTTGCTTAATACTTATGATATTTCTGTAGTGTTTTGAGTGCTAAATAGATAAATATGTAAAATATGGACAATATTCTCTAGGTCTTACTACTTATGGCCATTGAATAGTCTGAAAAATACTGGAAAAATTAAAGTTTTCAAGAAATAAATATATTTATATTTATTATTATATATTGTACATGATATGTTTTCATTTTTAAATAAGAGTAGAATCATTCTTAACTAAATCATTTTTTAAATCTGGGATAATATTTTTAATAGATAATAGCTATGAATCTTCATTTCAATAGAATAGTGCAGATTTAATGTTAATTGTTTTTTGAGTGTTTATAAAAGAGCACTCAAGATTTTGATATTAAGGGCTTATATAAATCAGTGAACATTTGATTTTTCAAATCTTTGTATGAGTGAATTTAAATATATATTCATATTACACATCAATTTTTAAACCTTATTATACACCAAACATTATATAATACAGTTTGTGTACTATTTAAAACATCCTTTACAAGGGATGCAAATGACTTATTCTTGACAGTGATGGCTAGGAAAAAATGTGTCAAATTAAGATTATATCTCAGTGTGCTTCACTACTAAAAATATTTTACTAAACTCTAAACTAAGAATAAGCAAGCTCTGAGTTGCTTAATCTATTGCATCAGACTGATCTATTTCAGAAAATACTGCTCTATTTCAATTCTTGTAAATTACTGTTTACTCCTAAATTCATAGCAATTAAAGAAATGACCTTTCACATGCAATTTCTGTAATTAACCCAACTGACAAGATAGTGGCTCTAAGGAATGAATATGATTTTTGTATAAATGATCTGACAGAAAGCATGACCCCTCAATTTTGATAATCAGGGAGTAATACTTACAATGGGTAGAGGATTCTTTTTATCAAATTTGACATGGAAAAATATTATCTGTCTGATGAAAGCAAACATAGTAATTTAGTATAGGTGATTTTAGTGATTTCAATAACACCTCCCAAATTCATGTCTACCCAGAACATCAGAATGTGACCTTATTTGGAAATAGTGTCTTAGCAGATATAGTTAATATCAATATGAAATCATGCTGGATTAGAGTGGGACCCAAATACAATATAAGAATTTTTTTTAACAGAATAATAGAAATTAACATACAGAGAAGAAGGGCATGTGAAATGGAGAGAGCAGTTAAAGTGATGCAGCCACTAACTAAAGTATTCCAAGGATTGCTTGGGGCAATTAGAATAGGAAGAATCAAGAAAGTATCTTGGCAGCGTTTCTTCCCTAAATCTTTTAGAGGGAACATGGCCTTGGAAATATGTTTCTTTCAGATTTCTAGCCTCAAAATATGAGAAAATTGATTTCAGAGGTTGTAAGGCACCAAGTTTGTGGTAATTTGTCATGGTGGGCCTAGGAAACTAAGAGAAGGTTATAGTACAGGTTTAGGTATCTGTTGAGTTGGGTAGCTTTTGATGCTCTGCTGTCTGAATCAAATTTTATGGATGTCCTACATCTTTCCAATCCACTCCTCCAATTGTGCATTGTGCCCAATATCTACCATTCTTAGAAGAAGAGTTTCAGCAATCATCTCCTTCCATTCACTGAGTTTCCCTACCTACCAAATCAACTATCTTACCTCTAACATGTCCTCCCTGAGAAGAAAATGAAAGCTGTTATCCCAGCCCTTGGCTCCACATTGCCCTGCTGCTTAAGTTTTTTCTTCCTGTTCCTTTTGTATAAAATTTTGTCTCCATGCACTCTCTGCTGTTCGTTTCTTTCCATTTTCTTTTGAGCCCTTGAAACATATCTTGTCTTTAATATCCCACACACAAAAACCGTTTTTGACAAGATAACCACATTGTCAAATCTACTGAGAAATTCTGACTACCTATCTTACTCTTCTCAACACCACTTCTTAACAAACTTGAATGTCATTTGAAGTACATTCTTCATTTTGCTAGAAGAAACCACTCTCCATTTTCCTTTCACTTCACTATCTACTATTTGCAGTTCTGAGTTCTGAATGAAGGGGTGCCTCAGGCTTTAGTTCTCATGCTTCTTCATTATCTATTCTCTTTTTGGTAATGGTAATCCCATTCTATTTTAAGACTTTAAAGATATCCTGAATGCATTGATATCTTTCAGTCTAAACATCTAGCCTAAACTCGAACTGACTATAAACAACCACAAAATGAGTAACAAGGGAGTTCTTGGGATAAGATCTGTTTTAAAATTTATAATTAATATCGAGACTGCAAATTAGGTTCCTAACCAATATAGAACAGATAATTTGTCATAATTTGTTCAGCTCTTGCACTTATATAGAGAGTTGGGTACTAAGAAAAGAAATAGAAGACAGTTCTAGAATTCCACAAGTTCTTACGGAGTTTACTTCATTGTAAACTATTAGGTTCATTTCTGTCTTCTTAGGAAACTTTAACTTTCTTCAGGTTCATAATGCAACTGTTGTAAGAACACATTTCTGATCTTCCGGAAAGAAGACACAGCATACAACTAAGAGATCCAAGGACTCTGTAAAATTCTGTGTGCCTTAAAAAAAAAAAAAAAAAGAATTAAAACCATCTCAGTCCAGGAAGTGACCTTGGGAAAGAAAGTGGTGAATGACTTTTCATGTTTGTCTATTGTTTTAAAAGGTATTTATACTTTAAGTCATGGTCCTATGATGAGCAGAATATGCATACCTAGGCTACAAAATGATAACCTTCAAGTTTAATATCTGTGAGACTATATATTTTGTATTTCTGCACAATTAGGGTTTTGAAGGAAATCATTGTTGAAATGTAGGATCTAGGATCCTTGGATGTTAATTTGTAACTCATTAGCTAATGGGAACTCCAGGGAGATTTACATCCTGGGAAGAATATTTCAAGGGAGATAAAACCTGGGATCATGAAACACTGAGGTTTATAAAGTGTCAGACACTGGTCTTATCTTTCCTTAAAGGAAAATTCTTTATACTCCACAGGATTAGACTAGCAACTCAAGAGCTTTCCCAAGTTTTCAAACAGACTGACTAAACAGCAAGATATAATAAATGACCCCCCTCCCCATATAAACACCTAGATTTATTTTATTTGGGTTCTTTCCCTATAAGAAAGAACCTGTGCAAGAAGAGTGATAGCTATCATTCATTATCTCATTATGTAAGAATTGGGTCACACAGGAATAACACAGTTACTATTTGTGGTAAGTAATTATTAATAATCTCCTTTGCTCCCGAAATCTTGTATGTGCATTCAGAATAACATCAATAAATAAAGATATGAAAAGCTCAAAACCAATATCTTATAAAAAGGTTTGACTGTCAAATTTATGTGTCTGTGGAACTTATAAAAAGCAAATAGAGTAGATATTGGCTGGACTTTTGATGAAATTATAATGTCAGAAGAATGCCAGCCTGGCCTGAAGCAGAGCAATACTGCTAAATGTTTAGAAGAGCACCAAAGCTCTCTCACCTCAGCCAAAACATTTGCTGCTCAAGTTGTGAAACCCTCAAATAATGTGTACACTTAGTGCCCATCTCAGACAGGGGCACAGAATATAGAAGAAAAACAAGTCCAGAGGACTAGTGGGAGAAGTTGAAAAATGGGCCAAGAAATTCTCCTATTCCTTTTCTAGCTCATGGAATCACATCTACTCCTACCCAGAAGCTTAATTGTAGAAACCTCTCTATGTTTTCAGTTTTTATTCTCCATGTGGAACTTTTACTGTGGCTGTTCATTTTCTTCTCTTTTAAGTGGGTGAGGTACAGGTTAATTAGTTCTTATTTAATAGATCACTTACCAAAATGAGCCACACTGAGACCGGACATGAACACCATTATTTAACTTGGGGATTCTAAAATTTGAGCTAGATGCAGGTAATTGGTTGATTGGTTATTGAATCAGTCCATACTTATATCTATGCAAATGAGTGAATAATATAAATACTGCTAGTTGCCTATTTCTATACCTATTATGGAGATACTCTTTTTATTTTAAAAAGCTGACTATTTAGATTGAGCCTAAGGTTATGTTTTTATTCTTCTTTAAAAATAAGAGCACCTAATACCAATCAATAGAATAAGAGACATCCTTATTTGGCACTAATGAAAGTCCCTGCTTGGAGTTACTTTTATGATAATGCTTGTCCCTTTCCTTCTCTTTTACCAGCCCTTCCTTCATAGGTTTGTCTTTGTGTGTGGGGGAATGGGAGTATTATTTTTATTTTCAGGATTTTATTCATATCTGTGTGAGCATGTGTGTGTTTTTGTGTATTTTAAATATAAGAGTTTATCTTTGGCCTTCTCTCTGATACTAACTAGGTAATGTCAGGTATTACTGTAGTATATCAACTGTCATAATTTTGAGTTATCCTAGATATCTCTGATCAAATAAGAATTTGAAACCAAACAATTTAATATAAAATTTTCCTCTTGTTTCCACTTACTAGTACTAAAACAAATTCTTAGACTTAACCAAAATGCAGCCTCTATTGAAATCAACTACATTATTGATACCCATTGGAAACATCAATATATTGCTATTAAGTTGAACATATAAAATATTTTATTCTTTTTACCTATCCATATTCTTATCCCTCTGAGGTCTTATGTCTTCCATTGATCCTTCTTTAACTACTGCTACATACATATCCATTAAATGCTACCTTAGGTCCACATCTTATATTAGAATATTCAGAATTTCATTATAATTTTTTATTTCTGGTTAATATATATTAATTGTACATATTAATAGCATTCAAAGTGATATTTCCACACATGCATACATCATGCACCCATCAAATCCACCCTCCCTTTATCCACTTTCCCTTACCTACGCCTCCATATTTTCACCATCAGTTTAAATGTTGTTTAAATTGGGTAGGTTTTTTTGATCCTAAAACACTATGTGTTACTCTCTTCATATACCATTTAATTGCCTATTTTCCACTAACTTTTAAATACTGTGTCTTGTTTTCTCATTGCCCGACTTTCTACATGAGAAATTTTAGTTCTGCAATGTTAAGAAAATTGTGTGAATTCACAGCTAATCAGTGGCAGAGTCCAGCAATTCACAAATAATTTTATGTATGTGTGTGCATAAGCATGTGACTATTAAGCTTCTCCTAGTCTGTATAAAGTTTTTCCTATATTCATGATAACTAAATATATCATGTGACTTTCATATTTCATATTCTATTTTATGGATATCTACTTTTCACATTTGGGTTGTAATCATGGCCTCAAATATATCACCAATGATTTTTACCATGAAAATAAAATGAAATGCTACTTTGAGAATTTTTTATGAATCCATAGAGTCACTTATGATCTTGTGAAACCTTTTTCATTTTCAGAAGTTAAATATAATTTATTATGAATAAGTATTAATTTCACATTCATGAAATTGGGAAAAGTGAAGTGTAATATATATGGACATCACTTATTATTTTCAAAATTTAGAACAGCATTTTTAATACATTATTGTGAATTTGTTTTCTGATTGTATCCCATTATATATATATATCAACATTACCTTCACAATATGTATGTCATTTTTCTCATGATGCTTTTATTTGCCTTCTTTTTATGCTTTTTATAGATTTAGTATTTGGACTTAAGTAAACTATTTATATGATCCTAAATGTAGCTCTTAATATACGGTATTATTTATGGGCAAGTAACTTCATGTATTAGAGCTGCAATTTCCCCACATGCATACTAGTGATAAAATGTGTGATTGAAAATTATCTTAATGGAAAAGTAGATAAGAATCTGAACTATTTGTAATGGCATTGCATGAATGTTATCTATCTTTATTTAAGACAAAATAAATTAGAGAAATATATTTGTACTCCCAATAGTAGCAGAATTGCTTCTATGGGAATAAGCTTTTGTCTATGATAATTATAAACATTCGACAAAACAAAAAACAACAGCAACAAAATGATTTTGAGTCTTGTGAAAGTGGATATAGTCAGGCAAAACCTTACGTAAGCTTAAAGTGAAAAATACATAACTTCACTCAAGGAAATAGGACTTCCAAGTCTGAATAGTTCAGACTATGTGCCATCAGGCATAAAAGTGTGGATATCTTCACTTGAGCAGTCAAAGGACAGTTTCGAGTCACCAAAGAAATAATAAGTCATCAAAGAGAATATAAGAAAGGAGGAACCATCCAGGATGATGTACTTGAGAAAGCCCTAAAATATTCATGCATGGGAAAGACTATGAGGAAAGAAAAGACAAGAACAGCAGAAAGGCATAGATGAGATGAGAAGGAAGACCAAGAAAAGCAGTATATGATGTCACCATATGTAATACTAAAAAAGTTGATCTCATAGAAGTTGAGAATAGATTGGTGGTTTCCAGAGACTGGCAAGAGTAGGGTAGAGGGAGAAATGGACCAGGATGGATATGGGTACTCAGGTATAGTTAGTTAGCAGTAAGAAGTTCTGATGTGCTATTGCACAGTCAGGTGACTACATATAATGAAATGTAATGTGTATTTCAGAAGGCTAGAAGAAAGGAATTTCAGTGTTTTCATCATAACGGAATGATACATATTTGAGGAAACACATATATTGAATCTTATTTAAATAGTACATAATGTATACATGTATAAAGATATCATGTGGTGCACCCCAAATCTACAGTTTTTATCTATTTGTTAAAAAAAAAAGTTTAAAATAAAAAAAATCTTCACCCTCAAAAGAAATCAGCTAAATGCTTTCTACTACGTCATAAATACTATCATGTAGTCCCACTTCATTCCAACCAGAATGGATAATATTTTAAAGTGTAGCAAACCCCAGCGTTGATAAAGATGTACAACAACAAAAAAGCTTATATATTTGTTGATCAGAATTACACAGGAGGGAAGAAGCATTTTCTCTCTACTCATCTAGAATCTTGGCTGGACTATGAATTAAATTGACAGAAAAAGAGAAAAGTTTTAATTCAAATGTCCTTACAACTTTATGGGAACCCTATAAAAATATGAGACCAGATGATTGAATCTGTATAGCATCCTGAGCCACAGGAAAGAATAGGGGATTGAAAGTTCTGTAGGTTTAGAGAGACAAATTATGGACAGTGAAGCAGAAAAAAGTGTATGATGAATAAAAGTTGTGTTTTATGCAGATAAGTCTCATAGGTGATACATCTGCCTCTTAAATAATTTCCTTTATCATTCAAATTAGTAATAAAATTTCCTTTATAAAAAGATAGCTTTTTAAAGCTCCAACTATGACTAAATTTTCCCAAAATAACCAATCTGAAAATATCAATATGCCAAAGAGTTCTATTTTAGGATGGCTAATCTGTTCTCTGGCAGTCATATGTTGGTATATTGTGCTCTGATCTCCAGTAGAGTAAAGCAAAACAACAACAACAAAATTACTTAAGAAACATTTAAGAGTTTCTTTAAAACTTATACTGATTATGTGACAGGACAACTACACTTCTGGAAATTTGCCGAAGAGAAATGAAAACTGGTATCTGCAAAAGTGACTTGCAAACAAATGTTTGCAGTAGGTAATCCTTAGTGGCTACAAAGTGAAACAACCCCTATGGCCATCCAGGTGAATAAATAAATTAAGGCAAATTCATATAAGCAATATTACGAAACAGGTTCAAACAGCATATTAATGACTATTGATAATATTAATGATTCTTGAAAACATGCCAAACAAAAAAGCAAGGGGAACAGACTACATGATTCCAGATACAGAAATTTTGAAGTATCTCTTCTAGACGACAGCATAGTGATTTGGTTTGATCTAGAGGTGTTGGCAATTACTGTAAAAAGAGTACAAAAGAACTTATTGAATTGATAGAAATGTTTTATCTTAGTTGATATGTGCTTATACACATAAATATATACATTGTTATATCTCATCTGTTTCAAAAGCTATGCATTTTATTATATCTAAATTAATCAACTTTAAAAACTGTATGCATGATAATGATGTTTTTATTAACTATATTTTCACCTAATATTAAAAATATTTTAATATTTAATATGTTAATATGTTAAAGGTTTTTAATATAACTTATATTTCAGCTTAAATTTTTATTTTACATATTCATTATAATTATTACTATTTTAATTATTTTATAGTATTCCATTTAGTTGAAATTTCCACATTTATTTAATCTCAGCTCTTTCTGAGATCAGAATATCTATCCTTGCTAATTCTCAGTAGAAGATAACTTTATTAAGCTAGCAAGTTCCTGTCTAGTTTTCACAAGACAAATATGTTTATATTGACTGATGTACAAAGAAAATTCCTGGTTGTTTTTTTGCTAAAATTCAGAATGCATATATAGATTGATATACTGGAAATATTAGGATTAGGACACAAAAGAATCAAAATTAGTATAAAAAATTGTGGCCAAGGAAACTCAGTGGGACCTGCAATAAGATAAGGAAGCAATAGAAATGTGTTTTACAATAGATAACTCTTATTTTAGTTCTCTGCACCAAGACTGTATAGGGCTTATAGAAACTAAATATTACAGGGAACAAGTCTTCTTATATTAAGCCTAATGAGCTAAATGTGGTAAAACAGAGCATTAAATCCTTTTTCAGAGTGAAAAAGAAGAAGACAGTTAAAAGGGAATAGTTGGGGCACTGGTATTCACCTAAGGATAGAAATTACTGGGTGGCCTGGGTGTCTTTAGTGAGTCTGATGAACTATTTGATTAATGGTTGGGTGTTGAGTAAAGATGTTCTAGTCAGTTTTTTGTCACTGTAACCAAAACACCTGATAAGAAAAACTTAAAGGATAAAAAAAGCTTATTTTGGCTCACATATTCAGGGATTCAGTCCATGGTTGGCTGACTCTGTAACTCTGGGTCCAGAAGTGAGGCAGAACATCATGGTGGAAGGGAAAGGTAGAGGAAAGCAGCTCAGTAATTGACATCCAGGAAGCAGAGAAAGAGAGTTTTAGTCACCACAGACAAAATGTAAACACCATAGGTATGACCCCAATGATTTCCTCCAGCCACACCCTACCTTCCTATACTACACAGGGGATAAATATATAAATATATAAATATATAAATATATAAATATCAGGGGATAAATCCACTGATTAGCTAACATGTCTCTTAATCTAAGCCTTTCACCTGTGAATGTTCTTTCATTGTCTCACACATGAGCTTTGGGGGGAACCTCATATCTAAATCATAACAAAAAGAAATGACAAAGGCATAGCCAGGAGCAAAACAATGGCCAATTATAAGTGGTTTAGGAAGCACAAAACGCAGAGCAAGGGACTATTGCATCATTGAAACAGTGATAATGGCAATACCAATATGTCTGATGCCACCATATTTTAGGTTAGTTCTACATTGCAAATTGCTATTTGTAAAGTATTCTTTGTTTTTTTTCATTTTCCCACTATTGTTAAATTCCAATGAAAACCACCTTTGGATGACTGAGAGCTGGAATTCAATATTGCAAGAAAAGGAACTAGGCAAATATTGGTCCCTGTAACCCCTAATCAGTAATCTTCCACTAGTTTTTGAGAGCCCAGAATATCTGATAGTTTTCAGATTACTTCAAAATGTGGGTCAAAAGCAGGGCATGGTGGTGCACATCTGTAATTCCACCAGCTCTGGAGGCTGAGACATGAGGATTTGGAATTCAATGCCAGCCTCAGCCTCAGCAATGGCGAGGTGCTAAGCAACTCATTGAGACCCTGTCTCTAAATAAAATACAAAATAAGTCTGGGGATGTGGCTCAGTGGTTGAGTGCTCCTGAGTTCAATTCCTGGTAGCATAATAAATAAATAAACAAAACAAAACAAACAAACAAAAATCCCAAATGTGGGCCAAGGACTTGCTGATCTTATTCTCTAGATAAAAGTGGAATAATGTTTAACTTATGGGGAAATAATGAGTTTATCTAGTGAATTATAAAGACTGGCTTAGGAGATGAAGGTCAATTTTCATCTCAAGGATCTTCCAGCAGATGAGAAAATAAAACACTGTCCTGGATGGTGTGCACCTTGTGCAGCAAATAACTTTCCCATCTGTTGTCCCCTGTACTTCCTTTCTTTCTTATAAAAGCCCTTTTGTATAGTTTAGTTCCATAAGACGGTACTTTGAGAAAGATAGCTTCCCATGTTTTCTGAGGACTGGCAACTAAACCACTCTCTTTTCCTGATTTGGGCTTTGGAGCAGTGAGTAGACACACCTGGGTTCATTAACATCATGGGTAATAATCAAGCTGTAGTAATTGTCAAATACATTGTGACAACTTTGGATTCAACAGATGTAGAATGGATGAAGAAAATATTAAACAGTTCACATCAGGGGTACAGGTTTCACAGTGGTAAGCAAGAGATCCAATACATGGTCATAAGGTTATTTTGATGGGGTGTTATTGAACTAGAAAAAGCTGAATATGCATCTTGCACTAAGGGAAAAAAAGAATGTTGTGTGCAGGCAAGGTCTCAATGAGTTGCTTAGCACCTCGCCATTGCTGAGGCTGAGGCTGGCATTGAATTCCAAATCCTCATGTCTCAGCCTCCAGAGCTGGTGGAATTACAGATGTGCACCACCATGCCCTGCTTTTGACCCACATTTTGAAGTAATCTAAAAACTATCAGATATTCTGGGCTCTCAAAAACTAGTGGATGATTACTGATTAGGATTTACAGGGACCAATATTTGTTAATTCAAAGAATTTCTCATACAAAAAGTTAGAGAATAATTTTGAGGATTGAATTCGAATATTAAATTTACATACACACATTTTACATTTGGGGGATATTCTGCTTTCCTGAGCATAGTTTTTTTTTGTATTCTTTTAAAACATATAATTTCAGCATAAAATTAGTCTTGGTTTTGTAGACAAATAAAATGTTTTCATTCAAATTCATAACGATGTTTACAAACATATTTAATTTAGAGTCACAAGTATGTATTCTTTACAACATCTATAAATGTGTTTCCATATTTAAGTGTTGATATTATCACTGGAATGGTATTTTCTTACTTTCCTTACAATCTTATCTTTAAGAGGATTCCTTGTACTGAAAGACAGAATCACTGTTTAACTTCTAGGTATTGTCACTTAGGAGCAAACAGTAAACACAAAGGTATTTTTGAGGTTTTAGAAGATACTTTTTCCATAATTTTAACGACCTGGGTCACCTTCTTACCTCCTATTGAACACTTTCTATTTTTTTTTTACTTTAATAATGAGTGAATATAGTGTGAAAAAGAGGCTATTTAAATTTTCCCAATGAAAATCCAGTTTTAGCAAACCAAAAGTGACACATCTTCACTATTTTAAATATTAAGGAGATTCATTGTCCTCATTAATAGTTTATTTAAAATATTACTATTTGGAGTAAATGTATCAAACAAATCATAGAAATATTTACTAGTTTCTAAATCATATAGTTGAATATTTGTTTTTTCATTACCTAATATTTCTTGTTTTAGGGAGCCTAAGTATGTCAGAGATTTGAAATTGGGATTCAGTCAACTCACTAAAAGCCTCCTATTATCCTAGCATAATGGAACAATAGCACTCCTTTGTTGAGCTCCATTTTAAATGGTACATCTATTATTACACTAATGATTGCAAACCATATGGTGTAACCAATAGGGCTGTCTTTAAATACACTAATTACATCAAGTGCAGGCAATAAAACAGGTGCTAAAACAATGTTCTCACACACTGTTTTTCATTTACAGCTCCATAGAAGACCTTTAGTACAGAGATTGGAATTCCAATCTATTTCCATAGACTCCCATTTGACATTTAAAGATCTTGCTTAGCTATCTAGTCAAGTCCAATTTAAGCAACAAATATCCTATTTGTTGGTAAACCTAGAGAGAAATATTTTTTAAGTGAGGATAAGTGGATAAAAGAAGAGCAATCTAAAGCAAATAATGTTATGTTTAGTGGCATTCTATGGCCAATTTTACCTATTATATGTTGTGGTATTCTGCATTTATAGATCATTTAATGTGAGTAAACATGCAATTAGATAGCTTAGGGTCAAATTATGGTCTTGGCTTAATCTCTATCATTCATAATACTTTAAGAATGTTACTCACCATCTCTCTGACTCAGTTTCCTCACATATATGAGGTTAATTGATGATAGCAAATTCATAGAGCTGTTTTGAGAATTAAGTCTGGAAAAGTGAGAAAAATTTTATAACTTTTGCTAAACACCTGCATGATACATAGAAAAACTAAAGTACCTGCTAGCTATCATTATAATAAATCAATTAATTAATAAGGAACACACTAAAATATATATGACTGTGAATATATTCCAAGTGGGAATTAAACATATAAAGATAAAAATGTGCTATAATAGAGAAACTCTAAATGACATTATAAAAATATCATTAATATTCAAAGCCTTATACAACTTCAAAAATGGAACATGTACATAAATCTACTGCAAATCTTTTTCACTAGCAAAACATTTTAAATAAAACTGATATAGTCCAGATTGCAAAAAAGAAGTTCATTTTGAAGAATTAGCAAACAAACTGCCTATTTGCAAATTACTAACTGTTATGTTAGTGACCTAAAATAAAAATTGGTTCCCCAATTACTAGCCTTTAATGAGATAACAACTTTAATGAGACAGTAAGTAGTAACCAGTATGTTGGGGAATAGGAGAGCACAGTTGGTCAAGAATCTTTATTAATGGATGTTTCTGTTTTACTTAGGCTGAAATAACATGATGGGGAAAGAACATGGGGTTCCTGGCAGAGATTACATTTTCTGTGTTCATCTAGTCTTTGGTGTCCATGCGTTTGCAAGCATTCCTGCAGGGTTTTGCTTCTGGCCATCATGGTGCCTCCTACCACTGCTTCTCTCACAGCAGAAACTCAGCACCCTTCCTTTCAGACCTGTGAGACAGTGACCTCTTCTCAAGGAGAGATTAGGAGGTAATCACTAGTCAAAAGAATATTCATGAAGAATTCACTTAGCTGCAGCATTAAGTCACTAAAATAAAGCTTTGAAATCATAGGAGGATATTAGAACTTGCTGCCAGGGCTTAGAATTTCCAGTTGGTAGGATGTCATTTAACATGAAGTAGCAGGTTCAGTGAATTTACAGAATACAAAAAAAAAATAATAATAAGTTTCCATGAGGCAGCAGCAGCAGGAGTTCTTTCATTATCTTTTTGCTATGTTTTCATCCAGAAGTTAATATTATCAGTACTGACAATATCCTTCTTCCTTTCTTCTTCCCTTTCTTTCTTCCTTCTTTCCTGCTTTCTCCCTATTTTTCCAGATCTTGAAAACCTGAAACTATGATTATATTAGAAATATAATCATTAGAAGAACAAAAACCCAGACAATAGGGACTTAAGATTTCTGGCACTTCCTTGTTCCACAGCCCAATGTTACCATCAGGATTGAGACCGTTTCTGTTTTTCTCCTCCATCTTCAATATATTGGCCCCTTGTCCTCAGATGTTTTGTGACTTGGCATTACATGACTTCCATAAATAGAAGATCCATGTTGATTTTTGGAGCAGGAGTTAGGGATAAAACCAGGTCTTCTCCCATTTATAAGGAAAGAAACATTTTACCAATCATCTATATGCACTTTCATTGGAGATTTATTGACTAGAACTTTTAACACAGCAATCCCTAATTGCAAGGAACTGTAGAAAAATTAGTGGCATTTCTAGCCTTTTGCTTGTTGTGGGAAAAAGTTCAGTAAAAATTTTTGTATGTTAATCATGAAATTCTGTAATTGAATTACATTAGCCAAAAACTTCAAGCTAAAATTTGTCACTGTTTTTCAATAGTATGAACACCTGCGCTCTTATGTTTGGTTTGGGCTTCCATTTCTCCACTTCTTGATAATATGTTTTACACATTTCTTAACTTACATGATGCATATTCATTGTTTCCTATTAACAATATTGGTTCCTTGTGGAAATTCTTTGTCTGTTGTATTTAAGATTTCCTTTATGCTTACAGGATGCAATTAATCTCTGTCAGTAACTGAAGATATGAGTGATTTAAGTAATCAACAAATATGACATGACACTGCATATTTAAATTAGGTTTATATGTGAGCAATGGAGTTTGAAAGCATGTTTTCCTCACTCAAAGAAACACTTGCAAATAATGATATGAAAAAGCTCCAAGAACTAAACATAAGTTTTATACTTCACATATTAAATTTTCTTCTAGGTAGTATGTGGTTTGCACCCTTGGACTTACTACCAGATCACCAGCACACTAGGTCTTGCTACTCAAAGAAAGTAACTTCAAGGAACAACTGTCTCTTCAAATGGTTTGTGATCCATACAAAGGACATTTAAATTATCTACTAATATGTAAAACCTCCTGTTTTCATTGATTTTGTTTCTATTGAAAAAACAGTTATAAAGTTGACTACTTCTTAAGGAAAGACATTTATTTTGCTTATCATCATATTAGATAGCACTTGTGAGAAAAAAAAAAAAAAAAGGTCATATGCTGAGAAAGGAAACAGAAGACTGGAGTTTTGCCACGATAGCCCTTTCATAGCAATCCACTCTCACAGGAACTAAACCAGTTCTCTTGAGAATTACATTAATCCCTTCTGAGGGTAGTGCCTCTGTGACCTAAAAACATTCCACTAGACCCTAACCCTCAAAGACTTTTGACTCCTAACCACTATCTTTCAATACTACCAAACCAAGTTTCCAATGCATAAAACTTTGATGGACAAACCACATTCAAAATATATAATGTTGCCCTTTTCCCTCGAAGTTCATGTCCATTATACAATGTGTAAGGCATTTATGTCTCTCTTGCCAATAGTCTCAACATCTCACATTGTTCCAGCATCAGCTCAAAAGTTCAAGTCTCATCCAGGAGTCTAGTGAAGCTTCTTCTGTATGTGTAAAATAAAAAAATAAGTTCTTTACTTCTAAGATACAATGACAGGACAGGGTAGAATAAATATTTCTATTCTAAAAGGGAGAAATAAGCCAAAAGAAAAAAGAAAGAACCCCAAGTAAGACAAACTCAGCAGGACTTAACAATGAATGTCAAAACTCCAGGTTGAATTGGGCTTGTATGGCTTTGTGCAGGCCTAAAATCATGCTTTTGTGAAGACTACCTGGCTGCTTTCTTAGAATGGATTTACATACTATTCCTAAAACTTTCCTATGCAGGTACTGTATTCTACTGATGACTCTAACTTTTCGGGGTCTCATTTCCATGGTTTCAGTAAAAGGTTTCCCATTGTTAAGTTCTCTGTGGAAGCCTCTGCCTAAGTGCCCAGTCTTTCCTGTAAAATTTTGGTTGAAGCTGCCTTAACTAAACTAAACTTTGACATTCTGTGCACCTGCAGAATTAGTACCACCTGGGCATCAACAAGGTTTTTCATTTCATCCCTTCAAAGTGAAAACATGAGCAGTTTTGGGGCCTTTTTGAACCATGCTGGAGTAATCACATATCCCTTTCCAGGAAAATATTGGAGCAGTGTTTCAAGACAGCCCTAATCCCATTTGGAAAAAACATCGTGCCTCCCTAGACCTCTGAGCCTGGGATGGAAGAGGCAGCCTTAAAGATTTCTGAGATGTACCCTGGGACATTTTTCCAATTGTCCTGATGCACAGAATTTGACTCCTTTTTTTCCAGGCTAACATCTTTAGCAGGAAGTTTCTGAGATGCACTCTTATCACATTTTTTTTTTTCTGGCAGGTCTATACATTTTCCAAAAATTTCAGCTCTGTTTCCTCTTACCTGTGAATCTTAATGTAAATTTCACTGAAAGAGGGCCATAAAACCCATATAACTTCATCTGTAGTTTTTTTAGAAATGTATTTTGCCAGATGCCATAGGTCAACTTAAATTTGGCTTTCCATAAAGCTCTAAGGAATGGACAAAGTCATGTTCTTTGCAATGGTGTGAAAAGGGTGGTCTTTAATTTGTAATAGGATAGTTCATATTTCCATTTGAGACCTCGACATCTTGGTCTTTACCATTCACCTTTCTATCAACATTAAGGTCATGGTCATTTATCCACTCTCTAAGATGTTCTAGCTATTACTCTAGTCACCAAAATCAAACATTCCATTTACAACAATAAAGGCCGTGTTCTCCTCCAACATATACTCATTATTGAGTTCCAAAATATGTCTACATGAAGACCTATGTTAGAAAAAGAGGTAAGTAAAGGAAACAAGATACTGGGAAGTTACCAGGCCAGTTTTTTAGCAATTCACTCTCATGTGAGCTAACCCAGTCCCATAGGAACTGCATTGATCACACTTAACAGTGGTTCCCCTCTGGCCTAATCACTTTTCATTAGGTCTAACTTCTCAAAGATCTACCCTTACTTAAAATTCTTACAAGCTTTCAACATAAGCCTTTAGGGTGCAAACCACATCCAGATCATAACACATTCTACATGTTTTCTTTATCTCACTAAATGTAATCTAATTAGGTTTCCTATAATGGAAAATGAATTGCTTAGACATATTGTAGCATAACTAGTTATATATTGGTAAACTAGTTATCTTAAAAGGAGAAAAGTTTTGATTTTTATCACTTGAAAATACTATATTATAAATACTTGTGATCTATTTCAAACAATAAATGCTTTAATAATTAACTTGACTACAATCAGTTCTCTGAATCTGTGAGTTCTACATCCATAAATTTAACAATATGCTGATTTAAAATATTCAAGAAAAAAACTATCAGAGCATATTGTTGACTTTTTTGTTGTGAATAACAGGTGAATATTTAGTTAATAATTTCACAGCTTCACATGACCATTTTAAAAGAAAATAAAAAGAGAAGAAACTAATCTATATAATTGGTGTTATTGATATAGTATGTTAAAATCTATAATTAATGGGCTCAAAAATTTTAAGTAGAGAAAATTATTGAAAAGTTAGAGAATTCCACCAGAGAATTAGACTTTATGAAAGAGACAAATTAAGTTCTATAATTAAGATATATAAAATCTGAAATTAATAACTGAATAATTGGATAAACAGTATGTGAGACATAGAAGAAGAAAGAATTTGTGAACTTGAAGTATGAAAAGAATAAAAGGAGAACACAGAAAAAAAATTAGAGACATAAAACATAATGAAAAGGCAAGGAGACTAAAGTGTGCAAGGAAAGGACTTCTTGGACTGTAGAAACTTTATCTTGTTCTCTGTGCTGGTTATATTAGTCTGAATATTTTGTGTTATATTGTTAGGACTTCATGATGTCCTTCTTGCTTGAAATAATTTGTCTAAATTTTAGCAATTATAAATAAATATGACATATACACTCATGTGAAGGTGGTAAGTGGATATGTTTTCAGTTCCTTTCTATAAATACCATGGAATGTCATTTTTATATTATATATATATATATATATATATATATATATATATATATATATGATAAGAATAAGTCTTATTTTGTAACAAAGTGTCATATTGTCTTCCAAAGTGGCTGTACCATTTTGCAATCCTATCAGCAGTAATTAAAATTTCCTTTTGCTTCACATCTTCACAAATATTTAGTATATAACTTATTCTTTGGAGATTAAAATTATTTAATACTATAATTTCCCATCTTGCAAGACTAAACATTTATGGATGGTTTTCAATTTTGATTTATTTTGGTCTGAAAACCAGCTGATTGCTTTCATGTGCATCTCTTTTTTTTTTCAATATTTTGCTAAATGCTACCAATAACAATCAGCAAACTTAATTAACTTTCTGTTTCTCAATCTGTTTCAATAGAGGCTAAGAAAGGATATGGTTTGCTTCCTTAGATATGTCAGTTTTGCAAAATATTTTCCACTTGATAACATGGACTGTTTTTGAAAATAGTTATATCTCAATTCCAGGTACAATTTTTCATATTACCTAAGGTAGTTGTGATGAAGCAGATATGCCTTAAAATTTCAGTAGTTTTACAATAGGTCACGTTTGGTCATTAAATTTCAATTCATGGTGGTGTACAAAATGTGAAGAAAGTACTATTTCAAAATAGTTATTCAGAGGCCCATTGTTGTAGATAATCTGTCATTTTAATGTTGGTATGTTTTTTTGTTTTAAGTCACCCTGAGTTTCAACATAGAGTTAGTGTTAACAAGAAAGTTTCAACATATACTTTCAGGAAAGTTAGTGCTAATAAAAGAGAAAATTGGTAATGTCATGTGTTCAGGCCTAGAAAAACATTCTTCACTTCTGCTTACTAGTCACTGACTCAAATGTACTCACTTGACCTGAGCAGGTACAAAGAGACAGGACATGTATAGCAAACACTACATTATAGAAGGAAGAATACATTTTTCCTTAACAGATATTTTTTTCCTCAGCCCCCCTCTCCCCCATCTATCTCCCCAAATTTATTGATATCTGATAAAATTACCTCAATAGTTCCTATCAACAGGCTCCGGCTACCAAGCAGTGTTGCTGGACTACTGGTTCCCACATAGAAGTGGTATCTGAGCTGCAGCCCAGGTGGGTTGGAGCTCTGGTGGCAAACACCGCCCATGATCACATGGAGCCAGCTACATAAGCAAGGTGGGCAAGAGGCTGGATGAGCCAATGCCCAGGTGAGCCAAGATGTCACCTGTCATCGTTCAAGATCCAGGCCTGGGCACCTTTGGGATGTCTGCTGCAGAAGCCTATTCCACATAGTGCTACAGCTCCCTCTCACCACCTCAACCTCCCACTTCCTTACCTGCCAGGAGGAAATGGAAGTGGAACACACTTGAAGGAAAGTTGGAACTCAAGTGACCAAGAGCATTAGTATGTTTCTAAGCCCTAATTAGCATAAACTTAGACCAATAAACCCCTCGACTTACACACTTGGACAAAGAAAACCTGTTGCTGGGTTCTCTCTTGCATTGCATGAGTTCTGTTCCTGTTTCTACTATTCAATAAATCTTACTCTTACACTCACTCATCCTAGTCTGTGGATTTCATTCTTCAAATTCACAAGACAAGGATCCCAAAAGAAGAAATTGGCAGTGAGCTGCTGGAGTCGGCAGCAACCCTGCAAGGCCTGGCGCTGCCATTAAAAGCTGAATCACTTCCTGGTTGTAGGCTTCAGCAACTTTACACAGACCCCACCTGCCAGAGGAGGCCAGGAAATGGAGTTTTATCTCAAAACTTCAGTTTCGCTATTAGCCAAGTAAGATGAAAAGATGAAACAAAAGGAAGATAAGTGTTGCAATGAATGCTGTTGGTCATGACAAGTGGTATGACATTATCACCACAATGTCTTCTATATTCATAAAACAAAAGTAATTTAAGAACAGCCAGGCACTGTGGCTCACTCCTGTAATCTCAGTGTCTTGGGAGGCTGGGGCAGGAGGATCACAACTTCAAAGCCAGACTTAGCAAAGGTGAGGTGCTAAGCAACTCAGTGAGACCCTGCCTTTAAATAAAATACAAAATAGGGCTGGGAATGTGGCTCAGTGGTCTAGTGCCTCTGAGTTCAATCCCCAGTACCAAAAATGAGTGATATCATATATAAGATAAAACAGACATTGCTTAGAAATTGAACTCTTTCTAAATGTATGTTCAGAGTGAGTTTTATCATCAGACTTCATGAAGTGCAGCAACAGCCAATAGGACTTCATTTTTTTATGGTATCTCTTAGTGTGAGCATGCTATAAAAAATAAAATAAGAAAGCATTAATAAAAGTATTGAATATCCAGTAATAGAAATATTGTCTGCTGATATTCTGACTTTATTCAGAAGAAAATATTCAACCACCTGGAGTTGGAATTTAGAGTCTTTCTCCAGGAAAGACTCCTTTCAGATGTACTCCATGCATTTTAAGTTTTTTCAGTTGAAGGTTATTAGTGACAGTGAATTTGAGGTGATCACTCCAAGAAAGAACTGAATTACAGACAACCTATATATTCTTAAATTCAGATGAACATGATTTTAAATCAGCTGAGCTGGGGGGAGAGTTAACATTTTCTATTGAGAGTCCTGCATGCTAAAGTAGACAGTATTTGAATAGATCTTTCCACTTTTGCATTACATTCTGTATTAAAAAAATGTCATGAAGAATTTTTTCCAAAATCTGCTACTATTTTTGCTCAGAGAATGATTGAATAAATTAGAGCTCAATGGTCTCTTTTCTGAAGCCTGGCTATATATTTATTAGATGGAAAAATGTTCATAATATGTGATTTTTGAGGAACAGTATATTATTATAAATAGTGATATTGAATTTTGATAATTTAGGTCTTTTTTTCTAATAAATTCAAACTCTTTGAAAATACCAAAGTTTTCAAATATTCATGTAATGTATGCAAAGGTTCACAGTCCAAATAGAATCATTTAAAGAAATTGTTTGAAAACCATAATCCTGTATAACTAAAGAAGATGATTTTCTTCACAGTGTTTTCATTTTGTTAATTAAATATTAGATAACAATTTCTAAGTGATTTCATTGCCTATTTAATCTCTGACTCAATCATCCTATAACTTAGTGAGTTATCTCTGAGATTACTGGTACTTAAGGAGAGATAAACCATATCATTCTTATATAAAAAGGCACACAGGTGTTTTACCATAGTAAATAAGTTAAACAAGCAAGCAAAACTGTAACAAATTCAGTAAGGTACAAGGAAAGTGTAAATCCTTAGTGAAGGCCTTTGGAATGGAATCTTGATGTGTACTTTGATACTTCTTGAATATTTTCATCCAATTCTGATTATCCTGGTAGATTTCAGGTACAGTTCTGTAAGATTGTCAGCATTCATACTGAGTTCTTACAACTTAACTTATTAATGATTCCTGTATATTGAGTCACAGGGCACGAAAAGGTCAATGAGAACTGCCAATGGCTTCATGCTACACCTAATAGATTTCTCTATTAGGTGACAGGGAGGACAAAAATGGTCAACAGCTAAAAGTGCTGGTGAAACTGCATAATCCTTCCTTGCAAATGACCAAGATAAAAACTAACTAGATATAGAATACAGGTATGAGTCCATTTTGCTCTTGTATGTGTTCATTCAGCAAAAATATTCTTCCATAGAATATTTTCGTTATCTTCTAATAAATACATGAGATTATGTCATTTCATCTGCAAAGTCTTCCACAGATTTCCCCTCATATGCACACTAAAAACCAAATCAGCATAGATTTTACAGAATTGATCCTTTTCAAATGCTCTGACTTCATCTTAGACCACATTTCTTGACTCATTTTGCTCTAGTGGCACTGACACTCCTTCAGTTCTTAGCATTTCCCCAATGCACTCATGTCAATGCCCTTGTAAATTCAGTTCCCTCTGCCTGCAGCTCTTCCCCCACATATCCTTGCAGAATTGCTTCTTCATTGCATTCTAATTTTTGCTCTGCTTTTGTCAGTCTAATTGCAGTCTTTCTCTGGTCATTCTCTAAAAGAACAGAGAAAGATCAGAAATTCTTTGTTGAAAACAAGACTCTTGTTTTCCAGTCTGTCTCCATCCTCTCTCCCTGCTACACTTTACTTCAGAGCACTTATTACCAACTAAAGTTATGAAAATCTTAGTTTCTCCTAATCTTTTTCTTTCCTAAATTTTATACTGCATGAGGAACATTATCAGCCTTACTCACTGACAGATCTGTAATTCCTTCAATACTGCCTAGAAATTTTCTGAAGATATTTTTTTTTCATGGTTGGTTGATGAGTGACTGAATTAATGAATAAGTTTAGATACATAACAAAAACAAAACACACAATGAAATGTCTAGACTTGGATGTATAGAAATAAATTATAAGATGTTTTGATTCACAATTATTGAATAGTATAGATGATACAAAGAAAGTTAAGAAATGATAATTAGGGAGTTCTGATTTATGTTGATAAAGGAAGATCTGTCTTAAGGTATGCTGAGGAGTAGAAATTTAAACAGTAAACCCAACAATGATTGTGGATTATTTAAAAAGGATGGAGAAAAAAGAAGGAAAGAAAGAAGATGATGCAGAAAACTGAAGGGGGAAGTAGCTCTTCTTCAGTGGTATTGGGGAAGATTAGGTTGTCAACAAAAAAGGAAACTGAACTGAAACAAGATAAATTTTCCATCCACATAAAGAAAGGAACTTTAGTATTATATTCTGTCAAAAGATAACAGATTATGTAAATATTTGCTGATTATTTAGAAGACTTAATTGATCTAAAATTACATTTTGCTTAATCCAGAATGGAGATTCTTAAGCTACTTTTCAAGAAATGCTTTGGGTAATATTATATATGGGTATATGTATATAATTTTCCCTAACTAGTAAAGTCATTCATATGTGCCTGTTTTTCTAAAACACTTAGAAAATTCAAGAAAAGCACAAAAATATTTCTTATAATATATAATCAATTTATAATCTTTATTGAGTTGACATTTATACATATTTTATTCCCCTACATTACATACCTATATTGACTGATATAATAATAAAAGCAACAAGCAAATAATATATTTTAAAATTATATCAATCACTTTTATATTTTGGTATAATTACATTTTATCATTATATTGCAAATATTAGTGTGAAAAATATTCTTACATAAAATAGAACATAATGAGTATATGGTAGTTTATCATATTACATAATACAGTATAACTTCAACCAGTATCATCAAAGATTTGTTTGTTTCCCCATTTTAAACACATGAAACATATGCCTCAAAATATGCTTTAAATCTATTGACTAAACTATGTATATATCAGCTTATATTTTATTAGAACTACTTAGAATCCATATATATGAATCACATAAATATTTTAATGCAAGCTTTCAATTCTACAACAATTTTCCTCAAGGAAGTGGACATAAAATTGATTAAGTAATATATGAAGTACCTTACAGACTTTTGTTATAGCACAGACATAACATAGATTTAGGGACTATCATGAATTAACAGTAAAAGTTATGAAAAATAAGAATGGATGTTAACTTCCCTATCAATTATAATAGTGGTGATAATAGGAAAGGACAAATATGAATAAAAATGATTTTTTAGTAAACTCTGGATTTGTTCAATGATGCTTAGAACTATAACAATAAATGCAAAGTGTAAAAAGTACATTTTTTGGTGACATTCTTGGAGTAAATAACTATGTTTGCTATATTATATTGTAAAAACAATAGTTTCACTGGTGAAAATGGCTAGGGCTAAAAGTACAAAACCTCCTTATCCTGAATCATTTTTGTTCCCATTTTCTCTATTTACATCAGAGTTTCCAACACAGTAATTCTCTTTAAAATATACTTTGTATTATAAGAGCACTACGTTTATTTCCAAACTGACTGTCTAATGAAGAGAACCAAATAATACTCTTATTAGCAATGTCAAGAGAGATTGCTTATCTACTTTTGTTTTTTCTTACTTGAATTACATCACTTTGGAAGTATTAAATGTTGAAAATATCTCAGTGATATAATTTGCATATCTGTGATTGCTGAAGTGGAACTTTTTGCCTTATATGTATTAAACATTTTTATCTGTACCTTTGTAAATATATTATTCTATTCATAAATTAATTTTTCCAATTAGTTGTTGCTTAGAAAAATGGATTACTTTATTTGTACCATTAATTTCGCCAGAAAAAAATTAGGGGAAATAGGTAACTAATTATGTTATTGGTAAATACAAGAGTCCTAAATATAAACATTATAGACAAAAGCTCAAATTCATAGAATATATGCTTAACTCTATGATGAACATACACTTTTAGAAAAATGAAGAAATGTTGTAGTGTGGATATCTATTTAACAGATATTTAGACATTCTAAAAATAATAATCCTACATGTGAGATTAGTAAGAAATTGGAATAAGGAACCCTGAACTCTACCTCACAAACCCACTCATTCAATAGCACATTGATCAATTTCTTTAATGAGATGGCCAGGAACTAATTGAGATACAAGTGGGAAACCAGACAGACTGAAACTGGTAGGAAATTGGAGATACTATTTTCCTACTCCATAAACTCAGCACAGAGCCATGTAATTGGTATGGAAACTTAAAGTCCCAATTTCTTTCTGAGAAACAAAGAAATTAGATTGTGAGTTCTGTGTCTTCAATCATATATTCCTTGGAAAGGTAACAAGACCTGGTATATGTTATTCCCATGAGGGTTACAGAGAACAAGGCATCAGTTTGTACTATTATGTCAACACTTGCCAAAACCCTACTCCTAGCTTAACAGAGAATCAACTTGCAAAGAACCCCAGTTGTTACCTTTTTCCTGGAGTGAGAAAGGCTTCAACCATACTTGGGTTTTCTATTCTTTTTTCTGGGAAATACCCACGGGGTTGACATTTTTCATACTTGTCTCCAAGTACTGACAGGATCTAGCATACTCTAGATACATTGGAGATGCTAACAATATAGACAGTAGTTTAGACTACCACAAAGTTTTGAGAAATGAGGTTGCTTGACAATAGCCCTCCCTTTTACAATGCTAATACAGAAGTATTGGAAAAGTGGCAGGTTTTTTCTAATGTGTATATACTAGGATATAAGGGGAAGAAATAGGGAAACAAGATTCAAATCAAACAATAAATGGGGAGTCCTGAAACTAAAAATAATGAAATGAAGATACATGAGTTGACAGGGGTTTCAAAATATTTTTTACAAAACTATCTAATTGGTTAAGAAAATAATACACAAAGTGAAAAATCTCAACAAAGAGACACAAAATATAAAAAAGGAGGTAAAAAGAATTCTTAGAACTATAGACAATACTAATTGAACTGAACTTAATAAAGGGGCTTAGTGGCCAACTAGAGCAAGTAGGAGAATCAGTGAATTTAGACAATTCAAGAATGAAGAAAAGTAAACACAACATAAGCACTTATAGGAGATTATTAAGTCAATGAACACATTCATAATGAAATTCCATAAGGTAGAAGGATAAAATGCTAGAAAGTCAATTCAAAGAAATAATGTCTAAAATGTTTCCAAATTTGGGTAGAAAATAAACATTCAGTTCCAGAAATTCCAGAGGATCCTAAATGAAATAAACCCAAGGAAATTCATTCCATGAGGCATTATAAACATATTGTCAAAAGTCAAAGACAGTATTTCCAAAGCAACAATAGAGAAAAAAATGTGTCATATATACAGGAACCTCATAAAAATATCATAGAATTTGTATTAGCAGGACATGGAATAATACACTGAAAGTTCTGGGGAAAAAATGCCAATCAAGAATACTATAACCAACAAGAATGCCATTAAAAATTAAGGAAGACAACTGTTTTGTCAGACCCCTCCCCCCAAAAAGTAGTCACATTCATCACCACTATATTTGCCTTACAAGAAATGCTGAAGGGAAACTTTTGACTTGGAAAAACGCTAAACAGCAACAAGATATCACAAGGGCACATAAATAAAGCTCACTGATATAAGTATAAGGAAAAATATAGAATACTAGATTACTATAATAATGGTAGGTAAATAATTTTTAATATAAACATAAAAGCTAAACAGCAGTATACAAGGATAAAATAATCAACAAACCTAGGTCATGTAATATATATATTATACATATGTAGCATATATTTGTATATGAAATATGCATATATATGTACATCCAACATAAACATTTAAATATACAAGGCAATCATTCAGAGTACTGAAGAGAGAAATACACAGCAATTTAAAGGGATTATAAGGTCCTACTCTCCCACTTGTAATAAGTATAGAACAACCTAGCAGAAAATAAATGAAGGAAGTGCAGACTTGAACTACCCTAATAGATGAAATGGATCTAAGAGACATAATCAAAATATTTAACCCAATAACTTCAGAAAACATGTTCTTCTCAAGTGCACCTAACTATTTCACAGGGTAGGTCACATATTACATCATAAAACACTTAATAAAGTTAAGGAATTTGAAATCATACCAAGTATCTTTTCTGATCACAATTAAAGTGAAATAGAAATCAATAAAACAAGGAACTGTGGTAAACTCAAAAATATGTGGAAAATAAACAACACATTTTTGAACAACAAGTGTCAAACCAAATGAAAAAGGATATTAAAAAAAGTTTTGCGGGGCTGGGGTTGTGGCTCAGTGGTAGATCGCTCCCCTCGCACATGTGAGGTCCTGGGTTCGATCCTCAGAACCACATAAAAATAAAATAAAGATATTGTGTCCAACTATAACTAAAAAATAATAAATATTTAAAAAATGTTTTGAGACAAAAATATATGAAAACACAATATACCAAACTTATGGGATACAACAATACTATTTTAGTTCCTTGACAATAGAATAGGGAAGCTTGTAGCAATAAATGGCTACATAAAACATAAGAACCTCAAATATGTGACTAAAATAGTATAAGAACAAACTAAAACTAATTTAGCATGAGAAAGAAAAATAATGAAAATTAAAATAGAAATACACAAAATAAAAAAATGAGTAGATGAAAATGAGAAAACTTTTTTAATGAGACACAAAAACTGGCAATACTTTAATTAGAGAGATGGCGGGGAGGGAGAGAGAGAAAGAGAACTCAAGAGAATTCAAATAAAAAAAAATGAGTTTTTGTAACTACACAGTAATACAAAAGATAACAAGAGACATCTTTAAACAGTTATGTACAAAAAGATGGGTAATGTAAAATAAATGAAAAACATCCATAAATATAAAATTTAATAAGACTGAATCAGTAAAAAATAGAAAATCATAACAGATGATTTACTAGTAGTAGATTAAATCAGTATTCAAAGTGACATATCAAAGGAAAGTTTAGGACTAGTTGGCTTCACTGTAGAATTCTACCAAACATCTAAAGTATTATCAATGCCAGTACTTCTCATTTTTTTTCCAAAAGATGATTGGAAAGAACAACCAATATCATTTGACGAGGCCATTATTATCCCAATAACAACAACAACAAAAAAATAGATAAGGACACTACAAGTAAAGAAAACTCAAGGTAATATCCTTGCTGAACATAATTATGTAAATTCTCAACAAAATACTAGCAAATAAAATTTGTCATCATATTGAAATGATCATAAAAGTGGGATTTATTCCTGGGATACAAGGTTGGTTCACTATACAGATCAATCAGTTTGTTATACAGTATTAGCAGAATGCAGGAGAAAACCACATGATCATCTCTATAGATGTGAAAGAAAAAGCACTTGATAAAATTGAACACCTTTCATGGTAACAACTCTCAAAAAAGTGGAAATAGAGGTAATTTACATAAAAGATAAAACATATGACAAGCCCATTACTAACATTCTACTCAGTGGAAAAACTGAATATTTTCCATTCTGTATATGGCCTCCATTTACCTGTCTTTCTTTACTCCCTCTCAATATGGAGAAAATAAATAGGTCTTCTCCACTGATCTTCCTTGTATCTTTATGAGATCTGACCCTGCCCCTTTTCTTCCCTTGCTCTTTCCTGGCCTGGTTCCATAACTTGGTTATAGTGGGTTGCGCTATTGTAAACGTTGATATGGATGTGCCATATTTATGCTGATTTTAGTTCTTTTGGATAAATACCAAGGAGTTGGATCGCTGGGTAACATGATGGTTCCATTTCTAATATTTTGAGAAAACTGAATACTGCTTTCTAAAGCGGTGGTACTAATTTGCCATCCCACCAACGATGTATGAGTGTAATTTTCCCCAACATCCTCATCAGAATTTTTCATTTGTATTCTTGATAATTGCCATTCTAACTGGAGTGATGAAACCTCCATGTACTTTTGATTTACTTTTCCCTAATTGTTAGGGATGCTGAACAATTTTTTCATATATTTTTTTGCTCATTTCTGTTTCTCCTTTTGAGAAATGTCTCTTTAGTTCACTCACCCTCTATTAAACCCTTGGTAGAGGAGCAGTTGGCAAAAATTATTCCCATTCTGTAGGATCTTTCTTCATGTTTCTTATGGGTCCCCTGGCTCCACAGAAGTTGTTTGATTTTATGTCATCTCATTTATTGAGTCTTGGTTTTATTTCGTGAGTTTTCAGGGTAGAGAAATATGTTCCTGTGACAAGATGATGGGATGTTGACCTTATGTTTTCTTCTTATGTCTTTGGTCCACTTTGATTTAATTTTTATGTAGGATGAAAGGTAGGAATCTAGTTTTATTCTTCTACATATGCATGTCCAGTTTTCTTAGTATTGTTTGTTGACTAGGCCATTTTACTTCAACATATACTTTTACTTTGTCAAGAGTCAGACAACAGTAACTATGAGGTTTGTTTCTGTGTCTTCTATTCTGTTTCATCACTTTTCTTTTCTATTTTCATGCCAATAATATGCTGTTGCTATTCCTTTTACTACAGCTCTGTAGTATAATTTGTAATGAGGAATTACAATGCTTCCAGCATCGCTTGTCTTGCTCAGGATTGCTTTGGCTATTCTGGGTCTTCCCAGAATATTTTTCCAAATGAATTTTAGAATTTTTTTTCTAGTTTTTTTTTTAAGAATGTAATCACTATTTGATGGGAATTACATCAAATCTGTATAGTACTTTTGGTAATATGGCCTTTTTGTAATATTAATTCTGTCTAACCAGAGAACAGAGGTGCTTTCATCTTCTAAGATCTTCTTCAAATTCTTTCTCTAGTGTTCTATAATTTTCATTGTAAAAATCTTTTATCTCCTTATTTAAATTCCTCCAAGTTTTTGAAGTTATTGTGAATGGGATAGTTTTCTTGATTTACTTCACTGAAGAATCACTGTTGGAGAATAGAAAAACTTTTGATTTGTGAAATGTTTATCTTTTATCCTGCTGGATTGTTGACCTAGTTTACCAGCTCCAAGACTCTTCTGATGAGTTTTTTGGAGTCATCTAGATATAGATCATGGCATCAGCATACAGAGATACTATGATTTCTTATTATCCTGCTTATATTCCTTTAATTTCCTTCTCTTGCTTGATTCCTCTGGCTAGAATTTTAGGAGTGGTTAGAGTGGAAATTTTTGTATTGTTCCTGATTTTAGAGGAAATATTTTCAATTTTTTTCCATTCAGTATGATATTGGATTTGGGTCTGTAACATAAAGATTTTATAATGTTGAGATAAGTTCCTTCTATCCCAGTTTCTCCAAATTTTTTTATTTGTTCTTTTTATTTATATATGACAGTAGAGTGTATTTTGTCATATCAAACCTACATGGAGTATAGCTTGTACATAATGTGGAGTTACATTGGTCAAGTATTCATGTATGAACACAGGAAAGTTATGTTCCATGGTTGCTGGATTTTATCAAAGGCTTTTTATGTACCTGTTGAGATGATCACATGATTCTTATTTTTAATTCTATTTTTATAGTGAGTTACAGTTATTAATTTGTATATATTAAACCAACCTTGCATCCCTGGGATGAAATTCACTTTATGATGATGCTCTAAATTCTTGATGTGTTTTTTAGTGTAGTTTGGTACTATTTTATTAAAGATTTTGGCATCAAGGTTTGTCAGAAATATTGACCTGTAGTTTTATTCCCTTGATGTATCTTTGTCTGGTTTTTGTACCAGAAATATACTGGCTTTATATTATGAAATTAATGTTTTGACTCAGTGATTTTATTGAAATTTTAAATAGTTCAGGAAAATTGTTAATATTTCAGGAAAATTGGAGTCACCATCATTTTTTTGTTAATGTTTTAAATTCTTATTGCTTAATTTGATGGATTCTAGTAAGAGGAAAAGATACTCATGCAATTAAACAAATTGGCATGTACATTCAAGAATTGTTTTGTTTTTAATGTCATCATTGGGGTTAAATTTTAGCCTGGTGTTCACCTAAAATATATACAGTGTAATTATAAAGTAAAATAATCTTAATATGATGGATGATGTACCTGCATATAAATGAAAATGGAGTGCACATAGACACTTTACTATGGAACTGTACTCGAAGATTTATGAAAGCATGTGAAATTGTACCTAAAATTGTGTTATTAGTGACTATAAGCAGCAATGCTAAATTTCTTGTATTTGATGAGTGAATATACTTAGTCACAGTAACTTTGGTCTAAATGTCTAAGTAATGTCTTTAGTTTTTATTTATTTTTTTTAGTGCGTTTGTAATTTGTAATATTGATGGGGGTTATTCTTGGACTGTAGGGGTTATTGTCAATGTGTGATTTGTGTTTTTTTTATAGAATCATCTAATGTGATATACCAATTTTTATAAGTGATATTTAGATAATTCTAATAACTGTGCATATTTGACAACCTATTAAAATATTTTGCATTGGAAAAAAAATAATGTGTTACCTCCTTTCAATTTCATGCACTAATTTGAGGAACCCTGGTGACAGTTCTTCTTTAAAGGTCTGGTAGCACTCAGCTGAGAATCCATTCCATCCAGGCTTTTCTTTTTTGGTAGACTTTTCATCTTTGCATTGTTGTTTCAATTGCATTGCTTGATATTGGTCTGTTTAGATTTTGTATATGTTCCTGGTTTAATTTGGGCAGGCTTTATGTGACTAGAAATTTTTCAACGTCTTCTAGACTTAAAACAACAGAGTATTTTTTTTCTTTTATTGGAAGTTCCAACATTGGCTTAATTCAGCCCAAACCAAGATGCGAGCAGAGATGTGTTTCTGTTGAAGGTTCTAGGTGAGAATCCATCCCTTATCTCCGAGTTTCAGGAGGCAGTATGCTTTTTCTTGGGTATGGCTGGATCACTTCAAGGTCTGCCTCTCTAGTCACATGTTGTGAGCCATCCATTGGTTGTGTGTGTGAGCTATGTCCATTTGATCACATGAGGGGACTGGTCTGCCTTTGCCAGATGATTAATCTGTGCCAAGCAAGTGTGCCTTTCCTATTGCTCTGTGATCCTACACAGCTCCTGAGATGGGTGTGACTTGCCAAGATGTCAATCAATCTGCTGACCAAAAGACATAACCAAGCAAGACTCCACCTTTCAAAACCCAATCCCTTGCCTTATTTGGGTGGAATATTCTATCGAATGAATGTCTTTTCCACAATAAGTAGAGGAGTTCCAGGTGCTCTCTCTCTCTTGCTCCAGATCCAGTACTGCCCAGCATGGAGCTGACCCTTGGGGTCTCAAAGCAGACCAACTCTCAAAATTCATGTTCACGTTTTGCATGTTTTCTTAGTTATTGCTGCAGCCAGCTCCTTTAAACCCAGCTCATCTTGTCAGCCCGCAACAGTCACATTATCTTTTACTTTTTCTTATTAACTTCAAAACCCAAGCCAGTTTTCTCTGTTAGGATACTTGTATTTGCCTTGAGGCCTCATCAAGATAATCAGAAATAATCTCAGCATACCAATCCCTCCACTTAAATATAAAACAAAGTCTGTGTTACCACAAGCACTCACTCATTCCTGGGATTCACTTCAAATGGTCCTGTGAAGCTCTGTAATTGTCGGTGACCATTTCGATGATGCTTTGGACTCCTCACTTATTGCTGATAGAAATCTAAAATCTTATCCCACCCCCACCTATGAAAAATATTATGGTGATTTCTTGTCATTCTAAATATAAACTTAGAGAAAAAACTCAGCAGTTGCATTCCTTGGATACATTGGAATATATACAAGAGATATAATAAAACTAAACTCACATGAAGTCATATAAGTGAGTGTTCACACTATTATTTATAACTTGTTGAACACCATAAATAAGATAAATGTCCCTTAATTGATGAATGGATAAGGAAAATGTTATATTAACACAAGGAAATATTCAATAAGTTCAGGAACCAGCTACCTATGCTATGCATGTTACAACCTTGATTAACCACAAAACCATTATGCTAAGTAATTGAAACCAGCCAGTTTTTAAATGTTTAAAAGAGACTGATTTTTAGAGCTTTGTAGACATAGAAAGAAGATCATTATTTGCTTAGGTCTGAGAATAGAAGCAAAGATTAACTACAAATGGGCATGATAGAAATCATTAAAATAATGAAAATGCTTTAAGCCTAAATTTAAGTGATGGTTGAACAACTCTAGAAATTTACTGACATTACTAAACTGAATAGTAATAAAAAGTTGGTTTAATGAGATGTACATCAAAGATGTTTAATTAGCCTGTAGGCTTAAAAATTTCTTGTTCCAGATAGATGTTGCTCATATCTGATCACTTCAGTCCTAACAAGAAGTGAGCTATATTGCATTGAAGCTGCCTTTTTTGTGAGGTCCACCAATTCCCATAGTTCATCCCCCTAGGACTTACAGAGTGTTTCTCCTTTTCACCCCCAAACCCTCAACACTACCCCTCCACCTTTGTATGTAAGGAACACATTTTAAAATATATTTGACTGCTGTGCTCCAAATCCTCCTATGGTTCTCTGAAATATTCAAATATTCAAATATTCAAATTTGCTTTTCAGTCTCTTGTTTTGTGAAAACTCAGAATTTAGTATTTTTGTGCATATATGTGCAAATGTGAAGCACACTTAACATGAGATCTACCCTTTTAAGTTTGAAGTATACCATGCTGTATTTATTATAGCCACTAGGTTGTGTAGCACATCATTGAGTTTACTAACCCAGCATAACTGAAACTTTATGCACATTTTTCACATACCCTTAGCCTCTGACAACCATTAGTGCATTCTATGTGTCTATGAGTTTGTTACATAATCTTCATCTGAAAGGGAAAGTAGTCAGGGGTTTGAAGCCAGTAGTGGTTTAAATGTTCCCAGGCTGTTTCCCATTTTCATGCTACCTGAATTCTTGACCTTCTGGACAGGAATGAAATTTTGGTCAGCACTTCAAACTGGTAAATCATCTTTTCATCTCTTTACTATTCTTCACTAGTAGACTACTTAAGTATCTTTGGTTTGGTTCACTAAGAAAGATAAAACACTTATTTTCACTCATATGTATTAACATGTGTGGTTTTCATCTGTATTTCATGTCCAATTACTGAGCCACATTGAAAAATGATATATAAACTACATACATGTAACTGTCATTCTAAAATGTGTTTTTTTCTCCTCTACAGTGGAAAGTTGATATTTAAAAATTAACTTTTTCTTAATGATTCACAAATATATGATTTTTAGTCAGTGTCTTGTTTTGTGTCTCTCAAAATATATGGGTAGTGTTATATTTCAGTTGTACATCAGTGCCAATAATTTTCACCTAAGAATAATTGGACCACGATTCCATATCTGTATTCTTTTAAAAAGCAAGTTTAAAGTAGGAAAATTCCACAGCTCATAGGAGATCAGTTTCTCTATTTCTCTAATGAGAAAGTTAAGTATTTGAAATTAAGTGATAGGTTCTCAACAGCTGAAAATTAACTATTAGGTATTAGGATCAATCTATGCTAAACTCAGTATCCATGATTGAATTAAATTTCCTTGTTTTTAACAGACTTTTGTGACCTGGAGAACACCTTTTTCATATTAAATATACATTCTTCTCTTGAAACATGGGAGAAAAAGTGTTTTGATTATTGAAATCCCTTAATATTAATAATCACAGTTATCATGTTTATTCCTCACTAGCTCTGTGCTAAATGATTCTTTTAGGTAGTTTGCTTGTATTGAAATAACAACCCTAAAAATCTCACTTTCTTACAAAATCAATGTTTTCTTTCTCACTCATGCCAAATGTCCAATGAAGTTGGACTGTCTCTCTGTTCTGCTACACCTCCCCTCTGGAACAACACTATTCAGTGTATCAGTCTTGTGGAAAAGGGGGAAAGAGCATATAAGGAAAAAAATCACACACATTTTCTCAAAATGTCTATGACAAGTCATATATATATGTATATATATATATATATAACTTCTGTTCAGTTACCACAGGAAAAACAAATCTGTGTCATTAACCTGTTATCCTCAGGGAGAGGAAGTAAGTCCCCTTTATAGCAGAGGCATCCAATCTTGCAAAACCATAAAACATTCTACCTCAGGTGCTTAAATATATTATTTACAAACTTTAATTCACTGCTCTGGGTAGGTTTTATTGTCTTAAATTTGGGAAAAGCAAAGCTATGAACAGGGGTAAAGTGGCTAAATTATAAATGCCTGGATTAGAATACAGATGTGGGATTTTTAAAGATCAGTTTTGTAACTTCTAATCAGAGGTCAATTTTTTTCATATTTTTTTCTTTTTATTGGTGCTTTTTACTTATATATAACATTAGGATTTATTTTGACATAATTATAAAGAGCTTGAAATATAATTTTTCCTAATTCAGTCCCCAGTGCCTTCCCTTTCTCACCCCTCTAGCCTCTCCCTGTTCCTTTCCCTCTACTCTACTAATCTTCCTGCTGATTACTTAAAACTTTTTTTAAATTGATTTAAAAAAATAAATGAGAAAGGAATGCATTACAATTATTATTACACATATACAGCAAAATTTTTTATAAATTCTCTGGTTGTATATAATGTATGTTGACCAATTCACATCTTCATACATGCAATGTGACCTCTATACATGTATAAAGAAGACAAATTTTGATAAATTAATTTTAAGTATTCTATTTTATGTACTTTTAATAAATTGATTATATATAAATAAACAAATAAAATACACATAAATAATTAATTACACGTGTGTGTATGTGTGTATATATATATATATATATATATATAGATAGATATAGATATTTATGAAGATCTCCTAAAATCAAATGAGAATCTGAAATGATAAGGATAGTAGTGAAAACATGAAATTACAAATGATTTATTTTTCTCTCAGATTGAGAATACCATTGTGTCATCAGAAACTATGCTCTATGAGGCTTCTAAGCATTTGAAATAATTATTTTGTTCAAATCAAAACCAGTTTTGAAATAGTGATTCAATTTTCAATACATATTTGTCTCTATTACTTTCTTACCAAGAAAGATGGAGGAGCAGGGAATCAAAGTCAAAGAAGTGGAGCAAGGAGAAAAGGAGGGGCAAGCATAGCTCTTTTCATCACACAGAAATTGGGATTTAACAGCTGATTAGCTATTAGAATGTCTTAGAGGTTCCCTTGTGTTTTACATTCCTTTCAGCTTAATTAATGACTCACTCTGCCTTTTAATCTGCCTTTCTTAGATTATTAACACAATTGCATTGTTTATTTAAGGATAGGCAGATGTTAAATACTATTGGTCAGTATATTGCCCATATCTGAATGCATATTTATGTCTTGCTGATTCACATTTAGTTCTTATTCAGTATTTAATATGGTTCCTTGTTTTTCCTTAGGTGGCAAATGCTATGACTCCTAGACTTGCGTTATTCTGGACTTTCCTTACAGACTTTAGAATTTGTCATAGAAAAAAGACATTTTTTTCCAAGTTCCACAAATAAAGCATACACTTGGAATATGTTTTATATTCCTTAAGTCAGGATTTCCAAAGAGGGATAGATAATCATCTATAAAGTAGAAGTAAGGCTTATATTTACAAAGCTCAAATTCTCAGATAATACTACCCAGTGATTTTTAAAAGTAAAGCAATCACAATCAGTAACTGCTTCTCCATGATTGCAATATGTAATTTATAACGTTTTCAAATCCTTTGTAGTCCCACAATTTTACTGTTATGAATCCAGGAAAATAATAGGCTAAGATTCTCTCCCTACAACCTTTCTCTCTATTTCTTTTCTATATCTGCCAGGCTTTGTGGACTACAATAAGCTCTGCTGAGTTTATTTGTTTTACTTTTTAATTTTATTTTTATGAGGCACTGCAATCTTATATTCAGAGGTTCTACATTAGATTTACTTTGTCCTTCAAAACTGGATTAGAGAGAGATGCCAACACATATGGTAACTCCTGGAACAGTTCGTAGTTTGAACAATCTACAGGAAACCATGAAAGCCACATTTCCTATCAATATCGTGAAGCCAAAATCTGTGTTTGAAAATGCACTTGAGCACGCACTTAAAAGCTTGGCTGTTTTAGTCAGCTTTTTTTTTTTTTTTTTTTTTTTTTTCCTGCTGTGACTGAAAGTCCTGGCAAGAATAATTAAAGAAGGAAAAGTTTATTTTGGGGTCATGGTTTCAGGAGTTTTTGTCCAGAGACTGCTGACTGAATTCTTTGGGGCCCAGGGAGAAGCAGAATGTCATGGTGGAAGAGTGTGGCAGAGGAAAGTGGTTCAAAATATAGCATCAGGAAGCAGAGACATTCCCCTCCCCATAGACAAAATATATACCCTAGATGCATGTCCCCAATGACCCACCTTCTCCAGCCACACCTACCTTCCTATAAGTATCACCTAGTTAATCCATATCTGGGATTTAATGTATTGATTAGGTCAAGTCTCTCATAACCCAGTCATGTACCTCTTAATTTTCTTGCATTGTTTCACACATGAGCTTTTGGGGGACACCTAAAATCTAAAAATAACAAGTGCAGAAACACTTTTGGTGATCTTTCATAGTTTTAGAGGTGATATATTTTAAGTAACATTCCAATAGAAGCTAATAAAACCTTGATTGCATTTTCATAAGTAAAAGTAACCTTAAGTTCCACTTTGGTATTTATTTAGATATATAAATACTATTTTTATAATTTTTAAATACAACTCCTAATCAGTTAAAAGTTCAACATCTTCCTCTGTTTTCTTGTCTATGAGTTCCATTTTTGTTTTATTCTTCAAAAGACAAGAATAATTAAAAATTTTCTCTTTAAAACAGCTCCCAGTATTTAATGTGTTCTGTGAAAAAGTCTATGATGTTTATGTAAATAATTTTATTGTTTTCCCTGTTATTACATACTAGCTATGAAATAAAACCAGTAACAAACTAAATATTTTTTTGACATCTACAATATATGGCTCCATGCAAGTAGGTTCTTTGATCTTTCAAAAATAACAGAGTTGATAGAAAACACTACAGTTAGTTTCCAAAGCCTGAAAGCTTCTGGCAGTTAACAATTGGCACTTCAAAGAGTCCTTGAAAGCAAAGGTGGTGACAGCTAAGAGTGTACCATGAGGAGAGTTTATAGTAAACAAATGTCTCCTTTGATGCAAATTTGGGTTTCTAAAGAAATTAGTTATTACTGAAGAGATTTTCAAAAGCCTTTTAAAAGTTTCTGTGTGGCATTATTCCAAAGTATGTGCTTATTTGTATTAAAAAGTGTAGCTTCTTACTTTCAAGTGGATGATTATAGCTATGGATACCTCCCATTAAGCAATGTGCATTAACAATGATGTGTTAATTTGGCCCCTAGAGCAATCTGTTCTGCTATAACCAAAGCTTTCAGTCATTGACATGATCTACTCAGGAAGATTCTCCACACATTAGATACTTTCTAGGTTTTAACTTCCTAGGGGAATATATATCCTAGTGTGCTATTTTTTCCATCATCACTTTTCTCCAACATAGAGTTGATTATTTAACTTTTCACTTTTATCCAGTAAAGTTTCCAAACTCAGTCTCCTCTTTTCTTTAGTACTCGGAGCAAGTTGTTATAGATAGTAGCAGGTATAAAGGTTGAATTTGTAGTGTTTAACTGCCATCAAACTAAATTGAATAGAAGCTGACAGGTCTAAGATCATCTATAATTCAGGAATACAGGGATTTTTTTCAATTTTATGGAAAGGAAACACATTTTGTTTACCAGCCTCCATGCTTATACATCAGGTATTTCACAAGGTCTAAAACAGAAAGCACTAAAATGGATACTTGGAAGTCACAAAGTAGTTGTTAGTCCTTATTGTCTTTTGCTATTTGAAAACTCTGTTCCTAGGACTTTGTGGCTACATTGGCTGGAAGAAAATTACTACAGGTAGATAGTCCATCAAAATATAGTTAATATGCATAAAATGTATAATGCCATCAAATGCTACATCCTTAGGGGTAATTTTAGGGAAAAAAGGCTTTAATGACTAAAAATAATGAGAGTATTTGAAAGGCTTATGGAAGAAATATCAACACAACCACAACTTTAATGAGGGTGAATTCTTAAAAAAATGACATGAATATTAACATCAAATGGACATCTCAGCCTTGCACTTTGGCCAAAATATAAATGAGATAATTTAGTAGCAGATGAGAAATACGGAAAAAATTAGCTCTTTCATCTTGAAACACTGTATTCTTCTTACCAATCATCTGTCATCAGAATTATTTATAGAAAATACGGTCATAGTTTTAATGTATAACAAAATTATTTTAATTATTTGTAGAGATGTTTATATATAAAATATTTTTGAGAAAAAATGATCAATTTAACTTTTATAAGAAGCTTATCAGGGGCTGGGGTTGTGGCTCAGTGGTAGATCATTTGCATAGCACATGCAAGGCCCTGGTTTCGATCTTCAGCACCACATATAAATAAATAAGATAAAGGTATTTAAAAAAAAAAGAAGCTTATCATGATAGGAAAACTAATGAGACATGAAATAAACTTACTATCCCTAAATATATACTCTTATGTTTAAAACACAAATAAAACTTTTAAAAACCAAAAACGTAAATTAAAGAAATATTTCTCAAAAATAAGTTAGACAATAGATTAGCATTTATATATTGCTCAGTGCAGAGATAAATTGGTGAGCTCATTCTCATTATTTTAACAAAAACTTTAGTTAAAATAACAATAAGTATTTAGTATGAAAAGAAATTCAAGGTATTATCTATGTAAAAATGTTCAGTGTCACTAATAAATAATTATAAAGTGAATCTAGCTGCTATATATTTGCATTTCAATTTTGCTAAAATTTGAAATAAATTACAAGTAATGAAGGATCAGGTAATAGACACTTTTACATGCTACTAGTGAAAATAAAAATTTATCAAAATTTTCAGAGGACAATTTGAAAAATTGCTAAAAGAAATCTTTAACATTTTTATGAATGTTGCAACACAATTCTTGAAAATTAATTCCAAGGAAATTAGTAAAGCTGAACATGAATACATCTATGTGAAATTGTGAAAAAACATGTTATTTCTAGCAATAAGAACTCTAAAAATGATAATTTAAAAAGTAATGTGTTTATTAATCCAAATTTCATCAAAGAATAGTTTGTATTTATAATTGGCAAACATATAAAAGATGACATACTAATATATAAGGACATTACGACATTATTTTTGAAAAGCTCATTGATGGAGGTGTTAAAATAGCCATTTATTGTCAATTCTACTCTAAGTCATTAAATGCATCTAATAAAAGATCATGCCAATGAGTCACAAAGAAAATTCGGGAAGAAAGTAAAGGGTGTACACAAAGAATTGGGACCAGGAAAGTGAGGGGGCCAGAATTTAGATAAACAAGAACAAAATAGATATATATGACATACAATTCAGAACAAAATAGGTACCAAGAGCACTCAGGCCATCTGCAGGAAATGAGAAATAGGTGAAGTCAAGTAGAAGAATAAGTGCTTGGCACCCATAAATAATAAAGGCGTCACAACTGAAGCAATTTTGTGTTGCAACCTCAGTGAACTTTAAGCTTCTTGAGAGCAAGAGCACTCTTTTATTTCAATGTTTAGTAGAATAGCTAGGGAAAAATTATCAATAGTGGAACTGAAATAATATAAACTCTTCACCATTAAACCTGGAGGCAGCCTGTTCTGGAGTCTTTCAACCACATAATGACAACAACAACAGAATATCCCAAACGTAATGATAATTGTGTAGTTATATTTTATGTGAATGAATGGCAGAAATAAGTATTCTGTTTATTCCATACGTGAAGGTAGAGCTTTTGGATTGATAAAAATTATCAAAATTAATAATAATAATAATTATTATTATTATTCCAGGGATTGAACTCAAGGGCACTTGATCACCAAGCCAAATCCTCAGCCCTTTTTATAAATTTTATTTAGAGACAGGGTCTCACTGAATTGCTTAGTGTCTTGCTTTTGCTGAGGCTGGCTTTAAACTCATTATCCTCCTGCCTCAGTTTACAGAGCTGTTGGGATTACAGGTGTGTGCCACCTCACCTGGCTCAAAATTAATTATTTTTCTTTGTATTCACACTACATAACTTTGTTAATGTGCTTGGTGTACAATACTATCTACATTTGTTTGTACCTTTCTTACCCTACTATACTGTGAGCTTCTTAGAGTATTCACTTATCTTTAAATTCTTGGTGCAAGATTGCACGGGTTAGGGTTAGGGTTAGGGTTAGGGTTAAAGTTAACTTATATTGCTTTTAAAATGAGCTGAATATTTTTTCCTTTTGGACAACCTCTCCATCCTTCACCATTTAACCTGGAGGCAGCCTTTTCTGGAGTCTTTCAGCCACACAATGACAACAACTACAAAATATCCCAAATATAATGATAATTGTGTAGTTACATTTTGTACACTATGCTTTAGGCTGAATTAATCTCATGCTGGACTCAAAGATTACCTGTGCTCCCAATCCTGAATAATAAAATCATTTCAGCAATGAGCACACCATCCAAATGTCTTTTTGACAAATGAAAATGAATCCTTGAGATGATTGCTGGAGTTCTTCTCTGAGAAGCATTACTTTCTTTAAACTCTAAACTGCAAGAATGTTGTAAACTATATTTACAAAATATTAACAAATCCTGCATGAGAAATGAAAGATGAAGTTGATGGGGAGACTTAATAATGTTGAGCCCTTAGGTAGAGATCTGCCTGTAATACATCTCTATCTCCTGAGATATATAATTTGATACATCTCCTTTTTATAGTTTAGTTAGTTTGAATTAGGTATGTGTCACCAAAAAGTGAGAGTCATCAAAATTCATTAGCATAAACTAAGAGGAGCTGTAAAGATATCACTGAGAAATTTGGAATAAAAAAATCAGTGTAGGTTCTATATCAAATAACATTATGGTATAAATGCTAATTTCCTTGGATATAATATTGATAAGTGTCCATAGTTAGCAACAATTTTAAGAAATAAGTGGTGAAATATTCAGAGGTAAAGCACCATAGAATATATGTGTGTATATATATATGAGAGACAGAGAGAAATAAAGGATAAATATATAGAAAGACTTTCAGCAAAATGAAGTATATATAAAGAGAGGCTTTTTGTGTTAGTTAGCTTTTTGTTGCTGTGACCAAAATACCTGACAAGAACAGCTTGAAAGAGGAAATTGTTATTTTGGCTCATAGTTTCAGAAGTTCAGTGCATGGTAGTCTGACTCCATTCCTCTGGGCCTGAGGTGAAGCCTAGCATCATGGAGGAAGGACATGGAAGAGGAATGTTGCTTAGCTCTTGACACCCAGGAAGCAAAAAGGAACAACACTGAGATACCAGGGACAAAATGTAAACCAACAAACCATGTTCCCTGTGACCGACTTCCTCTAGCCATATTCTAACTGCCTACAGAACAATAGTCCCTTCAAATTTTCAATTCATCAAATGGATTTACCCACAGATTAGATTGCAGCTCTCATAATAAAATCATGAGCTTTGAGTGGACACCTCATATCCTGAGCACAAAATTCTCCTTCTGATCCCCAAGAGCCCATGTTCATCTCACAGTGAGACAATACATTTAGTCCATCTCCAAATATCTGAGAGTCTTAGTAGTTTCAGCATTTCCCATGAGTTCAAGTCAAAAATCTCATCTGAGCCTCAAGGCAAAATCTTGACTCTGAGCTCCTATAAAGATCAAAAGCAAGTTATATAGATCCAATATATAGTGACACAGAGTAAACATTTCATTCTAAAGGGGATAAATATGTGCACAGGAAGAACATCAAGGCAAGACTGAAACCCAGATGAGGAAACATGTCCTGTAGCTTTGTGTAATTCAACCAGAGCACATGGTGGTGATGGTGAAGTATAGTCTCCAAAGGGCTTGTGCTACTCTGCCCCTACGACTTTGCTGGTTTTACCCCATATGGTCTCTCTCTTAGGCTGGCTGTGTCCATAGCTGGCAGCTTTCCTCAGCAGATATTTCTGTTACTGGTTTCTTAATTCCTGGGTTCTCCACTTCAGCTTTGGCTTCCATCTCAGTACTTTATGCATTGCACTCCCAGGGGCTTCTGGCAGAGATTCTGATCCTGGTCCACTTGACCTTCCAGACCTTTTTCTGAAATCTCAGTGGAAACCCCATGACCCTTTAACTCTAACATTCTGCATTCCTGAAGAACCAGCACTACAGTGGCAATCCCAAAGTCTGCAGCCAGCTCAAGCTGTAGCTTTGTACCATGGCTGCCATGGCTTGTGAGTACCTAGATGGCTGAGCATGATTAAATGAATCATTTAAACAAATTTCTAGTTATCCCTGTGTGAGAAGGGTGCCCCTAACATCCCCTAAATTACTTTTCACTTCTACACACTTGAGTCTGCAATGGATGTGATTCTGATGATTCCTGAGATGCCTTTAGTATGCCTTTCACATTTGTCTCTATGGAAAGTACTTAGTGGCTCTTTAGTAAGCTCTTCAACAGCCGCATTTTGGGGGCCCCAATTTCACATATGCTGCTTCTTTTTTTGACAAACTTCAAGTCTTTCAAAGATTTCCTCTGTTTTTCCTCTTGATTCTCACAGTAAACCTGGCTAAAATCTGTTAGTAATATTCATGCTAGTGCCTGAATGTTGTGCTGCCTTAAAATTACCTCTGCCTGAATACTTAGTTCATCACCTTTAAAATCAGCCTCACAGACTGTCTCAGAACATTAATAAGATGTAGAGAACTTCTTTGCCAGAATGTAATATTAATTGGCCAATAGTCTATCCTTATTCCTCTATGAAACCTCATGAGCAGAGTCTTTTCTTTCCCCGTTTCCACTGGGCATTCTGGTCTTCTAAGTGCCTACTAGAATTAGCCATTAATCTCTGCTTAGTATATGCTAAGGTATCTCCATGTGCATCTCAAAACTTTTCCAAATTCCTCCCATAAACCAGTTAAAAAGGCATCTGAACCACCTGGTAAGGTTAGTAACAGAAACTATCTCATTTCTTGATACCAGTTTCTTTGTCAGTCAGCTTTGCATTTCTAGGACCAAAGTACCTGACCTTAATAACTTAGAGAAGCAAGATTTATTTTGGTTTATGGTTTTAGAGGGTCAGTGCATGGTTGAGTGGCTCCATTGCTCTGGGCCTGAGGTAAAGAACAGTATTATATAAAAAGTGCATGGAAGAGGAAAGCACTAAGTTCATAGTGACCAGGAAGCAGAGAGAGAGAGAGGCATAGAGGGAATAGGGCCTCTGAGGAGATAAACCTTTCCAGGGCACACCCTAAGTGACCTACTTCTTCCAGTCATGCTCCACCTGCCTACAGGTACCACCCTGTTTGTTTTTTTTTTTTTCATTTAAACAGCAAATTCATCAAATCCTCAATACATAAATTATATTATAGCACACATAACTAATAAGCTTTTGGGGGACTTTTCGTATCCAAACCATAACAGGGAAAAAACATTCACTGAAACTACTTAATAATTTATAAATCCAAGCAAAGAATGTATTTGAGTTCATTGGCTAGTCTATTCAGTTTTCAATAGGTTTCATATTTTTCAAAATACAATTTAGGGACAGAACCAAAAAAAGCAAAAATTCTTGAGTAATGTAATTGCTTCACAATAAATGCTTAATGAATTACATTACTATTTATGTTTTACAAAATTTCATAATCTCCTTTATTACATAGAAATAATAAAATCAGCTAAATCAACATAATGATGTTTTTCAATCATGCTATATGTACACAAATAGAACTGCTTAATACCTTCTATATTTGAGAAATAAAAATGTTATGTATGTATCTAAGATAACAGAAAGGATCAAATTGTCAAGTCAGATTCAGATTAATCTGAGATATTACGCAGTACTAACCTTCCCTAATAATTTCAAGGACATAGATAACTAGAAGCTATGTGGGGAATAAAGGGAGATTTGAGACTATTAGCACACATAAGTGAGTCTGTCATTGTCGCGTTAGGACATACTCTGACCAGAATAATGTTAGATTTCTACCTGACGCATATGAACGAATTACATATTCAGGATGGAGATCTCTTCATTTAATACTCAAGTGGTTATATGTCTTTTTTCCAGGTATCCACAAACTAAAAACCTTATGTTCTGTAATTATTTACCAGAAGCAATTTTAGACAAGTCAGGTACCTTCCATAAACCTCCTCAATTAGTAAATAGCATCGTGTGTTTGCCTAGAAGCCTATAATTAGCATATTTACATAGAGGTTTGACTATATCATTATTTTTTGTCTATTTCTCCAGGACACACAACCCTTCAAATAGAGACAATGGATTGCAGAGCTGATACTGAAATATGCTTTTCCAGTTTATCACCTTCCCTTTCCTAAAGACATCCATGGGAATTATCTGTACCGGTCCCAGTTTATTCACATACTTGCTTTTGAATTTAAACAATGAAACTAAGTAGAATGTACTAGATATTCCCTAGGATTAGGAAAATGAAGATAATTACTCATGGGCTAGTGAAAGGAAAGAAAGGCGGAGTGAGTGAATGATCCTAGGAAGAAAGGATAATGTGTATTCAGCATAAAAAGTTTGATCAGACTTGTTGATTGTTGAACATACAATAAGATTGTAAAGTACATAGTAATTTATAAACATAAAAAACTTAACACATACATATGAACACAATTAAACAAAACAAAACACAGTTAATATTTATTTTAGCTTATTTGTGATCTAATGTTTTATACATTTTGCAAACAAAAATATTGTCTTATAAATAGAATTCTAATATTGCAATTGCATTTTTTCTTTGCATTTACCACAATCCTCCAAATATTTAATTACATCTTATTTTGGAGTTTTAGTTTTATTGAATTTGATGTATTTCACTGATTATTTTCTAATGGAAACTAACTTTTGTGTATATATATAGTATTGATAGAATATGTATATGTTCAAGTAGTATATGTTCATACATGTGTTCCTATGTTATATATGAACAGATATATGCACACATATACATATGTGTGTGTGTGCGTATGTGTGTGTATATATATATATATATATATATATATATATATATATATCACATCATAGGATAAATTTCTTGATAAAATATTTCTATTATACACATAAACCACATGTCCAGTATGTATTCAAACACTGTTTACCATTTTATTTCTTTAAAATAGAATAATTTCACTATGTCTGTTATTTAGAAATTTTCCCATGTATTTTATATTTGTATTTAATTGGAAACAAAAGTGAGTTGACTAACATTTAAAATGTTGTTATTGTCAGTGGCAATAAGGGTTTTTATTTTGTACCATTCTGAAATGAAACCTTAAGTGGTATACAAAGAAACCCTAGGTAGTTTTGAGATGAATGTCCTGCTTTCTGCCTAGAACTTGGAGAAAAAAAAAATCTAATTTATTTCATTTGTGATGCTAGAACAAAGTATCATAGACTTGTATTTTTTAAATAATAAAAATTCATCTTGTACATTTCAATAGGTGGGAAGTACAAGATCAAGGTTCCAATAAATTAAAGGTGTGGTAAACTCTTCACTCTGCTTTCAAGATGGAACTTTATTGCTGTATCATTCTATCTTTGAAGGGCCATAGGCATGATAGCATTTCCAAAATTCTTTTATGAGAACACTAACTCATTCATAAGTGGATATCTCATGACTAAATCACTTTGCAAAACGTTTAACCTCTTGATACTACACATTGGGTGTTAGACTGGTATACAAAGTTTGGTTGGACACATGCATTCAAAGAATAAGCAAAAGCCAGGAACACCTCCTTTTACAGATATCCAGTTTATATGGTAGGATGACACCAAGATGAGCAGGGGCCTGAGACAGCAGCCCTTGCAATTCCCACACCATGTGATGTCGCCTAGTGAACACTCAAATAATATCTGTGTCTCACTGAATGAGAAGATTGGCTAGGAGCATACCAGTGAACTTGCAGTTCTGAAGAAGACTTGTAGCCCCCAGAAATAAGAATGAAAAATGTTTAGATCTCATCCCTGTAGGGTATGGTTCATGTAAACACTTCAGCAACAGATGCAGGTAAGTTAGAAGCACACTCCCACCTGAACAAATCAACTCCTTCTTTAGTATCTGGAAACAGGTAATTGCCAAGGGAGAAGGAGAAAGAAATGTGAAATGATTATTTGCTTTTAAAAAACTAAATTATATTATCTGAATTGTCTGAAAAAAAGACTCATTTGTAGTAAGAAAGCCCTTTGGATTGATGCTTATATGTTATCCACAGTATTAAGAGCTATGGATGAGTTAGAGATAAGACTTGAGCAAGTGTCAGTTTGTTCACTATATACTTGGGTCTGATGGATTGGTATAAATTCTTTATACTCTGAACATAGATATTTCTACATTTTTGTTCTTGAAAGCACAAATGATTTGTATATTGCACATTAAGGAACCCCAATTCATTAATATAATGAGAATGTAATTTTACGTTTCTCACCTTTTAAAAATCAGTTCAAGGGCTGTGGTTGTGGCTCAGCGGTAGAGCACTCACCTCACATGTGCAGGACCCTGGGTTCAATCCTCAGCACCACATAAAAATAAATAAGTGAAATAAAGGTATTGTGTTCAACTACAACTAAAAAATAAATATTAAAAAATAATAAAATAAAAATCAGTTCAACAATAAAGTTCTACATTTACTCACAGCTAAAACTCAGGCATCCTCATTATTTTGTTTACTATTATGATACAATGTCTCACAGTAGCATTATAGCACATTTAATTGTCTGATTACATGCTTCCTATTCTCATAATAATTCCAATATCACACCTGATTTAAAATGAGATCCACCTTTACTCTTTTTTGATGTCTCTCACTAGTGTATGGCATGGGAGAGAGTGGTGTTGTTTGTCCCTTATATCTTTACCTATCCTCTTTTATTTTGCTAAATACTGTGATTAAAATAAGGTTGAAGTAGTTGGAACGAGGTAAATTAAGGGAGATAGAATGGTGTCACCTTATATTGTCATAATGTTGCTTTGTACTTTTGAAAATTGTCCTATGTTTAAAATGCAATCTAATTCATGAGAGATATTGATACTCTAGAAGCATGTGCCATTTTCAACCTTAGAAATTCTTCTCCACCCAGTTAATCAAGTATCTACTCCATTTCTCTTATTACCTGTCTCTCTAGATTTCCCAGTTGGAGGCAGGAATAAATCTTATGTGTGTCTTTTAATGCAGCAGAGATTTATCAAGCCCTCTACTTGGTGCTACTTTGTGCCATCAGATTATAGGTGCTTATAAGACATCCCTCCCAAAAGAAATATTTGAAACATTGCCTCTCTCTTTATCCAATCTCTTTTATATCTACTATGTGAGTGAGATAGCCAAAAGTCAGCAATTTTGACTAATCTGTTCAAAAAAAAAATCCCAGGCTAGTGTTTATTGATTCTTTTTTTATATTCATTATTGATTGTGTTCAGACTCATCCTGAATCAAAGTAGGATAAGTTCATTTATGTCTCCGGTCAATCTCTCTTTCTGTCCTACTTCTTAACTTCCTTATCTGTTCATATCTATCTGTGTATGTATGAGTCTTTCTTTCTTCCTTTTTCTATTTCTAATCAATCTGATTTGTTTTCCCATAGTATACTATTCCCCCTTTATTTTAGTTATGGGGAATATATTCTAAGATGTTCAGTGAAAGTCTAAAATCACATATGTTTCCAAAACATGTTATAAAAGATCTTTTCCATCTTTACCAAATATGTAACACACTTTGTAACCATAATTTAACATCTTGAGGTATGAAAACAAACTTAGCATAATTTTTTGTACTTAAAAATTCTCATATTAAAGATTCATTTTTATTGTATATTTTAACAAACTTACCACACAACATTTTTTTTTAAATCAAGAACTTTTAAATCAATATCTTTTACCATATGACTCAATGCAGGGACTTTATAGCTTTCCTTTGGCATCCAAATTGCCAGCATCACTACTCTTGCACTCTGGGGACATTATTAAGTCAAATAAGTGTTACTTGAATGCAAGCATTGCAATACCATGACATTCAATCTGATAACTGAGATAACTACTAAGATATTAACTAGAGAGCAGGACATACATTGTGGATTCAGTGGATAAAGGAATAATTCATGCCATGATCAGGATGGAACAGCATGGTGCAAAATGTCTTTATTAAATGTACAATTTAATACTCATGAATTTTTTATCTCAAAAATATTCCATTTAGCATTAATGGATCATAATTGCTCTCAGGTAACTGAAAAGTCAAAAAGTGAAACTGGATAGGAAAGGACTAATGTGTGTTTATAGTTAAGAAAAATAAATTAATCTGTTGAAGAGACACCTTTACTCCAATGTTTATTATAGCATAATTCATAATAGCCAAGAATGAAAATAACCTAATTTTCTATTAATTGATAAATGCACAAAGAATACATGATATATATAGCTAATAATTACATTTTCTTTCACTAACAATTCAAACTCAGTAAAGAGTTGAAGTTTAATCTTTATGTAGGTCTATTATTCAGATGGATGATGTAGAGACCATGATTGAATAAACATAATCAGTAATTTTTTGAGAAACATACATGTCCATCCTATAACATTAACTGTAAAATAATGAACATAGCAATAAAAATATTTATTATAATTCTAGCAAAGGATGAGCAAAACATGAATAGCAAACTCTGAGGATACTGACTATGCTTTGGGATAAATAAGCCACAGTTTGTTTGATATTTCTGATTTTCCCATAAGACCATATCTACTTATTTAATTATGATGTTCTGCCTACTTGAGTATAGCTTAACATCATTTAAGAACAGTATATTGGTAAAAAAAAATGTCTTTGATTAGTAAGTTTAGGAGTATTTCTGGATCTAAACATAAATTTGTACTAAAATGAGAACATTTATTCAGTATATTATATAATTAAGTATAGATAAGTTTTTCCACAAACTCAGTTTGTCCTAATAAGCCAATTTTAAGTATTCAAAATAAGTTTCATCCAGAGCAAAAATGTACAATTTTGTTAAAAATATAATAAAATGTTTGTTTCTTTACCTATGAAATTGTGATTATCTCAACAATGCTTCACTTTTACCACCCTTTTATAAGATAAAAATAAAATATTTTGAAATACTTCAAAATTAATTGTAGTGACTCAGTACTTCAGAAACATCGTATCCATTCAAGCATTTTAAAATAATAAATAGTGTATATTTCATTTTCTTGTCTACTAAATTACTCCTAATAATTTTATGCTACTAGTGGTAGTCCTAGAGTGAAAGGGCCAGTTGCATAGCTACTACAAATTCATTTTAAGAAAAATGCATTACATGAAAATTATTATATATTTCTACATTTATAAACAGCTTCCAAATCCAAAACAAGGAAAGATAAACAATAGAACATTTATGTTAACATCTTTTAATTTTAGAATTTATAACAATTTTGCACTTACATTAATTGCCTAATAATTTGTTTTACATTAAAATTATTCTACTCTAGAAAATTAGCATGTTAAACTATAAGCAGTTATATTCAATTTTTTCACTATTATCTAGGCATCAGTCATAAGATAATTCAAAATCACTCATTATGGATTTAGTTTTTGTTAGTATAACTATAAGAAAATATAATCTTTATTATCCTTCATTTACTTTAAGTCTTTAATTCTATCTCTTCTTAACAATAAAATTTTCATTGATTGGCTGACATAAAAAAAGATGACGCCATGGTAGTAACAAGCTTTTTTATTAACACGTTTCTTATTAAAAACAATTAGGTGAATATTAAACATGTCCTTCTAATAAAAATAGAATAAATTCAGACATTCATACATATTAGGTAGTTAGACTTCAATAATAAAACTCTTTCTAAGTTGAAGGGCATCGATATAAAATAACTCATTTTTTTTTCTCAAAGTTTTTCCTTTCTGATAAAGTGTCATGATATCCCAGGATAGATTTAATTTCTATTTCTCTAATGAATAATGATAATGAACAACTTTCCTTGCTATGTTTTTTTTTCCATTTGCATGTCTTTTTCAGTGAATTGTTTATGCAGATTGGTTTTTATCTTCTTATAGTTTTCTTTGTTGAGATTTGAGAGAGATTTGTGTATTCTATGTACAAAGCTCACATCAGATATGTAATTTATAAATATTTTCTCTTAATCTTTAATTTGGAAATACAAATATCTCAATGTTTTTCATCTACTTCATTATTTTATTGAGGTCCAATTTATCAATTTTTATCTTGACCAATTGCACTTCTGGTGTTAAATTAAGAATTTAGTTCTAGGTCCTAAAAGCGTGATCTTATGTTTGTTTGTTTTTTTCTAGAGGTTTTAGCTTTGTATTTTCTGTTTAAGACTATATGGGCACTGATATATATATATATATATATATATATTATATATATATATATATTTAATATATATATTTAATATATAAATATATTTGATATATATTTAATATATATTATTAATATATGTATATATATATAATTTTTTTTGTATTGCTGGTGGATCCTCAATGCTTCAGCACCATTTGTCGAACAGTCTATGCCATCTCCATTGAATTACAACAGTGCTTTTGTCCAAAATTTATTGGAAATGTTTGTTTGAATCTATTTTACAAATTTTCTATCCTGTTTCATAATTTTCAATTATCAGTATAAGTATGGAAAACTTTTTGTATATTAGATTATTAACAGCTTACTTTTTCATTCTGCAGTCTCCTTTTAAAATTTCCTGATATGTCTTCTCATATCTTGTCTCCCTTCACTTATGCAAAAATTATCAGCAAATATCTTCACTTTGTAATCTAAGTTTGCATTTATGATTCAAGAACATCTATATCTACTTGTTTATTTTCTGCTTAATTATTTCCATGAACAAACTGGAGTTCTCAAGGAAAAAGTAAAAAAAAAAACCTCAAACAAAAACAAAAAGCAAAGATTAATACTACAGATCCCTATAATCAAATTATTCAAGGTTTCAACATCTGCTCTTCCAGTAACTTGAAGCAAATTGCCTGTAATTGTTTGCCTCAATTTTCTCATCTTTAAACAAGGGTAATGATGGTATTTGTTGCATTGTCTGACTGTAAAGTTTTTAGGTAGGAAAACATGGGCAGTTGTCCTAGTATAGTCTCTATTACAGAGTAGGCAATAAATAATGTGAGCCAATATTATTTTTAATTCAAAGGTGACTATAACCCTGGAAGTAATTGAGAAGATTTCTGCACTTATCTAGGTATCTTCAGAATATTACGTGATTATATGAAAAGAGTAGGAACAACTAAATTTTGTTTCACTAAAATTTTAAATAATTTTGAGTTAAACTAGAAAAATGCAATGTGATGGGAGTTGTTTTTGTTAATACTACCTTATTTTAAATCTCCAACTTTTTACTTTGTACTTTTATTACTGTAATATAAAACAGTTGCATGGGATATCTTTTACTATTATTAATTTTACTTTTCTGTCTTACATATCAAGGCTATCTGGAAGGGCATTCATGTTACACCCTTGATTTATGAACCCTTTATTTGATTCTTATTTTTTTATTCAAAACATCAGCAAAGTTCAAATGTTCCTTCCATTCATTATGTAACATTAATGTAAACTTGAATTAATATCCTGATGATTGGTGATTCTGTCATAAGCATTGTCATAGAAATGACTATGTAATGGTCTTTGTCCCTGAATCATTTTCATTTTTTCTGTATAATTTATACCATATTAAAAGAGTTTCATTTTATTTTCTGGTGAATTTGATCTCTTTCACTGAGCATATTCTGAGGTTATTTGATAGTTTTAAAGACTACCTTGAACATTTTTCTATTAAATTGGAGGAATAAGTACTGCTAGAATTTCTAAAAATATATAAGTATGTGCATATATATAACTTAGTAACTATATTGGGACAATAGATGTAAACCAGTACTGTCTGAGGTGAAAGCATTGATAACTATAAAGATTCAAAATGAGAATATTTAATAAATAAATTACAGATAATAAACACAATCAGATATTAATCATTGTTCTAATTAGCTTTGCTCCACTGAGACAAAAATACCTTATAAAAACAACTTAGAGAAATAAAGTTTATTTGGGGCTCACAGTTTCAGAGGTCTCAGTCCATGGATGGCCTAATCTATTGCTCTTGGTCCAAGAGAAGCAGCTCATCATGGCCAAAGGGCATGGTGGAGGAAAGCAGGTCAACTCATGGTGTCCAGGAAGCAAAGAGAGACAAGGAGGGAATAAGGGGCCAAGGGACCATAGAATTGAGTTAAACTAGAATGCCATAGTGACCCACCTCCTCAGCCATGCCCCACCTACCTACATTTACCAACCAGTCCATTCTAACTTGGATAGACTGATTAGTTTAGAGCTCTCACAATTCTATTATTTCACCTCTGAACATTCCTCCATTAACATAGATTTGGGGGGCACTTTAAACACAAATCATAAGTGTTATAAATATTTTGGTCATTACTGTTTAAAGACAAGGAATTTTACTGTCTAATTTTCCTTGTGAACATTTTTTTTAGTAATCTGTTAAGAGAAGAATTATTTAATTCTAACTTTCCTAATTTGAGCAACTACTTCTAGAAAGAACTATACTGACATAACTTCCTATATACTTAGGAAATTCATAAATGTAATATGAAAAGCCTGTAATTTTCTTTCTTCAATTACTTCATTAACAAGTGTAGACATTAAATATTAAAATTAATATTGGATACAAATTATGTCATAAACACAGTTGTAGATATTTACTATAATAATTCTCATCTTGAACTGCTTGACTTTGTAATCAAGGTAAAAGAATAAGCAAGATCAACTTGTTTCATGAAATACCTGAAAGGTTAAAAATAAAAGACCCTTTACAGTATTATCAATACATTTATCATTGTCTCATTCTTGTTCAAATAGTTTAAAATAACTTTTTAATTTTTATTTAGCACTTTTTTCCTTAAAGTAATAAAATAGACAATAAAGCAAGCAAATGTGTGCTATTCACATCAATTTGTAAAGATATATGAATTCAGAACAAAGGGAGGAAACATATATACTTATAAGCTATTGAATGGCTAATTGAATACATGAATAAAATACTTCAGAAATCTAAGATGATTGTCAAAATTTTAGAAGTAAATTGTTAAACAGTTACTCAAACTTCACATTTTTTCATGCTTGTCCACACACACACAGACACTCACACATGAGTCTACTCATTGTCAAAGGTGTTATCAAGTTCAATTTTATAGAATTTCACAGGAAGTACTTCTAAATGAACTATTTAGAAAACATGAAAACAGATGATAGTTTAGCTCTAATAACCTTATTTCATAATGTAAAAAAATTAATAACTTTGAGCTGTTTTTCTTCATTATTCATTAAAATAGACTAGCATGACATTGGTAAAATATTACATAAGTATATTTATTGACAGTTATTGTATTTTTTAATTCAGTAAAAAGTGAAAATTTCTAGAATTACCAAACATAGGGAGTTAGTTGATAAGCTATGTTAAATATTTGTAATTGGATATTAGAAAGGTATAATAAATGATGAAAAGTTATGTATGGAGTGTTTATAATGTTTTCTAGTACATATTGTTAAATGAAAAGACTCCTAAGTGTAAAGGAGTTTGTATGGTATGATTTTGTGTGTGTGTGTAAAAAAGGCAGAAATAAATAAATATGTGTGCACACATGTGTGTAACCGCATATAGTTTCTCAAACATACAAAGAATAGAATCTGGAAATCAATAAAGAGATTTACTATGTGTATATAGGAGAGTATAGTGGAATAAATGGAAAATAGCACTTTCCTGAGTATTGCTTTTTAAAAAAACTTTTTATCTTTAAGAAATATTTTGCTGTTCTACTGCCATAAAATGAATCAACATAGATGAAGACCTAACAAAATCTTAATGCAAACAGAAACAAATGAACCTAAATTCAGTTTAAATGAAGTACAGAGTCATACTGGAAGACAGAATAATTTCAGTTACTTTTGACATAGTATTTTATATACAGTCAATCTAAAGAAAAACAAAAATAAAATCTGTTTGTTTTTGGTAAGGTTATTTGTTGTAGTGGTACAGGTATGGAAATCCTGAAATGATTACTGACTTTATGCATATCATGGGAATGAAGAAATGAATAAATATACTGGTTTGGGGGCATCAAAATTTTCCCTATGGAAAAAGGAGATACAAATACAGAATGAGAAAAGTCAGCAGAGGCAAGCATCAACCTACGCGAGCTATGTCTGATGAAAACACTGTAAACACTGATAATCCAGCAGCAATAAGCATACCTAGTGCATATATCATTACTTCTAAATATCGTTCCCTAGATAAATGGTATTTTGCCAGTGGTGGTTGAGGTATGAACATTGCATGATGAGCCTGAGGCATCTTTTTATGAAAAATGAGATTTTAAAACATAATGACAGCAAGAAAAATGTGATAGAAGCCAGTTTTAAGAAATATATATATATTTTTTTACCAACCAACACTGGTGTCACAAAGAATATGGGTAGATTTAAATTGTAAATAATTGAATAATATAAAATCTATATGTCCAAATCAATGATATATGTATTGATAGATAAAGAAATAAGTAGGAGCTCCTTTTATGATAAAATTCTAATACGTATGAAAGAAATGATGAAATAAGAAGAGACCCTGGAAGACAAATTGCTATTTTACCATTAGTAATCAATATCATCTAAAATGAAGGTTTAATAATCAAATGACATTGAAATCAATAAACAAAAGTATTAAAGAGGTCAGATTTCACAAATTAAAAATAATTTTGGCAAAATAATTGGTGGTTGAAAAATCTAGACAAAAATTCTGTTGATATTCACCAAGAGAGCCTTAACATCATCCTCAGTTTGACTGAGCTTTATCCCAGTTACACTCTAAGTCCTGACTTCCCTTTCCTTAAGGGAAAATCCATAGGTAAATCTTAGCAGACTTCTGGCAGTTTTACAGCTCTGTTCCTTTTTTGTGAAGCATGGAAACCATCCCTGTGAAATGTATAAAGAATGATAAGGCCCCTGTTTCCCAATATCTGTGGAGGTGAAAAAATAAACTTCAACAAGCAGTTTAAATTATCTCACTAGCTTCTATCATGAAGGTATGAGAATTTTTTCTTTCCCTTTGGGTATAGTCAATTAGAAAATGAAGATGGCATTGTTGAACTTTGAGTATTTCTTTTTGATTCTCCATTGTTAACCAGAGGCTATTTCCAATAAATTGAGAAATAGATAAAAATATGTTTCATCTTTGATACTATTAAAAATAATACTAGAATATGCATTTTCTGTCATTTGTCAAAACAAATTTTTAAATAGGTTTGGTTTAAGTATTGAGATTATGGACACCAGAACTATCACTTTTCTTTGTAGGGGTCCGAATTCTATCACAATAGGGCAATTTGCAAAGCCAGTTCCCATGATCAATCTCTATTCCTTTGGATATTCCTAGGGCTGCTTGGCAATAGTAGATATTTTGATACCAGAAACCTCAGAGCAGTACATTAATTCATTCCCAGGTCACTTTGTATGCAAGGTCGAAATTAATTTCCCTTTCTATCCTCCACCCTAAATTATGCTTGGCTTTATTGTTGAATAAATTCATTGTAAGTTTAGAAATAAGATGAAATGGCAGACTCTAAGATAATTTTTATCCCATTATTAAATTCTCATGGGGAATTATACACCAGATTCATGTCATTATTATAACCAAATACTTGAGACAGTTAACTAATAAAAGAGAAGTTTTGTTTACCTAACAATTTTGAGGTTCAATTACAAATCAGTTGGCCCCTTTGGTTTGGCCTCAGATATAGGCAGCAGTGATAATGGCTGGACCACTCATCAGACTGAGTGTTTACATCATGAGAGAGAAAGCAGAAAGAGACCAAGAGGCCAGGATTCCATAATCTCCCTTGAGGGCATATCACCAATGACTTAAGGACATCCCACAGGCACAAAGTCTTAAAGGTCCACAGTAACTACCATTACTCTCACCCTGGAAGTAAAGTTTAAAAAATAAAATATTTGGTTGGATTTAAAAAATGAAGCCAGTATTCCACCAAAATTCAAAACCATTTCTCCCAACTTTTTACCTGCTCAGTATTGGCTGAAGGGGGCTTATGCCCAGAGGGCATTGACCTTCCCTGAGCAGTTGCCATCTGCATAGCCTAGGTTGGGATAGTCGTAGTTTGTTCAGGACATAAGAAATTTCATTCATTAAGCTTGAATTTTCTTATTTGGCTCACATTTTATAAAAGTAAAAATTAGTTAATAGTAAATGCAGAATCATCACAACACTGTACTGGGTAGGAACAGCATTTAGAATACTCCGGTTCCCAACATCTAGTGCAGACAGTCTAAAGGACACCATGTTCTTAAAACCTAGTATTTGATGTTGCCTAGAAATGAAAGTGATTTAGTGGCATATAAATATATAGAATCAAAATGGGGGAAATAGTCTTGGTTTTAGACTTGTCAGGAGACCCTGAGTGGGTAGCAGTTATTCAGAGTTCACAATCTGTAAACTGACACCTCCTCAAGTTTTCACAGGGGAGATTTCTCAGAAGGATACTAATATTGGCATTTTTCATTTAGTCTTTCTGAGGATAAATCTACCTATGCTGACTGTCTTCTCTTTAAATATGTCACTTGAGAAACAATTTTGACATCCTTATTAAACAATAAGGATTTTTTTTCTTATATGACATATCCTAAACCTATATTTTCCTTTGGCTTCTGGCACTCCAGCAAGGAATTGGGTGTAAACTTTATCTACTTATGTGATTTTGAAATATTTTAATGTATAGACATGTTTAGTCTTATGCTAAATGAGGGTTGTTTTCAGACTCTTTGCTAATATTCACTGGACCCCAAATAAGCCCATATGTTATTTCCTCCTCAAAAAGAAGAACCAGGAAGTATTCTGTGCAAGCTTGAAAGTAGATATGAAACCACTTGGACAGAAAATGCATAGCTCAAGAAAGGTCAAATTGTATGACCAGGCATGATGGCTCAAGCCTGTAAACCCAATGATTCAGGAGGTTGAGACAGAGGCAACTAAGCAAGACCCTGCCTCAGAGTTAAATATAATAATAAGAAGGAAAGGACTGGGGATGGAGCACAGTGGCAAAACACCCATGATTTAAATCCCTATGACTAGGAAAAAATTATCAAATTTTGGATTATAGTAAAATACATTATCTGGATCTAAAAGTTCAACTGATTAAATTCACTACCTTTTTCTATGTCATGAATTGTGCCTGAGGTCTCTAGTTTCTAAGAATGTCTTTTCCTTTGTTAAAAAAAAATCAATGAAGAGCCAAGATGTGATCATTCTGTAATATCTATATAATGCATGTACCAAGAAATTTAAAGGAAGATGCTATGATTAGATTTGAGGTGTCCTCCAAAAGCTCATGTTTGATGCAGTACAAGAAGGTTTAGAAGTGAATTTATTGAGTTATGAGAGCCTTAACCCAATCAGTGAATGAGTCCCATAATAAATATTAACTGAGTGGTAATCGAAGGTGGGTAGTATACAGCTAGAGGAGGTGGGACACTGGGCACATACCTTTGGAGTTTAGATTTTTGCCATGGTGTGGAGCTCTCTATTTCTGCTTCCTGATCATCTTGCTGTCAGCCACTTTCCTCTGTCACAATCTTCTACCCTTCTTTTCTCAGCTTCCCCGAGAACCATAAGGAATGGAGCCAGCTATCTATGGACTGAGACCTCTGAAACCATGAGCCTCCAAATAAACTTTCCTTCTCCAAAATTTTTCTTGTCAGGTCTTTTGGTCATGGTGGCAAAAAAGCTGACTGAAACAGAAGAAGGATTACTCTACCTTGCAAGACATTTTTTTTTTACACTAATTTTCCATGATCTCAGTTTCTATCCTGTACAATGGTCTTTTAAACAACTGTCTGCCAGTATAACCCACTGTCCTCATTCATGAGTTAAGGTTTATGGCTAGTTTTACAAGTTTAACTTGCAGTGTGTTACATCTTAAATCTCCCATAGAGTAGTTAAGTGCCCCATAGTCCCATGGGACTGTTTAGTGTTTGCTTGTTGGGGTTGAGTAGGGAAGCATCTGCTGAGGTATCTTACTTGACCCCTTTACCATTTACTTCACAGAGTCATATGGCAACAGCATTACCTGAGGCTTTAATTGTGGTCCCCTAACTTTCCTGAACTCTTTGGTTTTGCACTAGGACCCACATAGAGATCCCTGCTTTCTATGAATTCAGTTATTTTCCAGTGTAGATGTAGCAACTGCTATCAGAAACTGATAAGGTCCGTATCATATTTGATTTAAGGCTTATAGCTATTCACCCAGACAGAAGCAGTAAATGAGACACATAACTCCTTAATAATATACTCAAATCCAGGATATAAACCACACAAAAACTCAAACACTCCATTCATATTTTCTTGCACCCATTTTTATTTCCTCATCTATTTCCTGAGACACACAGGTCAATCTACCACCCAACCTTAGGTGTTTGAAAAGATAAATAAATACTATAACATTTTTCCCATAGAAGTGACCATCCAATTGAGAACCTGGACAAGTAATTAAAGCTTGTAGAAACAAAAAGTCACCTTTCTTAGCACGGAGAATGTGGACTTATCTGCCTAAGAAAGAACTTCATACTGTAGGCTTAAGGATTAGATTAGTGTTTATTTTTTTAGTGATCGGCAAACTTTTAAGGGAATGAGAAATAGCAAGTTACCAGCCTGCACATGCCCAATTTCTCCTTCCAAAGTCATCATTCAGACAGTTTGCCCTCTAGCCTCCAACCTCCATCCCAAGGGAAGAGTAAGTAAGAGAGAAACAGAAATGTTTTATTAATAAAGGTCTTTCCATACTACAGTGGCCATAAAACATCAGAACTTGGATGCAAATGTTACTCCCTCAACAGATATTAGGGGATGTAACATTTCCCATAAAACTAAGAAAGACAAAAGGAAGATGACTATATGCTGAAAGTTTGGGGGCCGGAAGTGAGGCGAACATCTGTCATTAAGCAACATTGTATAAACCTCCAACTTTCTGTGAATTTCTACTTCTATTTCCCTGTATTTCAATTTGAAAGAATGTATTAATTGATACAATTAATCTAATGAACATGCCATTGACCTTGTACATTATAGGAATTCCTGCTAATAAGACTTCTCACCATAGAATATTGTAAGTAAATTATTATTTGATTTCCTGTTTGTCTGGATTTCTCTTTCATGAGCCTATTAGTCAGTTGTAAGATTTCTTAACAACAGAATTTCATTATTTATTTTGGAAAATTTTGACATGCATGAGTAAGTTAATTTTGCAATTAAATTTTATATCCAACTAATGCTCTTTGTCTAGCATTATCTTAATTATTTAATATAATAAATGTCACACATTAGCCTATCTAACCAAGTACTTTCTAACTATTACAAAATGCACATTTTATTTGGAACATTTTGTCTTTTTAGAGGTCAACTTTAAAAAGAGGGTGAAACAGGAATACTTCTTATATCCTTTTATTAAACTCACTGGCTTACTTATTCACACATAAATGAATTCTAAGTTTATTACTGAGTTGTAAAGCAACATACTATTTTTATTTTATTTTCCCTAATACTGCTATAGCAGTAAGAATTCTAGTGAGTTAAGTCTAATCTATGGTCTTACAATAAATATGGGGAAATTGCTTAATTTCCCTGAGCTCCATTATATCCCAACTGTAATGATTTTTCTGCCCATTCCAATTCCAGTCCCATATGGGTATATTGTTAATAGACACAGGGTTTCAGTGGTAAAGCACTGGATCTCTTTTGAGAGACATTCTCTCAGGGCAAATTCAGTAATACTTATGATTCTCAGTTTCATTATTTTGAAATAATGTTGTCAATAATGTCATCTGTTTTAGAGAATCAGAGGGAGGATGAAATAAAATCAGATTATACAAAGTCCTTTTGTACCTACAGAACATTATATATTGCTAAACAATTACACTTATTTTGAGAAATAATTTCTGTCTTCAAAGATAGTGTTCAATGTATGCTATTGTATGGTTTGGTAATAGACATTGTATTTATTTTAGTGATAGTTTTGATTTTATCAAAGTAGAAGCACTTGCAATACCTATTATGTGCCTGATATTAATGCTATTATTTACAAGGCATTATGTTTTCACTTTTGTTTCTGAGATTACAGTCTTTGTCCTTTTTAGGCTGTTCTTCTGTGTGCTTGATCATCTTTTAGTCATATGCTTGGAACTTATTAAAGAGTACCATGCTTTGCTTTGTGTAAATAAGTAGAATGATAGAGCAAGTAAAGGTATTATGGCTTTGAATTAGAACTAAATACTTTTTCTTTTGTTTCTGATGTTTGTAATGGTGGAATATTTAATCTTGTCAAATTATAGCCCTCATACCCTTAATGAAAAACAGGCCAGCCATCATTTAGAGTAGATATAATAAAGACAGGGGCCAGCAGTCTGTGTACTACTAGGCTTTTTCCAATTAAAAGTTAAAAAAAAAGGTGGATTGTCCTGGTACGTGCCTGTGATCCCAGCTACTCAGGAGGCTGTGGCAAGAGGATTGTCAAGTTTGAGGTCAGCCTGAGCAAATTAGTGAGGTCTTGTCACAAAATAAAAAATGGAGGGTGGGGAGAGGCGAGAGAGAGAGAGAGAGAGAGAGAGAGAGAGAGAGAGAGAGAGAGAGAGAGAGAGAAACTGAGGTCTTAAGTCTTTGGTGGAGTGCTTGCCTAGCATATGCAATGTCCAGGGGTTCCATCCCCAGTACTGCAAAAACAAACAAAAAGAAGTTTTAAAAAAGTATGTGGCTTACTGGCATTTTATTCTATGTGTGAATTGTGCATAGGATTCAGGATCAAGATTTTCTAAATAATTACCAAGATTTAGTGGCAGGAGGAGAGGCAGAGTGTCACTTTGAGTAGTTGATCATACTTCAAATTTGATTCCTTGGTATATATATTCTCAGACAGCAAATTATTCTCTATTTTCTTGAGTCTGGTGTCTAAGAAAAGCAAAGTCTTTTACCAGAAAAGATCCTCAAAGATTAATCTGACTGTCTTTATTCAATGTAAACTTTTAACTGTATTGAATGCTATCTGTAGAATTTCTCAGTTTTCTGTTCTTGACATGATTTTGTTACATTCTCTGCCCTGCACTTCCAGAATTAAGCTTTAGTTTTGTTTGTTATTAATATGGAACACAATATCTCCAGTTTACAATTAAACTTTGTGTAAAATTATAATTTTTTTGATATGTACCTGTTTTATTTTCAATTGAGTTCTTAATTATCCAGAATTCTCATACCAGTGTTTTTAGTTTGAGATATAAAGTATTTCCTGGATAATCAATTCTTCTCTTTTATAAATAACTAATTGTTTTTAAAAATCAGTTCTATGCAATGATCAAATTAAGGGGACATTAATATAAAATCAAAAAGCTATAGTCGACTGCTTGAATTAAAAATTTTCTGAAGCCATATTAACTGTTGGAATGAAAAACTTTTAAGTTTCCAAGAAAGTAATATCAGAGTGTTATGGTTTGGATCTGAGGTGTTCCCCAAAAGTTCATGTGCGAGACCATGCAGAAATGTTCATAGATGAGATGACTAGATTATGAGATTTGTAAACTAATTGGTGGGTTGATCCATTGAATGGATTAACTGGGTGGTAACTTTAGGCAAGTAGGGTGTGGCTAGAGGAATGAGGTCATTTGGGGTATTACTTTGGGGCATATATTTTTTCCATGGTGAGTGGAGATCTTTCTGTCTTCTTAAACTAGGTATCCTTCCTCCACTACACTCTTCTGCCATAATGTTCTGCCTCATCTTGTATGCAAAGCAATGGAGTCAATTAATCATGAACTGAAGGTCTGAAACCTTAAGCCAAAATAAATTTCCCTGTTCTAAATTGTTTTCACATGATACTTTGTGGTATTTTGATTACACCAAGGCAAAGATGACTAATACATAGAGTAAAATATGTGTACCTTTTTGCAAATTCACAAAAATGCATCATCCTATGTCCCCCACAAATACATCTCAACCATTCACTTTAGTATATCAAACCACGCTTTGTGTGAAATAGAAGTTATACCAATGAGGATTCTCTTTTCATCCATTCATATAATTAAAATTATTATCTTCTGAGATAAAAGTAAAACAATGAGGAGGTAAAATAACTCTCTGAAGATGCTTATTATTGCATGCTATCATTTGTGACCCAATGTGAACTTAAATTTTCCTTGATGAGTGTTAAAAACTGAGAACATTGAAATTAACACTTCCAAAAATTAAGAAATATGTTTGAAGCCAGGGAAATATAGATTTCTGATTACAATATTTGTTTAATAAATAAATTCTTATTTAGAATTAAAAAGTACATATTCATCTTCATTCATCTGGTCAATTCTTGATGGTCCCATATCTTCTTTAAACAAGATAGTATACAAATCAGTATTTATCTGAAAATGACAAAGAGAAGTTAGGCCCAGTCCTTGTCTTCACCATACTCAAGAGTGTTGCAGAGTTAATAAGGCAATTAAGAAATGGGGGTGCAAAATGAGGCTAAAAGAGCAAATAGAAAAAAATGTTAAATCATTGGGAAGTTCAGAGAAGAGATATTATTTAAAAGTTGTTTCTCTTGATACAGTAATATAGTGCATCACATTTCTTACATTTAGTGATTTGGTATTGCAAAATTCTAAATGGTTAATCTAAAAGAGTATTCTGAGTACAGAACCACCCCATGGAATACCAGTGTTTTTACCCAGGCAGTGTTCATTCTTTCTTCTTTTACTGAAATTTCTAACCATGTATTCTGTTTTGTTATTTGAGTCTTAAGGTTACAATAATCAATACTTGAACCTATGTGTAATTAATGGATCTATCCTTTCTTCTCCAACTACTATGGTTTCCTTTCAAAGAATTCCACAGTGTCCCTTGTTTCCAGATCATGCAGACATTTGTTTCCCAATGAATCAATTGAGTACAATTGGAGTTGCAGTATCTGTGAAAAACTTTTATATTAATTGAACATCCACTTAGTTTAAACAATAACACTTGAAAGTCAGATTTTCCCAACCTACTCAAAATATTAGAAAATTAAAACTGACAGTTTGTAAGTTGATATAATGATCTGAATAATATGGCATCAGTCTAGGACTAAATTTAGTTCTGAAGTTCCTGTTACTTTTACAATTAAAAGAGATCTCAAATAGAGATTTTTTTGATGATTTTCCTCTTTGTAAATATTTGAGAATGGATGTCCTTTCCTGACTTCTAATTCACTTAAAAGTATTTGAGGTCATGCAACACTCACCTAAATAATATGTTTACCAGCATGTATACCCCTCCACACAGTTGTTAGAACTAATTTTTTAAATGAAGCTATTATATCTTTTTCTATTATGAATTTACATTGTCAGAATAAAGATACCAAGCAAACTTCTTGATTTATGAAACAAATTTCTTCTGAAGTAGCCTTTTTTGGTGACGGTACCAGGGATTGAACTCAGTGGTGCTCAACCATTGAGCCACATCCCCAGCCCTGACTTATATTTTATTTAGAGACAGGGTCTCACCGAGTTGCTTAGCACTTCACTTTGCTGAGGCTTTGAACTCCTGATCCTCCTTCCTCAGCCTCCAGAGCCACTGGGATTACAGAGCCACTGGGATCACAGCCACCAGAGCCACCAAATTCAGCAGAAGTTTTCTTTCTTTTGTTCCATTGTCCACAGGCCCCCAAGCCATACCCGACTACATACCTGTCCGAAAAATTACAGTTCCCTTTCTTCATAAGGAAGTTTCCTTCTAAGCGTTGCATGTTAGTCACACCCAAGTAAAATGAAGGACTGGCAAGATTCTGGTTTATATTTTATTTATTTATCTATTTATACAAGGTAGACATTTAAAAATCTCTTATACACTTGTTAGTAGGAGGGAAAGGGAAATTTTAGTAGTTTAGATTGCCTACAAATGTGTTTTGATTGATTATCAACTTGTTCTTGGTGATCTTTTATTCTTTCTTTGCTTTTTATTATTAAATATATTGAAATGTGTTGTGTCAAGGAAATGATGTTTGAGCTATAAAGAGCATATCAAGTGATGGCACTCAGAAGGCAAGTTATAAATTTTAATAGATGCCCTTTACAAAGCTGTCAATGAAAAACTTTTAGGCAAAAAAATCTCATAATTCAATCTATATATCTATCTACACACAATATAAAACTTTCCAATTTATATTGCAAATTTTATATTCCCTAAATTCTTATTCAGAGGAAAAGTAAGAATACGTTAATGGTGCTAAATATTTCTAATTAAAGATTGTTTATTAACATCATTGCCTTTACTTTTTAAAATTTTATGAACAATGTTTTTTTTCACATTTAATATATGTATACCCCAAATATATAGAATGTACATAAACATATGCATGTATACGGAGAACAAACATATTGTAACTAATGTGGTTGTCAGAATGCTCAGGGCCTACTTTTCAAATTATGTGTAATATTACAAAGCAAGGGGGGAACCCTGTCATTTTAGCTATGGAATTCAAACATGCTAATGAGTACACATTCTGGCATAAATGTGGTTAGAAATGTACTATGTCAAAGAGATTGATCTCCATAATAGTTAATGAATTTGAAATGAAGAATAGAAGATACACTATCATAGATCCAATTTTATTGCTTAGAATTATATTGCCCTTGGCAAAGCAGTTTGTTTATTGGTGCTCATTATAACTGATACAGTATTGTAAACTACTTTCATCTAGAAATAAAGGTTATCAAAGATCATAACACAATGCAGGCATGAGGAGTTTTCACAACAGTTCAGCATGCTTTTATTACTGACTATAATACAGTAATACATGTAGTATAAGTATTAGCATTACAATTATATTACCAACACCTTACCTGTAGTTTTAGTGTCAAAAGAAATTATATTTAGTCACGCTTGGATAATGGCCCAACTGAAAATAGTATTGAAAAATCAAAACTGAATGCACAGCAACTCTTTGAACACATATTGGACAGCTTTATTATTTATATGGAATACAGTGATTCCATGGTACCAACAACAACAACAACAATAAAAAAACAACATGACAATCTAAATACTGCTACTACTACTACTACTACTACTATTTTAACCTCAAAATACTAGGAATCGCCTTAGCTTAGAGAATGTTGGGCAGGAGGTAGGAGAATATTATATCAAATTATAAATATTTCCTTATGAAATTTAGAGTTTAAAATCCACTGCTTTTCTCTTTCATGAAGAGATATTTCACATACAATTTTACTATACCAGTATTATTGAGGCCATACCTAAGCAAAATTTAAAAATATTAAACAATTTTAAGATAATTTGGCTGCTCACTAAATATCTTTAATTGTATGTTGCTGTTTGAAGCAAGCAAAAGTTGCTATTTAACTGAGAAAGGTGATTTTCTATTTATATTAAAAAGCCATTTTCCTTTTTAGCCCAAAGAGTGTCAAAATGTATATGTAAGCAATTAAAAGGAAAACATGAATATTTTGCAAAAACATTAGGAGACTGTTGTTTAATGATGAATACTTGCTTTTGTTTTCAAAATCATCCTATCAGAATTAATTTTATAAAGCTTTAGAAACTTCTTCATATACAGTATTGAGAATTTTTTAAAATTCATTTTGTCATGATATACTAAAGAAAAAAAAATTGCTCAGTTGCCATTCTTAATATTCTTCATGCTCTGCTAAAACACCTATGAAGGCAAAGGATAATTCTAAAATATTTTTAAATAAATAAAGGACAATTAATTTATTTTTAAAAAGTATTGTGTGAATTTCTTTAGTAAATTAATGATTGAAGTAGAAAAAGAAATCTATTGATATGAAATAAAAAATTCTTAATCATGGGTAGCATTAGTTATTAACAATTTTAAAACTCATATTTATCTTTATATGTCCAATTCAGAAACTCTAGTAATATAGGCTGGATCTATTAAGCAAAGAGCCAATTTATAATATCTCATAAATCCAATATTAAAGTTGTCATGATGTCCATTGATTCTGAGTGCCAGATTTTATTAGGGAGAGTTTATCTTCAATGCACATTATTGATTAAACTCATTCTACCCAGTCTTACTGGGACTGGGTAATGGCAATTTGATCACTTCTCATTCAGGATGTGAGAGTGATGGTATAATTTCAAAAACACAGAGAGTTTAGAGTTTTCAGTATCTAAGAATGATTAATCATATGAAAATATTACTTTAAAAATATTACAAAAGTAAAATGACAGTTTCTCTCATGCTGCTTGTATAAGAAGTGGTATATTTGTAAAATTATTTTTAAAATTTCAAAATAAAATTTAAGAAAAATGCCTAATAGAATCAAAAACAAGAAAAACATATGTTTCTATAAGAAACTTTCAATAAATAGATAAATGATTACTGAGATATAAAACAAATGGAAAAGAACACAAAAGGATGCATTGCAAAGACAAGAGAGAAACAAATTTCAAAGATATAATTTTAAAAGTACTGAGTTAAAAATACGCCTTTACAAAATTGATTCAGTTCATAGCAATCAAGTTACATAAATAAATAGAGCCACATATACATGAAAAGAGTAAAATATAAATTTGAGGAAATAAAATTATAAGCACTTAAAATATTTTGTAATATATTCCAAATCAAATTTGAAGCAATATTTAATATTGAATGTCAAATGATAGATGAAGAGGTTTTCAGGAGAAAACTACAGTTGTAAACATATATTCTCTATTCAATTAGTTTATATATGAAAATCACATTCAAACTGGCATGATGATAATAAAGAGCAAGAGAAAGAACAACAGTGTATTTCTTTTTTTTTTTTTAATTAGGACAGAGTCAGAGAACACTATTCAGAAATTTTATGGGGAAAATTATTTTAATAGGTTTGTAAAACACATAAAATATTTAATCCAGAAAATGGACCAACAAGTAGATAGATAGACCTCCAAAAAGGAGATGTCATGAGTTTTAATCAGGTTTATGGTAGTTTTAATCAGGGGTATTTCATGGTGAAGTTGCTTTGAGGAAGATTATGGCAGCAGATATGTGAAAATTGTATTTGAAAGTAGTAATATTAGTGAATATTAATATTACTCGTCCTACTAGGACTTTTGATATAATATATGGTGCTTGGAGGAGGGAGGAATGCATTGTTAGTGAGGATAATGAGGAAAAGCAATATATTGAAGGGATAAAACTCAACTAGATTTTCTGAACAATCAAAAGAATAGATTTAGAAAGTAGGAGACAGAAGCAAAAAATTACTGCCATATTTCTCATTGAAAGAATGGATGGATTCGGGTATTTTTCTTTGAGAGATGAAAGTTAAGCTGTTCAATATTTTTTTTAGTAGTGTAGGTAGATAGAAAATGAGGGAAGAGATGTATGGGTTCATGTCACATATTTATTTTGACGTGCTCTTTGGAGTCTGCAGAGTGATATAGTAGAGGCAATTCAATATGCAAATATAGATTTAGGAAGAGGGCAGTGAGTGCTGGTGTTGCACCTAAAGATGGCTCTTCACACAATAAGAACAGATAAGTTTTATAAGGAATGTGTATAGATGCAGTTTCATAAGCACTGGGACCTGGTATATGAAGCAGGAAAGAGTTGTCTGCTGGTCAAAAGTATTCTTCCCATTATTTCTCATGAAAGCCTGGAAGAGCTAGAGTCTTGAGAGTTAGGACACTTTCTACTACAAGACTTTCATTCTTTTCCCCTGTAATAAAACAGTAGTATTTATACCTCATATATTTTATCTGACAGAAGAAATTTAAATAGAAAAATCAAACAAGTTATATTGTGGTGGCCAACAAAAAGAGATTGTTCAGTGGAATAAACTAAAATATCTAATTGATTTTGCCAATACCACATGACTGCTCTGGTAGAAGCTGTCTTAACTAGAAAACTAGAAATCAGATTTAAGTACCTTGCAAAGGTGAAGTAGTATGGTAATTACATGTCACCTTTTCTTTTGAGCAGCTTGGCTATAAATAGGAGGAATACTGATAGCAAAAACTGAAGAGAAGCCAGAATTATAGACTGTGTTTTAAAGTAGAGGGAAGAGTAAAGAACAGAGTGATCGGTGTACACAGAAAGAAAAGAAAATCATCAATGGAACAAAGTGCCTGAAGAGAAGGTATAGGAGGGTTTTTCTAAGGGGCTGGGAGAGATGGGGTTGTGGATTACATTCAGATTAAAACAGAGCCAGGCTCAGTGGTGCTTGCCTGTAATTCCAGGGGCTGAGGATCACGAGTTCAAAAGTAAGGTGCTAAGCAAGTCTGTGAGACCTTGTCTTTAAATGAAATACAAATTAGGGCTGGAAATGTGTCTTAGTGGTGGAGTACCCCTGAGTTCAATCCCTGGTATCCTCCCTAACTCCTCCCCACCCCCCACCAAAAAAAAAAAAAAAACAGAGTTGGAAAAAATTCCATATCAGAGTTTCTAGTTTTCTTGTAATAGACAGTGTCATTGGCTTAGAAGAATAATGAAGTCTCTGGAAGAATAATGGAGATTTGAAATGGGGATTTAAAAAAAAAAAAGATTGCCTATTATAGAATTATTATTATGTCAAACAGGTAACTTTGAAATTATGTATTTGTTGTGGTGCAAAATATACTCTGTGTACTAAGAATTTCCCAGCATTATATCTATTTTATATAATATTAAATATTACTTTAAAATTGTGTTATATTGCATAGAATTTTTCCTTCCTATTTCAGATTTTACTTGTCTATTAACATGCGAAGAGATGATGAATTTTGTCTAGTATATTTTCAAATCTACTGAAATAACCATAATGTATTCCCATAACTTGAATTTATTCATGTTCTTTTTGTATTTTCTCACCATAAACCAACAATGCTTTCCAGAAGTAAATTTTACTTAGATCAAAACTGGAAAATGAAGGAGAGGTGAAAGAGAAAAAAACTGAAAAAGAAACACACAGCAAAGAAGGGGCTTCTCATGTGCTTGTTGGTCATGGTGCTAAATGTATATGATTTTTCCCAATTAATATTAATAGCATGTGATTTTCATGAAAATATTTGCATATTTTTAAATTTAGGGTAGGTTCTTTTTGGTTATCAGGTGGTAAAAATTAGGGTCATCTAGAGCATCTGAGTATATATGTATTATTTGATTTCCCTCTTCTGTATTATATAGTTGTGCCATGTACCACTTATTTAATTAATTAATTTATTTATTACTTTTGGCACTGTGTGCAGAGACAAACTGTCTGGTAGTCCTGGGCGAGCATGTTTAGTGCCAGTCAAGTTGAACCACTTATAACATCTTTCTTTACATGAAGAGAAGGGTTCAGCTCTTTAGTAAGATTGATTGAAATTAGCCATCATATGAATGATACTGACCAAATATATAACTTTCTTCTCTTTAAAATAGACTTCTTGACCCATTTTTCCTGTTTATTTTGCCATAATGACATGTAGAATAGTTTTGTTCCTAATATATGCTAGTCTTAATCTCCATGATTATGAAATGGTCAGGAAATGATCATGATTTGCAATGTGTCACAATGCTAAATCATGAGCCCTAGTATATTTTTTGCTGCTTATTTGAAATATTTATAGAGTTCATTATATATGTCTCTATAAATGTCAAAACACTATTTTATAATGTTTCCTGCTTTTATTTCTTAATCTAATAGTGGCTAGGGTAAATGTAAATATGTTGTATTATTTTAATTAATTGAAAAGAAGCTGACTGCTCTTCAATTGAATAACCTAGAGTTGTTGTTGTTGTTGTTGTTGTTGTTGTTATTATTATTATTATTATTATTATTCGTGGTGCTGGCGATTGGACCCAGGGCCTTATACATGTGAGGCAAGCACTCTACCAACTGAGCTATATCCCTAACCCTTAACCTAGAGTTTTGTTTGTGTAATTCTGTTGCAGATCAATGTCTATATGATCTAGCTTATACCTACTAGAAATGGAGTGTAACTTATTCATTGTGTTGGAGTCAGTTATACTGAGTGATTTTCAATCAAATTGTTGCACTTACATTGGCAACAGAAATCAAAAATTTTTCTTCAGTAATGTTGAATGTTTCTAATTGTTGACAAATATTTAATGTGAGAAAATGAAAACCAAATCAACTAATTTGGTCCTTATATTTTAAAGTGTATGATTTACAATAATGATACAAACAAATCCTGACTATATTTTGGTATTTTGTGCTGCTCTTATTTTCAGGCACATGGAGCTTTTGTTTAATCATGCATTTCATTCTGTGCTGTAATGGTAGAAACCTGACCTGAAGTCCTCACTAAATTGTATTGATATGGGTCTCAGGAGGCTTTGATCTTTTTTATAGGATATGCAAAAGCTTCTACCTTCCTGGTATATACCTTTGGTCATTCTGAAATACTCTTTTATGTTTCTTATAATATTTGTAATATTTTTCCAACATTCATAATCTAATGTTAACACCTTAATATTTGCATTTACATGGCATATCTTTTATCACCATGTTATTTTCAGTATCTCTATGTCTTTGTGTAAGAATTTCACTGGTGATTATATATGAATGGGTTGCTATTCTTTTAATACATTCTTAAATATTTTCAATTTGAGTATTTAGTCAATTTGTAGTTAGAACTTAGTCAACTTAGTCAGTTTGAGGCCATTGTCTTTGGACTGCTTTAATTTTGACTATGGGATCACTTATTCTAATTATACACGTGTAAAATATTCATTAAAGTCATTGTTTCATTCTATTGAAAATTGCATACAATACTCAGCAGATTCCTAATTCTGCTTTTTTAAAAGAGGATTTAAAACTTTTCTCCTGGGACACAGTAAAATAATCTGATCACTTTCAAATTGTGAAGTCATGATTTGACGATTTATGAGAACTGACCTGTTTTAATTTTGCTAACAGACATAGAATGATTTCTCAATCCTAGAGCAGATTCTCAATACAAATGTCTAGACCTTCTGGAAAGTCTAAGGGATACAGAAGTGTTTGCACATCCCTCTGTCTCAGAGACCTGCAATCCTCAGAGCAATAACTGAAATGCATACTGAGCATTTCTAGGCTTCTATGTACTTCTTTTCTTTTTTTTTTCCCCTCTGGGCTCATTGACACTTTTTTCTACACATGTCCAGATTAGAAGTTATATATAGATTTGGGTCAGCTTCCATGAAGATTAAGGCTTGTATGTTGAAATTTTCTCCCTTCTAGGATTTACTCCTTTGGTTTTTACCTGGAAGCCTTAAACTCCATGAACAAAGTTATATGACTTTGGATATTGTTTTGAATTCAAACTGCACAACTCTCCAGAGAACACTAATTGCCCTTGTAGAGAAATTAATTTTATGTAATGTGGAACCTACTTCATGAGTCATCTCTTACCACATCTACATGTTTTGTCAACTTTTCAATGCCTTTAAGTGGTTGCTTTTATATTATAAAATTTCATTCTAGTATTTATATTTTTAATGAAAGAGTATTCCATCAAACACGCTATTTTACCATCAATGGAACTAGATTTACATTTCTATATTTAGACATATTTTTATAATGAAAATTGCACAGGCTCACTATTTATGATAGTTACATAGTTTACATTCAACATGAATTCATTTAATCAAAAACGTTGATTCAAAAAAACATTATGCATGTAAATTCAGACAGATGAAGGAAAATATGTCAAAATCACGAATATAAATATTAAAGACTAAAATACTGAATATGTTAATGTTTTAGAAAACTTAGCTGGCTATATGACAAATAACATGGTAAAATAATCAATAGAGTATTTAAAAAGAAAAACATCTCATACATAATTTATAATTCTCTCCAAAATTAATAGTTTATTGTATTAGAATTCAACAGTATTAAATTGTTTTTTTTTTAATCTATGGTAATTTTTTAATACAGTGAGGGTTATAAAACTCTGCAGACCAAAACAAATATTCAAAATATCATGTAATCTGACTATATCACAGATCTCTAATTTGTTATGAGTATATATACAAAATGATCATCTGAATATAAGTTTATTAGGTAATCACTGTGTGCTGAGTAGAGCATTTAATAAATATTTCAATATTGGAAATATTCTGTTGCCTAATGAATTCTTTCATTTCAGAGATTCATCAAGGGAAATGATAATAGCAAGACCTATTCATAGAATTGCTGTGAAGATTAAAACAAATGAAATATATGTAATGCTTGTAGAATAACTTTGTATCCAGTGAAGCACAAAGGCCTTCTAATGACAGTATTCATGTTGGGAGTATGGCATATGATGAGAGTTATACCTTAACATGATAAAGCTGGGATAAAAGACTAAATTGCAAAATGGTAGATATTAAAGGCAATTCATAATTAAATTGAAGTTGTGATAAATTATCCAAATGACGATGACTATATGCACAAGGCAATGCCATTGAGAATGGAAGAAAGGAACACATATTAAAATTCTGGTGACTATGAAGTATAGTGGGTGAGGGAAGAGGCACAGTAAGAAAATGACAAACCCAGAAGAATTAAGGGAGAGAGAGATATCCCAAGTATCTTAAGTTTTGTAACTGGACATATAATGGCAGTAGAATGAAGTTTGGGTAATGAATACTGAGATATTTTTGTAATCAGCTGGAAATTTTCTTTGTTAATTAAAAAGTCAGAGTAAAATAAATTAATTAATTGCAGAGATAAAGAGTTCCAGTTTAGATATGCTGAGTTTAAACACCTTGGTTAATAAAATGAAAAACAGCTATTAGTATATTAGTATCCAACCATTGTAAATGATCATCATTTTGCTAGATTACTCTTTTTCCTCATAATTCAGGGGATTAATTACTGTTGGTATGTTTTTGACAGGTTTCCATTAAACAAATAAATTCATTTACATGAATTTTGAGAAGAATTTGTATTGTAAGAGAAACATATAGATCAATTTTAGAAATAATCAAGGGATAACGATAGAAGGAAGTGGTACAGTAAGAAAATGACAAACCCAGAGTTAAGGGAGAAAGGAAACAAAGAAGTAATTTGAGAAAATTTTTAACACTAAACAGAATTTGTAAAGATAAAAGGAAACTAAGCAAATAAGATGCAAAATTTATTCTGAAATGAATACTTGTAGTAAATATTAGATTTTAATGCTTCACATTATAATTTTTGCAATAATTATTGTTGTTCAGTTTTTAGTTATTTGAAATTAATTTATATTTTACTGATACATTATTGTTATACATAATAGTGAGATTTATCATGCCATTATTCATACATGCTCATAACATAATTTGATCAATCTTATTTCTCAGTAATTTTCCTTTTTCTTTCTCTTTCATCTTCCTGATCTGCTTGTTCTATTCCATTGATCTCCCTCCTATTATTATTATTTTTATTTGAATTAGTTTGTTATAATATATATATATATAATATTTATATACAATTATATATGTATATATGATTCTTTGTAGTATGTTTGTACATGGGCATAGATAATTTGTTAGATTTCATTACCTAGTACTTTCCAAACCCTCCCTCCTCCCTCCTTCTAGATTACCTTCTTTAACTCTATCTCCTTTCTACTTTTGTGAGATTCCTTCATTTTTATTTAATTCCGCCCCCCACTTTCTCTCTATCTGCAACATATGAGAGAGAATATTCAATCTTTCACTTTCTGATTCTGGCTTATTTCACTTAGCATGACCTTAAGTTCCATCCATTTATCCACAAGTGACATAATTTTATACTTTTTTATTACTGAGTAAAACTCCACTGTGTGTGTCTATATATATATAGACACACACACCCACATATATATATACACCACATTTTCTTTTTCCACTTATCTGTTGATGGGCACTTACAATTATAAGTTAATACAACCACTTTGGAAAGCTCTATGGACATTTTTCCAAAGACAAGAAATAGAACCACCATATGATGCAGCTATTTCACGCCTTGGTATTTATGTGGAAGACCTAAAAGCAGCATACTATAGTGAAAATGCATACCAATGTGTACAGCAGCACAATTCATATTTACTCAGACCTTTTTGCATGTTATGTATAAATATAAGCTTGTAAATGTACTGAAGATTATAGTAAAATTAATATCATATCAAGTCTATTTGGGGATGGTTGTGACAGTGCTAAAATCAGTATCACTATAAAAATCCAATTAAATCAGACAGAGTCCTGAATTTGGCTCTTGTCTATAACTTCATTATTCCACTGTAAAGGTTAAAATGATTTGGATTGTGTTCATAAATACAAAGTGATATACTCATATGACAATATCAGCATGAAGACAAAACTGGGGTAATGATGATTCTAGATTAAGAATCATGGAATCTTTTTTGAGAGAGAGAGAGAAAGAGAGAATTTTTAATATCTATTTTTCAGTTTTCGGTGGACACAACATCTTTATTTTATTTTATGTGGTGCTGAGGATCGAACCCAGAGGCCTGTGCATACCAGGTGAGCGCGTTACAGCTTGAGCCACATTCCCAGCCCCAAGGATCATCGAATCTTATAAACAAATACTATGGTATCGGGTTAGTTGAAACAGACAAATACACCCGTGCACACAAATTCAGACACTGTGACTGAAAACTCAGACTAAATATTTGGCTGAATGAATTGAGCTGCTTTAATGTTCTGATGACAGTTTTGCCAGTGTAAGGGCAGAGTCCATGTTATCTATTGGAATAGACATATAATTTTCTAAATAATAACCAATTAATAAAAACTAATTTATTGTAATCCTAAACAATATAAAGTAGATATGTTTTTCAGTAATAATGGAGTATTACTTTTATATAATTAAGATTTTTGATAAATGATAGAATGCAGACACTCCCCTGTCATTATTAATGCTCTTTTCATTTTCTACTGCTTACTATGTATTATTCATATGGGAAATTAGACTGAATAGCACAAATGGACATTTTAGCAGCAGCCAAAAATCAGGATTTGTGACTTACAATGCAATAGCTATTCTGAGTCCATAATCCATTTACCCTAAGGAGCCAAAGAATAGCCTTAATACTGTGTATTTAAGCCACTTTGTTTATAGTTTTACAAATATTTAAGAAGCTAACCATTTTTCCATTTAAAACCACAAAAAAGAACATCGATAATTAATGATTATAGTTCAACATGGGGAGGCTGATGAGTATTATTGGAATGGAATGGATTAAAAGACTTAAGCAGGGCGTTTTTGTGCTCACATGAAAGACAGTGTTATGCGCTTTCTTCATGTTCTCTGTCGGTTTACAATGGAGGACATTGAACAACCTAACATCTTTTGTGAAATAAGATTAGGTATGAATATATAAAAATCAACAAACCATTCATCATTGTACAGGATATTTTGTTGTGTTTTATTAGGAAGACGAAGACTATGTAGAATGAAATAAGCCAATTACCAGAGATTTTTAATTATGAAATCCTTCCTGATTTGCCACTCTCATTAGATTGCCATTGTATTTCTTTCTGTCTTCCTTATCTCTTTTTTTTCTTCTTTTGTAGTTTCTGTCTACAGCAACTGGCACTAAAAATTCCATGTACATAAATAAATGAAGTGAACACTTTGAAAATAAATACAGAGGGATTAAAACTTTTAAAGGGATTTACCAATGGACAACACAAATACATCAATAATTAAGGAAGTTATGAGTGGCTAATATTTTAATGCTTATAATAACTTTGAGGATACATTGTCTCTGCCTCCTATTTTGGTTTCAAAATATTTATTTGTACACTCTTAAAGTTATGGATTTCCCTGTAAAACCTCCATATCGCCAGTAAATTGAATTCATTTTCTAAAACATTCTTTTAAGCACTATAATCACATTAAAATTTTTACCCTTACATTTGAAAACTATTACAGTATCATCTGAAGGAACTCTGCTTTTAAAATGAAGCATAGATTAACTAGAGGTGGCCTAAATACAAGTGTGTCAAATCTTCACATTGAAAGCTGCAGTGTTCCAAGGTTCCTGAAATGCCTAAAATCTTGTGCTGATTATTATGAGTTGAGCAAGCCAAATATATTTCAGATCCATCATTTTCCCCGTGATTTGTATATCTTAGGTCTATCAATCACATCTTGGGAACATGATTATTAGTTATCAAATATTAAAGAAAGGTCTAAAGTCTGATATGTAGTTAGCATTACAGAATGTAAAACAAAGCACTAGGAAGATGTAAATATTTGGCTTTTAATCCTCCTCCTTGAACTAATTAATTGATATTATTCTATAATTAAATATTACAAGGACACATGAAGATGGTAAATGGGAAGAAATATCTGTTTTAACATGATTGGTAAAATAAACTTAGCATCATTTTGTACTCACTCTTTATACATGTATCCTTATGCAGAGTGCTTAGTTCATGTCAGTCCCAAATTGGGGTTGTCATGCTGAATCATAAAGTTTTATGTGGCACTATGCAGAAGGATGCCTGCTGTTTCATGGTTTTTCAGCACATCTTTGAGTATGAGTAGAACGTGTCTTTTTTTTTTTAATCAGCATTCTTTTCTTCTTCCTTAGTCATTAATCATTTAGGTTTTGGTAAAGTAACAGTGCATTAACTTTTCATGGATAACTGTGTAGGCCTAACATACTTTATTTTTACAGTCAAATATTTTAAGTCAAATAGGTGATCAAGGAGTCACATATTTATTTTTGAGTAGGAAGTCAATTATAGCATTTAAGAATAACATTTAAATTTTAACCATGTAAGTTTGCTTTAAATATATACATATATATTTATTTATATACACATACACCTACATATAGGGCACTGTTATATATATTAACATATAATAATGCATATATAATTTATAAATATATTCAAGAATGCTATGCCCTTTTTATTCATCTAATTTATTCCTCTGTAAATTCATGAATGATGTTTTTCCTTCTATATTTAAAGTTTAAGTATCTGTACCAATGTTGGCAGTTCTGTGAAAGTTTCTTTTCTTTTCTCACATACAACATAAAATCATTAGTTATCTTGAATTATACAAGGAAGCTGGAACCTATCAAGGCCAACGGAATGCTTACTCTGGTTTTGATCTGTATAGCTATCAGCAATTTTTAGTTTTAACAGCTTCAAATTTGTAATCTAAATATTTCCTAAGTATTTACTTATACAAGAAATAATATCTATTTTTAGGATATTATTGTTGATTATAATAGCAGAGAAATCATAATCATGAATTTAAGATAAATGTTTCTGCTTAAGACAAAAGAAATACATTTAATCATGTTTATTTTATATCATTCTTATTATGTGGAAATACCATTACTATATGTGGAGTAATGACAAAAGCTGGATATTTTAATATTTTTCAAAATAATTTTGTTAGTATTTGATGTTTCTATTCAAGACTATGTAAATAAAAATTATTTGGACAGAAATGAGGTTGCAAAGAAAATTACGATAAATAAATTTAAGAATCATTTAACTATATTTTAATCTTATTTTTATTATGAAATAAAAACATTATTAAATCATTTGATAAATGGGTTTTTAAGGTTTTTCCAAGTTCTTGAATTCTCAAGCTAAATTTAAAAAGCTAAAAAGTATTTATTTAAAAAACCAAAATGTTTAAATTTATTTTTGAATACAGATCCATGTCTGATGTGTTGAATCTGAATTTTAGATCATAGATCTGAATTCTTGACTTGGTGAAAATAAACATAGGATCTTTCCTGAATTATTAGTAGATAAGCAAAGAAATAAATGTGAAGTATTCAAATGATATTCTTTCTGCTGAGGTCAGATAATAAATAATAAATTTATTGGTGAATTGTTTGCCTAACAACTGTCTGTGGGCAACAATCAGCAATTCCAAAAGCTAATTAATAGTACTTTTGGTGATCAGTTTAGAATACACATTTTGTTTCAGAAATTATTCCATAAAAGTTTCAAATTACTATTACAGAATACCTAATAATTTGCTAAGTAAAATTTCAGTTTATAGTACATATTCATTATAAAAAGCAAAATTTATTCAATTTTTTAATATTGTCTCTGTTATAATATAAATCTATAAGAAATCAGATGCATATTTTCACACACACACACACACAGAAAAACTCTTCAAAAAATGGTGTGATGATTGAAGGTGACAAAAAGTTTGCTAAAATCAACATATGAACATATGAAATTGTTGAGGGCCACAGCCGAGTCGGGATGAAGCATGACATTTTTTGCCAGAAGTAGTGGTTGAGAGGTGACACCAGTGAGCCATTAAGATGATGACTTTTGAGTTCTCACGGAGTTCCTGTTGAGTTCTGGTTAAGATCTCAAGGGGATTCCCAAATCTGATTTTTTGGCAATAATTAGCAAAATTCCTGGTACAATAGGAATAGCAAAGCCTATTGTACTATAGTCACGGGTTAAATCAAGAGCAAAGTCCTTGCAGAGGTAATAAAAGATGTTCTCTCAGGCACACTGAGTTAGGACAGATTTCTCCAATGGAAGAGAACACAGTAGGTGCACAGATAATTAGTCTACTGGGTTTGTGGAGCAAGAAGATTGGAGTTCCTTTCAGACGCCTTCTGTATGTTCATCATAATATAATGAAATATCAAGAGTTGAGAGTGAAATGATGAGGAGGGAATCACATTTTTTAGAATAAAGTGATATGCAGTTATCTCTTAAGTAGTATGAGAGTGTGAATTTATAGTTTGCAGTAGTACATTAATTGTTGAGCCAGCTAAAAGTCCACCTGATATTGTAGATGATGAAATGAAATGCATCCATTCTGCCCAATAGGTCAATTTGTCCAGCTACGATTAACCCATACTCCCATCTCAACCACAGAAATGAAATGAGTGAAGGATAAGGAATCTGAGAAGATTCTTCTGTATTTTTTCAAAAGAGGTTTTCATAGGCCTTGGATGTATTCGTTTCCTAGAGTCATATTAACAAACCACTACACACTAAATTGATTGAAACAAGATAAATACATCCTTTCATAAATCTGGAAGCCATAAGTACAAATTAAGGTATCATTAGGACCATGTATTCTCTGAAGGCCCTTAGGAAGAATCCTTCCTCACCTCTTCAGCTTTTGGTGACCGAAGATGTTTCTTGGCTTTTAAGGCAAAACTTCAATCTCTGTGTTGTCTCTATTATTACAGGATCATCTCTCTATCTCCTTCCCTCCCTCCTTTTCTCTTTTTTCTCTCCTCTCTCTGTCTCTCCCCCTCTCTCTGTTTCTCTCTCAAAATATACCTTTATTTTCTCTTAAGACACCATTCATTGGTTTGGGGGCTCAAATTAATTCTAAAATTATTTTATCTTGTAATCCTTAACTGAGGACGTCTACAAACACTCAGTTTCCAAATAGGTCATATTCTGAGGTTCCAGGTGGCCACTGAGGGGCATATTATTCACCACATTACAATGGACACACAGCATCAAGGTAAGTTCTTGCTCGGGGTATTGCTGTCAGTAATGCTGTCTGCTAAGGACCTGAGTGTATCTGTGACACTTAACTGGGATGAGGATTAGATCTGTAAACTTTTAACCTGCCCCCTACCTTTTTTTTCCCCACTGTATTAACTGTTTTCAGGCTACCTCTAATATCTGCCAAATTTTAGATCAAGGGTTTTGGTTGGTTTGTTTGCAACCCTTGCCCCAGAGAGTCTGAATCCTCTTCTGCAATGCTTCCTACTCTATGAACTGTAGCAACCCCTACCTCTCAATGCATTTATGACTCAATTCTCCCATTGTCCATAACTTTGATTAAATCAGTCTCCCTCCCTCCCCCCCCTCCCTCCCTCCCTCCCTCCCTCTCTCTCTCTCTCTCTCTCTCTCTCTCTCTCTCTCTCTATCTATCTATCTCTCATGTCTCTATAAGCTCTCTTTGTTCTGTCATTCTTTGGGATCATCGTTTCTGAATTTCTATCTTTTAACTGCAACATGGTTTCTTAACTGATGATAAAAGCCAAAATACTTAATCTTCCATTTGGAACTAAAGTTTTCATTTTCTTGTTTGTAGTGATGTCTTCTGTTTTCTTGATATGGTTCAGGAATTGCCTTTCAATGAATGAGTTGTTATACTTTTATGTGCATGTTTTCTTCTGGCATTTTAAAAGACCTATATTCTAATTTTCTTTCTATTGTTATTTTTAATTTAAGATAATGTCTTCATGGTATCTATTTATTACTATGAAAGATGAGAAAATCAGATTTATTTGTACTTACTCATAGTTATCCTTCAAACTCTTTTTTTTTTTTACTATTTTTAGTACTTTTCATAGCCCTTTTCAAAACCATTAAAAGGTGTTCGTTTTTTATTAACTTTTGATGTTTTTTATGTCTAAAAATCTCAGCAAAATATGAAAAATTCTACAATTACATAATCTCCATTCTTTCTGATTTGTTTGCTATTATAATTAATTCTCAATGTCATAATATTTATCTTTTATTACCATAGATTTCATAGTTGAATACTTTTGGTCTACATTTAATGGCTACAATAGTCAGTTCTCTATATAGCTTAGAATTTCCTTCACAATTAGCTGAACTTTAAAATATTCAAATGTAAGCATAAAGGAGTTAGCAGAGGGGAGAAATAAGAAGAGGTGAAAACTACAATTACTACCTCCAGTAAAAGAAGAGACAAATATTCCGAAATTACAGAAATGAAGAAAAAAGGAGTAAGAATACAGAGAATTTTGAAAACTGGTGGTGAAAGGTTGAGGGAGAGTACATTTAACTATTTTTAATATGAAAATAATACCACTGTATATTGATATTTGTGGGCTAAGATGAACAGAGAATATGTAAGAAAGAGAGTGAACATTAAGAAGCATTGTATGGTACCTGAATATATATTTCTCTAAAGAAGGCAAAATAAATAAATTAACACAATATAAAACAAGTATTTCAAAGTTGCTCAAATCATTAATCATCAGGGTAATGAAAATCAAAAGTACTGGATTATATCATCTCACATACGTTACATTGAATATTATTGAAAAAAAAAAAAGAAAGGAGAGATACCCAGTAGTAAGTAGGATGTGAAAAAGTAAAACCTTTTTACAATGAAGTTGGAGAGGTAGATGACCTAGATTGTTTCTGCTATTATATAAACAGTATGGAAGTTCCCAAAGACATTTAAAATAGATTACTGCTTACACCTCTTCTGGCTACATACGCAAAGGAAATAAAATCAACACCCCATAAGGATACCTTCATTCTCCTGTATATCACAGCATTATTCATACTAGCCAAAATATGGAAAAAATCCAATTGTCTGTGATGGAGGAATGGATAAAGAAAACATGGTATATACATACAATGGGCATTCTTTTGCCTTAAAAAGAGAGATTTGTCATTTGCTATGAAATTTATGAACCTGGAGATCATTATATTAAGTGAAATTGGCCAGATGTAGAAAGAAAAATATTACATGATCTCACTTACAAATGAAATATAAACAAAACAATATAAAACCAAAAGTAAAAGTATTGCTGGGCTCAGTGGTACACACCTATAATCCCAGCAGCCCAGGAGGCTGAGGCAGGAGGAGCTCAAATTCAAAGTTAGCCCCAGCAATAGTGAGGGCTAAGCAACTCAGACCCTATCTCTAAATAAAATACAAAGAAAAAAAAAGGCTGGGGATATGGCTCAGTGGTTGACTTCCCCTTAGTTCAATCTCCAGTATCCCTGCCAACAAAGTAAAAGTATTTGAATGTGTAGATGTACATAAAAAAACTGGTTATCAGGGAAGGTTAGAGAAGAAAATGAAGAATTATGCCAAAGGATATAAAAATCCTGTTTTATAGGATCTAGGTCTAGAGTTCTAATTAATACAGTGTATTATATTTGAGACTTTTGCTAAATAAATAGATTGTAGTTTCTCTCTTCCGCCAAACATGATGCTTACATTAATTTGCTTCACTATAGTCATCACTTTACTCTCTATATGTATTCTATAATATCATGTTGTGTACTTATATATGTATAATAAATTTTAATAGAATAATTGTATTAAGTTTAAAAGAACAAACTGGTAAGAAAAATATAGTACTAAAGGGCAGAATTTTGGTTCTTTACACCATCAGTGACTATACCCTTAAACAAGATTTTCTAATACTTCTTAAAAACCATACCTTAATGTTTCTATTTATTACGACAGATACTTTACACCTATTATTTCACATCTCACAAAGATTCTATCAGCTTGTTAGAGTAATTCTCATTTTACACATTAAAAATTAAGGCATTTATTGCTAAATTTCACAACACGAGAGAGGACATAATATTTTAAAATAAAGAATTGAAAATGATATGCCTCTAAAAATATCTATTGTTATTTGGAAGAAAAATCCTGGTGCTCCCTTTAGTTATAAATGAAATTAAAATACATGTTATTCTAGTCAGCTTTTTTTTTTTTTTTTTTTTTTTTTTTTTTTTTTTTTTGCTGCTGTGACTATAAGACTCCCCAGAACAATATTTGAGGAGAAAAAAAATTTATTGAGCAGCTCACAGTTTCGGCTCCATTCCTTAAGGCTCTAGGTGAGGTTGAACATCTTGGCAGAAGAGTGTGGCAAAGGGAAGCAGCTCACTTGATCAGCAGGCAGCACAGAGAGACTCCACACCAGAATCTCAATATGTATACCCCAAAGCCACACCCCCAATGCTCACCTCTGCTAGCCACACTACCTGCCTTCAATTACCACTCAGTTAATCCTCATCAGGTGATTAATTCACTGATTGAGTTAAGGCTCTTACAAGGCAATCATTTCTCCTCTAACCTTTCTTGTAGTCTCTCACAGAGGAGCTTTTGGGGGACACCTCAATTCCAAACACATATTAACAAAAACAGAAACTAACTAAGGTAAAAATCTCCCAAAATAATTTCCTGAAGTGAATTTTAATGGCACCAAAACACAATATACTTCATACAGTTTTTTTTCATTTGTCCGTAATTCAGAAATTTGGCTGAATTTCTGTTATCTACCTCCACCACTTGAATACATACAAGATTTAGTCATTAAATTTTGATTAATTGGTTAACTTAGATGAGTCTTTCTTTTTAATTACCTACAAAAAGAAGGTGAGCCAGATCAATTTTATGCTTCATATGGTGTTCATAATTTGGCATTCTACAATCATGAAAAGACCAAAAGCATGGGGTTTTAAACAGATGTCTTAGTTTTATAGGTTCATAATACATTGGCGGGTTTTTCATCATGAACTTTAAGACTTCCTGCTTTTCAGTTAGATGGAAGAAGAACAGGCCTGATAAATTTCTAGGAGAAAAAATAAATCAGTGCAGCTGTGACCCCGGTCAAGATTATTCTTAATATTCACAATTAATTTCTGGAGTGCAGCTTGTGTACAACATTACCAGCTGCTCCATTAACAAATATGTGCACATTTTGGCAACTGCAGATTTAGTAATTTGCTCTACTCACATGAAAACCAAAAGGTGAAATCATCTTGAATGTTTTTCGTTTTTTTTCCAGTCCCAGTTTATTTTATAATGATAATGCTTTTTAGCATATGAACTGTAAGTTAGACTTAATTAAGAATGATGTGCACCTGAGCTAAAAATGGGCTTCTTTTAAGTCAGAAGGCATGTCTTCGTGAAAATCTGGATGAATGGTAGAGATTTCAGTGACTTTCTTTTTTCACTTTTGAATGTCTTTAATTTTTTTTATTTCACTTTGTTAATCCACTTGGTGCTCTGTTTAAAGTGTGGATGCTAGGTGAAATTACTTTATTTCAGAGTCAGTCATGAATGACAAATTTGCAATGAAAAGGCAGCATGTCTTTTGGATTTTTTAATGGAGGTGAATAGTAGGATGCTTTATATGAAATTGCCTATGTAAGTGGATACTACTCTTTCATTTCAAATCTTTATAGAGTTGAGTCTTATAGATTCCTTCCCTGAGCATAAAGTAGGCACCTGAAACTGAAGATAAACCAATTAAGAAATTTCGGTAATTCCGGTTGGCCATTATTTTGCATTCAAAGGGGGACAACTTAAATAACTTAATTTAGCAATTTAATAATATATCAAAATATCCTATTGTATGCTAAATATATATAATTTTACTTGCCAATTAAAAATTAATAAAGTAGTTCATTCTTATTTAATTATTTATTTATTTATTTATTTATTTATTTTTGGTACTGGGGATTGAACCCAGAAGTGCTTTATCTCTGAGCAACATCCCCCCCACCCAATTACTCTTTATTTTGAGATGATCTCATTAAATTTATTAGGGCCTTGATATGTTGTTGAAGCTGGCCTCAAAATTCCATTCTCTTGCCTCAGTCCTCTAGTCATTGGGATTACACCCAGGAGCTACTGGGACATGTAAAATAATTAATTCTTAAAAGGGAAAGAATTTTATATAATAAAACAAAGAAGTTTTAGAACAATATGTACTTTGTTTTATTTACAACATTTATAAAAGCTATGTTTAATTAAGTGATCTAATACTTCCAAGGTTTAATTATAAAAATTAGATTATATATATGTAGTTCATAGGATTACTGAAATACAATTTTTTAATGTCTAGCATCAAGTCTCCCACAAATTTTATGCTTACAAGAGAAAATATATATGCTATTGTAATCTAAAATTGACTAAAGATACTTTAAATTCTAAGTGGAGTGGGTGAAAATGGGGGGGGCCACTCATAACAGACCAAGAAACCTAGTGTACGTAGTTGTAGATGTACAATAATCAAATCAAACTTTATTCTGGACATGTGGATATTCAAACAAAAATGGGAAGGAGCAATTTAAAATTTATATTTTATTTATTTTAAAATGATTTATCCTATTAATTAAAAAAGAAAGATGTGCCAAGAATTTTTTCAGGTAACTTCTATTTTCATTAAGATATATTTACAATATATAACTTTTTGATTTGAATTAAAAACTAGAAGATGAAACCCAATTTTCATTAAAATTCAATACGTTCAAGAGCTGTATAAGTTTGCTTGGGCTGCTATAACCAACACAGATTATGTGGCTTGAATGACATGTTTACTTTCTCACCGTTCAGGAAGCTAGAAGTCAGAGATCAAGGTGTTAGCAGGACCGATTTCTTTTGTGGTCTCTCTCTGACTTGTTGGATGGCCTTGTCTCTGTGTCCTCACACAGACTTCCTTCTTGTGCTTGCCTGTGTCCTCAACTCTTTTTATGATAATAGGATTCAAAACTGATGGGGGTGCCACCATTTGACCTCATTTAGTCTCCTTTACTCTTTAAAAATTCTGGGTCCAAATATTGTCACATCTGAAATGCATCCTGATGATTGCCAGTATGTTGAATATTTGTATTCCAGAGTATTGCAATACATATTAAAGTTTTAGGAAAAACTTGATGGCTTTCACATTATATATTAATCATTGTAAAATATTGCTTTATGTCATTCTCTATTGCTTTAGTTTTCAATCCATCTGAATAATATTTCTACCAATAATTTTTTCCTAGTTTATGTTCATCTGACTGTTCTTTATCCATTACATAGTATTCAATGATGTCATGTAATTTTTATTTTAATCTTAATAAAATAATTTTGCTGATTTTTAAAAACTCAGACTCTTTTTTTCTTCTTCTTCATTCACTCTTTTACCATCAAAAATTTTTCAATGAATGATTTGACCAATGGCTTAACATAACATTAGAATTATATCCAAATGTCTTAACCTGGCCCCAACTGTTTTAGCCTATTTCTTATATGTATCTAACTTCATTTCTCAACACTTTTATCCTTATTTAACATCCTTAGGATTTTTCTTTTTTTTGAGAGAGAGAGAGAAGAGAGAGAGAGAGAGAGAGAGAGAGAGAGAGAGAGAGAGAGAGAGAGAGAGAATTTCAATATTTATTTTTCAGTTTTCGGCGGACACAACATCTTTGTTGGTATGTGGTGCTGAGGATTGAACCCGGGCCGCACGCATGCCAGGTGAGTGCACTACCGCTTGAGCCACATCCTCAGCCCCATCCTTAGGATTTTTATTTCAGTTTTCCCAAATGCTATATCCAGAATGTGTGCATAGTATTAGCTCTCCAGAATGACTGTCTACAGGTTGGTGACTGATGACTTGGTTTAACCATTCATATTTCAGCTTGTACATTTTCCTCTCACAAAAGCATTGTGTAACCTCACTGTTCATCACTGTGCCTGACCCCACCTTTTAAATATTTCCTGTAATATTCTATTACATTGCTCTCCCTTATTTCCATTACAGCCCACGTTAGTATCTAAATGTTCCTATTTGGTGATGGTTTATTTCTCTATTAGCATTATCCAATGGAATATTATTAAAGTGTTCTATGTTTCCATTATCTAATACAGTAGGTAATAACCACTTTTGTCTATTAAGCATTTGAAATGTAGCTAGTGAGACAGCAGAACTGAATTATTCATTTTAATATATTTAAATATAAAAACAATTATACACATATGGCTGGGGGTTACATTACTTGGCAGCATATTACTGCTTCCTCCATTAAATCCCAGAATCCATGTATGCAAAAAGTTTTTTTCTGTGTCAAATAGTAAACTTTATATTACAGTACTTACAATGTTCACATCTGATAATAGCGAATATATAGAATATTTTTGAAATTAATAATGAATAACTGATAGGAACATATAATCTATTCATATTTAATGCAGTGCGTAGTGCAAATATATTATATTTGAATCCTATCTTCTTATATAAGATCTGTAGGAACATCATTCTTCATTCTTCTTTGCCCTCTCCTGATTTTAGTGGAATCAATTCAAATCTTCTCCTTTTCTTCTCTTATACATTTGGATATTCTAATGCATCATCCCTAAAATAAAGGTAACACATTATGTCCTAGAATGACCCCTTTCTGTCACGCTCATCAAATTAATGGAAAAATGAGAGCAAGTTTGGGTGGGGAGGTCCAGATACGTAATACCTTAATGAACAATTGCTTTCTTACATGCACACTGGGAACCAATCCAAATTAATGTTTTCTATAGAAAGCTACTTTCTTTCATGGACACTGAGACAATTCCTCCTTGGGATGCAGGTCAAAAAAATAAACTAAACATGTTAATGCTCATGATATCATTCCTTGTGCAACCCAACATATGAAAACCTCTCTCAGAGTGGGAGGGGTACATAATTGAGGACATTGTGGAAAGGATATGTGTCACTCATCCAGCTGGCTGCCACTAGACAGAGCACCACGAGGGAAAGGAAGCATTGCTTGGCAAGATCCTTGAGAGATGGATGTGCTATCTATCAGCTTGTCACTACTGAACTCTTTTTGCTGCAATCTCTGATCTCTTGTAAGCTTTCCCCAATAAATTATATGTCTCCCATGCTGTCTCTGGGCGTTTTCTTTGGCCTGTCTGCAACCTACCATGCTTCCATGGTGCAATGGGATTGTGGCAAAAACATCTAATAATTATTAGTATATATTATTTTTTTTAAATTAAGGCCAGACCTTCTCCCAGTGCTTTATATCTATTCACACATTTTTCTCTTTACAGCAATTCTACAAAGAGGATTTAATCACTCCTCCCATTTTATAGATAGGAAACCTGAGGCACAAGGTGTCTAATTAACCTATCCAAGTTACCAAGCTTATCAGTGAGGCTCCAGAGTCCACTCTTTTAGCCATTATCCTATGTTTCCTTTCATTCACAATTTCTGATTTATTATGGTAGAAGCTACTCTTAAATTAGCAAAAAATGTTTAAAATATATTCAACATTATAATAAAATATAAATATTAATAACTAAGGATATTGACAATTTTAGATTATATCTTTATAGCACTTTTCTTACTTGCTGTTTCTTTTATGCTAACCTTCATTCCGAGTCTGACAGTTGAGTTTATATAATTTGGAATTGAAAGAGATTGAAAAAGAGAGACAGAGAAAGAGAGAAACCTTGACTCTGCAATTACCTTTGCCTCTGGGCAGGCATGACCCTAAGGGGAATGCCAGGAGAATAATCTAAATCACTTGCTAACCCAGAGAGCTCTTTCTCTCTCATTCATGTCAGCTTTACCCTGAATACCAGGGGAGTGAGCTCTGCTTCTTCCCCATCTTGATTTCCTTTGTACATCCATACTAACTAACTGGTAAAGAAGTGGAGCAAATTTGGTATAAAGTCACATGGTTTATTAATATCTGATCCATCTATGGTCAACAGGAAAACCAACAGAACCCCCCCAAATTTCAAAAACACTCTTCTCTGAAAGTATACACTTAAAATAAATCCAAAACCATTATTTGGCTTCACTTGAATTTTTAGCTTGTCTCCCTGGGGCTGTCAGTGTCAAAGTGCTCCCTACATCATTTTTTTTTTTCTTGTCATTATTAGCATTGGAACTTCAGTTAGGATCCAACACAGTCCATCTTTGAGACCTGTGCACTTCTTTCTTTGCAGTGACTGTAAAGCTAGTTGTTGTTTTATTCAAATGTCTGCGAAATATGTTTCTGCTATCAAAATTATACAAAGAACCAACTGTTTTCTCTTTGTTATGTCTTATAAAGACCAATTAGCGTGAATTGACCTTTACTATCCCTATTTTCAATTCATTCAATTGTAAAAGCCCCTTTTACCTCAGATTAACTTTATTTATGTCCAAATTACCTTGTGAACAAAATACTAATGTTTTATCAGCTTTACCATTCAGCCCTTCACTCTCAAGATATATAGACACATAAGTAGAGATATAGAAATATGTAAATTTAAATCCAGATGGATTCTAATTTTATTTGGCAAAAACAATACTTTAAAACTCTCAGGAAATGTAGGTGAATCATTTTTAGAATCCATGTAAGAAAAGACTAAATTACTAAGATGAAAAAGAAAAGTTTGATGAATTTGACCATATTAAAATGAAGCATACTCAAAGGCAGTAAAGATGCATGTTATGTACTCAGAGAGACACTTAAACAAACACAACCATGAAATGATTTATATCAAAAATGAAAGAATTTCCATAAATGTGTAAAAGTAACATAAATAATTGGAAAGAAAAATGGATGAGGGATAAAAACCTACATTTCAGAGGAAACCTCTAGGACCAATTAATATATAAAAAATTACCCAAACTCCAGTCACAAAATCCCATTGTCTCTTTTTTCCCCCCATTTTTCTTTAATTTTCTATGTCTCTGAATACTATTTTCACCTTTCTTTGAGTCCCTTTCTTCCCTGGTTTGCAGCATATGTTCAATCACACTCCTTTGTGTGTTAGACAATTTCCTTCCTGTTACAACCCCCTGCCTATTCTTACTTCAACAATTTCATTTAACACACTTGTCTCACATACCTTTTGTATCCCAATAACCATATGACTCATGGATGAAAAGAAATGAAAAAAGACAAACTCCCTATTATCCTTGTCCTCTAAATTCTTGTGATCTAGTGAAAGAAGACAGGGACCTCATAGACAATTTTTAGCATCAACTTTGTCACGGAATCATACTATCAGACTAATGTGATATATCACCTCTCCTGTAAAACCTACCTGGAGTTTGGTTGTCAGTTGTCACAGATAATGTAGATACTAAGCATGCCACTATTAATCCCTACAAGCTTTGGGTGGAGAAAAAATGAAATTTCACCCTCTCTGAAAAAGAAAAATAAGTGAGCATAGCATAAAAATCATGTTCCACATTTTGTAATGAAGTATGTAGTGTGTGTGTGTCTGTGTGTGTGTGTGTGTGTGTGTGTGTGTGTGTGGTGTGTATGTGTGTGTGGTCTATAATGTTAATTCAAGTAAAACAAAAAAAGAGGAAATTTCAATGGATTTGGGTGACATGGTAAGGGCAGTTTGTTGAAAGTGAGAGAAATAAAATTATTTTGATATGTGTTGAGAAATTAAGACTACTTCATCTCTAAAAAGATATATGGAGAGCAATATTTGTACACTTTGTTTCAAGTCAACTAGGGATAATGAGAAAAGAAAGGGTAACCATTTAAAAATATGAGCAACTATAGAGTATAAAATGCTGAAATATGAAGTAGATAGTTCTTGTACATATTAATCATATCTCCTGACTGAAGATATTTCAGGCTATTTTCTCCCAATCCAATGCCTTTATTCCCACAACTTCATTCCCAATCATTCAATCATTTTTAGTAGGAAAAAAAGATGAATACTTATATACACTAATATCAAAAGTTTAATTATTAAAGAGAAATGGATCATAGGTGATATTGATAGGTCATAAGACTCATCTTGTAATTGATTACGAGATTAAATTGATAATTAAAGGAGTATCCATGTATGAACCTGTTTTGTTATTTAAAAGAAACTAGACATTACTAAAATCTCTTGGAATTTAGATCATGACTCTAACCCTATGTATATTCACGTGAAGTCTCAGAAATTGTTTAACTCTAAATTTGATCACATTCTTTAGTTACAACTGAATAGCATAAATTAGCTTACAAAGACTATATTCAGTATTTGCAAATATATGCTTCACAGATAGTATTCTACGGGTTGTTAAGCACAGTGTTTTTGGAGAAATATTCAAAGAGAAGTCTACTTAAAATCAATTATGTAAGTTACAAATATTGAATAGAAATAACCTGAAGTTTGACCTTATTTTTAATGTAAAAGTTTCCAAAACATAATCTACTTGTTTTTTAATTTATTTAATAAATATTTATGTATCTAAAACTTAAAGTTTACTTTTATCCTGTATATAATGCTATTGGTGCTATCTGTATGGGTGTGTGTCTGTATGTTTATGTTTGGTGGATGGGTTATTAAGGAAACATTTTCCTCTTGAAAATCTCACAGGCCAGTACATTGAAAAACAAAAACAAAAAAACCATGTAAATTGAAAACAACACAGACAGAAAAACTGAAGTGTGTATTCAGTGCCATGAAACTACTAATAGTTGGGCAGTTCAATAAGTCTCTGGAAAGAAGCGAACCTTTAATGGTGGTGTTAATGGGACAGACACTTAAGGTTTGTCAGACACTGAGTGGACATTAAAGGAATATTTCAGGCTATTTTCTCCCAATCCAATGCCTTCATTCCCACAACTTCATTCCCAATTATTCAATCATTGCTCTGCTTCTCATGCATCTATTCTTTCTTTAGTGCTGAGGCTCAGCAGCAGGTCAGATTTCTATAAGCAGCTTGGTGGTGTTAATATTCCATTCCAGAACTTGACTCTTACCAGTTTTTAACTAACTTATTCTTCTACTTCAATTTTTCTGCATTTTTCACTCATTTGGTTGTCCATAAATATCAGGATTTTAGCTGTTCAGTATGGGAACAATCACCTAATGTTCCCTTTGATGCCTGAAACAATTCTGAAATGACTAGTCTAGAAATTCCATAGAGCCCTATAATATCTAGCTGTTCTTTCCATAAGCACTGTGACACATTTATTTTGGTAATAGTGCCCTGTTACACTTTTAGTACTAAATTTAGTACTAAAAGTACTAAATATTAAGAAGGGGTAACCATTAAAATATGAGCAACTATAGATATAAAATGCTGAAGTATGAAATCGATGTTTGTTGTACATATTAATCATATCTCCTTACATTCTAGCCCTACATCCTATGACCCATGCTACTTGATCTTCCTTCTTTCCAATATTTTAATATTATCATTCATAAAAGTAATATATTTATGATATGTGATATACTTTATATATACAATATTTATATATACATATATGTGCATATATATAGATATACATATATATGTATATCTTAGATTTATGCATTCCTCATGGCACGCCACGTGTGATCAGTAATTGCATTTATTCTCACAGAATTAAGCTTGATAGCATGAACAACACGTGTTTTGAAATGCCACTAATCTTTCATTTTTTTAAGTTTATCACAAAACAGTTTTTATAATATTATTTTGCTGCCAAATGAAAATTTTACTATTTGAATTGAGAGAAAACTTTACTTCTAAAGAGTCCAGAATACTAAGCAAAATAAACTTAAAAAACAACTTCCATCAAGATAAAGAGTATACATAAATATTTCTTTTTTCAAAAGATTCACAGTCTAACTGGGTCGATCTACCATTACTTTTTATCCCTTAATCAGGAAATTTTTGCATATTTTTTCCTTATTTGGACACATCCATATCTTTTAAGGCAATGAACTATATAGTTAAAACTGGTCTTCACTGTAAGAAGACAGACTGTTGAAATCATTAGGACTGTTTGGGTAACATAAGTCAATTTAATTTGTGTGAAGCAGATCTCCCCATCAGGGTTTTCTGGTACAGGTCTTTTAATTTCCCTGTAGATTTTTAACTCCGTGATGATCTTTTTGTAATTAAGAGTTATGTGCTCAAGGACATGAGTCTTGCTCGGCAAAGTGCCACTGCCCACACTGCTAGACGCCAGTAAAGAGAACTCCTTGAAAGACTGCCTGCATTTCTCAGAGTTGAAAGCAGAGAAGATGAAGCCTTCCTTTCGAGTAAATATGCCCTGCTCTCAGACCTATAATTCACCTGACTCATGAGCAAAGGTTTGTACTTGATAGACCCAATAAACAATATTATATTGTTGAAAGTTTTCAGATATGTTGGAAAACTACACAAAATTTACCACTACAGTTATATTGAGGCATTTTTCAGTTGCTACTGCTGCAAGAAATGTCTGTCATAGGCAAAAGATTAAAGCTTAAAACAATAACAAATGAAAAGATAAAACAATGTTCCAAAGTAACCAAACCATAAATCTGACAAAAGGTTCATAGTTCTTTGCAGTGCTTCATAAAAGTGGATAATTAGTTATTATTATTGCACATTGCACATTAAGGGGGAGTTGTGTAACTACAGCAGTCCTAAAGGAACAAGTTTAAGAAGTGACATCACCAAGATGGCAGGCTAGGAACCACCACCCTTTGCCCTCTCTACTAAAACAATGAAGTAACAACTACCCAAGACAAAAATAGTTCTGAGATAGCTCTGGACTACAATTAAGAAGCTGCAGCCTACCAGTGGAGCACAAAACTTAGAATGATTACATAGGAAAATATAGGAGGCATTTTACTTATAATACCCAATTCTTATATTGGCATAACGTAGAACAAAGGTAAGTCTTCTTGGCTGTAGCTTTCCTCTATGGAAGAAAAGGAGAGCAGTGGGTGGCAGTCTGGGCACAGAGGACTTAAGCAACTCCCAATATTACTATGGACAGTTGCAGTACTGGCTGCCAAGGTTCCCCAGTCCTCACCAATACTGAGCCCAGCCTACAGAGCAGCGCAGGTGCCTACTGATGAATTCTCATCCCATGAAGCCAAAGACACTGCTATTCTTCCATGGGGTCAAAGTCCATTTTTTAAGCACACAGAGATAATTCTTTAAGGTAGAACATATGTTATATCCCCAAGTAAAACTTAACAAATTTTAGAAGATCAAAATCATTTTGAGTATTTTTTTCATTAATTAATGGGAAACACTAGAAATCATCAACAGCAGGAATATATATTTTTAAAAATTTCTCCAATACTAAGAATTACAGGACACTTTCTTGAACAACCTATGGCTCAGAAAAGGAAATCAAAGGAGTTGAACAAGAGTCTTGTGTGAAACAGATGAAAAAATAGAATGCCAAAACCTATGAAATGCAGCACAAAATTCCTAAGAAGAAATTTTACAGAAATGAATGTCCACATTTTTAAAAAAACTGAAATAAACTACCGTTTTGTGTAAAGGAGCTAGAAAAACAAAATAGCAAGACTTAACGTTAGCAGAATAAAATAAATGATATGAGCAGAATTAAATAAAGAATAGAAAACACCAGGCAATTTTGACAAAATTAAGAGTTGCATTTTTGAAAACACAAAATCAATAAACCCTTAGTCTCACTACTAAAAAAATAATGAAGACTGAAATAAATAAAATAAGAAATGAGAGATACAACAGATGCTTCAGAAATAAAATGGACCATAAAGGACTATTGTGAATACATGCCAACATTTTGGATAATCTAGAATTGAATATATTCCTAGAGACATGTAGCCTGACAAAATCAAACCAAGATGAAAAATAATGGACCAATAATAAGTTATTTAATTAGTAATCCAAAGCTTCCTTCACCCTCCAAGAAAAAATGGAAACAAAAAGAAATAAAGAACCAAAATGACCTCATGGGTGAATGCTGCCAAGAATTCAAAGAATTACTACCAATCCTATTTTTTTAAAATATAGAAGAAGAAGAAACACTTTCAAAATCACTTTCTGAAACAGACAGTAATCATCATCCAAATCCCAAAACCCACTAAGAAAAGATCACAAGAATACAAGCCAATATCTTTGGTGAATATCAATGCAAAAAAAATACTCAAAAAATAATACTGAATTGACTTAAAAAATCACACTAAAATAGGAATTTTTTCCCAAGGATAAAGGACATTTCATCATGTACAATCAAAAAAAGTTATATATATATATATATATATATATATATATATATATATATGATTATATATATATAAAATATATACTGCCATATATATTTATCTATGTATACCTACATATATATAAAATATATAAATGGAGTTTTTTATTTGTTCTCTTTAGATATACATGACAGTAGAGTGTATTTTGACATATTATACACACATGGAATATAATTTATTCTAATTAGGATCCCTCTTTTTCCATGTAAATAATGAGGAGTTTTACCACTTGTGTATTCATAAATGCACTTAAGAAAATTCTGTTTTATTCACTCTACTGTCTTTGTTATTCCTATCCTCACTTCCTTCCCTTCATTTCCCTTTGCTACTCCAATGAACTTCTATTCTTTTCTCCCACTGCCTTACTGTGTGTCAGAATGAAAAAATCATAGAGAGCATTCAACCTGTGTTTGGGGGGGATTGGCATATTTCACATAGCATGATAGTTTCCAGTTCCAACTATTTACCAGAAAATTCCATAAAATCATTCTTCTTTATGGCTGAGTAATATTTCATTGTGTATATATATCACATTTGTTGAAGGACATCTAAGTTGGTCCCATTGCTTAGCTATTGTGAATGGAGCTGCTACAGACATTGATGTGGCTATGTCACTGTAGTATGCTGAATTTTAATCATTTGGATATATACAAAGGAGTGGTACAACTGGGTCAAATCATGGCTCCATTCCAAGTTTTCTGAGGAATGTCTACACTGCTTTCCAAAATGTTTTCAACAATTTACATTTCTATCAGCAATGTATAAATGAACCCTTTCCCCACATTCTCATCAACATTTGTTGTTACTTGTATTCTTGATAATTGCCATTGTAACTGGAGTGAAATGAAATCTCAGTGTAGTTTTAATTGGCATTTCTCTAATTGCTAGAGATATTGAACATTTTTTCATATATTTGTTGAATATTCCTATTTATTCTTCTGTGATGTGCCTGTTTAGATCTTTAGCCCCATTTATTGATTGGGTTATTGCCTTTTTTAGGTGTTGTTTATTGAGTTTTTTATTATCTTGGAAATTAATGCTTTATCTGAGTTATGGGTGGCAAAGATTTTATCCCATTCTGTAGGCTCTCTCTTCACACCCTTATTTCCTTTGCTGTGTGGAACCTCTTTAATTTTATGCTACCTAACCTATTGTTTCTGGTTTCATTTTTTATATTTTAGGTGTCTTGTTAAGGGAGTTGGTTCCTGTGACAACATGTTTGAATGTTGTGTCCTCAGTTTCTTCTTGCAGGTACAGAGATTTTGGTCTAATTACTGCCTATTTGATCCATTTTAATTTGACTTTAGTGTAGTGTAAAAAATCGGAGTCTAATTCATTCTTTTATATATGTATTTCCAGTTTTCCAAACATTTGTTAAAAAGGCTTTTCATCCGACCTATGTTTTTCGAAAGTTTGTCTACTATCAGAGAACTGTATTTATGTGGGTTTGTCTCTTTGTCTTATATTCTATTGAATTGGTCTTCATGTCTGTTTTAGTGCTAGTACCATACTGTTTATACTAGCTCTGTAGTATAAATTGATGTCTAGTATTGTGATTCTTCTGACATCACTTTTGCTCAAGAGAGCTTTAAATATTGAACAGAAAAAAATAATTAATAAATGGTCAAAATAACTTAGGAGACAATTCTTCTTTTGGGAGCGGGTACCGGGGATTTTACCCAGAAGTGCTTAAACATTGAGCCATATCTCCAGCCCTTTTAAGAAATATTTTATTCAGAGACAGGGTCTCATAGAATTACTTAGGGCCTCACTAAGTTGCTGAAGTTCCTTTTGAACTCATGATCCTCCTTGCCCATCCTCCAGAGCCTCTGGGATTGCAGGTAGATGCCACTATGCCCGGCCTAAAGAGTCAGTTCTTTAAAGAAGAAATAAAAATGGTCAAAAAATACATTAAAAAATGTTCAACTTTACTTTAGCAATTAAGGGAATACAAATGAAAACTACATTGATATATCATCTCCAGTCAGAATGGCAATTATCTAAAATTAAAATAAGTGCTGTTAAGGATGTGGGTAAAAAAGGTACACCCACACATTGTTGGTGAGACTTCAAATTGATGCAACCACTCTGGAAAGGAGTATAGAGATACCTCAAAACCCTAGGAATGAAACCACCTTATAATCCAGCTATCCCAATCCTCAGAATATATACTAAAGATCTAAAATCAGCATACTATAGGGATATAACCACATCAATATTTATAACTGCATAATCACAATAGCCAAGCTAACCAACTTGGGTACCCTTCAACAGATTAATGAATAAATATGTGTTGTATACATGCACAATATAGTATTACTTGGCCATAAACAAAAATAAAATTATGGCGTTTTTTGGTAAATGGATGGAACTTGAGAGTATCATGCTAAGTGAAGTAAACAAGTAAACAGATCCCCCATATCAAAAGTAGAATGTTTGCTATAACATTTCTCCAAAATAAAGGGAGAAAGGGGAAAAAAAGTGGGGAGGGGAATTCCATCAAAATTGAAAAATGTATGGGCAAGGTGGTGCACACTTATAATCTAAGTGATTTGGGAGGCTGAGGCAGGAGATCGCCAGCCTCAGCAATGGTGAGGCACTAAGCAACTTAGTGAGACCCTGTCTCTAAATAAGAAAAATATAAAATAGGTCTGGGATGTGGCTAAGTGGTCAACTGCCCCTGAGTTCAATCCCTAGTACTGCACACCCCTCCAAAAAATAGAAGTATGATCAGTGAAGTAGATAAAGGGGATTAAGGGAAAAGGAGGAGGGACCACATAAGGGAAGAACAATGGGATGAAGCTAACCTAACTTTCCTGTGTACACATATGAAAATACCACAGTGAATCTCACCATTATGTATATCCACAAGACACTAATTAGAATAATTACAAATAAATAGCAGAAAGATCACTGGAATAAAGGGAAGGAAATGGGGAGTTAGCAGGGAGGTAGAAGGGGAAGTACTGGGGACTGAATTAGAACAAATTACATTCCATGCTTTTATAATTATGTCAACATAAATCCTAATGTTTTGCATAACTAAAATGAACCAATGAATAAAGATGATGTGAGAACATAGACATACACAGGGAGAATGCAATGTGATGATGAACTTGGATGTGCTGCCATATGCCAAGGAACATCTGGGGCTACCAAAAGGTAGAAAAGGAAGGAAATGTTCACCCCTAAGAGGCTACAGAAAGACAACACCCCTAACAATACTTGGACTTTTAATTGTAGCCTCCAAATCATTAAGAGAATAAATTTGTATTGTTTTAAGCCATTAAGATTATGGTATTTTTATAACAGACCTGGAAAACTGATATATTCATCAAATCTCAACATGAACCATACATTTGTGGTTTATGAGCAAACAACCCATTCTGTTCTTGCCTCTGACCCTTACTAAATTCTATCCTATGGACACTACTTCAGGTTCTCAACTCTAAATTAGGACAAGAGTGCCCTCTTTCACTAACTCCCAGAATGCATTTTCAGCCCACAAGAGGACGATTGCTAGAATTTCTAGCTTTCCCAACTCTGTAGCAGAAACTGTATTTGCAGTGAATTCAAAATAGAGTCCTGACTCAGCTCTGGAGGTCTACATGAGGCATGGCAAGAGAGAACACTGGGAATACATCTGCCCACACTCAAGCTTACTCGTGGGGTTGATGTATTTTTGTACATAGAGGTACAAATCAAGAAGACCAAGGGAATTACCAGGTGCATCAGCAGCTTTGAGTTAGTGGGGGAATTTACTACAGGAGAAGTGGATTTCATGGCTGCCTTAGCTCTTCCACGTTTATTGTACTATACAAGTTCTTTCCTGTAAAACAGCCAGACACTAAGAATAAAGAGCTCTATAGCAGTGTCTGAAAGGTCTGACCTTGTTTGGAACAAAGTGTGAGGATTACACATCTAAAGGTCATTGTCAAAATAACAGAGGACTTGATGGAGATCAATTAAGAGGGCGCTCATAGATCCATGATAATGGCAGTAATAAGAGAAGTAGCAAAGCAATTAGAATTTATCAGAACTAGGGAAAGAGCCAAGAAGAGCTTACAAGATTACTTTCAATAGTCCACTGCTGAATGAATATTCAACTGTAAACAGTTGACTATAGTCAGCTGTGTTGTTTTTTAAGAAAAAAAGGTAATTTAAAAATTGGTAAAGGGTTTTAATAGAAAATTTACCTAAAGAAGAGACAAAAATGGTCAATAAGCCCACGAAAATCCAATTATTAACATTAACCATTAAAGAAATTCAAATCAAAACCACAGTATAAAGAAGACATACAAGTGGTCAAAATCATATTAAAGCTGATTTGAAAAACAGTATGGCAGTATTCCAATGTAATAAACTTAGAGTTGTCTCAGGACATGGTAATTCCAATATACTTTCTACCCAAGAGAAATGAAAGTATTTGTACAGCCATACAAGTACATAGAACCATTATTCATAAAAAACAAAAGATGGAAGTAACCCAAATGTCCTTCCATTGATGAAAAAACAAACTGTGGTAAATATGTACAGTGAAATATTATTGGTCAGAAAAAGAAAACTGGTGAAATATTATCTATAACATAGATGATCCTTGAATGCTTTGGGCAAAAGTGACATAATAACCATATTTGACGTAATTTCATTTATATGAAACTTCCAGAATAGGCAATTTTGTACAGATAGAAAGTAGACTATTTTTGCTGAGAGATGAGGGTGTGTGGATAATACAGAGTCACTGCAAATGGGAGAGGGATTTCTAGTCGGGTAATGTAAATGTGGATTGTGGGGATGGTTGCACAGATATATTGAGAACTACAGTAAGTAAATGAATTATGTCAAAGAGTTTAAAATTATATTTGCAAACAAATTATTATTTGGATAGATAGAATAAAATAATTGGTAAACAAATTATTATTTGAAAAGAATATTCTCATTTTTCTGTTTACAAAATGATGTTTATATTTTTGAAGTTTTAATTTAAATTTTGGATATGAAAAATATTTTTAAAGAAAGAAATGGTATGAGTAATGCATTTTCTACATCCACATTTTTTTTCTTAAGTATTTCTCTTAAGTATTAAGACAAGTAATGAATGCTTATATAACTAACATTCTATAATTTTTTTCCTTAAGAACAATTATTATACCCAGAAGTTAAAAAAAAAAGAGTAAAATTTCTATTATCAAATATTCTTGAAGAGGTCATGGATCTTTTTCATGCTATATTCTATTTTAGGCCAATTTTGCTTAGAAATATTTCAGTAAAAATACCACATTCCTTAACAATCCATTATATCCTTCTGCATGTGATTTCATTGTATCTTTTATAAATATTACAACTATTACCAAATCATTGTCATTTGTCAGCTCCACTAGATTGTCAGTACCATATAGTCAGAAAAAAAGGAATAAACCAAAAAGACAAGCCTTTACACCAATATTAAATAGGCACCTACAAAGACTCACTTGCGTCTCATGAAGACCTCCTTGGTTTCTAATTTTATCAGGGTTCCATTATATATAAAATAACCCCAACCAAAAAAAAAGAAGATAAAAATAATGGCAAACAAAAGTGATAGATGTCCAAAACAAATATATGTATACTACCAGTGTTTGATCATCAGTACATACTATTTATTAGAAAACATATAATTAATTGCATATTATTTTTAGGTATAACATAGTACATAATGAAATACTATAAATTATTTAATATATATCATGCAAATTAAAGTGGCATAATAAAAATAGCCATAATTGTGATAAAATCTTAATAATAAACTATTAGATATATTTAAATATTATTCATGGGCATTTCAAGTAATTCATTAATGTTACTCTCCTAACTGACTAATCATTTGGATAAAGTAAAGTTTATGTTTTAATTATTTCAAATAATATTCCAGAAGAAGCAGATTCATAATAAAAATGAAAAATACTATAAAAGAAAGACTATGTGAATTTTATTCTCTAATATTTGAGAGCAGACTTTTTAAAACAAAATATAAACTTCAAGAGCCTAAAAATAATTATTAATTTCTCTAATTTTAAATTTAAATATATATATTTAAATAGGTACAATCCAGTTTTACTTTGGACTAAACCATGATTTGATTTGAACAATGGGACATTTAGGTACATAATGAAAGCACAGGTTTGTAAAGTGCCCTTGTCTTGGAACTTAACCTATGTCTTTTCACTTTGGAATCACGTAGTCAAATACAGATGCCCTGCTAATGTGCCACAAGAGACACATGGACCCTTCATGGATAAAAGCATTCATTCTTGTTTTAAGACACTACAGTTTGGGCTGATTTGTTACTTAACATTACAAAGTGTTCCAGAATTTGGTACCTGAAAGAAATAGGGTGCTTACAGTGCTGGCTTCAGTAAAAACTGCTTAGTAGAGGTTGCATAAGATGCAAGAAAATTATTAACAAACCTTAGAATAAATATAAGAGAAATAATGGTAAAATATGTGGAAATGGCAAACAAAATGTGGACAGAAGCTGGAATTCAGGAAAGCTACTGTTATTTCTTTACAGACCTTACAGATCTTTACAAATCATGTACATTAAAGTGTTACTTTACAGATCTTATAGGTATTGAAAGTATAGTGATTGAATGTTATGAAAAACTTGTGCGGACACGTTCAACAAAAAAGCAAAATGAAAGCCAGGTGCAGACTACATATGAGTAATCCTAGTTACTCTAACTGAGGAGGCTGAGGGAGGAAGAAGAAACGTTCAAGTTCAGACTAGGCAACTTAGAGATCCTGTCTTAAAATGAAAAAAGGGCTGAGAATGTAGTTCAGTGGTAGAAACTCCTGAGTTCAAGCCCCAATGCTGCAAAAAATAAATAAATAAATGTTAAATTTGTTTATTTTTTTATTATTTATGCAATGAAACCACTAAAAAATAAGGAAGAACAACTCAATTCTACAGACTAATTCATAAAAAAGTTTTATAGTTTGTTACATTAACAAAACATGTAGAGGGCTGGGGATGTGGCTCAAGCGGTAGCGCGCTGGCCTGGCATGCACGGGGCACTGGGTTTGATCCTCAGCACCACATAAAAATAAAATGAAGATGTTGTGTCTACCGAAAACTAAAAAATTAAATACTAAATTTTTTTTCTCTCTCTCTCTTTAAAATAACAACATATACAGTATCATTTCTTAATGATACTGTACAACTCAAAGAACAAAGCCTGGCATATTACTTGCTAAGTTTTTGTCTCCTTAAAAAAAGTATTACTGAAATTCTCATACTCCATAATTATTATTTTCATCAGTTTTTAAAAGCCCATTATGAACAATTACTCATCATAAGATTTTCTCTTACATTACTCACTCTCTGATTTAAGTGCTGTCCATAAAATATATCACATAATATCAAGAGATGTGCTTCTGGGAAATTCAGTTGAGTCAGTTATTTTCATAATTTAAGAATACTATTTGATATTATATTAGTATGGAGTTAGAATAAATTATAGGCCTCTAACTTGTTCTTCAGTATGTTTTCCTACATTTAACTATTTATTTTTCATCTATTGATATTTTATTATATTTTTTATTTGTCCAATGATATATTATTACATATATTCTTTATAGCTACTTTATAAATTAGAATTATTTGAGCAATTGAGATTCATATTTTTCAGACTATCTTGCTTAGCACTTAGACTTTCTTACACAAAAATATGGATAAATATTTTGCAGGTAGTTTCTTCTCTGCCTAATATATTAAGATTTTATAAAACTCTGAGAAATATTGCTTGCATTTATTGAGTGCTATTTAAACTTCTTATTCTTTTCTGGTGCTAACAATCAAAGCACAAAATAGTACAGGTTTTTAAACAAATATAAATCTGAATTATTTTGCCTTTATTTCAATTATATAAAAGTTTTGATATTTACCAGCTATATTCTTGCATACAAGATCACTGAAGCAAATCTGATGGAATATTCTGTTTAAATATTCTGTTGGAATGTCTCAGTTTAATCAAATAAACCTCTAGTTTTTACTGCCCAAGAATCTAATCATAACATCTACTTTAGTGACAGGAGAAGAAAAAAATGAATAATTTTATTTCATAAATTGCTCTTGATTCAAGTGTAGTCCAATGATTTAGCTCCATTTGCAAGACCAGGATGTAATGTTTCTACTTAAATAAAAGCACTTGTAATTTTGCCCTCCTTTTTATTTGATTATGCATAAGACCTCCAGGATTTCATTAAAAACATGGTAGCTGTTTTGGTGTCCTCTTAATTAAATTTCAGTTTCAATTAAGAGATACTCACATTGACAAAACTTTGTTCCACTTTTATATTTAGATCGTCTGCAATGCCTTCCCCTACGCAAAACTGAAATATATCACAGTTGCAAAACAAGACTATCACTTAATTCTTTGAATTTTATTATTTTTGATATTTTTGCCTTTGAAAACTACAAGGATTATACTATACTACAATTTCACTAGGGTTTTCAATTCAAACAGTAACTTTGTAGGTATTCAAAAAGAAATAAACAATAGTTCACATGTGTATATGCATATATATGTACATATGAAAATAATTTTAATAGAAGTGCAATACATTTTTATACTTTTAAATTTTGAATATTTTAACATGCAATGTTTAAAAAAAATCTCATTAAATAATTATTCTTCTGAAGATATTTTTTTGTGGGGTTCTAAGAGTAAAAATACAGAGATTTTCAGCTGAGCAAATCACTGTGCATGTGGAAAGGGATCTTCTGTTTTTGATGAAGAGTTCATTTGTTAGACACCACTAAATTCCAATATACTTAAGCATAATTCTACAAAAGTAAATGATTTCTCCACACTTACTCTAGCTTATAATTTGTAATTTACCTGGAGCTACCATTAGACAAATGTAGAGCATTGCTTATACTTTATTCCAGGTGTTCAATGCCTTTAACAATGAGGTTAATAAATCCATGAATCACAAATCAATCACTTCACAAGTTATTTTTTAGGAAAAGTAGCTTTTCTCTGAGCTATCCTAAAAGTTAACTTTGTCAATTAATTTTTAGCATTAACATAGTTTGTGAAAAAAGCCAGTGGGTATATTGTAATGTTGATCAGTATTTTTCATTTGTTTATTAATATTTATAACTACCATAATCACATGTATAAGAAGTATTTGATACAATTTTCAGGAAGAATAAATGATGGCAACAACAGTAAATAAACTCAACGGAAAAAGGATAAGATCGAAATTTAGTGCCTTCTCCCTTGTCAGGTTGAAAAGGCTCTTATCTTAAATATGAGGCAAATAGTCAAGTGAAGAATACAAGATTTCTAGATAAAAGAGAAGAGCCTCCCCCATCAGTTTATATGGAGAATAAATCTTTGATGCTTTAACATGGAATGTTTGCTTACATGAAATGTTTATCCTATAATAGATTACTTGTCCTACTCTGACCCTGAAATTCAACTCCAGAGCAAATTTTGTTATGCAGGACTATCACACAAAACTGCTTACACATCTGTCATTGTCCTCTACAAGGCAAGCTTTGAGTCTGTACTATATTTATTATGCAAATTCCTTTGAAATCTGTGGTGCAGGTGCCTCTTGCCTTTCAAAATTAGTTTGCATATTAAATGTAGCATAGAAAATGATGGCCCACAAACTTTAGCTGCTTTGGTTTTAATGAGAAACTGTAGAATAAAGTATATTGGCTATTCAGGGTAATTCACTCACAATGGGAACAATTAATGGGAAATACTCTAGCACACTCTTTGTTTCAGACTATGCAAGTTGAAAAAAGCAGATGTTATCCAAACATGTTTCCTCAATTGATTCATTTTATTTGCAAAATATCTGAACAAGAAAAAACTAGTGCAATTCTTGCTAGAAGCAATTTTGTGTGACAGAGTTTGTTTACTTTTTAAGTGACAAAATTGCTCAGGATGTCACTTCTACCTTTTGATAATATGCATATATTAAAAGAGGCTAAATTCATTGTGAGAATATTTATCAGAGAATAAATCATGGGAAATTCATTTTTAAAACAGAAGCTATTTTAAATAATCACCAAATATATTGATGCATAATTTCAAGTATTAAAGAAGGTAAATAATTATTCTTATACCTGTTCTATGATAGAACCTGTATTACCTAGTAATGAGTAAAAATATAATATTTGTAAGTATTATTTAAATGTAATTTTTAAAAGGATATTTAGGACTTCCTGTTTCAGTTTGAACATACAAAGCGTTTGGAAATTATCCTTCCCTTTCTGTCAAAAATCAACAACTAGAAGAAAAAGATGTATAAAGTGAAAATCAATGACATTTCTTTCAAAGATATGAAATTTCAGGTTAGAGAGCCACAACAAAATCAAGAAAATTTGTCAAATCTGAGAGTAACAGTTAAGATCAGGTTACTGGGTGCAGAAGCTCCAGGAGTGACTAACTAGTAGGAACCCATAAATGATATTGTAGAACAACATGAGGGTAAACTGCTGGGTGGAAAAACGTGGTAGTTGTTACATCCTTTTCTGTGTTTAACTTCCATGAACCCCATAAGTTTCTAGTGAAAAGCGTAGAAAGAGCCCTTTGTGGCTAATCCCACTTGATGAAAGGCATATATTTGACATAGGCCCTTCCAGTATTCATGTCTCTTATAAGAAGATTGAAGTGATTGGGGAAGTTAACAATAGAAATGCTATAGGTTATAGCTTAGGTACACAGGTCCACTAACAGATAAGTATTAAATCATAAAATTGTGTGATGCTTCACTAGCAAATTATTTCATCGTCTTCTCATTTGGGGTCCAGCTTAATAACATTAGGTTACAAAAGAAGGGGTTTCAAAAATCAGACTCAATCTAAGTATGAATTCTTAAGAAAATTCACATACAACAGTAGAAGCAAAACCAAGCATACCATAAGGATTAGATAACTCTGATTTCCAAATTCATAGTAAGCATTAAGCATAATAGAAACCCCAGTAAAATAAACAAAATATTCTCACTAAAATCCTGTTTACTTTTTTCCCAATATTTTATATATTATGTCTCGCTCATAGTAATTGTGAAGCATCCTAAGAGATGAGGAAAAGAAATCTTGAGAAGAGACAAGGCAAACATTTGAACCAGTGCCACATATGTCATAGGTTTTGAATTAAGAGGCAGGGAATTTAAATAACTTTGATTAATATGGCATGGTCACTAGTGGAATAAAAGTAGGTAATATGTGAGAAATAAAAGGGTAACTTAAGCAAAGGGATGGAAGATCGAAGAAAAAAAATTAAAAGTGAGCACTAAGGGAAAAAACAGAAATGAAGAATGGCTTTGATGGACTCATCAGTGGATGAAAATACCTGACGAAAGAATTAAGTAGCTTAAAGATATACTGACCAGAACTTCCAAAATGAAAGATATTACAAAGAGAAGACCCTGAACACAATATACAAGAACTGTAATACAGTTTCAAACTGTGTGGCATGCATGTAATAGATTTACTATAAAGAGATAAATGTGCTAAAGAAAATTAACCCATACATACAGAATAATGTTTGAGACATTTTGAAATTAATGACAGAAGCAAAACACAGATTCAAGAAACTACATATTCCCAGTTCTATAAGAAAAAAAAAAGCACTTAGGCATATCATATTGAAAGTGTAGAATATAAAAAGAACAGTGCCTTGAAAGAACCTAAAGAAGCTATGAAAATGGGGTATTACCTAAGGAATTATAAGGATAAAATTATAGTGGACTTCTTATAATAATCCATGCAAGAAATAAGACAATGTGTATAATTTTTAAAACAATGAAAGCAAAAGAAAATTAACATCAACATAGAACAAAATGTCCTGTGAAATTAACCTGCAGAATAGATAAAAATGGAATTAAGAGAACAAAAACTGTTGGAATTCATCATGTACAGACATGCCTTATAAAAAATTGAAATTTTATTTAGGCTAAAGGAAATTATATATTTCATATGTTTGGGTATACAAGAAAGAGAAACATTAGAGAAGGAATAAAGAGTAGTAAGATAATGTCACTTCTTTTTCCTTTCGTTAAATGATTTAAGAATAATAGCTATGCCTAGGAGTAATAATATTATAACATACTGGACAAATTAGCATATGGATAATTTAAATTAATGACAATAATGCTATAAATGAGAGCAGGGAGGAATTGGGAATTCTCATTTTAAAAGGCAACTGCATTATTCATAAATTGACCTAGTGTTTTTGAAAAATACATAAATCAGAACTCTTCATTGCAAACCATAGGACAACCACTAAAAATATTTAAAAGGAACTAAAATGCATATGCTAAGAGAAGAGATAAATTAATAGTAAGTACTCAGTTAAAATCAAGAAAAGTAGAAAAGATATCCTAGAAATTAAACAGAACAAAGAAGGATAATGAATGAAATATTGTTATATATATATATATATATATATATATATATATATATATGAGCAATATTAATCAAACTATATAAATCAATTTAAATGCAAATGGTGTAAGTATAACAACTAAAAGACATATTGTCAGAAACATGGTAGATTATATGCTTTGGACAAAAAATCATTGGCCACAGTCAAAGAGCTTGAAGGCAACGTGTTAAAAGAATATGTACCACCTTAACACTAACCATAAAAGAGCTGTAGCAGTTATATTAATTCCAAGTAGTCTTTAGATCAACAACAAAATAATTTAATATTCAAACAATATGACAGGGAAGTATGAGCATAAAAAGTGTTATTAAACTGTGATTAAAAAGAGCCAATTCTGCTGGTATAGTGCCAAGATGCCATAACCGTTCTTTATTTGTATGTACCTAATAGCAGAAAAGGATTAAAACATGAGTGGCAAAGCAAACCAAACTAAAGGAGAAATAGATAATACTACTATTATAGTTGGAAACTTCAGTATCTTTTTTTTCAGAAATTAATAGACCAAGAAAGCAAAAATCAGTAAGGTTTCAATTGAAGTGAACAATACCATCAATCAATTTCCTGTGATTGACATCAGACTCCATCCAATGGCAACAGAATACTTATCAGGAAGCTCGTATAGAAAATTCACAAAGACAGGTGACATTCTCAGCCATAAAATATAACAAATTTTACAGAATAAAAATCATAGAAGGTATCTTTCTAGACAACAATGTAATTAAAGAATATACCAATTAAAGAAAATACCCGAAAAATCTTTGATTTGGAAATTAAAGACAATTTTCTAAATAACATGTGTGTAAACCATACAACATACTTCTAAACCTGTTTTGTTAAATTTGTTGGGTTATAGAATAGAAAACAGGACCACAGAATAACTCTTATTGAAGCAGGTATGAGCCTTCAAAAGCAGGGTATAAGTTTCAAATTTCTCAAACAGATAAAGAGTAAAGAAAATTCCTAGGAAGTGGAGGAGGCTCTTTAACACCAAAAGCATGGGCAACAATTTTGAAGCACTCTGTGGCTTTGTGAGGATCAGTTGAGTACCTAAAATGAATTTTAAAAAGTAGGTGGGCCATTTTTCTAGCACACAGGTTTGGAGTGGCACATAGGCTGTTCAGGCTCTTCAAAATGTTCACTGTGATGCAACAGAATTCTGATCCATGTAAAAACAAAGTACGGAGTCTGAAATCATAGGAAATGTATTGCCAATAACACTTTGAACTTTGTTCAAAATTATAGGAATGTGGAGTCAGTGTGGTATGTGACTATTTTGCAGGTTAAAATTCATGAAGTGAAAATAATATTGGGATGATATTGACATTGATATGTTTAAAAATGATGATGATGATATTAAGGTTGAGTGTAAAAGTTTCCATTAACTAAGAATGTGCTCCATGTTAAAAAGATACACTTATATTATCAATGAATCCCATTTTATTCGTTAAATAATTAGAGTTTTATCAGTTATACCTCAATAAATTTTTAAAGAAGAAAACGTGTTAAACATTTAAATTTATTCTTATTCACCCTTTGAAGTCATTTCATTTTAGTAGAAACTAGAGTAATAACTGAAAGATCTATTTATCAAGCCCATATCATTAAAAATTATTCCTGCCAGGTGTGGTGGTGCATGCCTGTAAACCTAGCAGTTGGGGAGGCTAAGGTAGGAGGATAATGGGTTTGAGACCAGCCTTAGCAACTTAGTGAAACCCTGAGCAACTTAGCGAAACCCTGAGCAACTTAGCAAGACCCTGTCTCAAAAGAAAAAAAAAAAAGGCTGGGTATTTGGCTCAATGGTAAAGCTCCTCTGAGTTTAATCCCTGGATATAATATGGAACATATTTATATTCCTAACTGCATTCTGCATTGTGGATAAAATATATAGGTATAAAAAAGACTCACATTGGTCAGGCAGTCATATATATAACATAAGGTAATTATGTGTGTTTCATTCTACTATTCTTCCTATTTCCATATCTCCTCCCTTCACTCCCCTCTACCTAAAGTAACTCCTTGTTCCCTTTCTGCTCCTCCCACTCCCCCATTCACATGTCAGAGAAATATTCGGCTTTTGGTTTGAGGGAATTGGTTTATTTCATTTAGCATAATATTATCCAACTCCATCCATTTACTGGCCAATGACATAAATTCATTCTTCTTTGAAGTTGAGTAATATTCAATTGAAAAAAACTATATATATATACATTTTGTTTATCCATTCATCTATTAAAGGACATCTACATTGGTTCCATAGTTTAGTTATCATGAATTGAGCTGCTATAAACATTGACATGATTCTACAACCTGTACAATAAGAAAAATGAGAAATTACAACCCATTTATGTGTGATATATCAAAGTGCATAAATGTATTCTACTATCATGTATAACTCATTAAAACAAATTAAAGACCTTTAAAAGACTTGCTATATGGATTGAATGGAAAAGACAGATTGAGAAATACAGTGTTTGTTTTATTAATTTAGAATAATGAGATCATTAGATTATCAGATGACAAGCAGAAAGTTCATATAGAAGAGAAAAAATCCTGACTTCATCATATCAAATTTTTTAAAAAGTACACTTTAAGATACATATGTATGAAAATATGTTCCATATCATTGGTCTCTAGAGTAATTCAGACAAGAATATATATATATATATATATATATATATATATATATATATATATATATTTGAAAGGCCAAGTACATGACCAACATCAATTGTATGAATGTGAAGTAACTCTTATGAACTCTTATTCATTGTAAGTGGAAATTCAAAATTGTATAGCCATTTTAGAAGATAATTTATCAGCTTCTTACAAAATTACCCAGTCGTACCATACAATCCAGCAGTGGGCTTTAAACCAGTTTAAAACTAAAGTCTACAAAACAATGCATGCACAAGGGAGTTTATAAATCAGGATCTCTCTTTTTCCTTTCTATTCCATCTTTATTATATTTCATTTATTCTAAAAATCGACATCTCTTTTCCACAGACATACCAACTAATAATTTAATTTTCTTTTCTATAGTCCATGCTATTTTAAATTTAAAAAAAACCCACAAGTGTCTTTATTCAACATAATTTTATTTAACATCTAACGGGTACACAAGAAAATCACCCTACATTAAAATATTTGCATACTACTTTGGGGGTGGCAGGATGGAAGATGGACACAATAGTAACATGGGAATGAGGAAAATAATGCAAGATGATATTTGGAGAATGACTAGAGTACATAAAACTTAAATAAGGTGGTCACTGTAAGCCTGTCTGAGACGGGATACTTGAGTTGAATCTTGAATGACAAGAACACTGCCAAGTATCTAAACATTTGGGGGATGTGTTTCATACAGAAAAAAAATAGAAAATACAATAACCTTCCAGAGGAGTGAACTTTAGCCTTCTTCAGAAAAAGATAAAAGTCTTCTCACTTCATTTTTATCTTTTCCATATCATAATTTACAGTTTCTTTTTAAAATTACACTGAGAAGGCAACTGATATCAACTTTCAGTTTCAATTCTAATGTTTAATTTTCTTTTTTTAGAAGTAGAGAATATGTTTTATTTAGCAAGCTGTCAGTATGACATTAAATTCATGATATTTTGATACATGTATACATTGTGCAATGTTTAATCAAGCTAAACATATCTATCTTAAAAATTTATCATTTCTTGAAAGATATATAGTTACATTTAAAAAAAAACAATTAAGACATGTCATTTTCCAATAAACATTGTTCTATTCTTTTTCTGTATTCTCAATTATTTTCTCATGCATGCTGCTAAAGTTCAAATCAGTTTTATTCCAGATTTTTGCCAATACACTAGCAATAATAATAGTGTAGATAGAATGGGCTGCCTAAATCTGCACCAGAATGAAATTTCTACCCTCCATTAGGTAAAAATCCCATGAACACAGGACCAATTTAGGTATTTTGAAAATTATTTCTTTCACCCATTCATTCATTTTCACTGTGCCACACCCCAAGTTTCACTGCAGTGTATCTATCTAATTCCCTCTTGGAGAAGGCACTGGTCTGTAGGTACATTTTCTTCTTACCTGCTTTCACCAAAGGGAAATGCATCACCCCTTATCTATTTCACCCTGCTCTCAGCACTGACCTTTTCTCAGTCTGCATGCACATTGATTTAACTATAGTTTTGGGAAAAATTGACTACTGCTTCCTAACACCCCCTTTTCTTTCTTGTTTATCCTCCTGCAAATGTTATGCCATCACCATCTTTTTGCTTTCCCCTTTCTCTATTTTAATGTCTTTTCTCTTTTTGTTCAGAATTTTGATAACCAGAAATTACAGGGTTTCCCTGGATGCTGCTTTTGTCCATCTTGCCATCTAATTCAATTCTCTCTTGTTGATTCCCACCACACAATTGTCTTTTTGCATATAAGTATTTTCTGCTGGAATGTAAGCTTCATGAGGGCAACTTTTTCCTGTCCATACCCCTCTCCTGCACATATGTCCCAAGCATGGCACCTAGTATAGATAACATAGACATTGGATAAATAATTGTTCACTTAATCACTTCCAAATGTATAAGCCATATGAATCTCAAATATTATATGCTTATTTCACTTAGTATGATATTCTCCAGTTCCATCCATTTAAGAGCAAATGCCATAATTTTATTTTTCATTATGCCTGAGTAATATTCCCTTCTGTATATGTACATTTTCTTTATCCATTCATCTGTTTAAGGGCACCAAGGTTGGTTTTGTAGTTGAGCTATTATGAATTGAGCTGAATCCCGGGAAAACCAAGGGCCAAAAGTTTTTTTTTCCTGAGATGTGGATGCTGATTCACAATAAGTGGTTGGGGGTTAGGGAAGAGTATAAGTACTTTGGATTAGACAAAGGGGCATGAAGGGAAGGAACAGGGAATGAGAATAGGAAAGATAGTAGAATGAATCAGACATTATCATCATATGTGCATATATGATTACATGACTAATGTAATTCTACACCATGTACAACCAGAAGAATGAAAAGTTGTACTGTATAATATGTCAAAATACATTCTACCATCATGTATAACTAATTAGAATAAATTTTGAAAAAAAACTTAATATGCTTTAGAATCCCTGGTACTTGTTTAAGACATATATTTTCAAGTACCATACTAAAAGATTAAGTGGTCTATGATGGGACCAGAAATCCTTTTTAACAAAGTCCCTTGATGAAACACCGTTCTTTGAGAAACACGAGATTAGGAAACTATTTTTGACTACTACTAAACTTTTTTATCTGAACACATTTTTAGCACTTTAAAATTAATATTTATAAATCTATATTTTTCTTTTATACATATTTTCTCTTCTAAGAAATCTGTCTTTAGTAGTTTTTTTTTCTCAGATTCAGAAGGCATTCATCATTCTGTATAATTAACATTGGAGATTATGCTATTGTTTTTCCTTCTTTTGATCTTTTAGTTACCTCAAGTAGAAAATTAATGATTAGTAGATATTATTCCTTTGTAAGCAACATCTTACCTTCCAAAACTTTTAAAGATTCAAATAATTAACCAAGAACGTTGTCCTTCTGAATGTAGAAATTACTCAAAAATGTCCTTAATAGACCTTGATTTACTATGTAAGAATTTTATTTACATCATATTTTATTTTATTTACATATTTCATTGCATTGTGTAGTATTATTTCTATTTAAATGTATTTATCTAATTAATATGTTGAGAATATGTGCAAAGAAAGTAACATTTAAGTACTTTGCATGTTATTTGGATAAAAATCAGTTAAAAGATCATGTGTTCAAGTACTTTATAAATATAAGGGAAAGGAAACATATGGAGACAAATGTGTTAAAGGGAAAAATTGCTTTAGGTACTTTACAAAATAAGGAATTAGAAAAATTAAGTTTTAAACAGTGTATGTTTGTGTGTTGTATCTGTATATGATATTTCATACTGGTGAAAACATATATTTACTAATTAACTCAATTAGTCATTCAAGATTAATATTTTTCTATTTCCAGCAAGGTAATATCTGCCTGTGATTATACCACATGGAGTATAATACTTTTTACTATAGGTTTTTAAATACAAATCTATCTTCTTTGAAGTTTCTTTCTAGAAACTGAAAACTGCTTTTTTTTTTATCTAAACAAAGAGGTTTACATGAAATGAAGCAGAAATGTTAAGTGAAACCTACATTAAAGAGAATCAATTAATCAGAACTAAATAGCAGTAGATATTTATAGTAGAGCTGTTAAATGATAAACTAAAAAATCCTTTAAATTTAGTTCTATTTGAAGACTACTTCTATTATGAACAGCAAAATTTTCAGTTAATGATGAGAAAATGAGCAGTACGTGAATTCATTTGTTTAGTTTGATTTTAATCTGAACTATCACATGCATGAAATAAAATGTAATTGTAAAATTCAAAGTTTACATTATTTTAATGATGACAAAGTGTTTAATTATTCTATTATGCTAACTTCATTTGTCAATTTTACCTTTGAAATTTAAAGGAAAACCAGGAAACCAGTGATTTAGTAGAACATTATTTTGAAAGGAACACAATACTTTCTTATACAATATGCAAATATGATTTGTATTTGTTTTTTTTTTTTATTGGTCGTTCATAACATTACATAGTTTTTAATACATCATATTACACGGTTTGATTCAAGTGGATTATGAACTCCCGCTTTTACCCCGTATACAAATTGCTGTATCACATCAGTTACCCTTCCATTGATTGACATATTGCCTTTCTAGTGTCTGATGTATTCTGCTGTCTGTCCTATTGTCTACTATCCCCCCTCCCCTCCCCTCCCCTCCCCTCCCCTTTTCTCTCTCTACCCCTTCTACTGTAAATCATTTCTTCCATTTGTATTCTCTTGTCTTACCCCTCCTTTCCTCTTATATGACATTTTGTATAACCCTGAGGATCGCCTTCCATTTCCATGCAATTTCCCTTCTCACTCCCTTTCCCCCCCACCTCTCATCCCTGTTTACTGTAAATATTCTTCTCAAGCTCTTCGTCCCTACCCTGTCCTTGTTTACACCCCTTATATCAAAGGAGTCATTTGGTATTTGTTTTTTAAAGATTGACTAGCTTCACTTAGCATAATCTGCTCTAATGCCATCCATTTCCCTCCAAATTCTATGATTTTGTCATTTTTTAATGCAGAGTAATACTCCATAGTGTATAAATACCACATTTTTTTTATCCATTCATCTATTGAAGGGCATCTAGGCTGGTTCCACAGTCTTGCTATCGTGACTTGAGCTGCTATGAACATCGATGTAGCAGTGTCCCTGTAGCATGCTCTTGTTAGGGCTTTAGGGAATAGACCGAGAAGGGGAATAGCTGGGTCAAATGGTGGTTCCATTCCCAGCTTTCCGAGAAATCTTCATACTGCTTTCCAAATTGGCTGCACCAATTTGCAGTCCCACCAGCAATGAACAAGAGTGCCCTTTTCCCCACATCCTCGCCAGCACTTATTGTTGTCTGACTTCCTAATGGCTGCCAGTCTTACTGGAGTGAGATGGTATCTTAGGGTAGTTTTGATTTGCATTTCTCTGACTGCTAGCGATGGTGAGCATTTTTTCATGTACTTGTTGATTGATTGTATGTCCTCCTCTGAGAAGTGTCTGTTCAGGTCCTTGGCCCATTTATTGATTGGGTTATTTGTTATCTTATTGTCTAATTTTTTGAGTTCTTTGTATATTCTGGTTATTAGGGCTCTATCTGAAGTGTGTGGAGTAAAGATTTGTTCCCAGGATGTAGGCTCCCTGTTTATCTCTCTTATTGTTTCTTTTGCTGAGAAAAAACTTTTTAGTTTGAGTAAGTCCCATTTGTTGATTCTATTTGTTAACTCTAGCGCTATGGGTGTCCTATTGAGGAATTTGGAGCCCGATCCCACAGCGTGTAGATCATAACCAACTTTTTCTTCTATCAGATGCCATGTCTCTGATTTAATATCAAGCTCCTTGATCCATTTTGAGTTAACTTTTGTGCACGGCGAGAGATAGGGATTCAGATTCATTTTGGTGCAAATGGATTTCCAGTTTTCCCAGCACCATTTGTTGAAGATGCTATCCTTCCTCCATTGCATGCTTTTAGCCCCTTTATCAAATATAAGATAGTTGTAGTTTTGTGGATTGGTTACTGTGTCCTCTATTCTGTACCATTGGTCCACCCGTCTGTTTTGGTACCAGTACCATGCTGTTTTTGTTACTATTGCTCTGTAGTATAGTTTGAAGTCTGATATCGCTATACCGCCTGATTCACACTTCCTGCTTAGTATTGTTCTTGCTATTCTGGGTCTTTTATTATTCCATATGAATTTCATGATGCTTTTATCTATTTCTACAAGATATGCTGTTGGGATTTTGATTGGCATTGCATTGAACTTATAGAGAACTTTTGGTAATATCGCCATTTTAATGATGTTAGTTCTGCCTATCCATGAGCAGGGTATGTTTTTCCATCTTCTAAGGTCTTCTTCTATGTCTTTCTTTAGGGTTCTGTAATTTTCATTGTATAAATCTTTCACCTCTTTTGTTAGGTTGATTCCCAAGTATTTTATTTTTTGGGGGGATATTGTGAATGGAGTAGTTGTCCTCATTTCCGTTTCAGAGGATTTGTCACTGATATACAGGAATGCCTTTGATTTATGCGTGTTGATCTTATATCCTGCCACTTTGCTGAATTCATTTATTAGCTCTAATAGCTTCTTTGTAGACCCTTTTGGGTCTGCTAGGTATAGTATCATATCATCTGCAAATAGTGATAATTTAAGTTCTTCTTTTCCTATTTTTATGCCTTTAATTTCTTTTGACTGTCTAATTGCTCTGGCCAGTGTTTCGAGGACTATGTTGAACAGAAGTGGTGAGAGAGGGCATCCCTGTCTTGTACCAGATCTTAGAGGGAATGCCTTCAATTTTTCTCCATTCAGAATGATGCTGGCCTGTGGCTTATCATAGATTGCTTTTACAATGTTGAGGTATGATCCTGTTATCCCTAATTTTTCAAGAGTTTTGAACATAAAGGGATGCTGTACTTTGTCGAATGCTTTTTCTGCATCTATTGAGATGATCATATGGTTCTTATTTTTAAGACTATTGATGTGGTGAATAACATTTATTGATTTCCGTATATTAAACCAGCCTTGCATCCCAGGGATGAATCCTACTTGATCATGATGTATAATTTTTTTGATATGTATTTGAATCCGATTCGCCAGAATTTTATTGAGGATTTTTGAGTCAAGGTTCATTAGAGATATTGGTCTGTAGTTTTCCTTCTTTGATGTGTCTTTGTCTGGTTTCGGAATCAGGGTGATGTTGGCCTCGTAGAATGAATTTGGAAGTTCTCCCTCTTTTTCTATTTCCTGAAATAGCTTGAAAAGTATTGGTGTTAGTTCCTCTTTAAAGGTTTTGTAAAACTCTGCTGTATACCCATCCGGTCCTGGGCTTTTCTTAGTTGGTAGTCTTTTGATGGTTTCTTCTATTTCCTCTATTGTTATTGGTCGGTTTAGGTTGTCTATATCCTCCTGGCTCAATCTGGGCAGATCATAGGACTCAAGGAATTTATCTATTCCTTCACTATCTTCTATTTTATTGGAGTATAAGGATTCAAAGTAATTTCTGATTATCTTCTGTATTTCTGAAGTGTCTGTTGTGATATTGCCTTTTTCATCCCGTATGCTAGTAATTTGGGTTCTCTCTCTTCTTCTCTTCGTTAGCATGGCTAAGGGTCTGTCAATTTTATTTATTTTTTCAAAGAACCAGCTTTTAGTTTTGTCAATTTTTTCAATTGTTTCTTTTGTTTCAATTTCATTAATTTCAGCTCTGATTTTAATTATTTCTTACCTTCTACTTCTTTTGCTGTTGTTTTGCTCTTCTTTTTCTAGGATTTTGAGATGAAGTATGAGATCATTTATTTGTTGGTTTTTTCTTTTTTTGAGGAATGAACTCCAAGCAATGAATTTTCCTCTTAGAACTGCTTTCAATGTGTCCCATAGATTCCGATATGTTGTGTCTGTGTTTTCATTTACTCTAGGAATTTTTTAATTTCCTCCTTGATGTCTTCTAAAACCCATTGATCACTCAGCAACCTATTGTTCATTCTCCAGGTGATGCTTGATTTTTCCTTTCTTCTTTTATCATTGATTTTCAGTTTCATTCCATTATGATCAGGTAAGATGCATGGTATTATCTCTACCCCTTTGTATTGTCTAAGAGTTGCCCTGTGACATAGTATATGGTCTATTTTTGAGAAGGTTCCATGTGCTGCTGAGAAAAAAGTGTAGCTACTTGATGTTGGGTGGTATAGTCTATATATGTCAATTAAGTCTAGGTTGTTAATTGTGTTATTGAGTTCTATAGTTTCCTTATTTAACTTTTGTTTGGAAGATCTGTCCAGTGGTGAGAGAGGTGTGTTGAAGTCTCCCATGATTATTGTATGTTGGTCTATTAGACTCTTGAACTTGAGAAGAGTTTGCTTGATGAACACAGCTGCACCATTATTTGGGGCATATATATTTATGATTGTTATGTCTTGTTGGTGTATGGTTCCCTTGAGCAGTATGAAGTGTCCTTCTATATCCCTTTTGATTAGCTTTGGCTTGAAATCTATTTTATTAGATATGAGTATGGACACTCCTGCTTGTTTCCGCGGTCCATATGAGTGATATGATTTTTCCCAACCTTTCACCTTCAGTCTATGTATATCTTTTCCTATCAAATGCGTCTCCTGTAGACAGCATATTGTTGGGTCTTCTTTTTGATCCATTCTACTAGCCTGTGTCTCTTAATTGGTGAGTTTAAGGCATTAACATTTAGGGTTATTATTGAGATATGGTTTGTTCTTCTATCCATATTTGTTTATTGATGTTACTAAACCTGATTTGTTATCCTCTTTGACTACTTTCCCCCCTTTACTGTCCTACCTCCCATTGTTGGTTTTCAATGTTATTTTCCATTTCCTCTTCCTGTAATGTTTTGCCAAGGATTTTTTGAAGAGATGGTTTTCTAGCTGCGAATTCTTTTAACTTTTGTTTATCGTGGAAGGTTTTAATTTCATCTTCTAACCTGAAGCTTAATTTCGCCGGATACACGATTCTTGGTTGGAGCCCATTGTCTTTCAGTGTTTGAAATATGTTATTCCAGGATCTTCTAGCTTTCAGAGTCTGTGTTGAGAGATCAGCTGTTATCCTGATTGGTTTACCCCTAAATGTAATCTGCTTTCTTTCTCTTGCAGCTTTTAAAATTCTCTCCTTATTCTGTATGTTGGACATCTTCATTATAATGTGTCTAGGTGTGGATCTCTTATGATTTTGCACATTCGGCGTCCTGTAGGCTTCTAGGATTTGGGATTCTGTCTCACTCTTCAATTCTGGGAAGTTTTCTCGTATTATTTCACTGAATAGACTGTTTATTCCTTTGGACTGGAGCTCTGTGCCTTCCTGTATCCCAATGACTCTTAAATTTGGTCTTTTGATATTGTCCCATAATTCTTGGATGTTCTGCTCATGGTTTCTTAGCAGACTTGCTGAGCTGTCTATGTTCTTTTCCAGTTGAAATACTTTGTCTTCATTGTCTGATGTTCTCTCTTCTAAGTGATCTACTCTGCTGGTAGTATTCTCAATTGAGTTTTTAAGTTGGTTTATTGTTTCCTGCATTTCTAGAATTTCTATTTGTTTGTTTTTTATTACCTCTATCTCCCTGTGAAATTGATCTTTTACTTCCTGGATTTGTTTGTCAATGTGATCTTTCATTGTCTGATTTTGCTGTCTCATGTCTTCCTTGAGACTCCAGATCATCTGAAGCATATATATCCTGAACTCTTTATCTGATATTCCATCTGTTGCAGCTATTACCTCTTCTAAAGTTGAGTTGACCTGCATTGCTTGTGGTCCTTTCTTTCCTTGTCTTTTCATACTGCTCGTGTTTCTTTCTGCTTGGTGCAACTGTTGTGTTTTGAAATTTACCCAATATTGATTTATGTTGCTCTTGTATACTTGAAAAGTCTCCCTTGCAGGTGCGGGCGGCGGCTGTGCCCCTACTCCAATTGGGGTGACGTGTCTACCACGCTGGCGGCTCTCTGGGCCTGTTCCGGGAGTGGAAGGCGGCTCTGCTCTGTCCCTATTCCAATTGGGGTGTCGTGACTACAATGCTGGCAGGTCGCTGGGCCTGTTCCGGGCGTGGGCGGTGGGCTTGGCTGGCGGGATTCCACCTAATGGCAGTCCCTAACCTCCCTGCTTGCTAATTAATGGCTTCTCTGAGGCGCCACGCCTTCTGTAGCTGCGGGGCAGGCCGCGCGAATCAGTTGGCCTGGATCTCCGGGGTCCTGCTGCTGGCTGTTTTGATGTTGCAAGCTGTTGGAGAGTGGTGGTGTATTCTTCAGCTTTCCCGGATGGTGGCCGCTGACTGCCTCGGTGGAGTGTCCGCTGTGGGGGATGGGACTGTACCGCTTCCTTCCCCTTCTGAGATCCCGTGCTCGGCCCAAGGGTCCGTGTGGGCTTGGCTGGTGGGATTCCACCTAATGGCCTTCCCTAACCTCCCTGCTTGCTAATTAATGGCTTCACTGAGGCGCCATGCCTTCTGTAGCCGCAGGGCAGGCCACGCGAATCAGTTGGCCTGGATCTCCGAGGCCCTGCTGCAGGCTGCTGGGATCCCTGGCACTCTATCACTTTGATTTTTTCTCATGATTTGTATTTGTATTGTTTAAGACAATTATTGTTTCTTGATAACCCAAGGCATCAGTCTACCATACTGGGGACCAGCCAAATGGGAATTTTCAATGTGAATGCTTTAGCAGATATGAAATAAGACTCCTCTATTTTGGTGACCAAATGTAATCATTAGCATTGAGAGAATAGTTTTAAATCCTGGATTTCTTGGGGGAAAATGACTTCTCAAATTTTGAAATTTCTTTTTCAATTCATTTTTATTCATTTTATTTTATTTGTACTTATTTTTGAGGCAAATTGTGATGTTTTGATTCAAGTGTACATTAGGTAGTGGTCAACTCAGTGTAATTAGCATGTCTGTCACTTAAAAATTCTATCATTCCTAATAATGAGTACACTAGAATTCCTCTCTCTCTCTCTCTCTCTTTTCTATTTTGAGATATATATATATATATATATATATATATATATATATATATATATCATGCAATATTGTTAAGCGCATTCACCCTACTGTGTCATAGAACTCTGGAATTGACTCCTGCTATCAAGTTATAGCATTATATCCATTGATAACCTCCTCCTCCCCTCCATCTACACTTAAATAGTATATGTGTGGTATATGTGTACAAATTAAATAGTTATGTGTGGTAGACTTAATCATCAAACTTTTATATATCATAGATTATATTTTCTTCTAATGTGAGAAAATAGAAAACAGACATGGGATTTTAAAACATGGCACTGTGTTATTTCTAAGAACAGATTTTATAGTTCACTTTTAACTGTCTCCTTAGTTTAGTGTTCTGTTTGTTATGGTGTAACCAATTTCTCCATTGTAAAAATATCCTGCTTTTAAGTTTAGTTTAGTGGAAATAGGCAAAATATTTGAGTGAAATTTCTTATCACAGAGTATGTGGTTGGCCTGCTGTTTCTGGTCCAGTCTACTATGGAGTATACTAGGAAGAAAGAAATTGGAGAATAACATATTGAGAAACATGTGTTTCAAGCTTTTAATTTTGCAGGCTTCCTGAGGAGAAACTGTCAAAAAATTGAAGATAATTTTAGACAAAAAGTATGAGATACTAGGAAATACACATATGCCACCTTTGTAGTGGAATAAACAGAGTAGAAGAATGTATTTAAGGTTAAGGTCTAGCTAAGAACTGGGTTCCTGGGTGTGTGACTATAATTCAGAACGCTCATGTGCTCTCAGTGAGTTCATGAGACAGTTGGCTGAACTTCACTGGGGATATTTCCCAAAGATGTCAGAGTGCCTCAGTTGTCCCATAATTCAGGATAGACCCACTAGATGGAAGAAAGTGTGAATTACATCCAAGCTGCAGGAAACACTTGGTGCTGAGGTAGAATTTCATTGAAAAAATTCTGTGGACATGCACAAGTTGAGAAAGAAGAGATGCAAGTCAACCAACCATATACTTTGACTTTGGTCATATGTCTTCTACCAAGTCCCAGGAATCCTCCTAAGCAGTAGAAAGTTGGAAGCCAGAATATATAAACAAGAAGCTTAATTACATTGAGAGTGTCCTGATTGCTGAATTGAATAGTGTTTACTAAATTGCTCAATTTCGTTTCTATTCCAATTCTACTCAGCAGGGTGAGAACCTCAAAAGGACCACAAAGTTGATTAGAAAGAAGAGTATGTGAGTGTGTGTGTGTGTGTGTGTGTGTGTGTGATTTTCTTTGTACTATTATTTTATAATATTTTGAATCCTGACATACAGTTGGTACTTAAATTCTTGTAAGTTTGCATTTCTCTTATGACCATGTGAGTGATACATGCCACATGGAACATTGAAAATTTCATAAATAATGTGAACACATTTTCTTAGACTAAAATATATATATTTAAAAGCTTCTTTATTTAATTTAAAATGCACATTCCATACTTCAACATTACTGTGTAATTCTTAAAATATACCATTAGTAACAAAATAATATATCTTAATTGTTTTAGAAAGGCTTAATTTAAAATAATTTCTTTTTTTGGTGGTGGGGGGTCTGTAGATTGGTCTATAGCACTCAGGGGTGCTATACTACTGAGCCACATCCCCAGTCCTATTTTGAATTTTATTTAGAGATAGAGTCTCTCTGAGTTGCTTAGTGCCTCACTTTTGCTGAGGCTGGCTTTGAACTTGTGATCCTCCTGCCTCAGTCTCCCAAGCTCCTGGGATTAGAGGAATGCACCACAGTGCCCCACTAAAATTTCATTTAATTAAATGAAAATTAATTAAAAATCAAAATTAATTAAAATTTAATTTAAAAATTAAAAATTTAATTTTTAATAAAATTATTAAAAAGTGGTTTGTATTTGCTCATGATTTTTATAACTCCTTTTAAAAATAATTATTTATGGGTTAAATACTTAATATTATTTGTATAATCCAACCTAAAATGTATGCAAATATTATTTTGCAAAAAAATTTATCGAAATATATATTATTATACAAAATTACACACAAGAGGAAGTGAGGGGAAAGGGAAAAACAGTACAAGGGGGAGGAATGAATTACAGTAGAGGGCGTAGAGAGAGAAGAGGGGAGGGGAGGGGAGGGGGGATAGTAGAGGATAGGAAAGGCAGCAGAATACAACAGACATGAGTTTATCAATATGTAAAGCAATGAAGTGTAAATGATGTGATTCTGCAAGCTGTATACGGGGTAAAATGGGAGTTCATAACCCACTTGAATCAAACTGTGAAATATGATGTATTAAGAACTATGTAATATTTTGAACGACCAACAATAAAAAAAAAGAAAAAAAAAAGAAATATATATTCAGGTTTTATAATATAGGTGGAACACAGATAATTTTTGAAAATTTTATTTTATTAATTGTAAAAGTTATACATGAGAGCAGTATCCATTTAAATAAAGTTATACAAGCATATGATATATCTTATTCTTATTAGGACCCTAATAATTTATGTTATTTAGAATCTATTCTCTTTCTATCTCTGTCTCTATCTTTCTCTTTTCCCCTCTCATTTTTTTTTATCATTGATTGAACCCAGTGGTACTTAGCCACATTCCAAGCCATTTCTAATTTTTTTTTTCCTTTTGAGACAAAGTCTCATTAAGTTGCTTAGGTCCTTGCTAAACTGGTGAGGCATGCTTTGAATTTGTGCTCCTCCTGACTAAGCTTTCTCCAACCACAGAATCATTCTCTTGATGTTGTAGTTTTCCATATTTTACTTAATATATGTATTGGAATATTTGATATGATCTCTCTTTTTAGTGAATATTTCAATATATTTGTGATTGCAAAAGTCTGTCAATTTCTTTTCTCATGTATAAACAAAAGGCTTGAATGCTGACATTATGATTTTATTAATGAATAATAAAAGAGACATTGAATAGGGTTTTATTTTACAGAATGAAAAAATGTTCAATTTGCCATTTTAGTCATAATGATCTTTTTTAAGTCACAGAAATAAGGGGCTTTCATGTGTTAATTATTAGAATATAGCAGCAATTAAGGATGAATATTTTTAAAATTGTACCTCATATTTATTTGCTATGTGAGAGTTTTAAACAGGTATTGATATTTTATCATTGATGGCCCTAAATGAAGAAACTTGATTAATTTTTAAAAATAGAATTCAAATTAATACTTCTTCAGAAAGTATGCGGAAATGTATATTAAGAAACAGATTTTACTTTGAATGAAAATAAGACCTGAAGAAACATCCACAGATAAATAACAAACATTGCAATTTAAAAATTTAAAAGGAGGCATATTTTACCTAAATGTGTACCTACCCTAAGAAGTGTCCTTGTGTTTTAGATGTTGCTGTTTATATTCCCTTTATTGAAAGAAATGATACATACATACTTTGGAAAGAGCAGGATATGTTTTAAGGAAGGACTCAATATGTGATGAAATTGCTTTCCTACCACTGATTCATTACCTTTAGATGGCACACACTAACACTTGAAGACTGTTTTGTTCAAAGTCACATGATTGGTGTCATAAGGAAAAGAAGATTCAACAGATGTTCTGGTTCCAGAGCCTGGGCTCCTAACTGCTATACCTGATTTCTTACCTTTCCCTGATGTATACTATCTATATTGATATAGATAAATAGATATTAAATATCTATCTATCTATATCTATATATCTATCTATCTAATAGATAGATATATAGGTATATAGATATTCACTTGTGAAATAGATATATATATAGATATATAGATATATAAATATTCACTTGTGAAAATAATTTTCTCACGAAAGGAAAGGAAGAGCCAAACCTGAAGATAATTTATTAGTAAGGAGATGGCAAACTAGCCACGTGTGGTGATACAGCCTGTAATCCCAGCAACTGGGAGCTCAAGGCAGGAGGATCACAAGTTCAAGACTACCCTAAAGCAGCTTAGTGAGCCTTGGTCTCAAAACTAAAAATAAAATACAAAGGGCTTGGGATGTAGTTCATGTAGTTCATGGTAAAGCACTCCTGGGTTCAATTTTCAGTACCAACTAACAAACAAACAAAAAAGTAAAGATTAGCTAACTAATCAAGGAACCTAATGAGGCAATAGTTGACATCATTGGGTTATAGAAGACATGAGTCTTACTAACTAGCCATTGTCACTTTTGTGGAGGGTAAATTAGATATTAAGGAGAACATATATGTTCAAATATAGAGGAAAGTAGGCACCACATAAAATTATACAGATTAAAGGCATTGATGTAAAAAGATTATGAGAGAAAGCACTCAGCTGCCAAAACTTTGGGCTAAATATAAGGAAAACGAAATGATGTTAAAATCAGAAAAGAATTTATGGAAAAGATAAGCCTTATTATTTTTAAAATAAAATTTTGGTCACTTTAAAAAAATCTCCTTTGTATGTCCATTGACCATTTTTCTCCAAATGAGAGACATGATTTCTTACTTATTCTAGTTTATTTAATCAAATTAATATTTTGGAATAATTTCAAATTTAAAGAAAACTTGAACAGATAATATACAGAATTCCTACCCCTTTTGCTATTCTTACAGTTTCTTTCATTATTAATATAGTACATTAATATGGCATATTGATCACATTTAATACGTGATGCTATTACACCATTATTAACTAAATCTCATAGTTTATCTTGTTTATTCCTTATTTCAATTAATTTCAATAGATCTTAATAAACGTATAATAATAAGTATCTGCCATCGTAGTGTGATTTGGTATGGTTTTATCTGCTAAAACTTTCCTTATAATCTATTTCCAACTTTTTTGATACCGAAACCTATGGTAACACTGGTATTTTTATTGTCCATATAATTTTTTCTTTTACAGAATGATGTGGAGTTGGAATCAGAGTAGAAACCCTCATTACACTGGTTGTGTTCATTAACTTTGCAAATGTACCTAAGATTTCCCTATAGTTTGTGTTTGTGTGTATGTTTGTGTGTGTGTTTGTGTGTGTGTGTGTTTGCATGCACACGTGCACACACATATGGCTTCATAGTTTACTTATTTATTTTTACTGAATAATATTTGATTCTGTGTATGTTCCACTGTATATTTATCTTTTTACCAATTATGGTTTGGATAGGAGGTATCCCCCAAAAGCTCCTATTAATCCCAGAATAATCATATTTGAAATGATTAGATTATGCGAGTTGTAACCTAAATGGCCCAGCCTGCTTTGAATGGACTGACCTAGTGGTAGTTGCAGGTCGGTGGGTATGGGTGGAGAATATGGGTCACTAGGAGAAGGGTTATTCTTCCTGCAGCCCCTCTCAGTTCTCCTTTCTTTCTTCCTTTTGACCTCATCATGAGTTGAGTGGCTTTCTTCTACTAGGCCCTTCCAGCATGATGTGCTAATTCAGTTTGAGCCAGAGCCATGAAGACAATCCTCTATGGATTGAGAACTCTGAAATCATGAGTCCCAAAATAAACTTTCCTTTCTCTAATATGTTGTTGGGTGTTTTGGTCACAGCAATGCAAAAATTGACTAAAACACCAATTGATGGGTAATTTTTGTAGAGATTAAAGTTAAAGTCAATTAGGTAAGTCCTTAAGAAGAGATTGGCTTGAATCATACTATAAAACTATTTTCTTATTTTGTTGAAATTGCCAAATTATTTTCTAAAGTGGTTGCACCATTCCACATTTCTGTTAGCATGGGTGACAACTCCTGTTGCTCCTTTCTCTCCTTAGTATTTGGTAGATTCAGGGTTTTTTGTATTGTTTTGTTTTGTTTTTGAATTTTAACTATTCACATAAGTGTGGAGTGAAATCATATTTTAATGTGTAATTCTTTAACAACATGAGGTTGAACATTATTTCACATGATAATTTTCCATCTGTTTATCTTATTTGATATGGTGCTTCTTCAGATCATTTACTCATTTTTTAATTATGTGTCTCTCTATTACATTTTAAGGGTTACTTGTTTATTTTTCATACAAGGCCTTTGTCAGATATTTATTTTGCAAATATTGTCTCCTGTTCTGTGATTTATCTCTTAATTCTCTTAGTAGCTCTTACTTTTTCAGAAAGATTTAATTTTTAATACAACTATCAATTCTCTTTCTTTCAAATAAATATTTCATTATAATTCCATTTTATCTTCTCTCAGAATATTATTAGTCTTTTTTCAAGTTTTTATTAGTGAATACACTAGAACTTGCAATAAATGTTTACAACTAATCTAAGATCACTTTCTAAAAACACCACACCACTATATGGGAAATGAAGTAGCTTCTAATAGGGTATTTCCAATTTTCCTTCCCACCTCTTGTCACATTTCTGACATACATTTTACTTATCCATATTCTCTAATTGCTCAGTATTTCCTTGCTTTTATTACTGAAAAAATCTCTCAAGTTAGTTAAAATAAGAAAAAATGTTTTTTATTTTATCTTCACTTATTTCTTCTTAGATGTGCTTTTTTGTGTTGATTAAATTTCTTGACTTTTATAGCTTTCTTCTCTCTGAAGAATTTCTTTTAAATTTTCTTGCAAAGTAGTTCATTGGAAACGAGATCCTTCAGTTTTTGTTAGCATCAGAAAGTGTTTATTTCTTCTACACTATTGAAGAATAATTATTCTGGACATAAAAATTCTAGGCTGTTTTATTATTTCCCCCTTAATACTCTTTCATTATAATTCCTTCTTGCCTTTGTGGTGTGAATTGTTACCCTAGTTCCCATCTTATGATAGATGTTTGTTTTGTTTTTAACTCAAGTTTTTACTAGAGCCCTTAACATATTAATCAGAATTACTTTATTTTTTTCAGAAGGATTATCTACATTTTTTTCTTTTTTATTGGTTCTTTTTAGTTATACATAACATCAGGATTTGTCACATATCTATAAATGCACGGAATATAATTTGCTGTAATTCAGTCCCCAGTACTTTCCCATTCCCTTCTCTGTTCCCTCCCTGTTCCTTCCCTCTACTCTACTGATATTTCTGCTATTTTTACTTAAAGTCCTTTTAAAATTAGTGCCTTGTTGATGACACATAATGGTGAGATTCACTGTGGTACATTCATATCCATATATGTACATAGGAAAGTTAGACCAGATTAATTCCACTGTTCTTCCCTTATCTGGTCCTCTTCCCTCACTGTCAATTACATCTCTCTATTCCACTGTTTGATCTTCAATCATATTTATTTAATATCCCCTGCCTTACACTTTGATTTTTATAGTTTGAGTATGTTATGCCAAGTTATAGATTTCTAGGCACTTATTCTGTTTTGTATTCTCTGATATGTCTTGATTTTTGGTTTGTTTCCTGCCATCAATTTTTTAAAAGTCAGCCATGACCACAGGCATTTCTTCTGCCCCTTTCTCTTTCTCTTCTCTTCTGATATTCCCTCATGTGTATGTTATGTCTTTTATAATCATCTCAGAGTTCTTGAATTATTTTTCCATTTCTTCGTTATTTTAATATTTGCATTTTATGTTTGCAAATATCGCTTGCCTATTCTTCAAGCTCACTGATCTGTTCCTTAGCTATGTCAAGGTTATGAATAAGTTTACCAAAATCATTTAATATTCATTTTCTCTATAGGGTGTCTCTAAAGATTTCTGAAATTTACTTTTAAAAAATTATTTCTCATACTTTCTATTTCTTTGCCTACAATACTTTGCTATTTCATATTATATGCATCTATAATTTTTCACTAGAGTCCCCTACATGTTAGTCATACTTTTTTTTTTAAATCACCTCTCTAATAATTCCTAAATCTGTGGTCTATTTGCATCTGGTTCTGATTTTTGCTTTATTTCTAAGGAATGATTTTTATTTCTTGTTTTTTTTTTGTTTGTTTTCCTTCATTTTAGCAATATTTGTAAATTTTGGTTTCAGGTAGATATGATATACAAAGTAATAAGAATTCATGTGATTTTCTTTTAGCATGAGTGTCATATCAATACGGTTTATATCACTATTGAGTTTATTCTATGCTAAAGCTGTAGGTGCCAGAAACTTCAGTTTCTCTAGTTTCATTGATTGCTTTTTATCCTTTCCCTTGCTGCATCTTTGAATCTCCTTAAAAAGAAAAAAAAAAAAAACATTCTCAGTCTCTGTGTTGCAGCTTTCTCAGTTCTACTCCACTCCTATTTATACCAAAGTCTGTGAATATGGTGGCAAAATTTGGGGGAAGGGAATGGAAGTGTTGTCCAAACTCTTATTAAATCTCTCTTTTTAAAAAAAAAGTCCAAGTGCCTAAATTATAACCTTGAGGTATGTTTCTTACACTTTATTTTATATACCATTGTGTGAGGAGACAAAATATATTTTTCAGAATTCACTAATTGCACTTTTTCAATTCAGAGCAGACTCTGGTACTGTACCTTCTGTGAGCAGATCTAGATATAAGTTTTAGGTGCATTTTGAAATGCTTATTTTCTGTCCCCCTGGTATAAACACTAGGGGATTTTTTTCCAATCTTTATCAAGAGAATCTTGAGGTAAAACCCACAGAAATGTGGAAGACCCTGTAAAATTTGTGCCTGATCCTTTTTAACTTTCAAGTTAATCTACACTTAACCTCCAACAATTCTTTGAAACTACAGTATATTTCTCCTGGTTCCAGTAGCTTTTACTCCAGGTAATCTAGTCTCAGGTATAGCTTTCTGTTTTTGATATAGTCAGGAGCCTCCATGAAAATCAAGACCCTTGAGGGTGAAGGGGCTGAAACCTCTCAGGGAAAATAAGACAGTCATGTTAGCTCACAGTCTTATGTTAACAGTCATGCCGGAAAACCAGGAGTTAAAACACAAACTAGTCTTCAAGGTTGTGGGAATAAGATAACATACCAGGAGTCAGGAGGCCAGGTACTCAGCTCAGTCTTCTTAGATTATATGGCCAGCAGAAATGCCGAGAAGCTGAACTCAAAACAGAATCATCTATAAAAAGCCACTTAGACTGGACAAAGCAAGGCATGCTCCATTCTGAAAATAATTTTAGAGACTCTCTCAGAAGATAAGGGTGAATTTCAGTTGGTGAGGGGCAAACATATGTGTAGAATATTTGCTGAAGTAATCCACAGTTACTATTAGCTTCTTAGCATAGTTAAATACACACCCCCTACGTGCAGATTTAGGATGGTAAAGAGACATGGGATGCATGAAGAAACACACGAACTGTGCAGGTGAACCTGAAGTCCCAGATCTACATACGATGATATTAACAGACTACTGCATGTGTAGGTGCCGTAAATTCCTTTTCTCCTTTGCTTTTTTTTTTTCAGCCAGACTGAGAATCTCCAGCAGTATTCTCTAGTTTAACAGAAGCCCTAATAAAGCCTTGCCTGTGCTTAAATTCTTTCTGGATCCAGTTTTTATTTCTAGCTTTGGACCCAAAGACCAGAGTTTGTTGTCAAACTAATTGTCCGTATATTAGAGTGCTGATTGACTTTAGACACATTTTTTGGTTTTTCTAAGAAAGAAAACAAAGTGTCTGTATATCTAACATGAAGAAGAGATGCCTAAGCTATGGTTATTTAACACAATTATAAATTAGAGTCACCTGATCAGGGAACTCTCAAAAATCTAAATACTCAAGCTGCATACCAGACCAGTTAAGTATCTGTGAGGCTGTCACTCAAACATCTGAAACTTTAAAGCATTATGGTGATTCCTGTGAATAGACAGGATTGAGCCTCAGAGCTAGATTGAAGCAGGATATGTAGACCAAGGTGCCTTAGTTTAAATTATGCTTCTACTCTTTACTGTCTATGTGCCCTTGGGCACATCAGTGAATCTCTGGGTCCTAGCTCTTTCATCTGAATGAAGGAAATAATAATTTGTGCTTCATGTTTCTGTTATGATGAGTAAATGAATTTACATTAGCATTGATCATAGAAAAGTTCACAACACCATAGTAAATTCTATATGTGCACTTGCCTTTATTTTTATAATTATTAATATTACAGAATTCAATTTTAAGTGAAAATTTCTGATGCCCCCAGGGGTTCTCCCTTATCACATACTGTCATCCCCCATCCCCAGTGGTGATTATTAAGTTGGATTTTTGTTTAACATGATTTTTCTTACATTTACTTTATAAATTGATATTATTAACTTTATATTATTGTATATTGTTAACATTGCATATTATATGATTTTCTTATTACATTATTATATTTCATGTATGCTTCTAAATAATTTATGACTTTATTGTCAGGTTTTAAATTTTGTAAAACTAAAAATCATACTATAGATATTATTTTATCACGCTTCTTCAGTGTATATTGTATTTATAATTTACTTATGTTGTCTCAAGTCTCTAATTTAGATGGTTCTAAATTGATTCATTTTACAAAAATACCACAATCAGTGTGGCCATTGTACTGCTAACAGACTTATGCTTTATTTCTAGTTATTCTATTGTTCTTGTTATATAGACCAAAAGTGCTAGATACATTCTTGAACATTCTTGAACATGGGAACATATGTTCCCAAGAATCTCATTAGAGAATGCAACTAATAATGGAATTCTTGAGTCATATATTGTGTATATAGTTGATTTTATTAGGTAATACCTTGTTTTCTTATTTTTACTTCAATGGACAAATATAAACATTGTTCCATGTTCCTATCTTTCTTTGGTTCATTTTTTAAAAAATTAAGTTTTTGTCATGTTGATGGATGTAGGTCCTATTTCCTTTTTTAACTGCTTATTGAGATATTGTAACACAATTATTTTTTCAGCTATATCTGTAGCAGATTTGTATTTGAGTACTAGAGGATGGTGTAGGTCCCAGCATCAATTATAGACTTTAGTAGCCAGAAATAGTATGAAATGCAATTTCACTAAATGCAGAAGCATTTTACAAAGGCTCACTTAAATGGAAGATCAGACCAGGTTTCACATTTGGCTAAACCTTACAAGCAAAGATAACAGAGGATTAGAGAAGTGATTTTGGCTACATCACTGAGAACTTTGAGTATAATTTTAAGGTCTCTGCTGTTCATTTTGAAACTATTACATGTTTTATTTTTAATAGGGAAATTGATGAATGGGAATTTGAGTGAGAAGAAGAAATGAACACAAAGGGAATCAGTTTTTATAGTATTACACGTGAGAGGTAATGGGGGCACTTTGTGGATGTCAGTTGACATGAGAAGAAAGTAGATGATTTACAAACAAAATATATAACAGTAAAAATTTCTTAAGATGTTGCTGAATATAAAATACAATGAGGAATTTTATTTAAGCCAAAGAATAAATAATAACAAAAGATAAATGCAATTATTTTGTTCACAATTTACAGAGAAGTATTTTAAAAAATAGATTGTTTTTGTAACAGGCAAGTAACTAGCAAGTGGTTGAGCTTTGTCTTAAACTGAAGCAATTTGACTATAGAGTTAGTATAGTTAACTGTAGCAAGTTTGTGTGTGTGTGTGTGTGTGTGTGTGTGTGTGTGTGTACATGTGTGCTCATGTTGATGAGTACTCAGATTGTGTGGGCAGAACAGAGAGGACTTGGTAACTGATAATTAATGAAAATGAGAAGAATATTATAAATCATTATTTCCAGCTGTAGTGACAAATAGTGATACTTTGAAGACATGAAATTATAAAACAAGAATGATAAAGTTTGAGGAAAAAAGTCCAAGTTTAATTTTGATAATATTTTTTTCTGGAAATTAATATAGGTAAAATTAGATATATAATATAAAAGAAAAATTGAGGTTAGCCTACAAAATTGAAAAAAAGATTGGTTATTAGTCTGTCAGAATAGTTCACTTGAGAAATGAGAATGACTTTAATGTTAAATAGGAAGAAATTATGAGAGATAATCTGGCATGTGACTTATTTTAGAGACAGAATTTAAAAGACAAGGTAATGAAATTCTTGTGGGCTAATGAGAGAAAAATAAGGATGATAGATCATTTCAAGTTTTAAGTCAGATAATATGAGAAAGTGGTGGCAAAATGTGTTGTGATGGACTCAGAGAGCTCTAGAGTTCATGCTACTAAATATCTGAACCCAATCACTGAATTCCTCGCCTTATTTTCATGCTGAGGCGACTATCTCCTAGTGATAATTTTTCTTCCCATGTAGGTTGTCTGTAGGGAAAACAAATTAATGGTTAGACAAACACAAATGTCTGACCTACCTCCTGTAATGTCTCTCACTATAAATTAATTAAGTGCCTCTCTGGATTACATACATTGTGTTTTGTGAGTTTTAATCAGTGAAAGTTACCTTTTAACATTCCAATCAAGAGGGTGAACTGACAAGTCATATTTGGAACACCTTAGATAATGTAGTAAATTCAATGAAATAAAATATGCATTGGAGAACTAATCATAGTAAAAGCTCTTTACTAACAATCTCTGTTCACCCAAATTTCTACATTCATCTACTTTTATTACACTACACAAGAAGCACAAAGTACATATTTTTGGTCAACAAGAATCTTTAACATTCTTATGTAGAAACAAATGAATTGAGCACAAAATGTCACAAAAGATGTAAAAAAAAATCTAAGTTCCCTCAGATTCCATGAATTCCAGATTAAGTATTTCACTATTTTGTTCCAATAAAGAATTATTCTTATATCTATGTACCTATGATGTTTCTTCCTTCTGTTATTCTTCTCCAGTGTATTCTGCTCCTGGAACATTTCTGGAAGGAACCACTTTGCCACCAAGTTCTCTTCTTAATCCTGAAGTCACTGACGTTTTTCCAGAGATGAGTGTTAATCCAAGCATATAAAAAGGTTTTCTCTTCAGAAGATTCCCATTATTTGTTATTTTGAAAACCAACTAAAGCTCCATTGCTCCAGTAAAGCAGAAAACATTTGTCAATCATCCGTGGAAATCACTTATCTGCAGTTTCCTGTTTATAGTTTAAAAACTCATGTTTCCAACCCTAATCCAGTGAAACTGCTCTTTAAGCAACCCTAGTGAGTCTACCTCAATTTTCTACAGAAAAACTTGGTGTAAAGAGAAGAAGATATATTTTCATTTTAAGATATACTTTCCTCAAAGAAATGTATTAAAGATTGAAAACGGCGCTATCATTTTTACTTAAAAAGTTTTGTTTAAAATTGTTTGTCCTATAGAATGATCTATGGATCTATTTATATACATTTATGTAATATATATATATATATATATACACACACACACACACATACATATGTATATATATTTGTATATTCTTAGTTTTAAATAAATGTGAGGTCAATGCTTAGGACACACTTTGAGGCGCTCAAATTCGTAATATGAACACAGGAATTGTTTTGCTAATATTTGAGAAACCAAGGTCCTAAGCATTAACAGAATGTCATAAAATAGTTAACATTGATTATTTTATTCAGCATTGACACATATTGATTGAAAATAAATATGTACATATATTCATGAGACTGAATGAACATTATATAAAAATATGATGACCCCAGGATTTTAACACACTGCAGTAGCTCCTGAGTCCAAAACTCCACTTGATTCTGTATCTCCCTACTAAGATGAAGACTTTGTACCCTGAGTTGACTAGGGATATAGCTATATCATACCACACAAGTAGTGACTTTTTTCTTTGATTTCTAAGAAAGGTCTACATATATGGCTAATTTTAATCATACATTTACATTCACTTTGTATCAAACCAGAAGTGAGGTGAGGAAGGTGGGGAAAAGTCTCATTTTCATCTAAATCAGGGGTCTGGAAATATCAAGTAGGAACATGAAAAGGGGAAGCAAAATATTTTTAAACATGTTCTAAGCAGCCAACTTTATATTACGCCAATCTTTCTCATGTTAGGCAGTGCATGAATTTCAAGGAGATCATGATAAAAAGCAGAGGGCCTGAGTTCTAGTCCAATAAGCTCACAGGTAGAGGACTCCTGCTACTGCTCTTCCAGTAGCAAGAAGTAGGTTATGGGTCAATGGCCAGTGTCTCATATAGGGTTTTTCTTCCTACAGAGGAGGGTGTAAGCCACCTGTGAAATTAAAGTCTATATTCAAACATTTCTCTATTTAGGAATTTTGACTTGATCATTCAGAAGTGCTTTTTGGTCTACTTCATTATTAAAAACAAATCTTTTATCATATCCTCATTTAAATCCTATCTGAAATATTTGTTCTTTTGTGAAAAGCTCATTTCACATAGCATAATGTCCTCAAAGTTCAACCATGTCTAGTATGTTTTGGAATTATTCCTTTTTAGAAGTGAATGATATTTTATTTTATGTATGTACCACCTTTTGTTAATGCATTCATCCATCAATAGACTTAAAGTTTTACTCCATATTTGTGTTAGTGTGAATAATACTGCTATTCACATGGGTGTGCAAACATGTGTTCAATCTCTGCTTTCAAACATTTTGGTTATATATACCAGAAATGGAATAGATGGATCATATATTAGTTCTAAGATCAATTTTTATAATTAAAAAAATCAGATTTACAATAAATCTGCAGAATAATACAATGACTTTTCAATTTTTTTTCATATTCAGATTTTCATTCTTGAATCAAACATTAAATCAGATAAAGTTCATTTGGTCAAGATAATCATGGCTTAAAGATAAATATATGGTTCCATAAATAGAGCCTTGATCACTTGAGTGTTTTCTTCAACATTACTCTATATCACAAACTTTGTTTAATTATGATGAATTTATAAACCTCACATTAATTTGTATGTTTATTTGTATATGTATACACACACAGAGACATATATATAATTTATTTTTTAAAGTTCTTTTATGTGCGTTTATAGTGTGCCAGTTTCTAAGGCAGCAAATCCCATCCTTGTGTAGTTTGCAATGCAGTAAGAAAGATAGACAGGTAAAGAAGAAACAAAGATACAGTACTTTAGGCAAAGAGCAAGAGAAAGAACAAATATAGGTTAGTTCATTTAGAAAAGGCCACCAGGATCAGCTTCTTTAGAGTAATAAGTTTAAGTCAAAACAGAAATATCATACTTACCAGCTTATGCAAAAGCTAAGAAATGAAACTCTAGGCAGAAAAAAAAAATTGGGAGTGAGATCATTTTTACACTCTATAGTTGCACTCAAATAAAACCTCAAATAATCAAGAACTATAGCAATTGCATGCCCCATTGACTTCTGCATGATACCCATTATCTAAAATAAATATTTGTTGAATTGACTTCAAATATATTTTTAAAATGCATCAATACTCATCCTCATGTCTACTCCTTCAACATTTGAAAGAAATAGAAAATTTACAAATTACAAGACTTACTTATTATTATTTTATTTGGAAACTGAGTAAAATACATTCATAATTCCCTGATAATTGTCATATTAGTTCATAACAAACCTTCCTACATACATTAGCATATTTAAATTGATGTATGCTTGTCTAAAATTTTACATCATTCACCTTTATTTGGGAAACCATTTCAAAGATTTTGGTGTATCTATTCAATTTTTTAAGAAATATTTTTGTTGAGGCCCAGGTCCATCCCTCTACCTCAGACCCCCACTGGAGCTCAGCCTCCAGCACAGAACCACCCTTTACAACCAGCAGACTACCATGGGAATCCAGGCCCAGCCCAGATCTGCCCACACTGACTTGGGCAGGACTCAGTCCATGGGGTGAGTCTGAGCTCACCCCTCCATACACCTGGGAACCTAAGCTTAACCCACTGCCATCTTGGAAAACTGAAGTCATTGCTATAGCCTTTCCCATGCAGTAGCCCTCCAACTGTTTGACAGTAGACAGGTCCTAGAAGAAGCTGAATCTCAGAGCAGGCTTCCCAAAGAGAACGTGAGGCTCACCCTTTCAGCTCCATCTCTGTTAGACATTGTTTCCATCTTGGGGCACCTCAAATATTATCTTGAGTTATCTTGGCTATTGACTCCATCACCTTTAGTTGCAGTAGCATACATTGAGGGACACCAGTAGGGTCTGGAAGCCCAATTTCAAGGTGGGGTACAGACAATCTGCATTGGTACTACAAGAAAACAGGGTAGAAAGTGTAATATCTCAGATTCACACTGCAAGAAAGGAAGACACCAAAACAACAGTAAAAAAAAATGGAGAGGAAAATGTCCCAAACAAACCAGGATACTATAATGACAGAACCCATGGACAATGAAATTGATGAAATTTAAGAGATGTTCAGAAGGTTCATAATTAAGATGATTTGTGAATTAAAGAATGACATAAATGAGCAACTAAAAATTGATCACTCCAACAAAAAGATAAGAGAGCAAATACAGGTAGCAAAAGATTACTTCAAGAAAGAGATAGAGACTCTGAAAAAAAAGTCAGAAATCCTTGAAATGAAAGATACAACAAACCAAATAAAAAAAATCACCAGAAAGCATAACCAACAGACTAGATCACTTGGAAAATAGAATGTCAGAAAATGAAGACAAAGCATACAATCTGGAAAATAAAGTTGATCACACAGTGAAGATAATAAGAGACCATGAACAGAGCATCCAAGAATTATGGGACAACATAAAAAGACCAAATATAAGACTTATTGGGAAAAAAAGAAGGCACTGAGTTTCAAACCAAAGGAATACACAATTATTTCAATGAGATAATATCAGAAATTTCCCAAGCATGGAGAATTGGAAAATGAAATACAAGAGGCTTACAGGACAAAAAAATGTACAAAATTACAACAGATCTACACCAAGGCACATTTACAATGAAAATGCCTAGCAAACAAATAAAAATAGAATCTTAAAAGCTAAAAGAAGAGGAATCAGATCACATATAAGGGGGAGACCAATTTGTAATCCAGTAGATTTTTCAACCCAGACCCTCAAAGCCAGGAGATTATGGAACAACATATACTAAGCTCTGAAAGAAAATGGATGACCACCAAGAATGTTATATCCAGCAAAATTAAACTTTAGATTTGATGATGAAATCAAAACATTCCATAATAAACAAAAGTTAAAAGAATTTACAACTAGAAAGCCTGTACTACAGAACATACTCAGCAAAATATTCCAAAAAGAGGAAATGAAAAGCAATGATGAAAACCAGCAGAGGGATGTATTACACTAAAGGAAAATCTAATCAGAGGAGAAACCAGGTCACAATAAATACCAAAAATAAATAAAAATATCTGGCAAGACAAATCATGTCTTAATAATAAGTCTCAATGTTAATGGCCTAAACTCACCAATCAAAAGTCATAGACTAACAAATTGGATCAAAAAAAAAAAAAAAAAAAGAACCAACAGACTCATCACATAGGAAAAGACATCCACAGAATGAAGGTGAAGCATACCACCCATGTGGAGTGCTCTATTTAGAAAACCATATATTTTTAAGCCAGGATTATCCTGACCAAATGAACTTTATCTGATTTAATGTTTGATTCATTAATGGAAATCTGAATATGAAGGAAATTTAAAAAGTCATTGTATTATTCTGCAGGCTTTTTGTAAATCTGATATTTTTGGTATATAATGGACTCAAATAAAGTAGACTTCAAGCTAAAGTCAATCAAAAGGGATAAAGAAGGACAGTACATACTGCTCAAGGGAACCATATACCAACAAGACTTAACAATTATAAATATCTGTGCCCCAAGCAATGGAGCATCTATGTTCATCAAACAAACTTATCAAGTTAAAGAGTCAAATAAACCACAACACAACAATTTTAGGTGACTTTAACACACCTCTTTTATCACTAAATAGATCTTCTAAACTAAAGCTGAACAAAGAAACTATAGAACTCAATAATACAATCAACAAAATAGACTTAACTGACATATATAGAATATTTCATCCTTCAATGAGAGAATACACTTTCTTCTCAGCAGCACATGGATCCTTCTCTAAAATAGACTATATAGAATGCCACAAAGAAACCCTTAGCAAATATAAAGAAGTAGAACTACTATCCTGCATTCTATCAGATCATAATGGAATTAAATTAGAAATCAAGGATAAAATAAGAAATAAAACTACTCCAACACTTGGAGACTAAATAATATGCTACTGAATGAACAGTGAGTTGCAGAAGACATTAAGGAGAATATTAAAAATTTATAGACGTGATTGAGAACACAGATACAATATATTGAAATCTCTGGGACACTTTGATAGCAGGTCTAAGAAAAAATTTCATCGCATGGTATTCATCCCTTAAAAGAAAAAAAAGTCAACAAATAAATTACTTAACATTACATTTCAAAGCCCTAGAAAAAGAAGAACAAATCAACACCAAAAGTAGTAGAAGATAGGAAATACTTAAAATCAGATCTGAAATCAATAAAATTGAAACAAACAATGTAAAAAATTGACAGAACAAAAAGTTTATTCATTGAAAAAATAAACAAAATTGACAGACTCTTAGCCATGCTAACAAAGAGAAGAAGAGAGATAACTCATATTATTAAAAACATGGTAAAAGAGGAAATTCAGAAATGAAAAGAAGATAAATAGAAATTATTTTGAAAACTGTACTTCAATAAAATAGAAAATATTAAAGGCATCAACAAATTTCTATAATCATACAATTTGCCTAAATTGAATCAGGATGATATACAAATTTAAACAGATCAATTTCAAGTGACAAAATGAAGATGCCATCAGAAGTCTACCAACCAAGAAAAGCCCAGAACTGGATGGATACACAACTGAGTTCTATAAGACTTCAAAGAAAAACTAATATCAATACTCTTTAATTTATTTCTTGAAATAGAAAAAGAGGGAGCACTTTCAAACTCATTCTATGAGGCCAATATCACCCTTATTCCAAAATCAGGCAAAGACACATCTAAAAAAGAAATTTCAGATCAATATCTCTAATGAACATTAGATGCAAAATTTCTTAATAAAATTTCAGCAAATCAAATACAAAAGCATAACAAAACATACAGAAATCAATAAATGTAATTCATCACATCAATAGACTTAAAGATAAAAATCATATGATCATCTCAATAGACACAGAAAAAGCATTTGACAAAATACAACATCTCTTCATGGTCAAACCCTAGAAAAATTAGGGATAACAGGAACATATCTCAACATCATAAAGGCTATCTATACTAAGCCCCAGGCCAACATCATTCTATATGGAGAAAAATTGAAAACATTCCCTCTAAAAACTGGAACAAGACAGGGATGCCTTCTTTCTCCATTTCTATTTAACATAGTTCTTGAAACACTGGCCAGAGGTATTAGATGAAAGAAATTAAATTTGACATAGGAAAATAAGAACTCCAATTGGCATTATTTGCTAATGACATGATTCTATATCTAGAAGAACCTTAAAGTTCCTTCAGAAAAATTCTAGAACTAGTAAATGAATTCAGCAAAGTAGCAGGATATAAAATCAACACCCATAAATCAAAGGCATTTCTGTATAACAGTGACAAATGAGAAAGGGGAATGAGAAAAACTACCCCATTTACAATAGCCTCAGCAACAACAACAATAACAACAACAACTTGGAAATTAACTTAATGCTAGAGATGAAAGATCTATATAATGAAAACTGCAGAACCCTAAAGAAAGAAATCAAAGAAGACCTTAGAAAATGGAAAGATCTACCTTGCTCTTGGATAGGCAGCATTAATATTATCAAAATGACCATACTACCAAAAGCAATATACAGATTTAATGCAATTTCAATCAAAACCCCAATGATATTTCTCATGGAAATAGAAAAAGCAGTCATGAAATTCCTATGGAAAAATAAGAGAACCAGAATAGCCAAAGCAATCCTTAGCAAGAAGAGTGAAGCTGGTGGCAACTCTATTCCAGATCTTAAAATATACTATAAAGCAATAGTATTGCTTGGTATTGACACCAAAATAGACCAGTAGACCAATGGTACAGAATAGAGGACAAAGAGACTAACCAACAAGAATACAATTATCTTATATTAGACAAAGGTGCCAAAAAACATTCAATGGTGCTGGGAAAACTGAAAATCCATATGCAACAAAATTAAATTAAACCCCTATCTCCCACCATGCACAAAACTCAACTCAAAATGTATCAAGGACTTAGGCATAAAACCAGAGACCCTGTGTCTAATAGAAGTAAAAGTAGGCCCTAATCTCCATCATATGGGATTAGGCCCCAACTTCCTTCATAAGACTCCTTTGTTGTAAGAATTTAAATCAAGAATCAAAAAATGGAATGGAATCAAACTGAAAAGTTTCTTCTCAGCAAAAGAAACAATCTGTGAGGTAAATAGAGAGCGTACATCTTGGGAGCAAATCTTTACACCTCACATATCAGATAGAGTACTCATCTCTAGGGTATATAACAAACTCAAAAAGCTAAGCACCAAAAAGCAAATAAACTAATCAGTAAGTGGTCCAAGGACCTGAACAGACACTTCTCAGAATAGGAATTACAATCAATCAATAAATATATGAAAGAAATGTTCATCACCACTAGCAACTAGAGAAATGCAAACCAAAACTATTCTAAGATTTCATTTGACTCCAATCAGAATGTCACCTATTATGAATACAAACAGCAATAAGTGTTGGTGAGGATGTGGGGGAAAAGGTACACTCATACACTGCTGATGGGACTGAAATTGGTGCAGCCAATATGGAAAGCAGTTTGGAGATTTCTTGGAAAATTGGAAATGGAACCACCATTTAATCCAGCTATCCCTCTCCTCAGTCTATACCCAAAGGACTTAAAAATAGCATACTCTAGGGACACAGCCACATCAATGTTTATAGCAGCACAATTCACAATAGCTAAACTGTGGAACCAATCTAGATGCCCTTCAGTAGATGAATGAATTAAAAAAATGTGGCATATATATGCAATAGAATATTAGCAATAAAAGACAATAAAATCATGGCATTTGCAGGTAAATGGATGTAGTTAGAGAAGATATAGCTAAGTAAAGTTAGCCAATCCCCCCCAAAATGAAATGCTGAATGTTTTCTCTGATATAAGGAGGATGATTCATAGTGGGTTAGAGAGAGGGAGCATGGAAGGAAAGATGAACTCTGGATAGGGAAGAAGGGTGGGGGAGAAAGGGAGGGGTCATGGGGTTAGAAAGGATGATGAAATGTGATGAACATTATCATCTAACGTATATGTATGAAGACATATATATACAACCAGAAATATGAAAAATTGTGCACTATATGTGTAATAAGAATTGTAGTGAATTCCACTGTAATATAAATTTAAAAAATTAAAAATATTTTGTTGTCAGTATACCTTTATTTTATTCATCTGTGGTGCTGAGAATCGACCCCAGTGCTTCACACATGCCAAGCAAGCTCTCTACCACTGAGCTACAACCCCAGTCCTCTGTTCAATTTTTGTTATTGTAAATTTAATATTCTTATTTTAAAATTGATTTTAATTTCCATAGATACTGTGTTATTATATGACCCATTCTACTTCTCCTTTACAATCTTTTTCTATATGCTAAGCTTATTTATTGATGTATATGACATATGATTAACCACATGTGTGTAAAGTTTTCAAATGAATAGGTTTTAGCATACATATACTCTTGGGAAAACATCTTTACAGCCAAGCATAACCATCACTGTCGGGTGTTTCTCAGGTACATAAGTTGACTTTTTTACAATGTGAAAGATAAGAACCTAATTTAATTTCAACCCCTTGCTGCCTGCTACATCCCTATATCTATAGACATTAGTTTGTTTTCTATAAGAATGGGTTAGTTTGCATTTTTAGAATTTTATTTAATGAAATCATGCAGTGTAAATTTTTCAGGGCTACTTTCATTCAATATAATTATTTTCTTGGTGCTTTCTTTTTGTTCCTAGTAATATACTATTGTATGGCTATGTTGATGATTTGTTTATCCATTTATCTATTATTAGATAAAAAATTAGTTCATATTGGAATTAGTTCCAGATTTGGTTAATACAAATAAAGTGTATATGTGTACATATTCATTTATTTGTTTTTTGAATAAATACCTTGGAGCAAATTGGCTATATGTATTTAATTTTTTGAAAAAAACTGTTAAACTATTTCCTGAAGAATCATGTAAGAATTATGTAAGAATCATATAAGCCGTGCATGTGAACTCTGAGATATTGCATGCCCATTCAGGAAGTTGTTGCATATACATATGTATTTGTTTTGTTTTCTTTTACTTAAATCTTAAAGTGAGTGTTTTCCCCTAATAGTTTCAAACCTTCTTACATTGAGGTATTTGATTCATTTCAACTTTACTTTTGTGCAATGTGGAAATATTGCTCAAAATCTATTTTCACTAGATGGGATCTATTTCAGGATCTATTTTCAATCTTCAGTGGGTGGATATTAATTTTTCTCAGTCCCCTTTGTTAAAAAGGCTTTCTTTTCTCAAATGTATGTTTTTGATACCTTTGTTAAGAATCAGGTGGCTGTAGAAGACTGGCTTTATTCCAGAGTCCTTTGTTCTATTCCTTTGGTTAACATCTTACTTTGTATGTCAACATCATTCTGTTTTTGTCACAATTATTCTGAAGTATATTTTAAAATTAGGTATTACTATGCCTCAGCATTGTTATTTTTGCTTAGAATTCATTTCTTTGAGTGTTCAAGGTTATTTGTTCTTCCAGATGAATTTTATTATTTTCTTTTCTTAGTTTTGCAAAAATTGTTGTTGTTGTATTTTGACTGGGATTGCAGTGAATCTATAGATTTCTTTTGGTAGTATGGCCTTTTTTACAATATTAGTTCTCTGAATCATTGAAAATGGAATGTATTTCTATCTTTTAGTGTCTTCTTTGATTTCTTCAGTGTTTATATAATTTCCATTTTATAGCTATTTTTTTCAGTCTTAGATTCTCTCCTATATGTCTAGAGTTTTTGAGGCCATTGTGAATGAGATTGTTTTCCTAATTCATTTTTCATGAAGTTTATCATCAGTATGAAAGAAAGCTACAGATTTGTGAATGTTTATTCTTATCTTGCTACTTTGATGGATTTGTTTATAAGTGCTAAGAAGAGACTTTTGGTAGACTTTTTAAGATTTTAAAAATTATTTTTATTTATTTTTTTACTTTTTTTCTTTCTTTTTTTTTTTTTGGTACTAGGGGTTGAACCCAGGATCACTATGACACACTCCCAGCCATTTTTATATTTTATTTAGAGACAGGGTCTCACTGAGTTGCTTAGAGGCTTGCTAAGTTGCTGATGCTGGCTTTGAACTCATGATCCTCCTACCTCAGACCCCTAAGTTGCTGTAGTTACAGGTGCATGCCACCTTGCCTGAATTTTTAGGATTTTCTATGTATAGAATCTATATGCAAACAAGGATAATTTGACTTCCTCCTTTCCTATTTATATCTCGTTCATTTATATTTCTTGTTTTTGGTTGCTCTGGCTGAGTTTTTTCCCACACATCTAATAAAGATTTTGAGAATGGCCATCCCTGTCCTTATTTTAAAAGAAATGCTTCCAGTTGTCTCCCCATTCATTGCAATATGCTATAAGTTTGTTGTATATATCCTGTATTATATAATTGTTCATTTTTTAATTGGGATATTTGCCTTACAGTTGGGTGTCTACATACATACTATATATATTATATACACTACTTATATACACTCTCTAGTATATATACTATCTGTACTTACACTAAATAGAAGTGGGTTTTTTTGAATATATGTTCTGAGAATTATTCATTTTGCACTATATGGATCATGTTTTCATTATCTTAACAGTGAATTTTGAGGAACAAACATTAAACTTTGTTTAAATCGAATTTACCAATGCTTAGTCTGTGGCTTCTGTTTACTATTTAAGAAACTTTCCTTATTTCCAACATCACTGTGATGTTCTCCTTTATTTACTTGTAGAAATTTTAGAGTTTTGCATCTAGCTTATATTTTTTGCAATTCATGTCAACTTAATTTTGGATGGAGTGTGAGGAAAAGGTGAGTTTCATTATATTGCTTATTGTTATCCAATTTTTTCAGCACAATTTACTTTAAAGCTTATCTTTTCTACATTGAATTGCCTCTGTAACCTTGTGGAATATCAACTGCATATAAATATTTGTGAGTTTACATTTAAACTTCATTTCATTTAATTGTTAAATTGTAGGCATTTCTTCACCCCTTTGTCTTGATAGTCGTGACTTCACGATAAGTCTGAAAATATGATAAACCCTGCAAATACTTTGTTTTCAAAGTGGTTTACCCACTATAATTATCTGCAATTCCACAGAATTTTAAAAAGAGCTTCTAAATTTCTGAAAACAAACAAAAGCCCTTTCTTCTCTGCCCTTCCATGTCTCTCCTCTTCTGCAAGAAAAACCCATACTTCGTGGTAGTGCATAAGCCCATTTTCTGCCTATTTACATGTGCATTATTTTAAATAATTTCTTTTTTGAATTCAGATGATCAATATTTCTTTGAATCCAGCACTCTGTTATTTCCATATAAAGTTATGATTTTCATTTTGTTTTATTTTTGTATTGCTTGTTACCTCACAAAAGCAGGAATTTTGCATAACTGGGAGAATACCAGGGTCTTTAATATTATAAATATAGTTAAATTTTAATTTAAATTTTAATGCTTATTGGCTTAGACAAATATTCTATTATTTCTTGTCCAGTTTAATGTGTTATATTCTTTAGAAATTTGTCCATTTATTACCAAATCTTAAAATCGATTATTATGTATAGAGAGTGTTCACTCTGTGCAGTTCTTATGTGTACACATTTTGGTTACCAGAACTTAAATAAAAACACAAACCAATCTCCAAATCTCATGACTCACATTTCAGTTTCCAAGGAATATTTACTATGATTAATTACATTTAGTATGAAATCTGATGCCAGCTCCTCAATCCACTTTACAAATTACAGATTATATAATGTGACCAATTGCCACTTTTCTCTAAAGTCTTTTTATTGCTTGGTGGCTGTACATGTGCTATTTATTTTACAGAAAACAAAGCATGTGGTTGTATTGCCTCCTTGTCCCACAGTGATAAATCTAAAGCACATTTTGCAAATAAATAATAAACAAAGGCAGGATTGACTAATGGTGATAAATGTGCAGACAGAAAATGATATTGATAACAGTAAAATTTGAATCAAATATAAAAACAGGTATGAAATAAATAGCTGACCATGAGAATGTCGAGAATACCACCATTCCAGAGATTCAGATATATAGACAGAGGAATTAAGTGAGGGTGAATCTATCAGCATAAATGAGGAAAATGTCTGTGATAAAAAGGTTGAAGACACCATAGGAAATTTCACACAAAAGGAATTTTTGGAGGTAGATACTTGCCAAAGTTGAAAAATATAGAGAACAAAATGTTGGAACCTCATTCAAACATTGAAAAAAAAAAACAGTGTAACAATTTATCAACATATCAAAATTTTCTTCTAGATCTTAAGTTGTACTCTGAGAATTAGAAAATGAATGATGTTCAATTTTCTCTTTATAATGTCTTAAAAAATAACTGATTGATACTCCATATTTCTAAATTTTAAATTACAATATGAAATTAAAATTACAGTATGAAATATGAATCACATTATTCTTAAAATTTCCTATATACTGATAAATAACCACTAGATTATTTTTAATATTCTGAAAATGCTTTTAAAGGTCACAGAAAAAATGTGATTTTCCCTATTGATTGCTGAGGTGGCCTTATATGATTTCAACTTGCATAGTTTTAGCTTACACAGTGATTTTTTTGGACCTGAACTGCTGTGCTGTTCATCACAAAATACATGATTTCAAATCTCTGTTGTCTGTAGGTATATGTAATTTTCATGTATGCCAATTTGCACTTTTATCCCCTTATAATATTCTCAGATGTCTAGGTTATATTTTTTGAAAATATGCAGTGACTGAACTTGTTTATATCCTCTATTTTTGTTCCAATTTTCATTATAAATTTTATTATTTTATCACTTCTCTTTTCTTTTTCCACCTGTGAATTTTCTTTACTCTTCTGACATTAAAAAAAATAATAATTGTACATCTTATTTGCTTTCAGTTTTTTATATTTCCTATTGAAACACCTATCATACTGCCTTTCAATTAGCAGATAGAGTACATTTGTTAAATGTTACTGTCTCCGTTTTCCTTTTAACTGAAATGAGCTGAAATTCTCAAAGTTGGGAATTTTGTAGAGTCACAGTGAGTTTTACAAAAAGCAAGAAGATATGTTTTATTCATTCCTGTGACACTAACTGTATAATATCAAGGCAATGACACTACCCTCTGGATTTCAGGTTTTTTTGTGTGAATTTAAATGACCTGATAGTATAATCTCTTTCCTCTTAAATGACACTATTATAAGTTTGGGTCAAGAAATGACATGATTATAAGTTTTGGGTCAAGAATTATGCTACATCTTTTAACAGCATGAAGTATTCATAGTTACATAGCAAAATTCTTCACACTGAAACATAAGTAGTTTCCTAGACTTTTAAATCTTTTATTCTTCATTCAAATATGTATATCAGTTATCTTTAGTTTTCCCTTTTGCCTAAATATTTTAGAGAATTGCATTAAACTAATAGCTTAGCAATCAGTGTTTACTAAAAGAGATACAATTTTTATCTTTTCTTGTGAAAGGAATTCCACACAGGTGCTTGAAAAGTTCTGGAAAAGAGCTTGAAAAGAGGTCAGGGTTCACAATTGCCAATGGACTTCTGGGAAAAAAGTTAGGGCTCAGCTGCAGCAATTGCAATAGCACCTCTGCCTCCAGGTGCTCAAGCACCTGTCCTTGGAGCCTACAGGGATGAATCTGACTGATTTTAAAGTCACTTTTTGTGGGCTTTTCCTTGCAGTAAGTTAGCTTCTGCTACATTTATGCCTTCTATAACTGAAGTAAATGAATGCATTAACATTCAGAACCCAAGTTGCCACTAGATGTGGTGAAATGTAGGTTTTTTTTTTTAATCTTCCTAACTTCTCTAAATTTCAAAAAGTAGAATGGTAAAACCTAATATGTCTACTACCTAGTTATATTGAACAGGGCTGTCAAACAAATAGATGTCTTGGGTTTAGGTTTTATTCCATTATATTACTAATTTGTTTGAGAAATCTTAGGTGTGTAGGTTTCTATTTAAAAAAATAAGCAAAATAGATCTCAAGGAGACTGCAAATGTTTTGCAAAAGACTATCTCAATGAAAAGATTAACATATCAAACTAAAAAAAGTGAAAGAATTATACAGATCAGTGTGCTTTTGAGATGATTGGCAGGCAGTGGTTTTAAGCTCAACCGTAATATTATATAGTTATCCATAAAACTCTAGAGGCTGGATGCAGCTCAGAATTTAGTGCTTAGAGCTTGTATCAATAGAAATGTCACTGCAAGGATTTTTGCTGTATCTTACCTTTACTCATCTAATATGATTAGAATTGGAAAGAGAAGATTTGTAATTTTCTCAAGTAGCTTGGTTATTTATAGCAGTGTACTTCAAAAACACACACAAAATAGTCTTAAATATAATCTGAATAATCAGTGGGCATTATGTTTTGGGTTTTGGAACTAGGAGCATAGCCAATTGGGGTGGAATTTTAATAACTGCTATGCTACTTTTACTGTTTACTTTAATCATTTTTTTTCATGAAAAGAACTGGATTGACAGTCTCAGAGATCAAAGTCCTTGTTTTATCAACTGAGCAGATATAGCACAGAGTAAAATATTTTCCATCCGCCCAAATCACTGCTCTAGAGATTTTGCCTATAAAGGATGAGAGGATTTTTCAAGCTCTTTGCCTTTTTCTTTCTCTTGAGAGAATTCTTCATTCAGTGGCTCTCACATAGGCAAATTTTTTTTTATTAAATTAACAAAACTACATAGATTTCATTTGCTTTAGTTATTTTTTTTTACTACCATCCATATTATACTTGGGAATTCCATATTTTAGAATCTGTTATAAATTTTGGACTTAATAAAATGCTTGTAGGATTTTATTTCCATTTTGCTAATTAATAAAACGAAGAAAATTAAGTTACTTCTCTAAAATCACATGACAAATTAACAGTAGTGCTTGAGTAAATATTCATAGATTCTGATAATATAATGCAACAGTAAGCAAGAAAATTGGCAATGGATTTGTTGAATATTAGCATGCATATAAACTAACTTTAATCTGTTCATCAAAACACCATAATAAGAGTTTGACTGAAGGTAAGTTAAAAAAAAAATAAACTAGAATTCAAAAGCTATAATAAATCATACCATATGTATTGCATATATAAAATCATTAACAAACATAAAATTTCTTATTTTGTCAATATTTTAAGAAGCACATCTCTGAAATTAGAGTAAATCTTACTGTTGGTGATATGTCACAATTAATTTTTCATATTTATTTGTTCTTGGTGGTAAATAAATTAATGGTACTACTTACAAAAAATGATGTTTTAGATTAAATGAAATACAATAACTAACCATCTATACTCCAGAGATGAGAGATGAGGATCAGAGAAAAGAAATAAAATTTTCAAGTTATGTATGGAAACCAGTAAGCCAAATAGACTGAAACTGAATCTAGGCTGTTAATATTCTTAGGCCCACTCATATGCAAGCATGGTAATTCAACAGGGAGTACTATATATGGCAGGAAGGATGGAATAGGCTATTTCAAAAGATGTGCAATTACCTTTCTGCAAGTTAAAGATACAGGTGTCTGAGGCCAGACCAAAAGAAATTGATTTTTTAAGTCTATAGGTAAGGTCAGAGAATACATAATCATACAATGTAGGTATGTTGTTGAAAACCGTTTTCTTTCTTTAATCAGGGTATATTAGAGTCAGGAATTCACCATTTAAAACTTGGAAGTGCTAATTTCTGGACAAAAGATGAGGCTGACTTATAACTTTTATAATCTATGCAACAATTACTATTCTAAAAAATGTTTTTTTTTTCATGGCAGCAATATCTTTTGCTCTCTTCTGTACTTTTCAAAGTACTTTTGTGTAATTTCAAAGATAGGATACTGAGCATGTGCTTCTTCAACATAAAAGAGAATGAATGGCATGAGAACAAGAGATGTGAAGCATCTTAATTTCTAAACAATGAAAACTGGATTTCAAATATTATGTCTGCCCTAAGGGTAATACTGCAAGAGGTAAAGAATTGAAAGCAATAATACAGAGACAGAAGCCAGACAGCATTCGTATTTTATTTGTGATGCTGTGGCTTCTCACTTTTTTATCAGAAGGTCATCATCTCCACTAAGGTAGTGGTGGGGCCAGTAATTTTAAGGATATGTAACTATAATGCCCATAAATGTAATCCCCTTTGTAACTGTGATTTCCATTGTTAACTAATTCCAAGGTAAGTCCAGCTCTTAATGGAGTACCTGGTACTGTTGTTCTTACTAAGATTAGTTCTCAAATGGATTTACTAATCCAGGAAAATGATTTTGAAACGCTAAGATTCTACACAAGCTATTCTCAGGTAATAAAGAAACCGGAGGCAGGTATTTTGCAGAATATTGGAACAATCGATCCTCTTCTATAATTTTATAAGATGACAGAGACTTCACACTACAAGTTTCAGGTAAATGGTGATGCTTATGGCTTATACCTGAGTATTAAAAGTGAAATAATTTCCATTGAGATAAATTTATATCTTAAATAATCCCCTATTTCAATTTATATCTATGGAGTCTCTTAATATATGATTGGCATTATGCAAGGTTTTGGTAATAAAGAATATATATGCACATTCATACACACTTGTATGAATACATATACACACACACAAGCATCAAATGTGAAGTTAAGCTGCATTCGGCTGATAAATCATAAAGATCATTGTGTGTGTGTGTGTGTGTGTGTGTGTGTGTGTGTATGGAGTTGAGAAGGAGCAGATTCAGATCCTGATTTTGCCACCAGTTCAATATCTGTCATAAAACGTCACTGCTAATATGGTCTCTAGCCTTTTCACCTTTCAAATGATGTGGTTAAACTCAATGATCACCAAGGTCATGTGCAGATCCAAGATTCTATAATTTTATGAATCAATCATTCTAATTTTCTGTGCTGTACTTCTTTGACCTTACAAGTATACTCACTTTTGACAAGAAAACCTTCAAAAGCCATGGCAAAATGTTCCATAGGGAAATTTGATTTAAAATGACAACAAAATGACACAGGCAACATTTTCTTGTCATTTTAGAAGCCTAGGAAATTCTACACTGTATTTTCAAGCTACAAAAAGAAAAAAAAAATCAGAGATCAGTTAATATCAACAGCTCTTGGTGAAGATTTTTGTCTGCTTTTTCCAGGTCTGCATTGTGGATTTTAATTTGACTTACATGTTTTGTATTCTTATTTTAAATACTTTTATTGTTCTGGAAAACTAGCTAGCTAAGTAGTTTGTTTGATGTATTGTTCCTAGGGATTTGATATATATTGTGAAGATATTTCTTCTAACACATCTTATGTTTTCAGTCACTGCCAGGTGCAATGAAATGATCGATTAAAAAACTAGTTATCAAAAACATTCACTATTGCTCATTTTTTTTATTCTGACAATCCTTTTTTTCTCTGATACTGAGGGATATATCTAACAATAGTAATTTTTAATCCTTTCACATTTGCTTTGTTGTACAGAATAATATATCTTTGTTTTTGGAAAACAATGTATCTTATAGTTCATCACTAATTTTTAAAAAATGAAGTCAGATTTAGGAAAGAGTATAGTTGTGTGATTTCAGATGATTAGATCACATTTAGAAACTTTAGTCTTGTTGTCTTACTGCTTCTTCAAATTTCCTTACCTCCCGCCAACCTGGGAATTGAACCCAGGGCCTTGTGCATGGTAGACAAGTGCTCTACTGCTGAGCAACACGCCCAGTCCCTCAAATTTTCTTATAAAGTATAACACTGAGGGCTGGGGTTGTGGCTCTGCAGTAGAGTGGTTGCCTAACACGTGTGAGGCCCTGGGTTTGATCCTCAGCATCACATAAAAATAAATAAATAAAGATATTCTGTCCAATTAAAAAATAAATATATATATAAAAAATATCACACTGAAAATTAATCTCCAAGCTACTGGTCAAAATTGAAGAATCCAACTCTTATATTTGCATATTCTTTCTGTACTATGTCTGTATAATTAAGTCTTTTTGATTTCCAGGAAGGAACTTTTAATGAAATTTTGTTTCCTTGATTCAAGACATATTTATTTATACTGTATTTCAAACTGCAAGCACAATGCTAGGGATACAGTCAATGAAGCCATCACAGGTTGTCAAGAATGAACAAAGAAGAATATCTAGATTCTGTGGATCTCTGAGATGGAGGCACTGAGTAGGAATCATTCCAGGGAGAAAGAAGATATACTTTAAGGCTTGAAAAATAAATTGGCGTCATCTAAATAGAGCCAAATAGAGAATCAGGCGGTGATTCCATCCCTGTCACTCTTGTTTCTGTAGCAGCACAATCCTCCTCAGGAAACTATCAGGAGTGGTGGCACACTTTGTCAGTGTCTCCTCCACCTCACTGGCAATGTCTTCTAATCTTCAGGACACTTTTTTTCATATACTTTGGGACATTTTAAGTACTCTATACCTGGTAATTGCTTTCTCTATCTTTCACCTATTATCATTCTCAGGAATTTTAAAATTAGTAAGTGTTCTTGAACTAGTCTTACTAATCTTCACTCTCAAAATTAATACCCTTCTGCTCTATTCAATTTTATTCAAAGCTTTTCTGTCTCCAAAGCATAAATTGGATTTTTTAAAAAATAATTTGTTTTATTGTTATCTGATTCCACAAATATCTGCAATTATGTAGCCCCTTTATAGCTGCATGTGATCTCTCCCCTCAGGTTCAGGCACACACAGGATACATACCACCATTCTACTGACCATTGGCGTTCCTGCTAGTGAAAACTTCTCTGTTGCAGGGTTAGGGTAGCCAGGCCCAGAGATTTCTCTCTCCAGGGCTAAATATAATGTAAATACTACAGAGGATTTCACAGGGAATTTGAAGATAAATATAAAACAAGTTCTTAGAAAGTGCTATATGTCTACATTGAAGAAAGAAAAGGTGACCCTCAGGTCTAAAGAAGAGCTATCGGGAACTTGTAAGTCCTACAGAGGTTGTTAATACATGAACATGTAAGAAACAAAATAAAAGCTCTCATTTTAAGGAAAGGGGGAAGAACTTGTAATATTTATATGGCATATACCTGAAGTGTCATTGACTAAAATTTATTTCAATTTAGTCACTTACTTGATTAGAGATCTAAGAGGACTAATGATTTAGGTTTGGATCAAACACTAGAATTTTTAAAAATATATTGATTTTCTGACTATTGTAATAGTCTCATGGATTGATAATATAGATAATATATGGTATGATTTTTATCCATTTTTCTCACTAGTGCTCCAGCATTATTTAGTATTTCTAGAAAAAATGATGACAATGAATTCTATTCCAATCTCATTTTCTTTAACCCCAATTATCAGTTTCTTTATAGAACTTCCTAATTTTCTCACTAGTTTTAGTCTTAGTCCATTCATGATTGCTTTGTTCTTAATAGAAGAGAATTTCTTTCCTTTCACATACTCCTCAAATAGTTCATTTTTATTTTTATTCAAAATTCACCTATCTCCTCTCACTTTTAAAGAGAATTTTTTTCATTATATTTCCCTCTTTTACCAAGATATGATTCATAAATATTCCTCCAAATTTCTACTTAGTTTTTCTAACTTGTTCTTTTTAAAATTTATTTATTTATTCTAATTTGTTATACATGACAGCAGAATGCATTTCAGTTCATAGTACACATATACAGCACAATTTTTCATGTCTCTGGTTGTACACAAAGTTGAGTCACACCATTCATGTCTTCATATATGTACTTAGGATAATGATGTCCATCTCATTCCAATATCTTTCCTACCCCCATGACCTCTCCCTTCCTCTCCGTCACCTTTGCCCTATCTAGAGTTCCTCCATTTTTCCCATGTTCCCCTCCACCTCCATGATGAATCAGCATCCACATATCAGAGAAAACCTTCGGCCTGTGGATTGTTTGGGATTGGCTTACTTCATTTAGCATATATTCTCCAACTCTATTCATTTACCTGCAAATGCCATGATCTCATTCAGTGCTGAGTAATATTCCATTATATATACATGCCACAGTTTCTTTATCCATTCATATATTGAAGGACATCTAGATTGGTTCCACAATTTAGCTACTGTGAATTGGGCTGCTATAAACATTGATATGGCTGTGTCACTGAGACCACTAGCATTAGTATAATACTACAACTCTAGGGAAATGTTTAGTTTGAGGCTTTAGAGCCAGAGCCTATGTACCTCTACAGTCCTGATGCCTACTCATGGTGGAAAGTTATTGGAGTTCAAGAAAAAGGTTAGCTGAGGGTACTCTTGAGTTATTCTGTTTAATTTGGAAAATATTGGTTTAGTTCTTGACAAAGTACATATAGTAGAGAAAGTTTGATAGGGAAAGGGTATTTACAACATTACACATTTTTCCATTTTATGTATTCATAGGCTGTATGGAGATGCCTACCATGTTGGAAAAATTAATTTATAAGGCGAAATAGGATCAAAGATTATGCATGAGACCTTACAGTTGCTAGTGGAGAATTAGGAGATATTCTGTCTATAATCAAAGAACATGGTTACACAATAAAAGAGCTGATCCAAGATACAAGTTAGTCTGTAAAAGAAATTACGAATTTCACACTAATTTGCAATATGTTCTCCAGGAAGGAACTTACTCTTAAGAGGGTTACTAATAGTTCTGTTTATCCATTTCCATAGGCAAACATCCTTTGTTCCTTTTGTTTGCTTACTTGTTTTTTTCTTTGTCTGAATCCTTTCTTCTCAAGTTATTTAATCTTGAAGATAATCTCATCTTTAATTTTGTTCTCCAAAATGGAAACAATCTTGCTTTTTATTCTTTTCCTGTCTGTTGTCTTCTCTTTAATTTAATTTCATTAATTTATGTTTGCAAAAAAGGAAAAAATGCATACTTTTCCTCAGAAATTGTTCTTCTCAGCGCTTTTATATGTTTCTATTTTGATTTTGATTCCTGTTGGTTTCTTTGCGGCATCCTGTTGGAGTTGATAATTGTCAAGGATGCCAACTACCAAAATGCCTTTGAATTTTCTTTCCTATACTTATCCCTTGATTGTTAAACTAACGTTGCATTGATCTGTTTCCCCCATCTTTTAAACACCCTCCTAGGCTAGTCACTCCCTCTGTTTACCTTCTCAGCTACTAACTCTCATTCACTTTAAATTCCTTTTTATTAGGAGTCATGCTGACTCTGCCAGGATCTCATGCTGTCTCTCTGCAACTGGCTTCTTTCAAAGCTTTAGATTATTGATCATCCTGAAGATGATAAATTAAGCTGAAACTCCTCTCCTTCATTTCTGAATTTATTCATTTTTTTGTTTGAATTCAGCATTTCCTATATGATTTACTTTATAGAAAGCAATATATATATTTGTTGATGGATTATTTATTAATAAATAGTAACTTAAAAAGAACTTGTTGATTTTCAGTGTTCTAGTGGCCCTGAATTCATCTAATATATTACTTAAATCTGAGGAAGCTGAAACCCAGAAGTATTAATAATATGAAGGAAGCTTAAGTCATAAGTAACAAGCTAGGAATAATATCTATTTTTTCTCAATTAGGTTTTCTAATTGCCTATTTGAAAAATTTTCCACTTACTCCTATAATCTTCCCCCTTTGTCCCTGTGTGTTCAGAGATAATGACATTCCTTCTTCCAGGTATATGGTGGTCACCTGTAACATGAGTGTCTTATGACACACTTTATGGGAATATCATAGAGGTCTTTCTAGGGTTTACTGGTTGTCTAGGAAAGAAGTTGGATAATTCTTTGTATGTTTTGATGCCTACTTCAGGGAAGGAAAGTGAAAGATCAGAGATTTTTGTCAATTTCCTCCAGTGTTTATTATCATTATACCAAAGTGACATATTTTTGAGTAGCAAGTTCTGAACCCTGTCACTTGAAAAAATCTTGATGTTAAGTTTGTTAACTTGAAAAATAAGTTGTAGAAATATCCTGGTAGTAAAAGAGTCAAGCATGTGGAAATATTAAAATGCTGTTCTAGAGATTCCAGTTGGCTTTGGACCCTGAGGTACTCAACAGGGAACAGTTGGATTCATTTGTCCTTTGCCTTGAAAATGTAACCTAGGTCCAGTTATCTAAGTCAGTAGTTTCTTTACAGGAAAACAAACAATCAAACAAACAAACAAAAATGGCACTCAATTATCTTTTTATGATTAACCGACTTTAGGACTACTTTAAGAAAAATTTTCTTTGATTCTAAGCAAATTTTGTATTGGTTCTCCAAGATTACTAAATGCCTCCTTGTATTTATGGTCTTTCATAAATGACTTGCCTTTCCAAGTCTCTAGTACTGCATCTCTGAATTGTTCTAACCAAATTGTTAGGTACTTAAACTATTTCACTTTGCATCAGCTACATCTAAGCCATAAGGATCTAGTTGTAAACATTTCTTTGTGACGCTTCTATAATCTGTGCCCACTGGAAGAATTCTATGATGGTAGGAGCATGGCTATTGTCATTTTTCATGCTTTGAAATAATATTCCATACAGTAATGAACTTCCTACTAGCTTCTTCCATTGCAACACATTTTTTGAATTCTGAATTCTAGCATTTAAAATTCTCCCCATCCCTTTTAACTTAAATGGAGTTGAGCCAAAGCAGATTGGGAATAAAATATTTTATTAAAATTATTCATTTTTCAATTTACTCTTTTTTATGAATAAACTTGCATAAATTGAATATATATGTAACTTTTCATCTTTTCTTATAAGTGAGGATTGATCAATTAAGTCTCCTAAAATAACCTATTACCACACTTACAGTAATATATTGTTAATTTTACCAATGTAAAGTTTTCCCTTCATCTGCGATAAATAATTACAAGATCATGATTAATGGACCTAAAACCACAAATTTTAATTTCAATTAAAAATTGTCTTTGGCATCATTATAAACTTAAAGATAGTTGAAAAGGAGTCATCTTTATTTTACATTCTGCTTTGTTCTGCTTTAGAAGGAACAGACAAGAACCAAACCTTCAATACATGAGCCTTTGTGGGACATTCAAGATTCAAACTACAGTGAAAGACTTCAAGAAAAATATACAGTAGGTTATTCTAGAATGTTATAGGACTGTGTAACACCTGAGGTATATTGTAGAAAACAACACTTGAAAGTTTGTGAAGTAGATTGCTAAATAGGTTTATCGAAGATCTGTCACTGACTTTATGTACCTCATCTCATTTATACTTTGCCTCAGGCTTAGATTATTTTTCTATATATGGGTTGGCAAGTAAATTATTATGAGTAATTAATACAGAAATCAGTGTTTTCTATGACTAGAATAGTAATAAAAATAAGCAGACACAATTGAATGGGTATTTTTTGGTTTTCACTAATTTAGTTTCAGTAGGTAGTTCTACGAATTAAAGAGGTTAATTATAATTTTGCTTTGTCAGATAAGGAAGCTGAGGTGAGAAAAAACTAGCTACTTCTTGTAATTGAGGTTACTGATGGATGGAGTTAAGACTCAAAACACATCCTCTCTTCAGGATCCAGATCCATAAGGTCTTCTCTTCATCAGGTACTGTCTCCATTACGATACTAAAAATCAATTCAGATTCACTCAAACTTTAGCCAACAATTAGGAGATCATGTTCTACATATATCATAAGAATAGAGCTAATGAAAAATATAATATTATAGTTAAGAACATTTTTAAAGTAACTGTAAGACAAATAAAATAGCTTATCATTAAATAGACATAAGATAAAGAATAATTCAATTACTATTACTCTTCAGGAAGCAGTAAAATCAGCACAAAATACACAGGCTTTATCGATTTATTTTGAAATAGTTTAATCTTAGAAAACCTATGTCTCTTATGGTACTAAACCTACAGAATCCTAGTAAAATTCTGAGTTTTGTTAATATCACCTGTAATTTCTTAATTTAAAAGTAAAAATAAGGCAAGAAAAGTAATAATATCTAAAAAGTCTTACATGTGTATTTTCTTACTGGACTAATATAAGAAATGTGAATTATTTTCACCTATAGTATACAGAAAGTTTATTTTCATACTTACTTTAATCTGAAAATTATAAATTATGTATTATAAATCTTTCTACACACTCTGTAATATAATTTTAAATATTATTCATGAACAAATTGTCTTCTTTTCCCAACATTTTAACATTAACTGTTTATTATTTTAGATTATTAATTTTTTTCAAGTTGTGTCTTTATATTAAAATCATAACAGTCCTATTTTAATAAATATTTGTCAAAATTAGTTTTTTGCCAGCAAATTAAATACATTGAATTGATAATTATCTCTAATTTCATGAACATCAACATGATGGTGTTAATTCAGCATTATTAGTTTCACTATATCGGTTATCTGTTACATTTGTCCAACTGTTTACTCAAAGTATGTATTAAAAGAATCATTTGCAAGTGTATGAATCAAAAAGTGTGTTTATATTGCATTATTTAAATCTTGTTTGCTGTAACTTGAATCACTGGTATGTCTTCCTGAGTTTAAAATAATTTTTTTTAGAATCAACCTTGGGCTGGGTTTGTGGCTCAAGTGGTAGCGTGCTCGCCTGGCATGCGTGAGGCACTGAGTTCGATCCTCAGCACCACATAAAAATAAAATTGAAAAGAAGATATTGTGTCCATCTAAAACTAAAACAAAATATACATTTTAAAAAAATCAATCTCAAACTGAGAATAAAACAAAAGTTTCAATATCAGTATTTTGAAGAGAAACATTGTCCTACTATTGTCTGTGTAGGTTAGCATGGCCCTGATAAGTGTATGTGTTTGTGTGTGTGTTTGTGTGTGTTTAGAGAGGAGTTGTTGCACCCTCTTGATCTACTTCAAAATTAATAAAATCTTGACCATTTCTTATGAGTTACCAAACTCTAGAAAAATATGTTCCTCTATTACTTCTAAATATTGATATCTGAGATAAACTATGAAAAAAGGCTGATTTTTCCCCATGAATTTGAAGATCTTGACAATTTTCTGGTTTTTAAATTTAAATGCACATTGCAGTTTTATTTGAGAAAATAGTTCTTTTAAAACCTAGACTCACTCTTTTTAAATCCATTTATTTATACTTATTTTTTAAAGTTCATTTTCTATTGATTAACTTTATATTACTTTCTATTGCAAGGCAATCAGCAAAATAAAATGAACAAATCTTGAGTATTGTCAATAAACTTAAATTTATGAATTCCTTAGCCTAGTGGGTCAAATGGTGCCACCTCAAAAGACACATCAACCCAGATACTTCAAATTCAATCTTATTTCTATTAAAGAGTCTTGAGCAGAGATCATCCTGAATTATGATGGACCCTAAATTCCGTGAAGAGTATCTTTTTAGGAGACAGAAAAAGAGAAGACAATAACACAGGGAGAAAGGTCATGAGAAGATGAAGAAACAGATTAAAGTGATTTATCTACATAGGAAGGAATGACTGCCAGCTAGTACCCAGCTCTTAGGAGAGAGACATGGAACAGATTTTTCCTCAAATCTTCTGAAGGCAGGACACTATGAATTCAGACTTCTGTCATTGAGATCTGTGAGGGAATATTTTTTATTTTTGTTTTTTTGGAGCCACCCAGTTTGTGGAAATTTATTATAGTGGCCCCAGAAAAAGAATAACACAGTTGATAGTTGATGATACTTTAATACACCTTCTAAAAGTTTCTTATCTGTACACCATCATTTGTTCCTGAAGTAAGTTTGCACAGATATAAACTGAAGTCACACTTCCTGTACATTAGAAAAGCTCATCAGAATTCCATTACTGAATTCTTGCTGCAAAATCTGAATATCTACCCCATACAAACCAATAGAATGAACTGTATTGAACTGCACAGGGTTTAATGGGAAAGAGAAATCATTTTCAGTTAGTTGAGAAGCACAAGAACTACAATTGGGAATTAGTAGGAAACAATTTTGGTGAAAGTAGGAGAAAAATATCCACAACGATAACCCTTGCCTCTTAATATTCAGGAGAGTGGGGACCCACGATTTGATTCAAACACAGGTTAAAAACCTTGGCCTTCCTTCTGCCTTCTCCAAGATTCAGTTGGAGAGTAGGGACCCACGATTTGATTCAAACACAGGTTAAAAACCTTGGTCTTCTTTCTGCCTTCTCCAATATTCAGTTGGAGAGTAGGGACCCATGATTTGATTCAAACACAGGTTAAAAACCTTGGCCTTACTTCTGCCTTTTTAGGCAATCATGAATATATGTAATTGGCAGAACCATACTCATGTCCATGACTCTAGTTACAAGGAAATTTGCAAAATGTATATGTCAGTTTCCCAGCCTCCATATATTAGAATTACCTGATGCTTGGTGTTAAACATATTGACATATTAAAATCCTTAAAGCTTGAAGAAAAATTTAACATTTTCCATTTGTACAGGGGCTCTAAATCATGGAGCCATCAGTACTGCATATGGCACTGAGATTTTAGCAGTTTCTAATATTATGAGGACTTTTGGTACGGCTTTTTTTTTTTTTTTTTTGTCTTTGTCTCTCGAAATACAAGTTCTATGGACTCTATTGTTATTTTGATCTTTGATGCTGACTGTTGGCTGAATCATCATTTTGCATATTCCCAGATTCCTAGACTAGGAGATCTTCCATCATCTACTTGTGACCTTTGTCTGGAGTTCCATGATGTTCCAAATACCCCAATACTTCCATCCTTCAGTCATAGATGTATTTTTTTTTTAATGCTGAGATATCACTGTCTGTGTTTCTCAAATCCAGTTTCACTTGAAATGAGTGCCCTGCTTAATATATTGAGAAGTATCTAGTATCTTGCAACACTATCATGGCATTTCTACTATTGATCTAAAATAATAGTCATGTACTTAGTGAGTTTTGCAATACAGCTTTTCTTAAGTTTATTTTGTAGCTTAAGGATGAATTCTAAGCATGTTTAAAACTATGTAAAATGAGGCAGCTTGTGATCTGATAAAAAGCTTATTAATTAGAGAATGTGGAGTTTATAGTTCTCAACCTAGTTCTATAGTGAACTACTCATAAGGCCTCTAGGTATTTCCTTCCACTTTATCCCCACCTTATAAATTAGAAAGGCTATACTAAATGGCTTATAAATTCTATCCCAACACAGATTTCTTTAATGAATACACTAACATGCAAGGTAAATCTAGTAGGTTTGCAATAAGAAAAAACATACTATTTTTCCCCTAAAGGTGCATTGTGGATGCAGGGCATATATGACGGATAGTCAAATGTGGCATGCTGTTTCCATGCTGTATGCAATCATTCTAAATAAAAAAAAAAGTTAATTTTAGCTAAAAGACATACTGTGTTTGTTTCACATGACAGAGAACTAGTGCTACCTTCTCAGTATTCACACAAGCAAACTGATATTAAGACCTGCTGCTGTGCTGAGGTTTGACTATCTAATTCTATCTAAAAGGAAGGGATCCAAGTTGAGGGGGAGAATGATTAAATTAAAAAGGGAAAAGATAGTAGCGAGAGTGGTTGAGAATGAAATTGGCAAAATGATTTTTAGACAGTTTACCCCATGCCAATGCATCCTTTGAGTGTTAAGAAATGCTATAAAAAGTGTTGCTATAACAACACTAATTAATTATGGTGAGATTTCATGCACTGTAGCTTAGAGCCAATTCATGTTGCTCTTATCATATGTCACACAAAATGTAGCAAAACGGCTTACGTTGAAGTGTTCTGAGATGTAAAGTGATATGCAAGATACCTCTGAGTGACAATTTTAACCTCCGTCTAGGTTATGTTCATAATATTATTTTTGTTGCAAACTTATGACAGGATATTCAAAACTAATGAGACCTAGAGTATATAGGTACCATGGACACTCTTTGAAGTCAAAGAAAATTGTGATAAAGGCAAACATTTGTGAAACACAGGTTACCACTAGTATTGAGTTAGAGGACTGAAAAAAGACATAGCTATCAATGTACTTGTGGCAATTAATGACAGGGATTCTAAAATGACTAAACTAATCATCAACAGAGAGACTAAAATCCTATGTAAGAAATGAAGATTATGTGATATATATTTACTAGGAATGTGTTCAAAACAATAAATAAAATTAGAGTATCCAGATGTCTTACTATTACCTGGATGTTGCAAAATGTCATTGTCAATGTACTAGTTACTAAATTCATATCTTTTCTCACACCCAAATGCCACATTTTACATCATAATTGCTGTGTTGAAACACAAGTGTACTCGAATACAATCAATTTGTTTTTCTTGGGAGTCAATTATTACAGTATATTCCAGACTATTGCAAGAAAGATCAAAAACAAATCTTAGCTTAAAAAATGATTAAAAATCTTCATTCCAGAGACATCCTTATTTTTCCCCAAGATTAGGGATAGCTGCTAAAATTAGATCACAGATTACTATGAAATTTACTAGGTGAGGAGAAATTTGAACTCTCAGCCCTGATTAAAACAACAATAAACTGTCTTATAATGTAGATTAAAGAGAAGCAGATATTTAGGAGACAAGGTGGACCCTTTCTATTTAGCAATGTTGAACCTGATTCTTTTGTTCCTATATCAGGCTGCCAGCTGTGTAAGGGGCTGCCAGCCACTATGATTCCCCTGCAGACATAACAGCAGCTGCAACGCCACCTGTGTAAGGAGATGAGCTTGGGAGAGGAGAGAATTACATTGACCTCGGGCTAGTTTTGTCTTTCTCTAATTTCTGCACCACTGTCAGATTTGAAAAAGAAAATCACCACCTTCTGATATTGTCTCATCAGACCCCCCAATGCTCTCTGTAGGGCACTGGGTAGCAATCAGAAGCATATAAATACAAAACCCATCAGTGAAAAGGACATGAGCTCTCTAGTTCTTATAGATAAATCTAAATTTGACGAAGGATGAAAGACAGATTCAAGGAAGTGTTGTAGTAACAAGGAGTAAAAATTACTAAGTGTCTAATGTTGGAGTTCATCATCATTTAACCTTAGGGAATCTGTAGTCATTAGTCAAGAGTTTCCAGAGAGGTTTGCTTTAAGGCAAAAAAAAAAAGTTGTAAGTAATTTATTTTCTTAATATGAGATAGAAGGTTGCTGCACTACTATGAGGGATTAGAAAAGAAAGTTCAAAAAAATATGGGTATGTGAAATATATATGTATATAAATAATGTTTTGTGTGTATTTATATCAATGTCATACGTACATTAATGCATATGCATATGACATTGAAATAGATTAATATTAATCTGATCAGAATAAAAGTTAATGAGAGAGATGCTGATGTAATAGAAGAAAGTAATATCATAATATATACTTTTAAGATCAGCTATAGATAGACAAATAGAACTAAGGAAAATAAAAGCAATTGTATTACACTATGATGATGATTATGCAGCCATTGTTACTGCCAAGTTCCCACTGGGTTCTGTTGGGGCTTGAAGCAAAACAAGAAGACATATGCTTCAGTAGGGTATTTAGAGCTTCATTATTTATATTAGCTACAATGTTTATTAGTAATAACATTAGAAACATCCAAGAGAAGATACTAATTAATAGGTTTTTAAAAATATGTAGTAGTTATATTTTAAGAGAGTGAATTCAAAATAATTTACAAAAAGAATCTGTCTTAGAATGACATTTTAAAATTTATCATATGAGTATGTATTAGTGACTTTTATCACTTACCCAGAAAACTGGGTCTATCAGCAAAATTTATCCATCCATCTTTGCTGTGAACTGGGAACATATTTGTTTAAATTATTGGTCTTTTAATTTGCCTCATTTCGCCTCCCGTCAGAGAAGCCTGTTTATTTTCAGGCAGCTGCATATGTTGGCATGATTGATGAGTTATGCCACAGTCAAGCAAGCAGCCCTGGGTGACCAGTTTACCCTTCCCCGCTAGGGTTCCAGCTGCCAGTTGCCCCCATTCTGTGACAGCTTCTCCTTCTCTTCACCTTGTCATCAAGCCAAGATTGTACACTGTAGGAGTACAGGTAAGCATCTGCCTCCATAAGCATTGCCAACAGCTCTCCATTATCAACTGCCAGGGGTGCTTCAAAGCAATGTGGAGTTCTTTCTTTTGACACAGAGACCAAGTGCTTTTATGCCTTAAACAAACTCTTCCTGGGGAACCTCATATGAAATGTATGCTTTTTTTTCATTGCATCACGGTTCATTATAGTTTAATAAAACAGGTCATATTGTGCACCCCCACCCCTCACATACCATTACTCCCTGCAGATATTCTAGATTAGACTATGCAAAGACTTGTCATGTAAAGATAGAGATTTTTTTCTGAATATTATATTTTTATATAGCAGAAATTTTTAAAAGCTCTGTCAAACATTTTAACTCCAGCATAGTGTAAATTAAATCTACCTATAAAGGTGAACTATCTTACAACATCTTTCCTTCTGTTTATATAGCAAAAACATGGGTAGATGACAACAGAGAAAGAGAATTTGTTGTATATAGCAACATTAAATTAAATTCAACTCTTTTGATTTTTAACTGTATGATGCTAAAACTTTTATTGTTAAATGATCTGTGGTTGTAATTTAATATTTATTGAGAGTCTATGGTAATCTAGGAACTATGTGAGCTATAAATAAAATGTAACTCTTGCTTTAAAAAGGAAGAATTTCTATAATAATATATGTTATGAGTTATATTTATGCATGTGACTGTGTATAGAGATATGATACACAATTTTGACAATAATATATTTGTCAGAATAACAACAAATTTTCTTCAAAGCAGTTAAAATAGGCAATGTTATAAGGTGTTTATTAAGATCAAAGGCTTTCTCAGAGAAAGAATTCAATTCAAATTGAAGTTGTTATATACCAGCTGTAAGATCTTGGACAAATTATTTAACTTCACAAAACATACGTTTCCTTATCTCCATATGGTGACAATGAAACTTACCTTGTGTTTTTTTGTAAGAGCTAAATATGTAAATATATGTAAAGCTCTTAGTGTGATGCTTGACACATAGTTTTTATTATTACTAAAGCAGTAAATGAAGAACACATGGGTTTTTCACTGATAGTTTCTGAGAAAGTCATGATCTATATTCTGAGAACCTTGTACTAGTTGAAATTCATTTAAACACCTGTGTATAAAAACAGATATGGTATATAAATACAGTGTTTGAGTAGTACAGTATTTTCAGTAAAATCTTGCATAATATAGAGATATTTAACAATAAGCAAGTCAGAAAAAATAGTCTGATTTATCCCTCTGATAAGATAGAGAATTTAAGATATTATTAAGATTTATATTTATGTGTTGTTAAAGTTGATATGATATTTTTAACTTCTTGGATTCAAATCATCCTGTTTAGAAAATGGTCCACTTAATACCCCTACTTACAGGTTACACCTATAATTGGTAAACTTCATATTCCCGGATTTGAAAAAAATAATCAAATGTTCTCTGTTCATGGTACTGTTCAACAGCTCATTAATTCAGCCAATGAAAATACTTCTACTTTAGAAGATAATTGTGAATAAGCTAATATATATAAATCTTAGTTTCTTGAGAAAAATGATAAAAAGTATCAATAACATAATTCATGGAAAATGCTGCATAATTGTTGGATCATTATTTATAATTTTAGTATCATTATTATCCTCCTTTTATATTTAACTGAAATTTGGAAATTGACCTTCTGATTCACATAGAAAATTACATTCGAACTCAATTTGGATTAATAATGCTATTGGTTGCTAGATCAGCAATAGAGGCTTGAAGAGAGGAAAATTTACACATTCAATGGCTCATGTATTTCCTGCCCTAAGCCCCAGAAAAAAGGCAGAGACAATGTATTTGTACAGATGGTTCAAAATCCTCATCAGTGTCTATAGTTTTCCATCACTTATCCACACATACAAGTGGCTTTCATGGTTTACCCACTGGGATGAGCATGTGATCACAGCTGACTGCAAAAAAAACCAAAATGCTTTATGTGTAAGAATACCATCCTCTTTCCTTCTCGCCTTTCTGTTTTGTTTTGTTTTTGCAATGAATACAAATTACTGTCCAAATGGTGACGATTGTTGTTTGGATTTAGAAGTGGTCCATTAACAATATGATTAAAAAATAGCATTGGAGTTTTAAACAATATTGATTTTAATCACAATTCAGTTTCTCATTTGTGCTTTGATGTTGGCAGAATGCTTAAAGGAGGAGAGAGACAAAATAGAACAAGGGTGTATTATAAAGAGTTAAGTAACTTTGCACCATCACCTCAAGGTGGAAAGGTTTTTGGGTACTCGCAGCAGGGAATTGGCCACAGTATCTAGCAGGGTAACAAATGGATGTCACATACGAGTGAGAAGGCAGAAGGACGGGATTCAGACAAGATTCACTGGAAATTTTTATCCTAGTAGCCAAGCACTGAAGCGGGGCATATGCCAGGGCTTTTGGGTTAATATACAAGGATATGGATAATATTTTGTAAGTAAAAAATGACTGAGAAGGAGTGGAGCATTTGATGCAATAAGGCATGAAAATGACAGATGGAGTGAAAAGATGAATTGAAAATGTTCTTGTATTTTCATTTTGGCAGAAGAGAAAATTATTCATTATTCATCTCATTTTCTCCTATCTTTGGTAAACCCATTAACTGGAAAACATATATTTTTCCAACAGATGGAATATATTTATTTTCCCATAGACATTTAGACAGTGATTAGCATCATATAATATAGAATATTGTATTATGATTAGTATCCTTTTCTTGTATGCTGTGGGCAAATTTTTAACAATTCATATGACTTCATAACACATTTGTGTATTGCAATTCATATGATATGATAAAAGTGTTGCAAAATAAATTAATATATTTAAAACAGTAAAAGCAAAGTTTCATGACAGCAATGTTATGAAAGAGCCAATATCTGATATGCTAATTTCTTTCTTACCCTAAATTCTTTGAAAGAATTTAAAATATAAATTCCTGAAAATTCAAATAGGTGTTCTACAGCCAAAAAAATAATAATAATATAGTAGAAGTATAGACTTGAGATAATAAGTTTATGGAGACTTGCTTTAATTTTTTGATATTTTAACAATGTGGTAATATTATTTGGAGCTATCATGTTATATAATTTAGTCATTAAAAATGACAATATAAGGAATTTGAATAACATTTATACATTTAGCTTTTTTATTTGCATGTTTTATAAAATAAAGTTAAAATTGATTGTAGTTTGATATGATTTATCTTTGATGATGCTGTTTTTAATGAGGAATTAAGAAATAGAATTGCAAATAATAATATTAATGCTACTATTACTAATAATAATAGATATAACTGTAGAAATGAAAGTGATTACACAATTTAAATAACTTTTAAAAATCTGCAAGAGTAGTTACAGTAGAGTATAGTGTTGGCTACTTTGACTTGTCAAGGCTACCTCTTTTTACGCTATATTTAAATTAATCTGCAAAGAACTTGGTCTTCATGATCATCCATAAAACACCATATGTTATTTGACACTCTGTTGACTGGATCTGATATTTAAAGGTAATAATTATTGTGAGATATGTTAATAAGAAAAATGCTAACCATAACCTGGAACATAATGTCCCCCTCAAAAAAAAAATTTGTGGTTTTGCATCTTCAATGAAGTTTCCATGGTTCAGTGGTGTGGGATATATCAGGATTTCTTATAAAGTTGGTAGACATATTTTTGTTGTTTTTTTTTCCTATTTCCACATAGAAAATGTAAAGACTCAACTCTTAGCAGAACTTTCAAGATTTTAAAAGAGACAACATATAACACGTTGGTTGGAACGTGCTTCCTCAAAGTTTTTACCAAACCACATGGTAAGGCTACCTATCTGTAAGAAGATCCATGAAAAGAAGTGGCTTTGCAGTAAATGCAAATTCGAATACAAGCTGCTCTTCTACTAAGGCCTAGTATTTCAGTGATGCTTAAAGTGTGGCAAATTGAGATTATGTATATATCATCCTTACAAACACAAATAAAAAATTACAAGGACAACTTTTAATAGTTTGAAGCAAATCGGTTTTTCTCTTCTGAAAATAAAAATCCTTATTCTGAGAATTAACTTCTGCCTTACAATTAGGCCTTGAAAAAGAACAAACAAGGTGATATCAAGTGACCATGAATTCTGAGATTTCCAAGTCTCTCCCACCTGTTCATAAAGTTTGCATATATACAGAATTAATCTATTTTCAAATATAAATTATATATAAGCCATTGGTTTAGCTGGGGTAGGATGTTCATGTGAGTCTCAAAAGCTAAAAATTCAGTCTCATTCATTGAAATGTTTGGGTTATTTATTTCAATCATTGTAGTACTGAGAATAGTGTGTGTTATTGACTTTTTCATTAAAATATTTGAAATTATTATAATATTTCACGTACAGATGTAAGATTATATTTTTCCTTTGCATGTGAATACACAAAAGATGGGTTCTTTTTATTCACTTAAAATATCTGCAATAACAACTACTAAAGCAAAATTATGTAAGAATTATGATTCTCTTCTTTTTTCAAATGCTGGGATGGTAACATTTTTTAAAAAGGTTCTCCCAGTTCTTATTCTAAAATCAATTGATATACAATATATTTATGGACCAAATATTTTAACATTAAAAAATTAAATATGCTAAAGTGAACATGAATGATCTTTATTTAAGCAAGAATTTTATCCTAGAATGGAAATCATAAGTGAAATATTGATGAACTTAACAATATTTTAAAGGGGTTAAAGTGTCACCATGAAAAGTCAATAAAAGAATAAACTAGGGAGTGGCTTTTAACTTATAATACAACTTCATGACTTACATTATATCCTGCTGTGTAAAAAATTTTACAAACCAATAATGAAAAATAAAAAAGATACAGAAAAAAATAAAATATGAAAAATTCCAGTGCTAAAAGTTTACAAATTACTTGTAAATATAGGAAAAGCTTATAATTCTCAGTCATAATTAGATAAAATGAATGAAAAATCAGATGGCATTTTAAACTTAGATTAGGAAACAAAGGGCTAATTTTAAATAGCTCATAGTTTAAGCTAGTTGATAGGCAATAGAATTTATCAGACAACGAGACAATATAAATTAGAGGAGAGACTGGTAACCATAAATAATTGCACATATATTTACAGATAACAAATATTGACTTGGGAATTTAGCCAGCAGTTTCACCTCTAAATAGAAAGAAATATGAAGAAAGGATGCCCTTGAGGCAGTATTGGTAAAAGAGCAATGGAAGACACTTGTATACCTGAATTTAACTCAACACACAAAACACTTGTAGTTCATCTCATTGTATTGTTTCCCATACTGGCTTCATTTTATATGGTTCCCCCCATGAACATACATATAAATGACATGAAATATCTTGGACTCACTTTGCATTACTGCTATCCAATGAATCTTTCCACCAGGAAACAAAAACTGCCTGTCTATGCTTTCCAGTATCACACATACCCACTAGTCACATAAGGCAACTGGACACTTGAAATTATCTAATGTTACTGAGGAAATATTAATTAATATGAAATTAAATGGCATAGGCACATATGGTTAGTGGGTATATCTTTTAGACAGTGTAGTTTGAGGCAAATGTTCTTTCTTTAGGAAGGTACTAATTAGTGGCCAGTTTCTGTTAAAAATTTTTCTTTTTATAATATTTATTTGTCCTTTTTAGTTATCCATGGCAGTAGAATCTATTTTGATATGGTTAAGCAAATATGGAATATATCTTATTAGGATCCATTCTTATAGATGCACACAATGCTGAGCTTCACTGTGGTGTATTCATATATGTACATAAGAAAGTTATGTCAGATTCATTCTGTTTTAAATCAGCCTTCTTTCTGACTTTTATCTTGTTCATCTTCATTATTGTGTGTCTTCCTAAAAGATCTCCATCATTTTTGCCTCACTTTAAAGTTATCCTTTAAGAAGTTTGAAAAATATAAAATTTAGTCACTTAACAAGCATTCATGTCCTTATGCTATCAGTATGTCCCTAAATTCTCCCAAGTCTCATACTTCAGCCAAATCTTCAAAAACCTACCCACTTCCAGATACAATGCTTCTTAAAAGATTCCATTGAAAAATAGAACACATCATGCTTTTCCATGTTCCCACAGCTTTGCACTTTCAAATTTCTCCTCTCTGGAATGCTTTCCTTAATGTTTTCATTTTATTCCTCTAACTGTTCTGTTAAGTCTGAGTTTGGCTGTAAAGTGGGGTTCCTTAAGTGTCCGAAAGCACACTTTTCAAAATCAGATCTATATGTGATCATTCTTTAGAGTTCACATAATATCCAGACTTAAATACCTTACTGACAACTAATAATTTAATAAGTAAATACAGTAAAAAATAAAGATCAGTAGATCAACAACTAAAATATCAAACAGATTTTCAGCATAAACAAAAGGAGAACCCTTGAAAAGTGTCAAGAATTACTGGAAATTGAGGAAAACATCAAATTTTATAGTTTGATTTTTTGTTTTGAGAACTACTTTATTTTCACTGATTTTTAAAATATTTTATTAATAGAGAGTAGGAGTGGCAAGAAGGTCTTGACTGAGAGTGATTAAGACTGTGTGGAACAAAACAGAGTACCAAGTCACTCCTTGCCTGTCATGGAGTCTTGCCTTTCTATTCTTGCTGGTAAAGTGCAATCAGTGAGAATAAGCAAGTGATCTTCTTAGACAGTCTAGCATATGGAGGGCAGAGATGAAATCTCTGTAAATATAGGCATACCTCAAAGGCATACCCAGGAAGCCTACCTGTCTTTCTGGAATTTCATCTTTTTAATCATTCTTTTTTGGGGTGAATGATAATATGAATGAAGTAGGAGTGAATCCTGAGGAGCTTAACCATATTATCAGCCCTTTTTTATTTTATTTTTTATTTTGAGACAGGGTCTCACTAAAATGCTCATGGCCTTCCTACATTGCTGATTCTGGCCTCCAACTTGCAATCCTCTTGCTTCAGATTCCTGAGTCTCTGGGATTTACAGGTGTGCAGCACTGTGCCTAGATCTTTTCACCATTCTGGATTAAATGTTTTCTACTTAACAAGTCTGCATTAAGCAAATTAGCACTTTTTGAGGCCTTATATTATGCAAGATAGATACACATTCTTATCATTTTCATTTTAGCGTTTGTTCTATATTTGGCTGATAATTTTTCTATCACCCCCCAATCTTGTTATTTGTCCTGTCATAACAAATTTGTTGCAAGTCTTATCAAAACTCCAGCATGGTTAAGTATGCTGAACTTCCAAACCTTATGCACATAGGAGTAATATTAAAAATGATGATGATATTGATTACTTTTATTATTACTTATTTACTAAGTGTTTATCACCATTCTAAGTACTTTCTACCTTATTATGTTTGGAGATTTTCAATACTTACATATAACAACTCAAAGAATCTCAGAAGACTCATACTGAGTGAGGGCTATTAAAGTCATTTGATATCTAGCAAAATTTAGAATTGTTGTCATTCAAAAAAATGTATTAGTCAAACTGAGCTTTGTGTGGACACAACTTAAAGTAATACGCAGTGAGTTCCTCATTTATAATATCATCCAACTGAGTGTCATCAGAACTGTGACTTGCTTGCAACAGAATATGGCAATGGTGTTGGGGTGACACTCCCATTTTTATATTGCTATACATCCATAACTTCATCCTGCTGGATTTTCTTAGTGCTCTTCTGCTGTAAAGAACTAAACCCAGATATATGGAAAGGGCTTCATGACAGGGAAATACAGGCATCCTCTTGGACATGAGGGTGCTCTCTAGCCAAGAGCCAGTGATGAACTTGAGTCCCCAAGCCTGTGAACACCAGGAAATAAATTCTACTAATTTTGAATGGACTTGAACAAAGATTCTAGAGCCCATCCTCCATGTGAGAAAGCAACTCCTGTTACAACACTTTTTGTACCCTTGTGAATTCCTGAAAAATACACACAGCTAAACTTTGCTTACAATGCTGTGTTGAAAATTTGAGATAATAAATACTTGTTGTGTGTTGTTTTAAGTTTCTAATTTTGTGGTAATTTTCTGTGAAGAATTAGAAAACTAATACAAGGTGCATCTGAGGGGAGAGAAAATGAGTTGTGGTTTTAACCAAATTGTCTCTTCAGTAAAGAGGCATTGGTTTTTCCCTCTTACAAATTCTTACACGTATATAACCATAATTTGTAAATTCATCGATAATTTTGGAATATTTACTTAGATTAATAATGAACTTTGTTCAAGAAGACTGAATTTTTTTTAGTTTACTTCTATGTGAAATAATTATATACTAGAAAATATCCACCACCAAGATTTACTTTACAGTATATTCAAAATATATAATTAAAATGTAAGTTAATTCTTAATGTTTACATGGACTGAAATCAAAAGTGGTGGTAATTTTTTTTAATGTGAGACTATAACATCATAAGGAAGGATCAAATGATTCAGAAATTGGTTTCTACAAGATCTTACTTTAAGGAAACCATGTTAACTTCATATTTCTTTTCCTTAAGAAGTTATATTTTTATTGGTAATATTAAAATCCTGATTTTCTTACATGCAAAATATAAACCAGAAACATTCCTTTAAAAATTATATAATAAGAAACAGCTTGTCACTATTTAGAATTAAGTATTCATGCATTAATGAATTACTTCTATTTATAATTATATTTTGTAATGTTCAGTGCTTATACATTTTATAAATGGGAGTGTATTCACATTGAGAATCTCAACCTTGATAAACTTTCCATACATGCCTATTTGCATTTATTTTCCTTGCTATCTCACTGTCTTGAGTCATAAAAGTTGCATAATGGGAATAATTACTCTTAAGCTTATGTGTCCTTCATTTCACAGCACATTTAAAACATCCAGTCTATAAAAGGTTCAGAGTGACTTCCCTTTTCCCTGAAATAACTACCAATTCAACAAGGTGTTTATTGGTGGCAGCATGGTCCATTAACACAATCCCTCAGGACTTGCACTGCTATGATGAGCAGATTCTGCTATGGAAGAAACATGCCTGGCAATAAAAATATACTCTCTTTTCAAAGCCATTACTTTCAGCAATTAAATCTTTAAAAAGTTGAAAATATGATCTTAAAATTGCTAAGAGAGTAGATTTTGCCACACACACACAAAATGGTAAGTATGTGAGGTAACACATACGAAAATTAGTTTGACTTAGCCAACCCACATGTATATAGATTTTAAAAGAACATGTTGTACACCTTTTAATATATAGAGCTTTGTAGATTATACCTCAATAAAACTGGAAAGGATGATGTGTAAATAAAGATGAGACAGTTGGAATTTTTATTTCCCTACCAATAACTTCCTAAACTGATTTGCACTTTGAAGTTAGTATGAGCTGCCCAAGTAATCTTCCTTTTTTATGAGTGACTCTAATGTAAACATTCTCAGATTTAAAATACTTGTTTTGTAGTAAGGTCATTTATGACTGCAGTTTCCAATTCTATATAAAACTAGATGTGTTAGAAAAACTAATTTGTAAAAACTAAATTCTATATTAATTGATGAGAACTCACCAACTTCAAGATCTAGAAAAGTACTAATGGGAATGAAAAGAAGGAATCATGGGATAACATGAACTTCTGATATTCTGGAGGTGAGTACTGCAACAGAGGGAGATAGAGCCTGGATTCCATCCAAGATGGAATCTAGCAAATGTTTCCTCTCAGTACCCCATCAGCTCTCACACATACACACACAAACACATATAAATTCTATCAATACTGTGATCAATATGGGATATACAGTCAATGTAATGTGAAAAAGAAATTCATTTTTTTTCAGGAGGAACAATAACAAAAGCTGTGTATCTTAACATTTTCATACTGAGAAGAGGGAGGAACTTGAGTTTTGCCTGAGAACATGTAATATCTAGTAGACCAAAATTACATACACTATATTATAGCAATCATTTGTTAACAAATAAAACATCAAATAGACCACAAACAAGATAAAACAAAACAAAACTCTCCAATGTGAGAATTTATTTGTAGTCAGATAGTAATATTGTCAAGCTTGGCAATATACTGTGAGGTTATCTAGTTTAACTGTATGAGGAGAGAATTTCATGGGTACAGTAGTATGCAAGCTGACCAAAACTTCATTAGGGTCTGTTCATGATTGCACCTACCATTAATTACAGGCATTTCTATCAATGTACTTGACATAAAATCAGGTAGTTTTTATATTGTCTTTTTAACTCTCAGACATGAAGGATTGGCATTATTTCTTCATTTATCAGGAGAGGAAATTGCAACTGAATATCAAACATGTGTAAGGAGCTAAGCCAGTGTGTGATAGCTGCTGGAGAGTTCTGCAACTGCTTCTCTAACAATCCTGTCAAGGCAGAAACTAAATGAATGTAGTGTAAGTGATGAAGTGGAATCTGCTAGCTAATTTAATTAGCATTTCTGTCAAAATTTTAGTAAGACAATTGTAATAGGTGTTTGGTTGTGTTTACTCAGCACACATAAATTTTGCTGAATAGAATGTAAACTGACTTTATTCTTTTTCATTAGAAAAGGATATGTGCTGCAGTCTGGCTGGGCACAATTCAGGAGCCACTTGTCAAAAGAAACAAACTTTATTTTTAAAACTACAAACGCCAAACAAAACAGCTCCTCAGGAAAAACCCTCAGAGCCCAACTGCCACCACCGGCTTCCACAAGCCTCTACCCCACACAAACCTCCCCACCTCCCACAATCCTCCTGCTCTTGAGGCCGATTGGCTGGGTCGCGTGGGCGGAGCCAAAGAAGTCCCCCAATGAGCAGCTCCGTGGTCTGAAAGGGCAGGGAAACAGCCCAATGAGCAGCTCCGTGGAGGAGCCAATCAGCTAGATGTTGCTGGGGCCGCTGTGAGCCAATCATCAGCTGGCAGTCTGAAGGGCAGGGAAACAGCCCAATGAACATCACCGCAGAGGAGCCAATCAGCTAGATGTTGCTGGGGCCACTGTGAGCCAATCATCAGCCGGCAGCGGGAAGTTTGCTGGCAGCTGGAAGTTTGCTGGGGCCCCTTTGGCTGTGGCTCTCAACATCTCCCCCTCTCTGTTTAAACAACTACAAAAGGGGGTTATGTGGAAAAATTAGAAAAAAATATGAGCAGAAACATTTAATGGATAAAAACCTAGAAAATAAGTGAGGATTCAAATATTACAAGTAATTATTTTAAAGACATAATAAGTTAATTCATTTTAGCATTTTAAATAGACCATGATAGAAAAGAAAATATACTTTATTTTAAAAAATATCCAGAATCCAAACTATTCAGAGTACATAATTTATCATTTAGAAATTCTACTATAAAAATAATGACATTGTGAAACTATTATCAGTTTGGGAAATGAATTTTTCTCTGCTGAAACAACAATTCTCCCCTTTGTTGTTTTAATTGTCTGATATTGGGCTAGTTATTTAGACATTTTTATTATCAGGTAAAATGGTCATAAAACCAACCACATTAACTCCATCTCTACTTCTGTAGGTTGTGTGTATGTGTGGGGGAAGGACTAATTGAGATAAAAAATATCTATATAAATGACCTGACTCCAGATATATCTCCTCTTAATTGTTTAATCAATTTGATAACACTTATGACTCCAGAGAAACCATATGGCAGGGTCTAAATGAGTTTATAATCATAGGAATTATTTTAGTATTTGAAAGTGACTTAAAAATTATCCCTAAGATATGTTGTTTTCAATTTTTAGGACCATGCAATTGTTAGACCTTTGACAATGCAAATTGCTTTATCACTATGTATTTCTATAGAGTTTGTTGGATTATTAACATACTTTTGGGAAAAAATCTATATATCTTAAATAGCATATGTAAATTACTTTTCTTTAAAGAATGAAGAATAGGTTAAGAATCAAATTAATTATATATATATATATTTTTTCCAGTTTCATGAAAATCTAACACAAGTATAATGAAAGGTACAAAGCATAATATAATGTGATATTTGAGGTAGAACTGTCACTTTTGATATCCATTTTGTAACTATATTGCAAATGTATTTCAGATTGACTTTATTTATAATTACAAATTATTACTCTAATTTATCTATAATTACTATAATTACTTTATTCATAATTAGGGCATCAAAGATCCAATTATGGTCCCAATTATAGGCTAAGATTGGATGACTCCCAATTTTTGAATTGAAGCTAAAACAAAGAAAAGGGCTAAAATGATAAATGTCAAAATGGCACCTAGGACCTGAAGGACGTTCATGAGGGTAAAATAATGAAGAATCTGAGCAAATTTGATATTAATTTAAAAAAGATTCAAAGGCATCATATTTACCCTCATGTATTATTGCATAGGTACATTAAAGGAATTCTTTCCTCTTTTTTCTTTGTTTTATTACATTTCTTAAAAAATACTTAAACTAGTATTTGCTTTTTGTGATTTCTGATATTAACATTTTGAGACCTAGTGACTGGATTTTGATCCTTTTTTTAATGTCATTCTCACACTGGCCTTCTAGTTGTTATCATTAAGGGGTTAGTACCCTTTTAAATTTAGTTCACTCCCAAAAGCTAAAATTCCAAGTAACAGTATCCATCTATATGAATTTTAATGTTTTGCTAAATTTACTCTAATCATTAGAGATGCTTTTCATTATGTAGTGGGTCATAGAGACAATGCAGTTTTAGAATTATTAAACAAAAACCAAACATTCTTTCTTCACCAGATTTTAACAGTCCTCAGCAACAAAATTAAAATGAAGAAGTCAGTATTTATTGTACTACACTTTCATTGTTACAAGCTCTTCCCGGTAGTGTTATTTTTTAGACACTTTGAAATGGAACATAATCAAATTATTGAAGACATATTATGCAGCTTAGATGATAGAGTCCGAACCTTACCTCCACTGCTTTTTAAAAATTGTGTTAAGCCAAGTGTTGTACAGTGCACCTGTTATCCCAACCACTACTTGGGAAACTGAAGCCCTGCCTCAGCAACATAGTGAGATACTGTCTCAAAATATAAACAAAGAAAAAGGTAAGGATGTAGTCCAATGGAAGAACACCCCTGGGTTCAATCTTCAGTACCCCTCCCAAATAAAACACAAAAATCTAAACAACAACAACAAAAAACTATTTTTTTGAATGAAGAAGATAATACAATTGATCATAAATTGATTATTGATCAAATACCTTGTAAAAATGGAAAACCATAACTGCATTTTTAAAAACAATTCAAATGTAATATATTGAATCAAACTGGACTTCATTTCATCACCATAACTAGAAATAACTTGTGAGCTATTTAGGAGAAATTTACTTGGATCACATCAAAGTATCTATCAAAAATGAGGATTGATGTGCATTGCACTGATCTTTTTTCCTTGTTTCATGGTCATGCTTTGTTGATGACATGCTTCAGTCTTTGTAAGGTAAGAAGATTCATATAATGGATCTGGTCACTATTCATATAATGGATCTGGTCACTATTTATATTTAAAAAATAAATTAAACTTTATAAATTTTGTATTTGTTATTTTTAGATATACATGACAGTAGAATGTATTTTGACATATTATACATATATGGAGTGTAACTTATTCTAATTATGATACCCTTATTGTACATGATATGGGGTTTCACTGATTATGCATTTATATGTGAAGATACAAATGTTATGTCTGATTTGTTCTGTCTTCTCTATTCCCTTCTTCTCTCTCGTCCTTTCATTATCCATCTTCTGATCTACTGAAATTCTATTCTTTCCATTCTGCACCCAACCTTTGTTGTGTGTTAACATCCATATATCCAAAAAAAAAAAAAAAAACATGGGACCTTTGATTTCTCATGACTCAGCCATTTACCAGCAAAAGTAATGAAGGCATTCTCCTTATGGCTAAGTAATATTTCATTGTATATATACATTACATATTATTTATCTATTCATCTGTTGAAGGGCCCCTTGGTTGGTTCCATAGCTTATCTATTGTGAATTGAGCTGCCATAAACATCAATGTGGCTGCGACACTGTAGCACTATAGTTCTAACTCTTTTGGATGTATAGTGAAGAGTAATATAACAGGACCAAATGGTATGTCCTTTCCTAGTTTTTTGAGGAATCTCCATACTGCTTTACAGTTTTGCCAGACATTTTTTTGTAATGGATTTCTGACTTTTAGACTTATGAAATAAAATATTAAGAGCATTACTTGAAGAACCAAGAGGAATCTCCATACTGCTTTACAATTTTGCCAGACATTTTTTTGTAATGGATTTCTGACTTTTAGACTTATGAAATAAAATATTAAGGCATTACTTGAAGAACCAAGAAAGATGTCATCATACTTTCACATTACAAGATATTTTATTGTATATTCACTATATTTGACAACTCACTTTGAAATGCCTTCAAAATTGATGTGACCAAAAACTTCTTGAAGGTTTCTAAGAATCTACAGCTAATGTATTTCTTTAAGATATAAGTTGATTGAAGCACAGGGACATGTCTTATTTTATAAAAACATAATGACATGCAATCTTACTGGAACTCAAGTTAATTGCCCAAGGAGGACTAACATTTTTAAAGATGGAATAGGAAGCTGTATCATGTAAGTTTGAAAGTGAATTTTGAATACATTGTCACCTCTAACTTAAATTTTAAATATAAAAGATCCATGGCCATTATTAGGTTTTCGCCTGAGGTTATAAAATGGATTGATTTACCCATGAATCATTTATGTCCTATAATTCATTATGACTAATTTATGGTTATACGTATAGTTACTCAGGAAATAGAATTTTGAGTAGTAGGAGAGTATCATGTTTGAGATCCTGACCTATGGACTTAGGCTGCTTAGTTTGAGGATGCTTGAAGTTTCAGAACCCTTATGAGATTACTTAATCTTATTAAGTAATATTAATTACTTAATATGTCCTACATATTCATCTTTGAATAGGAACTAAATTAGCATCAACTTCATACTTGTTTTGTTGAATTACTGGTCTGTACATGCAAAGTACTTAAAACTACTAGTCATGTGGTACATTACATATAACACTTACTATTCTCCTTTTATAATATAATTAATATTGAATAAGTTTACCCATCAAGGGATTTAAATTTTTACTGTCCAAAACATGATGCATGGAAGAAGAGGTAGTTGCTGCCAAGAATCTGATGGTGAAGTTCAGGAAAATGACAAATGGTACCCAATGATGCACAGCTGTCCTACTCAAAGATGAAAGGGAGAAAGTATTCTGTGTCAGCAATCACTGTAGAAAAAGATGAAAAATATACATAAGCAATAGTTTGCTGATCATGACTATAGTAAAATTAAAAGTGAAATATGGCTTAATTCAGGTTAAGAAAGGTGTAAGCAGAAATCCTAAAAACATTCAGCACAGAATAATTTCAAAAAACTCAGATTATAAGTTGTAAATCAGTAACATTTTCTTTCTTTACATGGATATTCTGTTGCTAGAGCTAAGGTATTAAGAACGCTATCATAAGATGTTTTATTTCCAGAAAACATCCTGTCAAAATTCCTAAGTATGTGTATTGCAATAAAAATATAATTTATAGTAAAAAAAACATGATTAAATAAAGAATTAAAATTAATAGATCATTTTTATCAAGTATATATTTTTGTCAGGGACTGTGATAAGCATGTTACATATCTTTACCTTCAAAATCCTATATAGTAAATACATACTCAGAACTTGTCTTGAATCAAATTTACTGAAACAATTTACATCCAATAAGACTCTTTATTTTAAGTGCATAGTTCAATGAATTATGAAAAGCATACATTTGTGTTATCATCACCATGATTAAGATATGGTACTTTTACAGACTAGCAATAAAATATAGAATTAAAATTTAAAAATAGTAAACATAAAAGTATAAAATAATGAAATATTTAGTGATAACTATAATTAAATATGAATAAGACCTGTACAATGAAATTTCAAAATTACTGAAAGAAACAAAAGCAAGTCTAGTAATAAATTGAAAGACAGACATCATGCCCATAGATCAGAAGAATCCACATTTTTATATTCCTTGGCTTGAATTTGAAGAAGCAAGTGCTGTTTCACAAACTTTGAAAGGAAACTATTACTGTATGGGTGAATCAGTTTTAGTGCCTGTTTAGGGTCTAGTTAACCAATATTTTTATATGATTTTAGTTTTAGTATAATCCCCATAGTACTGTGTCATCTAACATTTTAGCCCTATTCAGATACAGTTATTATTTTTTACCAATGCCCTAGACATTCCATGGTAAATGTCACTTTGAAGAGCTTGCTTAGCCCTTCAGGCCACTAGTGCATGTCATTTGTATTTCTGCCACAGTTCTATGAATGATAACCATGCCTTTTAAATGAGTCCCAAAGAGAACATGCCTCACTTGGTACCTGCTGCACCACAGGTTGTTACTGATTTCTGATTAAATTGGCTGAGCCAGCTTAATTTTAACTTTTCTTTATTGAAGTGGTATAGAGTTCTCATTTTTATTAAAGTTTTAATATAATATTAAAATTGATTTTGGGGTAAGGACCTAAAACAGAATCTACAAGATTCTTTTTATGCACAGCCCAAAGTGTCTAAATGTTACACTCATCGTTTTTTTTCATATTGTAGGAAATGCATGAAAAATCCTTAGTGATAGAGAAAAAGGCCTCTGGGACCTTATGTGTCAGTTACAAAAGACAGATTGTTCTACCTATAAATTTTTCTCCCTTGGAACTGACATCCAAGGTCCCAGAGTCTTTTTTCCCTTCACTGAGGATTTTTTATGCAATTCCTACAGCATACTATATTCCATTCTTCACAAGAAATGTTCTACCATTCATGTTAGACAGCCAGACACCTTGCCTACTGTCAAAGAATGGAATGGAGAAATTATATGTTAGAGCACAAATTAGTAGTACATATGGATATTCAAAAAATAAAATAAAGGCTTAATTACAAAGAGAGTCACTTACTATGATAATAAAAGTATAGAAACATACCACCTAACCAATTTAGAAAAAGAATAAATAAATGCAATTATCTGCAATGATGTTTTTGATAAAATATATTTGAACTCGTTACATTTAATAATTTCAAAAAATTTTGTTTGCTAAGTGCCCTGGCAACTTTGTGTTAATGGTAAATGATACTTTTGAATTTTAATTATAAGTAATATAATCACAGGCCACCATACCAACATAACAAATAAACATAGCATTGATTTTTATTTTTCCCATGATAATCCTTATTGAAGATTTGTCAACCAATTTTGTTAGGAAACTGCAGTGCTAAAATACTTAACTCCATATTTTTTTTGTTTAATAAAATATTGTTGATTATCTGTCTATTGAGGTGGTTCTGCTCTGATTTGGAGTCTCTATAGGAAGCATTTGGCTGGATTTAGCTGATTTGCTAAGGATCATAAACATAGCCTCAAATGACATATTATTTGTATGATATTAAAATATTTTAATTATTTCTATGCCCATTTATCTGTGATTTCATCTAATATTGAGAAAATTTAAGACTTGTTTTCTGATTCGTTAATTCTAAACCCTGTTAATTCTATTATTTTAATTTTATGCTCTTACAGCAAATTTTTCTTTATCTCCTGTGTTAAACAAAACTGGAAACCTGAACTTTGCTAGAGGAGATTCAAAGGATTTGTCACTCAATCCAGAGCCTATTTAAAAGTGGTAAATTTTAAAGTGGAAATTATTGACTGTTATAACTTCCAATTACACCTATTGTTTAATACAAGATGAATTTATTGCCTAAATCTGTTCTTCAATTGCAACATTAAATAGCAACAAACATTAACACAAACCATTAAGGAATATAATTTCCAGTGTTAAAAAGAATGGAAAATTACATTTTTCTTGATGCACACTACTACTGGTTGGATTTATTTGAGAAAAATGATTGGTTGTCATAATTTGGATATTCATTTTTTGTTTCTAAGAAAGAATAAAAAGATACTATCTATCAGGTGAAAATTAAAGTGTGTCCAAATGTGAATTGGGAGATCTAAAAGAGAAATTCTGGGGAAGGGGCTGGGGTTGTGGCCCAGCAGTAGAGCTCTCGTCTAGCACTGTGAGATGCTGGGTTTGATACTCATCACCACATGAAAATAAATAAATAAAATAAAGGTGCTGTGTCCAACTACAACTAAGAGAGAAATATATATATATATATATTCTAGGGAGATAATATTTTCCTTTTGTATTTGGTCAGATAATTTTGTTTATACATAAAAGACACTTGAATTAAATAATTTAATCAATTTAATTCTAAATTTTTTGTTCATAAGTTTTTAAGTTTGTTGTACAAAAGGAAAATTTATGCCTCACTACCGCATTCTCCCTTCAGAAAATTGGGTAAAGTATTAGCTATGGGGTATCAGAGTTATAGATACATACGATGAGCTTCAAAACACTGCTTTCTACATCTCATAACAGTCTTGCTTGGGGACCCATGGTTTCTCTTTTTGTTTGGCTTTTTACTTCTCTATGCCACACATACAGGACATTGAAACTGTATATCCCTTGGACTAAATCACACCTGTTGAAATTTTCTTGTAACTTCTCTAGAACGCATACTTTCTCCTTGAGATATTCCTACATTCAAATGAAAATTTCTCTAAGGATATTTCTTTTCAGAGCTTTATAGTTACACATAGGAATTGGGTTCATCCTGACAAACTCATACAAGCATAGAAATCTATTTCAGTTCTCTATCCTCTCCTATTCCTTTCCCTTTCCATCCTTTTCTCCCTCCCATCTCCCATTCTCCTCTACTCTATTAGACGTCTTTGTGCTTGTCTATTAATTTAAATATCATTGGTTCTTTATGTTATCCTCTTCTTCCATCCCCCTTTCCTTTATTTTACTCTCGCTTCTGCATATGAGAGAAACATTTGACCTTTGAGTTTCTGAGTTTGGCAAATTTCACTTAGCATGATATTCTCCATTTTCATCCACTTACTGTCAAATGCCATAATTTCTTTCTTGTTTATGCCTGAGTAGAACTTCACTTTGTGTGTGTGTGTGTGTGTGTGTGTATGCGCGCGCATCTGTGTACCACAATTTCTTAATCCGTTCATCTAGTGATTCACATATGATGGGCATCTGTCATAACTATTGCGAATTGTACTTCTATAAACACTGATGTGGCTGTACTGCTATAACCATTGATGTGGCTGTATTGTTGTAGTATGATGATTTTAGATTCCTGGGGAATATTCCAAGGAGTGGGATACCTGGGACATAGGGTGGTTCCATCCCTAGTTTTTTGAGGAATCTCCATATGGCTTTTCGGAGTTGCTGTACTAGTCTACAGTCCTCCAAACAATGCACGAGTGTACCTTTCCCCCCACAACCTCACCACCATTTATTGTTGTTTATATTCTTGATCATTGCCATTCTAACTGAGTGAGATGAAATCTCATAGACTAAAGACAATGCTAATATTGGTGAGTAGCTAAAACTATAAGTCCTTTACTGAGATACCTCTTTCAGAATTTTATACCATTAACTAATTGAATCTTAATGATCATCCTTTGAAGTTGTTACTACTACTGCTTTTTTATGGTGTGAAAGTCAGGTGCAATAAGTAACTCACCCGCATCAGAGAATATATGATAAATCTAGCATTTCAACATAAGTTCCTAATAGATATGCTCTCTTCTTATTTAAAGTTCTTTTTCTACCCTCCTTACAACTAGGGTGTTGATTCCACTAATTAGATATGTTTAACATGGATTTTCATTCCAGGGTTTTCATTTGAGAAAGGAAAGCAAAATTATAATCAATATTTACTGATCAGGGATGGCTGAATTCCAGACTATGATGGCAGTGCCAGTATAAGCAAAATTGTTTGATTCATAAATATCTCCTTTAGCACTCAAAAGCATTTATGGAATATTGAAGAATAAAATTTCATCTAGTACACAAAAATCTAGCTTGATCTATATAAATGTAATCATTCTCGATCTGGCAAAGTGAATGCACATTTGACACAGTACATTAGAGTCACAGTTATTTACTAAATGTCAGACATCAGTTCATAGACTCATAGGTCCTTGAATAAATGGGAGAACAAATACCCTTGAGGGAGGCATCAAAAATCAGTCATAAGTACATCTGTGAATTATCTACTTGGTATCTTCCATGGGGTCTCTAGGAAAGAAAAACACGTAGACCTTCTAAGGGTGTTTGTAATCTATTTCCTGTGGATCTTGAAAGTCATTAAAGTGCACATGAAAGAGCAGTGTTTTATGGACAGCAGATAATAAATGCATGGACTCTTGAGAAAAGTTCTACTCATAGTAAGATGTACTGAGATGTATAAAATTTAGTTGTGTCTGCCATTTCTGGGTTAGACTAGATATATTCAGCAACTACCATAGCCCTGTATTGATGTTCATCTTTCAACCCATGTTCTGAATAGTTTATCCTTTCTCCTTTGACCTATATTTTAAGATTTGTACTAAAATCAATGACATATAAGTCTTAAATCAGATAGTGTTATTCCTCTAATTTTATTATTCTTCATTATTGTGTTGGCTATTCAAAGCTTGTTGTTGCTCCATACAAACTTTAAAATTAGTATGTTGTTAGTAAGTGTAAAATAGAGAAATGCAAATCAAAATTACACTAAGATTTTTTTCTTGCTTCAGTCAGAATGGTGATATCAAGAATTCACGCAACAATAAGTGTTGATGAGGATGTGGGAGAAAAGGTACACTCACACTTTGCTGGTGGGACTGCAAATTGTTGCAACAACTCTGGACAATAGGATGGAGATTCCTTAGAAAAATTAGAATGGAACCATCATTTAACCCAGCTATCCCACTCCTCAATTTATACCCAGAGGACTTAAAATCATTGTACTACAGTGGTATAGCCACATCAATGTTTATAGCAGCTCAATTCACAGTAGCTAAACTATGGAACAAATCCAACCTAGATGCCCTTCAACAGATGAATATATTTTTTTTAAAATGCTGTAATACACAATGGAATATTACTTAGCCTTAAAGAAGAATTAAATTATGGCATTTTCAGATAAATGGATGGAGTTGGAGAATATCATGCTAAGTGAAATAAGCCAATCCCTCCAATCCAAAGGACAAATGCTTTCTCTCATATGTGGATGCTTATCCATAATGAAGGGTGGGGCAACTAAGGAAAGATGGAGGAAAAAATTTTTTTTTTTACTTTGAGAGTGGGAAGAATGGTAGAATGAGACAGACATTATTACTCTATGTTCGTATATACTCAAATGGTGTGACTGCATGGTTTATAGCCAGAGAAATGAGAAGTTGTGCTCCATTTGTGTAAAATGAGTTGAAATGTATTCTGCTGTCATGTATAACTAATTACAACAAATTATTTTTTTTAAAAAACGTAGCTTGCTCTGATTTTGATTGGGATAGCATTGAGTCAACAGACCAAGCTGGAAAAAAAAAACACCTTAATAATATGTATCCTTAGAATTCATAAATGCAGACTCTTATTTTACTTAGATCTTTGACTTGCCCGTTTTTCTAGTTTTTCAGCCTATAAATTTTCTTACCATTTGGGTATTTTGATCTTAACACAAATCTTTTATTTTTTAAAAAATTCATGTTGTAGTTCTTCATTGCTGTCTTTTTTTGGGAAAATCACAGACTTTGGATATTTACTGTTGAATCTCTGTCTTTATTAGTTTCAGTTCATTTTAGATTATTATGTTATCTCTGAACAAAGACAATTTTATTTCATTTCATTCTTTCAATCTGTTTCTTTTTACTTTAGCTTTTTAAAAAAATCTCATTGTACTAACTACTCTTTTTCAATTCAATTCCAGAAAAAATAATTAGAATGAGATTTTCAGCTTGTTCCTGTCCTAGGGGAAAGTATCCTGCTTTCCCCCTTTATGTATCATTTTAGTATAGTGTTTTGTAGATGTACTTTATCTAGTTAAGGAATTTCTCCTTTATTTCTGGTAGCATGGGAATTCATTTTGTTGGTGGTGTTGTTTGGTTATTGACTGGATTTGGTCAATTGCTTTGTTATGAGATCATGTTAATAAATGAATTACATGGATTGAATTTTGAATGCTGAAACAGACTTGCATAACTTGGAAAATTCTCACTGGTTTACAATGTGTAATAATTTTTTATAAATTGATTGGATTTTCTAATGTTTTATACCTTTATTCATGAAACATTGGGACTGTATTTTTCCTTTTTTATAATGCTTTTACCTGTTTTTAGTGTAGAAGAAATTCTGGTCTCATAGACTTAGAATTCCTTCTGCTTTTATTTTTGGAAAATTATTGCAGAGTGTAGGTATCATTTCTTCATTAAATGTTTGGCAAAATTTACCAATGGAGTCATCAATCCAGTGTTTTATTTTTCAGTGTTATTAATTATTGATTAAAATTTTTAATGATGGACGAAATGCAACTCTTTTTCCTTATGTCAGTTTTAAGGAATCAGTCCACTGCTTCCTAAGTTATCAATTTATAGATGTAGAATTGTTTATATTATTCATTTATTATTCCTTTAGTGTTTATGGTGTTGGTAGAGATGAATCTTCTTTTAATTCTGTTATTGGTAGTTGAGTTTCTCTGTCTCTATTTCTCTCTACCTCTCCTTATTTATTTATCCATTTATTTAATTTTGTTAGCTTACCTTTATTACTTGTGACCTTTACAGAGAATCAGTTATCTGTTTTGTTAATTTGTTCCATTGTTCTCCTTTCTTCAAATTCCATTGATTTTTGCTTTAATATGTATTATTTATTTTATTTGAGTTCCTATAGATTGATATTTTTCTTCTTACTCTAGTTTCCTAGTATGAGAACTTGGGTTTTTACTTCAGGTCTTATTATGCAATATACCTTTATATGTAATAGTATATAATATAGGAAATATATATTAATTATATATATATATATATATATATATATATATATATATATACATACATACATATATACATATATATTCCTTAATAGCCCTGATTTTGCAATCTGGGCATTTTGATAATTTGGAGCTAATATCATTTAATTGAAATAATTTATAGTTTCTCTTGAGACCTGTTTGATCCATTAGTTAGCTGTTGATGTTCTGCTTAATTTATATTTTATGTTTTCCAACTATATTTCTGCTACTGATTTCTAAATTTAATTTCATTATGATCTGAGAATAAATTTTGCATTATTTCTATTCACTTAAATGATTCAGACATAGTTTGTGCCTCAGAATTATGTCTATGTTGGTGGATGTTCTGGGAATCTTGAGAAAAATGTGTATTCTGCTATTGTTGAATGGAGTAGTCTATAAATATCAGTTAGATCTTGTTGATTGTAAGTGCTATTCAGTTCCACCTTATCTTTATTGATATTTTTGCATTCTTGCTCTATCAATTATTGTCAGGAAGGTCTTGAAGTCTACAACTATAATAATCAGCTTGTCTACTTTTGCCTTTCAATTTTATCTTTAGGGACACACACCTTTTGGATTGATAAGTAGTCCATGTGAATTGACTCTTGAATCATTTTGTAGTTGGTTTCTTCATCTCTGAGAATTTTATTATTCTGAAGTTTAATTTATCTGAAATTAATATAGGTGCTCCAACATTCTTGTTGCTGAGGTTAATATGGAATATATTTTCATTCTTTAACTTTTCATTATTTGACTCTCTATATTTAAATTTGGTTTCTTTTAAACAACTTGGAGTTGAGTTTTTATGTGTTTTCAACTCATACAATCCCTGCTTTGTTATTTATGTTAAAAACTATTCACATTAAATGTGATTATTGATAATTGCTGGATTAATGTCCATTATTTTTGTTACTGTTTGCTCTTAGTTGTGTTTTTTTGTTAATTTCCACTCTTTTTTGATTTTTATAATTGTAATGGAGCATTTATATGATTACACTTTTTCTCTTTAAAATAAAAAAATAGCTCTTTAGAAATGTAATGTTTTCCCTAGAGTTGCCAATATATGTTTTAAAGGAATCTAAGTCCATCTTGAAATAGCACAATACCATTGAACAGATAGTGCAGATATCTTAGGGCAACATTTTCCTAGTTCCTCCTTCCCATTATTCATGCGGTAAGGTATGGTGATATTATTGTTATTATCATAAATATTTTGAAGTTCAATGAAGAATAAAACACAAAAATTGTACTTACTACTTCTCTGATGTTCTTTCTCTAATTAGTAATAACTTTTTTGATCAGCATTTTTCTCTAAAAGTATATATTTTGGAAATGTAGCTATGCTGACAATGAACCTTCTCAGATATTATTTGGGGGGGCGTGTAGGGGATCTGATCAATCTTTATTTCTCTTTTGCTTTTAAATAATATTTATATAGCAAAAAACGTTTTTTTTTTCTTTCACTACGTCATATCTTCTACTATGTACTTCATGGTTTTAAGGTTTCTAATGAGAATCAACTATAATTTGCAGTATTTCTTCTATAAGGAAGGTAAATTATTTTTCTCTAACTTCTTCCAAGATACACATTTTTAATCAAACTCATAAAATCAAAGGTTAAATGTTTTCTCTAATATGTGGAAGACAGAGGGAAATAAGAAAAAAAAATAATGGGATCTCATGAAAATGTAAGGGAGAACAGGAGAGTAGAGGAAGGGGAGAATCAGGGAAGAAACTGCAGAACAAAACAGCAGATTGTTCTGTGTGTATGTATGAATATATCCCAGTGAAGTTCATGTTTATGTATTATAATGAATCAATTAAAATAAATGTATATGTATATTTAGTCAGTAGTGCATTTTCAGTATGATGTGTTTAGCTCAGCATAGTATTTGAGAAATGTAACTGTGATGTTGCATGAATCACAAAGGCACTTGTTTTCATACTTGTTTTGCCTCTATAAGGAAGGTAAATTATTATATATATATATATATATATATATATATATATATATATATATATATACATACACACACACACACACAAACACACACACATACATATATATATGGAAAACCAGTAGTGTAGAGGAGGGATATCAGGAAAAGGGTGGAGAAGAGGAATAGGAAAAATACTGAGACTGAAATAGAGCAAATTATGTTGTACACATTTATAATAATGTTAAAATGAACCCCAGTACTATGTATAATGTACTAATAAATAAATGTAAAAAAAGAAAAATGGTGAAATAATGACTGGTTTCCACTTTAACCAATGCTAACAACCAATTATCAACTGAAAGTAATTTCAATGTCTATTATGACAGGTAGCCTCTAAGAAGACCCTTAATGATTCCCACCTCTTTGTCTTCATTTCTCTGTGTAATCCCTTGCTCTGTGCATTGGCCAATCCAGCAATTTGCTTTTAATTAATGAAACATACCAAAGGAAATGGGATGTCACTTCCATTAGTTGACTTACATCACTGCAGAGTCTCTCCCTAACTGGTCTTGATGATGTAGACTTCCATTTTGCAGAATGCCACATGTGAGGTACTAACTGTGCCTCTTGACAGCTGCCAACATTGAAATGAGGCTTTCAGTCTAACTACACAAGTGAATGAATTGTGCCAGCAGCCAGTTGGGAGGCATATACCTCAGCAATTAAATCTCAGCTGAGCATTTGGACCTGGTTCATAGGTTTGAATTCTGATTCGTCAGAGACCCTGAAGCAAGAGACTTAGCCTAGCTATGCCAACCTCAGAAACTGTGAAATCATACATGTGTATTGTTTTGAGCTGCTTTTTGCGGCAGAGTGTTATACAGCAATGGATAAGTAATGAACCTCTCAATCAGAGATTGGCAAATACCAGAATAGTAATGTAATGTACTACAAGTATAAAAACAAGCACCTTTGTGATTCATGCAACATCACAGTTACATTGCTCAAATACTATGCTGAGCTAAACACATCATACTCAGATTGGGACTACTGTCTAACAGGGCCACTTCTGGATACAAAAGTCTAACATAGCAATGAAGTGTAATGTGAGTTCTGAATAATGAAGATACAGAGACAAGAACTGTTAGGAAAGTGATATAACTTTCAGGAAATTTTCTGTCTTCTTAGAATTGTCCATTACATAGATGAATGAATTGTTCAAAACTCATTAAGCAGCGCACTTTACATATTTGCATTTCATTGTTGGTCAAACACAACGTGAGCATATTAAAACAACTAAATTCTATGAAATGTTGATAGTTATTTGCTATATAGAAATGGAAATAACCAGGAAACTTTCTTCCTTCTTCAGGCATATGAAAGTAAAGATGATTATTTAAAATAACTCAAATATCATATGTAGTATAAAAGGAAAATTGGAAGGTACTAAGACTGTGCAAATATGTCTACTTTTCTGAGCTAGAATACTCACATTTTCCTCCCATGTATTAATCTATCCTGTTACTGTCTGATTATCAGTTACAACTATTGGCCTAAATATAAATTGTTGCATCCAATATTTTATTTATACTTGGAAGGAAAGTTAGAGATTACTTTCACTAATTTCTCTTTTTCACTCTTTAGGAACCCTTTTTGATTCTGCATCATGCTGGAGATTCTAGGCCTGTGTTCACTCTTGGCTTACAATCAAGTAAGAGAAACTTAGTCTGTTTTTATTAGGTTCACATTCTGAAAACAAAGGGATGGTCATTTCCTTGGCAATGGGAATTTCTCAGTCCCTAAAAAGAAGTTATGTATTCATGTGGTAAGGTGTGCTATTGCTGTGGTTGCACAGTGAATTGCAGTTCTCTTTTTCACTAGTCTGTGGACACATTTATTGTCATCACCAGGGGAAGAGAAAACAAAGCAATGAGCTCAGGGAGCTCAGTGACTGATGCCTGTTTGTACACTGAAGGTGTCTCTGTTTGTGGTATTAAAACTATCTGAAAAAAAAAAGGAATGTTGGCAATTGGCCAACTGTTATATTAAATTTAGTTTTATAAATATCTATTTAATTTTTTTCCTGATGTAACACAGTTGTTCTATTAGTGACTTGAGTTCTGTTTTTTGAGCTTTCTTTCCTTTACCTTATTAATATTCAAAGTGGAATCACTTTCCACCTATTAATGTAGTTTTGCTTTTTAACACGTACTTTTCCCCTTATTATCATGATTATCTTATATTAAGACATTCCACTTCTTTCACCACTTAGTGCACTTGTTTAGTTTAATTGCAAGAATTTCAGGTAGGTGCCTAGGTAAACACTCTTTATAATTGCTCTTTATTTAATCTCACTTGCCTTAGAAATATATATATATATATATATATATATATATATATATATATATATATATATATATTAATGGTGCTGGAGATTGAATCCACAGCCACTTGTAAGCTAGGCAAGCTAGGCAAGCACTTTCCTTCTGATCTATATATACAGACCAACATCTGGTACTTTAAACAGGGTTTTGTTTAATTCATTTGTGGTCATATATTTACATTTTTCTCACTAAGGCAACTAAACTACTCCCTTTCTTTATTAAATGGAATTTCAAATGTAGGAAAGCCTCTAATCTCTATAAAAATACTTGTATACACTTTCGCACAGTACTTTCAGGATCTGGTTAATGCCATTGGTTTGCATAAAGATGTGTATCACCAATTTGATAAGCTCTCTTATTTTTAAATTACTGGTCTTTTCATTGGAATCTAATTCTTATGTTTGTATGAGAAATATGATGCTAAGATTTTTTTTCTTTTTGTTACATCTATATGCTGAATGTGTATTGCCAACACTTTAAATAATTGTTTCCATTACACTGGATGTCAGAATACTCCCTAACACCACACATGTTCTTAATTCTTTGATCAAATAAAATTTGTTTGAAGCTGATCTCTCATGCACCTGCTTGATTATATCACCACAGGGGGAACCACACTTTGACCATTAGCACGATGATGACTGACACTTTTTCATCCACAAAGCATTTTATTAACTTTGAAAGTGTGTATTATTAATATTATTTATTCATAGATGTATGAACATAAAACAGAAAGTGATATAAACTCTGTTGCAGAGAACTAAGAGACTAAACAGTAGCTTTAGAAAAATGATCATATATATGCAGTGCAGTAGACAAAAAATGTAAGTGAGATAGAAGCATTTTTAAAACATGTAAAAGATAACATTATTCTCTTTTTGGTGTATAACAACATTATAAAAACTCTTTTAACATAATAGGCCATATTTTAAGTAACTATAGGAAAATACATGCAGACCAATTCAATAATCCTGAGAAAATCAAAGAATCTATAATTCTACAATAGTTTTGTCTGGCCTGCTTATTTTGTGAAGAGAGCTGTGCCTGTACCTACTGTGTTTCTTCATTATCTTGTACTGAAACATTGAAAATATTCTTTTGGATTATATTTCTAAGATTATTTGTATAACAATGAGCCTTGAGAAGATACAGAACGTATTTCCTTTCAAGAAAGAGAAGGTAATTGTTTTCTAAAGAAGAAAATAAAAGCACTGTCTATTGGTGAAAGTTTGGATAAGTGTGCCACCAGCCTCTTATATTGGATTTTCTCAAGCTTGGGGCTCTTCTGCTATGATATTCACCACTCTCTGTGCATGATCACTAAGGCTTCTTTAAGTCCTCTCCAGGGGACTGGAGGAACAAGAGGAACAAATGTGAACTTGAAGTGTATGCTGCCTGTTGTACTGTGAGTAACCAAATTGTTTGCCCCTCATCCGGAATCTTGTGGCTACTGTCAACATATATGAAACAGTATCAGGCTAAATTGTGATTTTACAAGTCAAGCCAAAGTCTCAGGCTCTTCACACTTCCTGACTCCTATGCACAGACTTATTTGCAGTCTCCTCTATCATAGCAAAAATGCGTCTTCTCACAACTTTGTTTTGTAGAAATCAGATTATATTGTGAAGGGAAATAAACTAATTTTTTTCTTTAAGGAAGGAAGGAGGAAAGGAAAGAAGGAGAAGAATTAGAAAAGAAGAAAGAGAAGAAGAAAGGAAGGGAAAGAATTAAGGGTTTTGTTTTATATTTCATCATTAAACCAATCTTAACATGTATATTCTATTCTAGGAACACTTGAAGTTAATGCAGCTCAAAACAGTGAGCAAGGTATCATCTTTATGTAGTTCAACTTCCAGTTATGTATGAACAAAAAATATATTAACAATGATATTTATCATGGAATAAATAAAAGTTATGGGAGGATTTGCATTTAGAAAACACTACTACAATTCATTTTATAACACTTAGAGACTTAATATGAGAGCATGTTCTATCAAAGGAACTAAATTCTAGTGAGGACAAGATATGTATTGTTTGTGAGATCTCTGAAAATAGCTAATCATACTTCCTATGTCGTAATAATTATTATCTTCTTTAATTATAATGTCAACATACTCTTGACATATTTACATATTTTGGAATACAAGATTAAGGTATATATCAGTATTATTAAAAACACTTAAACTATCAGAATTCTTTTTTTTAGAGAGAGAGAGAGAGAGAGAGAGAGAGAGAATTTCAATATTTATTTTTCAGTTTTCGGTGGACACAACATCTTTGTTTGTATGTGGTGCTGAGATTTGAACCCAGGTCGCACGCATGCCAGGCGAGTGTGCTACCGCTTGAGCCACATCCCCAGCCCTATCAGAATTCTTGTTAACTGATTTTCTTTCTGTTAAACTAAAGGTTGACATGGACAGCCTTTGTTTTTGACTCCGATTTCAACATTATTTATAGGTATTGGTATCCTCCCAGAGTTTTATATCCAAAGTCAAACTATTTTATAAATAAGTCCTGGAAATGTCTCCGAATCATAGTTTGTATATGCTAGCATGTATAAAAATAAGGACAGAAAAATAAAGGAAAAAAATATAAAGAGACCAAAATCTAAATCTTCTTAAAAGTTCTAATCAAAATATCATGGGCGGAAATGCATTACTATATGTGTGTATGTGTGAGTGTGTATATGTGCGTGTGAAAGGTCTGGAAGAGAAGATTCTGAATAGGCTCTAATTGCAAAAGGACACTGAGGTAACACAATGTCCCAGTCCATGGAGTAGAGATCAGAATACAAAGCTAATTCCAAGTAGTAAAGCACTATGACCATCTTCGAGTCCTTTGATTTAAGGAACATATAGAAACCCAAGGTTTTCTTTTGAGGTCTTTGACCTTCATTCAAACTCTGGATAATGTAGTGACTGGGACTGCACATGTGCTTTCTTGGACTGTTTTTGGACACATTGAGACATATTTGGATTAGGGTGATTCCTCAGGAGACTCAATGCATTAAGAAGTGAAGAAATCCTATACATTCTCTAATTTCTTTTTTAAGGATTCAATTATTAGATATTTATTGGAACTTTTTGATCTTTTTTCATAATGACATTCCTCTTACTCCATTTGCATAAGGGACTAAGAATTTGGATAATGAGGAACACAGGAAACTTTACACAAATTACACATTACCTGATAGATAAAGTTGCCCGAGGGACAGGAAGGTAATTACAGAGTCATGAATGTTGTCTCTGCCATTCATTCTCCTCATCAATTATTGATTAATATGGTTTCTCACTTAAGAACAAAATACACTTGAATAATCAAGGAACCATCTGGTCAATATAAAAGAAATCTTCATTAACTTAAGGAGGAGAAGAGACGTATATTAGAAAAAGCAGCAGAATTTTTTTTTTGCATTTTGATAAAATATTAAATGGCTAAGCATTTTTAATAAAATACTAGATTAAAACAATATTTTTGGTCTGCTCAAGCTTTTTATTTGTTCTTTTTCATTAGTGCATATTAATTACATAGAATGATGGGTTTCATTTAGTGTATTTGTGCATACGTAAATACAGAATTTGGTCAATTTCACACCCCCTCATCATCCTCATAAACTTTACCTCACTCTCTGAATCTGTTCCTACTGATAACTCTTCTAATTTCATGGAGTGAAGCCCTGTTTTACTTTGTTCTAGCTTCCACATGAGAGAAAACCTACCATACTTTTCTGAGTCTGACTTGTTTTGCTCAAAATTATGGTCTCACGTTCTACCCATTTTTTCTGAAAATGACAAATGCTGACAACTTGTTCTTTATGAATGAATAAAACTTCATTGGTTGGGCGTATTTGTGTATGTGTGTGAGTGTGTGTTTGAGAGAGAGAGTGTGTGTGTATGTGTGGTATATGTGTAATATATATTTGATTTATGTATATGATTATGTGTGATATATGTGTGTGTGTGTGTGTGTATAATATATATATATATATATATATATATATATATATATATATATACCCATACCACACTGTCTTTATCCATTTATCTCTTGATGGATACCTAGACTGAATGGCTGGTTTTACAACTTTGTTATTTTGAATGTTTGCAATAAATATGGATATGCATGTATCTGTAAAATATGCTGACTTTAATTCTTTTGGATAAATACCAAGGAGTTATATAGCTAGATCATTTTAACATCTTGAGGTAATACCATGCTGATTTCCATGGTTGCTGTAATAGTTCACATTCCTGCCAATGGTACTTAAAAGTTCCTTTTTTCTCACCAGCATTTATATCTATTTGAAGCTTGCTATTCTAACTGGAATGAGTAGAATCTAATTGTCATTTTGATTTTGATTTTCATGATTAGCAAAGCTGTTGAACACTTTTTTCATATAATTGTTGGCCATTGTTATTTATTTTAAGAAGTGATTATTCAGTTTATTTGCTCTTATATTTTTGGATTTTGTTTGTAATTTTTATTAATGTTGAGCTTTTAAAGTTCTTTATATATATTCTAGATATTAATCTTCTATTGGAGGAGCAACTGGCAAAGATTTTCTCTTATTCTGTTAGCTAATTCTTTACTGTCTTAGTTCCTGCTACTGTGTAGAAGCTTTTAAATTTGATGCATTCCCATTTATTGATTCTTTTATTTCTTGAACTATCAGCATGTTTTTGAAGATGGTCTGTACCCATGTGTTAAAATGCTTCCCCTCTTCTATCAGTTAGAAAGGAGAAACCAGTGAAATTTGATAGAGGGGAACATAAAGGCTCCCAGTATTATTTGAACAAGGTACAAACAGAGTAAAGATGCAAGAGTCATTTAAGAGACTAAGTGGCATAATTAATTGATTTGTCTTTCAGCCACCCTTTGAATCTACTTTCTTCCAAAATCCAGATTAACCTAATCACTTCTATACCACCCTAAAATTCAAATCTATCATTATTCACATACTATTATCAGAAGTGTTTTTATTTTCTTCACTCTTAATGAAATCTCATTGCAGAAACTATTGCTGTCATTTCTTTCTTTAATATTATTTATTTTCATATATCCCTGGTGCCTACTATAGTGCCTTGGCACAGAGAAGGGGCTCAGTTTGTTGAAATTATTTCTATTCAACATAGAACATAGAAAATATTTTATCATTTGCTATTTACATAAGTAATCTGAAGCATATTTAATTTGTTTTCAAGAGCAAGGAAAGACTTAGGAGCAGGATGTGTGAATCAAGCTTTTGTCTTCCCCTGCCTCAGAGTTTCTAAAGATGAAGGTTCTTGAATCTCATGCAACTTTTCATAAAGTGCTATTTTCCCTTTCCTCTATGGAAATCCAAAGTTCTTCCAAATCACTCCACAGGAAGCGGGTGTGTTTGAACATAGCCTCCAGGTTAAGGATCTTCTCCTAGATGAGGTATGTTTTCATGTTTTGAGGTTTTCCTCTTTTCCTGGGATATTTAGAATGCATTCCTATACATGTCTACCAAACATCACATAAATGAAAACTTTTATAAGAGTTTCCCCAAAGTTTTTATTAGCACATATAATCTTTTCAAAACTGAATATTGAACACTTCATCTGAGAAAAAGGAATCTTTCACAGTCTCTTAAACATTCTAAAAATATAAACTTAAGCTGTGGTGTAATAAATATGTGTACTATATCACTTTGCATATTGCTATCTGGGATATGTGCACATTTGCCTGAGGGTGTATATGAGATGGATAGTATAAAAACATAAACAAAGTGGGCGGGTGATAGCAAAGCATAAATGAAGAAATATTTAATGGAATGTTTTGCACTTGGTATTCTACTTCAATCACTCTGTTTAGGTGACAATCACAGGGCTTGAATTCAAAATAGAATGATATTTAATGGCAGTGAATTCCAGAAGTAATTTTGTGGGCTGCTTTAGAACTGCTGCTGGGTCCCCTCCCTGAATAGACTGCTGATGAGAGCCTCAAGGTACCTTTTTCTCTCCTGAAGGCCATTTCTTTTTAATTCACTTTCAGTTCACAGACATTCATATGATTTTATCCACTTTTGAATATGAATAAAGCTCCTCAATCTTTAGCTAGACTCATATTACTTCTCAATAACTAGAAAAAGACTTTTATGTTCCCTCTTATCTTACAAGATCTAACTCTTAAAATCGTTTTCTCACTAAATTCTTCGCTCTTCAGTTGAGGTAAACACATCTATTTTTTTTTGAGCATCTAAAAATTGTGAAGAAATTTAAAATGTTTTACTTGCAATCTGTTGTAGATGTAACTGGTGAGTACTAATTATGAGAGAAATAATGATTTTCTATATTAGGAACCAATAAAGTACATAAATAAGTATAGTATCCTGTTAATTGAAAATATATATTTGTTATAATTTGAAGATGATTTTTATTAATATTTATGTGAAATCTATAATAACTCATAAAACTTTTAGAAACTGGAATCCGCTGCAAAGTACTAAGTAAATATGCCAGGGATTAAAGGACCAGAAAAATCAAAAATTTTAATTTCAATTTTTTTGTGTGTGTCCTGGAGTTTGAACTCAGGGACTTGTGCATGTTGAGCAAATGCCTTACCACTGACCTATACCCCCAGCCATTGGATAATCTCAGAATTTGCAAGGGATTAGTTATAATCTGTTGTCAGGAATGGTATTATGGGTCCTTATTTGCTGATACTCTGATTTTTGTAGTGTTGTTGCAAGAATAGTGACTGTGTCTAAATTCAAGAGGCTGTAGTATCACAAATTTGAAGCCCAATTTATTGATAGAAGGAAATATATTACAACAGTTTAAATGAAATTATATAATGGTTCCAGTTCTTTTCTCTCCAGGTTGATACTTAAGAACTAAGAATTCTGAGATTGTTTGGGTTTCAAGCAAAAACTGGTTGAAGAGACTGGTTACATTATAACTGTAGAATCTCAGTAAGAAGTTTTATTTCATCTTAAAATGTAAGTCAAAAGAGTGCATGAGAGCTGGGTGCTATAGTGCATGCCTGTAATCCCAGGAGTCTGGGAGGCTGAGACAAGAGGATCCTGAGTTCAAAGCCAGCCTTGGCAAAAGCAAGGCACTAAACTCAGTGAGACCCTATCCCTAAATAAACTACAAAATACGGTTGGGGGTATGACTCAGTGGTCAAGTACCCCTGAGTTCAATCCCTAGTACCACCCTCCCACATTCACCCCCCACTCAAAGGTGCATGAGAACAAAATTAGGAGAAAAACATTCAATGCTAAAAGCATTTAAACAATCTTCAATTTTTTCCCTTTATTTCTTTATGTTATCTAGCCAGGAAGGATTCCTGTAACCATCAAAAGTAAACATAAAAGCCTTAAAGGTATCAACAGAACAGAGTTTTACTAAGCACTTTGTATCTTATTATTTATTTAAAAAGTAACAACTACAAAAGTGATACATACATATTTCACATATCATCTCTATTGCATTATTCAATTCTTAAAAATGATAAAAGTTCCATGAGGGAAAAAGGATTAGTAAAACAACTTTCAAATTTTAAAGACTTTCCAACTTCACATGAGAAATACATGTGAAAACATATACAGAGCAAATATCATACGACTTAGTAAATTTCTTGAAAGTGCTATGAGAATATAATTGATGAGAGGATTTAATTATTTCTGCAAACTATATTTGGATCCTCACACTTCCATGATGTATATTCCTAAAGGGATTTTCCCATATAATATCTCCTTACTTTCTTTTAAACTTTGATTACATATTGACTCCTTCATCTCAGTACTAAGACAATAATTCTTTCCTACAATATACATACACTCATATATGTACACACTAACATACCTGAGGCTCAAGTGCTTCTTTGGCTACCAAGGAACCTCATTGGTTTCATGCCTTTCTACTCTTTTTATTGCAAACTACACTTTCTCTCAATTTCTATGTTACTCATCTCCCTCATCAAGACACTGTATTTTGACTTTGTTCAGCATTTCAGGAAGCTAAAGTCTTCAATCCAATCCCTCCAAATTGGCTCTAAGAATATAAACAATTTGTACAAGCTTAGGTTGAGGACTAGTGGGGTCTCTAGAATCCAGTGTGGCCTTGGAAATTAATTTCTGTATTAAACAAAAAAGTGTAGAGTATAATACTAATCTGTTGGAGGGAAAATAGGTAGTAAATCTTTTGTGATAACACATCTCACTTTGCTCTTGCTCATTAACATAAAGATAGAGATGTGGAAAATCTCGTATAATGTAACATTGAAATGAGAATCATGTCAATCATCTTGTATAAAGCTGTCAATGACTTTGTAACACTTCTTTTTTTAAAAAAAAAATATTACTGGGGACTTGAATCCAGTGTTGCTCTACCACCAACCTATTAATCCTAGGCCCATTTATTTCTTGAGGTAGGTTCTTGTCTAGCTTTTTTTTTTTTTTTAACAAGGCCAAGTATACACAAAGTATAAATTCAACAAGTACTTGTAGAAAAAATTGATAATTTAATGAAATTTATTGGTGCCCATTGAAATAAATCGTTCACATGGATGGCCCCATAATTAGGGTTCATGATTTAAATTGATAAAACTTATTTGACTGAGCTGGATCCAATTTCAAATTTATTTGGCTCATTTTTAATATCCTGGAAGTAATTGTTATCCATTGCTCTAGTATTCAACATTAAATTAAGAATGCCAACAAGAATGCTCAAAAAAGTATATGAAATTATGAAAATTTGATGTGATACTTCCTCAAAATAATAAATTCTGAAATGGGCTTTTTAGATTTCTTAAATTCCTTAATAGATCACTTTTAAAGCAAATATTTATTTACAATTAAGTATATTCAATTTTTTTTGTTTGCTTGGGATGACTTTTCTTTATATGAGTTCCTTTTTTCTTGGTGTGGGAGTTGAATGAAGGCTGAGATTAGGATTGTCATAATGTACGCAGACACCATCAGAACAATCATCCCACAGGTACAACTGTCAGGTTAGAAGGGTGAATAAGTGACAGTTCTTCATGTTAATCTGTCTGCTTTTCTTTGAAGATATGGTAAATGATTTAAAGATTTTATTTTTGTTTAAGGAGAAAATTTCCCTGTGATTTAGTCTGTTACTAAAATGACCATCAAATACAGGAATAAAAATGAACGATAATGCTAAACAAATGCAGATGAATCTGGTTTAGGAGGTTAGAAAATGGGTAACAAGGATAAAGAGAGCATCATCAAAGATGGGTTTAAAAGTTAGAGCAATTAGTTTCAAGTGGCTGTGTGAATAAGGATTGTTTGCTTCTTTAATTATTGAAATATCTGATATAGTATTATACCATTAGATTTATCATAAATGGAAAGTAATAATTTCACTAATATTATACTATTTCTTAACATTTATATGTCTCCAATATATTTAAAATTTTATGCAGTCAAATTTAACTGTCTGGTTACACTTAATCATCTTAATCAACATTGCAAATGATATTAATATTTTAAAATATTCAGTAATTAAGAGTTCATATTTTACTCATTATAATTCAGATTTTTAAAGTTTTAGTACAATACTATAATGGACTGGATATTTTCTTGAGCAGCATGTTTTGAGCCTCATTTTTCAGGAAAATGAAACAGAATAGTATAATAAGTAATAAGAGAAAGGAGTAGATATAGAATGAAGGTCCTCTAGTTTTGTAGGTTATGGATATTCAAATGTTGCAAGTTAGATGGAGACCTTGCTAGTCATTACATTGGAGTTGTGATGCATAGTTCTTCAATGAATTAACTATAAATGCTTAAACAGGTTAGTTAACCTCCTTAAAGAATGCATTCCTCACCTCTGACATAAGATTAGAATAAACATTAATTCTTATTCCTACTACCTATGAATGTATTCTGGGCAGCTGTGACCTACTGTCCTCATGTGTTGGGAGGTGAGGTTATCCAACATTTTAGCACATTTCCCTAATGAAGTTGAGAACCAATCGGACCAAATAAGACTGAAGAACAAAATGTCATCTTTAATACTCATAAAATTTATATTAGATACCATGGTTTGTATCTGTGGGAAAATGGGCTCAAACAATACTTCAAATTAAGATAGATTTTCTCCCTAGTAACCCCACTGAATTGGGTCAGACATTCCCCACTTGCAGGGGCAGAATGGTTCTCTATAATGTTTTTGCAAACATTAACACAGTACAAAATATACCGTCTCTTTTCAAAGACCATTTTCTATGGAACAGAATGGAAATAGTGGGGGAAATTCCTAGAAGATTGGGAGTTCACTTTCATCCTGAAGTTTTATAACTCAAGCTTATGCAATGCTACTGAAATTCCAAGCAAAAAGAATAAACATTACTGAGTTTTCAAAAAAATCGAATTTATGTGTGTGTGTGTGTGTATGTTTATGTGTACCTATTTACTATTTTGTAGTTTGAGTCCTTTTTATTTTGAAATTTCTTTTTGTGTAAATTTATTTTAATATCTAACTTCAGTAAATTTACTGAAAGGAAAAAATTTCATGTTTATGGTAATTACATATCTGGGTTTATTAGATTTTAAAATTTTACTAGATTTATTGAATTTTTATAGATTTAAAAATAAATTTTATAGACATTTCTCTATAGGTTTGTTAAATCCTTCATTTGCTCATGCAGACACAAACTTTGAAGGAAAAATATATGTTTTATATTCTTGAACAATTCTGATTCCTCTCTTAACCACAGAATATATTTTATATCTCACTGATAGCTTATTGTTAGTTGTAAATTTCATAGATCAAAATCTAACAATTGTCCTTATCTTTTTATCACTTGAGAGTGCAATTCACACACATTACTGGAAGAGAAATAATGTTCCACACATTATGTTGTTCTGGGATAACTTTCATGATTCTTGCTAAGATGAGACAGTACACATTTGTTTTATAAAAAAAAATTCTGTTTACTAATATATATATATATATATATATATATATATACACACACACACACATCTGGAACTGCTATAGAAAAAGTAATGAAAGAAATATTGAGGCCTATAAATATAAGTTTTAGAAAAATAAATGTACTTCCATTAAAACACTTTTATTCTGAGAGAGGAAAAAACTGAAAATCACAAAATAAGTAATTTGCAAAACAAAGATGTATTATTTTCATAAAAAGTATTTATTGTATGTGCACTGTACATTAATTCACTGTGCCAGGCAAAGTACCTACTCTAGCTGATGTGTTAAGGTAGAAAAGAAAATGAAATATTGAGAAGATATTACAGAATAGGTGACACTTAAAATGAGACTTATATAAAAATAAAGAATGTGGCCTAGGCTAGTCTGACTAAAGTTATATTAGTTTATACATCTACTGCACTGTATAACCAATGACACAATTTAACCAAATTGAGCATTTTTAGTGTCAAGCATTAAAAATAAATAAGGTTCATTTATTCAATACTGTGGTTAACAAGCGGATGAAAGGAATATAACATCAATCACACTCGGCCTCCAATTTTCCCATGCGGTTGAATCATTCTACTGCATTATAGTATATCTGTTGATTTGCTATTAATGAGCATTATTGGACCATAATTTAGAAGCAATGATTTTTATTTTCATTTGTTTGGTTGTTATTGATTTAAACAAATAAACAAACAAACTGGGAATCTGAGTTCATTTGAGTTTATCCTGAAGAATTTTCTCCTATGCTTCTATCTGGAAAAAAAAAAAGTGCTTATCTTTTACATGTATATCTTTAATGCCTTTTCAAATTTGAGTTAATTTTTGTGTAAAAGTGTAAAGTAAGGGCTATCGTCCATCTTCTCGCACCTGATGCAGATATCTGATTGTTCCAGCATGATTTCTTGAGACTTTGAATTTATTTAGTACTTTTACTGAAAATCATCTGAATACTATATACTGTAATTAAATATTTTCATATACTCTCTTCTTCTGTTCAGCTGAAATCTAAATCTGTTCTGTTGCCAATACCATCCTGTTTTAATTGATGTAGCTTTGTAGTAACTCTTGAAACCAATGGGAATAAACACTTTCAAACTTGTCCTTCTTAATTTCCTGGTCTAGTCTGGATCATTTCCATTTCCATAGAGATTTACAATTACCTTATCAATTTCTACAATGAATAAAATTTCTACCAGAATTTTTATTGTGATTCCATTGAATATATAGATAATTTGGTAATAATTAATTGATGTCCTAAAAACACTGAGTTTCCCATTCTTTAAATATGGTATATTCCTCCACTTATTTAGGTTTTCAGTAAATTTTCTCAGCAAAGTTTGCCTTTTAGTTTGGAGAACTCAACATCTTTTTTCGTTTTTGTTGTTGTTTGTTTGTTTACTTAGCTTGTTGCAGTTTTTTCTTGGAATTTTACATCATTACAAACCTAAGCTGTATACTACAGACTCACATTGCTTTATCTGACACATAAACCATGCAAGCTCTAATTACCCTCTGAAATGAATGAAATTATGGCATTTCCCAGTAAATGGCTGGAGTTGGAGAACATCATGCTAAGCAAAATCAGCCAATCCCACAAAACCAAAGGCCAAATGTTTTCTCTAATATTCAGTTGCTAGTTCACAATAATGCAGGGGGCACGAGGGAAGAATAGCATTACCTTAGGATAGAAAAAGGGAAGTGATAGGAGAGGAGGGGAGGGGATGTGGACATATGAAAGTTAGTAGAATGAAACAGACATTATTACTGTATATGTGACTACACGACCAATATGATTCTGCAACATGTACACTCAGAAAAATGAGAAATTATATCCCATCTATGTATGATATATCAAAGTGCATGAATGCATTCTATTGTCATATATAACTGATTAAAATTTTAAAAAATTAAACAAAATATTTTGATATGAATACAATATAGTTTGTACCTAAACCTTTTTCAAACAAAATGGGTAAATTAAATAGGAATGTCTAAATGTATGTAAAAATCCACAAATTGGTCACAGAATAAATCATGATGGAACATTACTGAAAGGAATATGACATCAAATAGTTTGTTCTTGTAACTTTAAAGTTATTAACTAGATTTTTCTGTAGAATCAATTATTTTTCTAAACTGAAATATTCTCTGAAATAAAGATAATACAATAATAACAACTTTTTTCATTTTAAAAGTTTTCAGCTTTAATAATACTTCACTTGCTGTCTTTGGTTGCCATTTAGAGTGTTTAAGGAGTTTTAAACTGAAAATATTAGCATTTCTAAGGTTCTAAAACTTCAAATAAATAGTTGTGATTTTAAAATCAATTATTATGCTTTCTATCTCTCAAATATACTTGTTTTTTATTTTCTTACCCAGTTAAATTTAGAAGGACCCACTCTCAAGACCATTTCCTTCAAAAGCACAAACCTTTTTCTCTTGGCTTCTTTTATGTTTTTCCTCTTCTTTCAGAAAGGCAATTGAAAGGCATTATAGCTAGAAGAGAGGAAATTTCACATTCTAACATGGTTCATTAAATAGCTAACATTTTAGTTTTATGTATGAAACAGAAGGTTTTTGAAATAACTTAATTGTGTAGACTAGATAAAATTTATACAGCATAATAACCATAAAGCCAGATATTATACACAAAGATAACACACAAACACATATTTGTATGCACACACACACACACACACACACACACACACACACACCCCACAACCACCAACATTTGTTTTACAAATGTAAATTTAACTCCGTATTCTAGATATTTAATCATGTTAAAGATTAAGATTGCCTAAATACTGGATTTAATTCTGCTTATCCCAGAACATAGAATATGAAGAAAACAAATAAGCCAAAATCAGCAATCCACTACTGCTTCATCTTTAAACCAGACTATGAACTTGGCTCTTCATTTGACTTTTCATTTCATTTAATAGTTACAACTACAGTTAATGTGATTCATTGCCCCTCTTGTCTGGAGCAGCTAACGATATTTAAAACCATCTTTAAAACTAACTTAAAAGTCATTACTGACATTTGATAGTGTTGTCTGATTTGCTTTGTTATTATGCACATAAAAGGAATACAAAAAGTGATGGTAGGTAGAGAAGTCAATCAGACATCTGATATATTGCTTCCAGTATCCTTATATGATTTCTAGTTTGTGAAATTTCCTGAGACTACAGATTGTTCAAGATTTTCTTTGTTTTTTAGAGTGAGACAAATACCAAAAACAAATAATGAACAAGCATCCTACATTGATCAATATACAAGGTACATATGTACCAAACTATAACAGTATATTCCACAACCATCTGTCAAAAAGGGGAAAAAACAAAAGAAAATTATTTATTCAAAATATATTTATTAGGTATTAGATAAATTCAAAATTGACATATATTTTTAAAAATGAGGTTGGTAGAGAATTTGTAGAGGAACAATTCCCTTAACCAATTTCAATGGGAATATAAAGATTTTGGCTTGGTAATTTTCAACATCTATGATAAAACTAAATTTTTTTTCAATCTTTCAATAAATCACTCATCTACAAAAATATCTGTTAAATACATAATCTATTTGAGTCAAAACACTTAAGTTCACCTACTATATTGTGGTATTATAGTATTATTTTAAATAATAATATTATAATTAACTAATAGTTCAAAATTAAGGCATAGTTAAGTAATAACTCTACATACTTGACAAGAACTATTATAAAGTCAGGAAAATATGATTCAACATTTAAAATATGAGGACTAATATTTAAATATTGAAAAGTGAAAAGAAATAAATTCAAAACTATGCATTTAGTATAACTTGTATTTTCATGGAAATGTTGGAGACCTAGACAGACAATTAACAAACAGATAAACCTACCATTAATTCTATTTGTTTATTATTGAATTATAAATCATTTCTATTTTGTGTAATTTATGTTAAAACTTTCTATACAGTTTTAAATAATCAGAAAATAATATATATTAGATTCAAATCAAACTGAACAAATGTAACACTACATACATGCTTGATCTATGTCTAGAGGTAATTGCTCTATGATTATTGATTTGTCCAGCTGTCAAAATTTGTCATAGTCAAAGCAGCTGGTATTAAGATGATTTTTTTTGGCAAAAACATGATTATGATTCTATCACTTCTTAAAAGCCTACACAGAATAAATAACCTATTTTACAAGTTATTGGTTTTTGTTTTTTGAAAGCACTTCAGGAATGAATCTGCTGTGTAATTTATTTGTAGGGCAATCAAGTTTTATAAAGACATAATACAGTAAGGGTGCTGAAACTTTAAATTGTTTTAATATATTTGAGAACCACTATAGATAAAAGTAATCAAGTAGCATTCACCTTGGAGGCATATCTTTGCATAATAATACCTAAAACAGTTCTTAACAAGATATAATAACTATAACAAAGTGTTTTCTGTTCAGTGGTTAAGCATCCCTAGGTTCATTCTTTAGATTATTCTAGCTACAGAATATTCTTTTCTTAAAATTTTATTTATTTATTTATTTCAATTAGGTATATAAGACAGCAGAAAGCATTTTAATTCATTGTGCACAATTACATCACAATCTTCCATTCCTATGGTTGTACACCTGATGTAATGTCACACCACATGTTCAGACATTCATGTACCTAGAGTAATGATGTGTTAAGCCTCCTTTTACATGATTTTTACACAGTGGCTTACTTTGGTAAGTCTTTGTCTTTTTTTAAATTCTTATTATAGAGCAATGTCTTTAAGGAAATAAGCACTTTAGTTTGTTGAGTGAGTCTCATATTTCTGGCTGAAAAGACATTGCAGTCTTCCATTTTTCTAAATAAAACCTTCCATCCAAGACAGCATTATTTTTGCAGCTGTGTTTTTCTGTCTACAAAAGCTTCTGACTGATCAATGGGAGTGGAGATGAGCTTTTAAGTATCTTGGATAAAATGAGTCTTTTTTGTTTGACATATTAATTTCAAATTCTGCCTTGTCATATCAAATCTCATGTATCATGGAACTACAGCTTCAAACAACAGTCATTGAGCAGTATTGTTTTATTCCCACATGATCAGTGTTCATGCTCTTATACAAAATTTAGGAAATTTGACTATACCTTTTCTAGTTGTAGCACTCTGTAAATGTGTTTTGTCACAAAAATAAACTATATCTGAGTGCTTATTCAAGTCAAAGTGAATATTGCTATTTTCTTTTTGACATAAGAAGCTATTAACTTCAGGGTAAAAGAAAAGCCACTGATGTGTGAGGGAAATGTGATGCTGGACAGATTCCCAAACTAATTTTGCAACTGATTTTACATTTATATTCCACTATTAATTTTTAATTGTAAATTTTCCATAGTATCAGAAACAAATTTTATCTTAAATCTATTTTTATATATTTTTCTAACAAAATAATTAAATATTATATTAAAATATCCATTTGAAAGGATTTATTAAAATATTTATTTGTGAGGAAATTAGGACATAATAAAATTCATGTCACATCCTAATTTCATAATATTGATTGTTTTAATGGATGGACACCTATGTGGTTGCTATGTGGTTGTAATACTTGGGTTCTGAAAAAGGAAACAAAATATTTAGTTTTCTTAAGTGATGGTTAAGAAATTAAATATTATATTTTCACATAATATTTGAATAGCTACATAAACAATTAATATAAAACACAGTTTAGTTACCAAATATCTTAAATTTTTTAACATACTATTTCTTCTCAAAGAAATTTTCATATCCCCTAAACTTTTAAAATTTATTTATTTCCTTCTAAATTATTATTTTTACTCCCTAAATATTGTGTTAGCTTATAAAAGTAATATTTTGATGTTGCTGATTTTTCCTTGAGTTTCTGTATGTTTGGAATTTTTTGTCACCATCAGTACCTTATCTCAGAAAATTCCAGAACCAAGATCTAGAAAAATAGTTTGTATCATATCCAATATATAAATTTTTCTACATGATTACAATTATTTGTATGAGATCTTCTAATCAAAATGGGTGGCTATGCTATCCATCCTCTTCAAATTATTATAATATAAACTACTTAGAACAAACATGTCTTAGGACACATAATGGAGAGTTCATTTCAATAATTAGTTATTTTAGACTCATACCCTTGGGGATGGCATCATCCCAATTACTATTAACTCCCAATGACATATAATGTCTTGTTGACAGTCAAGAATCCAGGAGAAATAAATACTGTGACATTGCTATTCAAAAGTAATTTTGAGGCTTCTGCTCATGGAAAGGTAGAAGCAATTTTCTCTATTCCTTCTGTTTCACAGGAGAAAATTCTCTGAAATGTATAAAGCAGAAGGAAAACCAGCTAGGGACTATGTGACATGAGGAAGGACACAGTGACCAGCTCCCTGGGTTTTCCTTTTATATCCATATCTAAGCCTGATGCTACACAGTCTCAGTACAGAAACACAAATGAACACAATAAAAATAGTCCCAATGTGGTGAGACAGAAAAAGCTTATTGACAAGAACTGACACCTAACAAAATACTCCTTCCCCATTTAATAAAAGCCAAGAGAGACACCTTCTGTCCCAGCCAGCCTTATGTGAAGCTCACCAATCTCTCCAATATGAAACTAGAGAAAACTTGAGCAAGGAATCAGGACTCATCCTTCATGGCATTAAGGAGAGCACCTGCTCATGGTGTCAGTATAGACTAGATGGGAATACTAGTATTTTACCTAAGTAGTTACATAACATCTGTTTGTCCCCTATCACACTAAAGTGGTTTCACAGAACAATTAGAGAAGAATACATGCTAACCATTATCTACCAGTTAGAAACTGTCCTCCATATAATATATTAGAAACTATAAGAAAACTTAAAAAAATATAAATGAATTAAATCTAAAGCATATCATTACATGTTAAAACGAAGAATATATTGTACTATTTTCAAAAGTTATGCTAATATTATGATAGGAATATTATTGTTTCATTTTTAAAAATTTCATTAATGTCTCACAACTGCTTCTGCTTTCAATGATTCTGAAGGGAGTGCATATAAATCACATCTTATATATAAATGATATTGGAAAAGAGACTGTTTGAATAAAACTTTCTTAATAACTGTGTTTTTGTGCTCCATCAAAACTTGACAAAGACAGCAAATGGTTAGTTGCACTATGGAACAAAAATCACATATCTGAAATTTTTATATTCTGTTGCATTAAAATCTACTAGTCTGTCATGATTTTTGTATGCAAAATTGAATTTATGAGAATTTTTTTGTTTCCCAATCCTCCCCAATGCCTGAGGATATTATCTTCAATTTCTGGAAGAAAATATCACTCTCCAGAGCACCTGAGAATGCTAGGTACATATTCTGGTAATACCCTGCAATGAAAGGAGACACCCTTCATCACATGGCCCATCTCAAAGTCATGCAAATGGAAGGGGTGTATCATTTCTGTGTTGTGAAAAAGTGGGAACCCTGACATCATGGCCAGCTCATACAGTGCTATTTTCTGTCTGAGCTGTTTTCATTTCCTGTGTGTTTTCATTTCTTGTGTGATTTTGTCATTCCTCATGATACTCTTCCTTTTGTTTCCTGCAAGATAATGGGAGTAAATTCTGCTCCTCTTATGTTCCAAATCAAGTATCTTTATGTGTTTTGCTCTTTTTAAGAATGAGATTGGCTGGAGAGACAATAATCATATTTACTGGAGAGAAAGTGGAGCTCTTTGATCCACAGAGCTGAAAGATACTAAAATTAATCAACAATACAAATTTCAATGTGGTGATAAAGCCAGAGTTTATAAAACAAAGACTTGAGTTTTTGCCAAAACCATTAGGAGCAGACACTGAAATCTGAATAAAAGAGTCAAATATTTTTATGCATATAGAGGCATGGTCTGTGAGAAAACTCATTCATACAACCAATTAGAACCAGGGAAGATTCCTTGTGTGAAAAAACACAAAGACATGCATTCCTAAACCAGTGCTGTAGATGTGATAACAATAGTGAGTACTATGAAAACCACAGTGAGTTATTTAGATATTGCTTATATTCTACCAAACCAATATTGCATTGTTTTTCTTGACAGTATGTCAAATGATAACATGTTAAAAGCATGTCATCTCTTTTTTTTTGACAGATAGTATCAATGAATTTCTGAAGTAGAATTTTTTATGTGGATCTTTCATTTTGAAAATTGTTTTTTAAATTATAATGCATTTATAAATTTAGGTGAAAGGATAGGATCACCTCCCCTTTCTTTCTTTCTTTTCTTATTTAATCTTTGTTTACTGGTCACCTACCTTAAGTCTACATTTTTCTGACTCATTTCAGTGTCCCAGTGATGACAGAGTTATCAGAACTATTAGCAGGATTATACTTCCACCTACCCTCAGGGCATCATTCTGATAATGCACCTTTGAGGATCCCTGTTGTTTGTGTTTTCTTTCTGATTTCACCTTGCCACTCTTCTGCTGTGTTTTCTGAATCTCTCCCCAAGTAGACTTTTTGTGTTCTTAACCTTGTTTCAACATCTGCATTCAATTAATTGAAAGGCAAAATTTCTGCCTTTTTAATTTTTATTTATATGGCAATTGTTATAGTTTGAATGAGCAATGATCCCAAAGATTCCTATACTGAAAGCTTAGGACCCAATGCAGCACTGCCCAGTTTATAATTTAGGAAATTATAAAATCATGAGGATGCTAATATCATTAGTGGATTAATCGACTTTATGGAAATACCTTGAATGAACTATTGTGAGGTGATGGAAAATATGGTATGAACTAGTTGGTGGAAGCCTGTTGCTGGGGACATGCCCTGGAAGAGTATTTATTGAGTTTAACCCCTTCCCGTCAGTCTATTTTCTGGATGCCAAGAGCTGAGCAGCTTTTGTGTACTATGCACTTCCATCCTGATGTTCTTCCTTGCTTCAGTTCCATGGAGCCAGACAATCATGGACTTAAACATTTTGACACTGTGAACCAAAATAAATCTTTCCCCTTTAGATCATTTTCTCAGATTTTTGTCACTGTGACAAAGAGCTGACTAACACAGCCATAATCCAATGGCACTAGGTATTTTATTCTCTGGCTTCAACATGGACAATATTCTAGTTAGAATATTGTAAAGTTGATAAGATCCTGTAGCTAATGGAAATGGTTAGTATAGACAGAAAACATATGGATGGAAGCAGAAGTGCTTTCAAGGACATATGGAAAATTATAAGAGAAAAGGGTTATGAATCTCACTCATGCACACAAATCATGCATGCTAATAGTGCATAAGTGCCATAAATTGTGCTTGATTTGTCAACTGATCCAATAAGGTAGTTAATACAGTAGCAGAGAAATTCCCAGCATTGTACTGGGAAAGATATTCCCATCTTGCAAATGGTTTGATTCAAAAGTCTGACCCAGTAGAGACTTAGAATTCATCACCTGTTTTTTGGAAGCTCTGATTCAGATTACATTTATTACCAAGTGCATTGGCTTTAATGTCAGCCCTATGTAACACCAAGCTGGAAGGGGTTTGGGTACAAAAGGAATCTATGAATACATGCTATTTAGCAATATTGAAGTGCTAGAATGCCAGATATCTCTTCCAGCTCTTCAGTATTGCTAAATAGCATGTATTCATAGACTAGTCTCTATTAGAAAGAGGACAGTGAGTATTACAAAAACAATACACAACCAATTTCCAACTCTCTTAATATGTACCTGAATAGTTTTCATTAGAGTCAGTTCACACACACACACACACACACACACACACACACATACACATATACATATGCACTTATATATGTATATGCATACTTACACACAAGAACACACACATATATAAAATCTAACAGATAGATAGATAGATAGATACCCTAAGTTTTAAAACAAATTTTGATCACAGTTTCCCTATCAAATGAACTGTCAAAAAGATTTGATTTTTTTTCTACTGATATTCTATAGCTGTTGTTAGTTACCAAAATCATATGCTTCACAATCAAAAAAACAAGGCTAAAAGAAGTAAAAATGTGGCTTGCAGTCCAAAGACATCACTGCATTATACATTCTCTCTCAGGATTTTTATCTGTTCTTCAAAATCTCATTACTCACACAAACTATCAAACTGTAATTCATATAAGAGAAGGATCAACGATTTCTAACTTAAAATCAGGATCCCTTCATGCAAAACAAATTTGCAATAATTTAAATTGGTTATATGACAATAGTAACAAAAATGTGTCTTGGAAAGATTTACTAATTAGTGTGAGTTATACTCAAAGAGCCATGTGAATTGTTCTTTTTGATTGGAGGTATCAAGCAAAAGACAAATAGAAGCAATCGGAACTTTAACAATCAAGTTGCCAAAACAATGAAAGACATGTCATGACTTTTTGTTTTTCACTTCTATTTAAATTTTGTAGAATCACGAATCTGTTTTTTTTTCTTTCTTCTTCTGAGTAACATAAATACTTTCCTAGTCCAATCTCATATTACTTCCATCCAGAGTTTCATAGACAGTTTAATCTGAAAGTGGCCTTTGAAGAAACCACATATCTAGTGAAATGCTCCAGCCCTTTTTGGAAATAGTCTCAGAATCTTTGTAAATGTCAAAGGAGAGCCACAAATCTCAAACAGTTGCCAAAACTAGAGTATCTCTGAATGTCACTGTGATGCTTGGTATGAGCCTACCATGCAGGGCTTTTGTGTGAGTGTCACATTCTGTCAGGTTCATCTTAAAGAAGCATAACATTTTAGGAAAGGCCTCAAAAGGTTTAGGGTAAAATCATACTCATGTTTTGCATGGGTCAACAGTTATTGCAGTTAGACATCATCACTTCGAATGGAGGCATGCTGCTGCATTTCAAATTGCAAGGAAGTTTCAAATGATTTATGCTTTCCCCGTAAAGCTATGATTAACTACATTTTGACACTGTATACTTAAGCAACTAGCTATTTCCATTTTTGATTTTAAGTCACTGGTGACTTTTTCACATTTGTTTAGTGACTGGGTTAATTCCATACTCATCAAGAGGTCTTCTCAACTAGGACATGCTGGGTTACTATAGCAGCAAGTTAGTAATTCCAGTTAAAACTAAGGATCCTGCTGTTACTTCCTACCATGATAATGACAAATTTAATCCATGGCTCTATTTTATCACTTAGATTCACAGAATTTCACTGGAAAACATTAAGTATCTGCCCTGATATCTTGTTATTTGGACCAAATACCAGAAAATATATGCTACTTGAAAATGCAATTCTAAATTATTTTCAACCAAAGTTATTATTTTCGCTATAAACATTTGTTCTTTTGCAGGTGTTAGTTAATTTCTTTGTTTGTTTGTTACATTAAGTATTTATTTAAATGTAAATGGGATTTGGAATGGCTTTTCTTGAGGGGGATTATTAGGGATTGAACTAAGGGGCAGTCAACCACTGAGCCACATCCTCAACCCTATTTTATATTTTATTTAGAGACAGGGTTTCACTGAGTTGCTTAGCATCTTGTTTTTGCTGAGGCTGGCTTTGAACTCGGGATCCTCGTGCCTCAGACTTTGGAGCCACTGGGATTATAGGGATGTGCCACTGTGCCCAGCTTTGATGATTTCTGTTTATTTTTTACTAGGTTATATATTACAGAATCTGTAAAATTTATTTTCTGGTTGTCTGTACTTTTCATTATTTATTTTTTTCATGTCTTCCAACTTAAAATTTCAACCCAACTTTATTTAAAATAAAACTGGACTACATATAGTTTTTAAATGAACACTTTTACTTTCCCACATCTACCTTATTTCTGATCAGCTACCTCTAGCAAAGATACTGCTTCAGTTCCTACTTTCCTTTATAGAAATCCTCACTTTCTTTCAGTATCATCATAATGGCTTTTCCACAAAATTTTACTCTAACCTTAAGTTAGAGTAACGTTTCCATACAATCTTTCTTTGAAATAAATGTCTTTCTTGTAAGTGGACCATGTCATACAGTGATTAGAAGTAAATCTGAACCCTCTAATCTTGTAGGGTACAAACCAGTTCTTGATGATCTTTATATCCCAGCATCCGGCAGTATCTAATACAGTGGTCAGCACAAAGTTTAACATGGACTAGATGTTCAATGTAATTGTGAAGAATATCTGGTTTTCTTCCTTCTGGAAATATGGCTAGTTGCTCATCTACAGACTATGTTTCCCATCTTTCTTTGCAGTAGCCTCTACCATGTGAGTAGAAATGGATCAGAATTGCCCCAAATGACACCAAAGTTACTTTGTCAAAGGTAAATTCTTTCCCCCCAAGAATTTCTCAACATCCTGGATCTCCTAGTCAGAGCAGAGAAATAGAATCCCTTGGGAAAGTCATATATACTATTTATTTAATGCAATTTTGATCCTAAAATACCAAGTAAGAAATATATCCTCTTCTTATACCTGAAATGCATACCTAGGAGTACCAATTGATAATCAACAACAAAAGCAAAACTTTTTTCTTATTTTGCCTTTTTAAAATTAGATCAATCTCTCTCTCTGTCTCTCTCTCTGTCTCTTTGTCTCTCTCTCTCTCCTAGCCTATAATTAACTTAAGTAGTTTATTTTATAAAAGAAATGAATCCATATGATGAATTTGAGAAAAGTGTTTTGTATTTGTATAACATTTTATACACTGACTTCGTATAACCTGATTCACTATAAAACATTCACAGAAACTACATAAAATTATCATTTTGGATTTTGTAACACATATACATAAGCCATGTTGATAAAATATCAATGAAGACATCTATTAAATATTAGGAAACTATAAGTAGAGACAATTTATACCACCCTGTTGCAAACATGGTAATATCTAAAATTATTTAGAACATCACTAAAAAGTATGAAATTGTAATTATCTGTGAGCTATTAATATCATCAATTTTAGGGATGGGAGGTCAAAAAAGATATTTTTTTCAAAGAGAATTTTGGTGAGAAGTTCATGCAGTGATTTTGTCAAAAAGTACATACTGAATTTCATTTTGACTCTATCATTGCCTTTTTACAAGGTTCTGCCTTAATGATGTATAATCAGCTCAGTGACATTCATCTTTGAAATGCTTTATAAATATTAACAAATTTCCTTTCACAAGAACACTCTTGACATAATGATAAAATGAAAAACCTTAACAAGTGCCTAATATTTTTCTCTTACCACAAAGGAGAGATCTTGGGCAAAGTTTCTCACCAGCAATCTAGTAGTTGTTCTTTCTTCTACCATGTGAGGATGCAATGTGGAGTCAGCATTTTCAACTCAGAAAACAGCCCTTGCTTGAGCACAACCTTGCTGGAATCCTGCTCTCAGACTTCCTGCTTCCAGAACTATGAGAAATAAATGTCTGCTGTTTATAAGACTATCAATTGACAGTATTATGTTTCTAGCAGCCTTAATAAACTAAAATAATCCAATTTTTAATAAAATTTGAGAAAAAGTAAATAAAGACAATCTGTATAATCTTCTAAGACATGAAGCTACTGGGTGCATATCTTGAGATGGTCTTGGAAAAAGTGACTGCATGTATGAAGGTCTTGTTAACTTCTGTTGCAAATTCTGTATCCTAATGACGATAAACCAAAGAAGGATCCTATTGAATGAATATAATATATGGGATGTGGTGGTCTTCTGAATTGTCATCTGGGTAGGATGTAGTCCTTAACAAACTGCTAAGGATGAGGTAAAAATTGTTCCCCATGAGAACGTGTGCTACACACCAATGGAATTATATGATTTATTCGTAGAACACGTGTAGAAAAAGGTTATTAATGTTTAAAGTAGCACAATTCACAATAGTTCAGCTATGGAACCAAACTAGATGTCCATGAATAGATGAATGGATAAAGAAATCAAGGTACATATACACAATACAGAATCATTTGACTATAAAGAATGGCTATGTCATTTGCCTGTAAATGGATGGATCTGGAAACTATCATGCTAAGTGAAATAGGCCAATCCCCCAAACCAAAGGTTAATTGTTCTGTCTGTTATGTGGTTGTGGACCCACAACAAGGAGGCTGAAGTGTAAGAATAGAAGTTCAGTGGATTAGTCAAAGGGAAATGAAGGGAAGGGAGAGGAGATTGGAATAGAAAAGACAGTGGAATGAATCTGACATAACTTTCCCATGTACATGTATGAATAAGCCATAGTAAATCTCAACATTGTGTACATCTATAAGACTTGGACCCTAATTAGAATAAGATATATTTCATGTTTGTATAAATATATCAAGACAGATTATACTGTCATGTATAACTAAAAAGAACAAATAAAAATAAATTTTTTAAATAAAAGGTTTATTAAGAATGTTGGCTCCTGCGGAAGAAATATAAAATTAGATTAGGATTAACTAATCAATATAGGGCCTCTAAGAAGAGATTCTGCATTTGGTAGTTTAGTTTGAGAGGTTAGAAAGTTCTCCAAATAGTGTACTGTTGATTGGCAGAAATGTGGATATCAATCTGGCCTATGTTAATGGAAATTGAATGCTGTCAACCACATCCTTTGCAAGGGCAGGAGAGGGAATGGGTTTCCCTTGTGTAGGATGGCTGGCTGAGAAATAAAACCTAAGAAAACTAGAACACAGAAAGTTAGTTTCAAAAAGCATGGCAGAGATGGGCAAAGCTGACCAGACAGAGACCTCATTTGATTTATTTATATTGGAATACATCAAAGAAATTCTACTGAAAGGATAGAGGTGGGGGCAGGTAGGCTGCCTGATTCCTAGAGGGTTCTCCCATCTCCTGTGCTGCGCAAATTCTCCTGGCAGAGGAGGGGGGGTATTGGGTGGTCTATCATGGTGAGACTGCCACAGGAAGTTCCCAAAGCCAGATCTATTCCCTCCCTGGCTACAAGGATGAAAAGGCCCTCATGCATTTCATGAATGGCTTCCTGCAGAATGTATTGTAGAGAAGGTATACAAGGACTTAGGGAGATTTGAATGTTAAGGTGAGTATTTTTATAAGTCCTATTCACTTGACCTACAAAGTCCCAGATGATTTACTTTTTACTTTGACTACAAAACATAAATTTGTAAAAGAAATCTTTGAAATATTCTTTGGTTGCTTGTTTTATATTCCAGATATTACAGTGGTATCTGCTACATTAAAAAATGTGGATTCACACTACAATAAGGCCAATGAGATCATAGGTTGGCAGGGGTCAACAATTATCATGTAAATAAAGAAGAAAAAATGACTAGGCTTATCATAATGGAAAGTAGAGAAAAAGCAGTTGTCAGAATAATCTGATTTATAGACATCTACTGAATTGCATAGATGATCATAGTCCATAAAACAGAAATAGGTAGGGAATTTTTAAATTTATTTCTTGACGTGTATAGGATGGAAATATAGATCTAGAGAACACAAATTTATCTTGACAATTAAAAACAAAAAGCCACAACCCTTCAATCAGTTTGAAGATGTGAGCTGGTTTATTGATTCACAAAGCTTGAATACAAGAAAGGCTGGGTTTCTTTAATGAAAGACCCCAATTGCACTGCTGAAATTTAATTCTGTTAGTTGTTCAACCAACCTTTCCTCTAGGGACTTAGACCTGTGTACCAAGGTGACTGTGCATTGGTTAGAAGGAAATATTCAGATTTGGGGAGGATTGCTGAACACTGGCTCTGTTATGACCCTAATTTCTGGAGCCTAAAAATTGTACTTTGATCACACAGTTACAGTTGGGTCTTAAATAGGTCAATAATCAAGTTTTAGATCACATCAATTTCAAAGTGGCTCTAGTGGTTCACCAGACATCCAATGATTATTTCCACATTTCTGTAATTCATAATCAGAATAAAAATACTCAGAAACAGCAAAATCTCCACATTGTCTGTATAACGTGTGGAGTTAGTGCTATTTTGGTAGGAAAGACAAAGTGTAAGCCACCAGATCTGCCCTTACCTTACACAATTTTAATGGAAGCAGTGCATATTCCTAGAGCCATTACCAAAACTAGTGCCACCATCAAGGACATGAAAGCTGCACATCTACATCCTAGAACATCGACATTCAACTTGCCCATTTGGTTTATGTGGCAAAGACATGGATCTTAGAGAATGACAAAACAGTAGGGCAAACTTAATTATATTGTAACTTCCACTTCAGTTGCCATTCAGGATGGTTTTATAATTTGAGAAAATTAAAACATCCTTGGTAAGTGAGACATTGCAATATAATTTAATTTTTAAAATATTCTTATTAATAAGCTACCAGGAAGAGTCTGCTTTCATTTAACAAGCCATCAATATCCTACCTCAATAGTATATTAACTACCAACGAGTCCTCTATCATAATTTAGTTCTTAGGGACCTTGTTTGTTTTTTACTTCTACAAAATATCATGCTAGTAATTATAATGACACCATCAGGCTGATAGGACAGAGTGAATACTAAGTGCCAGTTATTCTAAATATACTGGTAAGATATATGTGTGTCAGAAGGTTGGAAATAAACACTTAAAAATTCAACATCCTTCCATCTCAGCAAGATTTCTAAAAGTTTAGTGGTCCAAGGCACGTTTAGATTTCCCTTCTATACTGAATAATAATTGTTGCATCAGGATCCTCTGAGAGGAAAAAAACAAGACACATCAACTTGTGGGCCTCTCTGGATTTGGGAAGAAACATATCATTAAAATAGTTGTAATATTCTATAAGCAATTTCACAAGTGAAGCAGAAAGATTCTAGTTTTGAGTGGTTCCCCAAAAAAGGAAAATTTCACAACAGTTCTGGACTACCATAAAAACTGCATACCTATTGGCAATTATTATGACTTAAATCCTAAATTAACATTTTGGGGAGATCACAAAATGTTATAAATCTTACTAATGACCAATTATGAAATAATTCCTTTTGTAAATCTCGTATGCCCCATGCTTTTCTGTGTAATTGAAGAGATAATGAAAAATATAAGTTGATAATATATGTGTTGCTTGCAATTTTTGCATATGGCACTGATAAGGGACTTATTTTTTTGTGTGTGACTATACTCAAATTAAGGGAAATTGGCTTCTGCCTTTCTACTTAGAAGTTTAAAAATAGACAACTTATTGAAATGCCACATTTTTTACTTATAATGATTTCTCATTGGGAAATGTTCATGCTGTGATGACATTGAAAATGTCCTTTAATGACTGCAATACTTTCTTGCAACAATGCTGTTACTGACATTGGACAACACAATTAGGGACTACAATCTTCAAAACTTCACAAATTTTGCTTAACTTAAAATATAGAATCACTTACATTACATCAGAATAGATAGTATTTAATGTATAATTTTTTTAAATAAAAGATTGACGCTTCACTCAACGTCTAGAGTTGGAAAGCATTAATACTGCAAATTATTCTAATATGGTAAATTGGAATGTGGAGAATTCATGGAAAAAACTTTAAACAAATTATACTATTCCATATCTCATATAGAGAATGTTTTATTAAATAGATATAAAGTTTAATTTAACAAGAATTAATTTAACTACTACATATGCCTTTCAAATAAGTTCAGTATTGAATCTTTTCACCATTTCTTATGGAATTTGAAAGAATATACACACTTCAACATTTAAATTCAGGTAGTATGTTATTTATATCGGAATTAGAAAATAATTGATAGTAACTAAAAATGATGCTACTTTTTCATTATATTATTATTATTATTATTATTATTATTATGTGGGTCTCAGTTTTTGCTTTGAAACTATTTGTTCAATATCAAATATAAAGACAAAAGAATATGAAAATCCCCTAACATATTTTAATTTGGGAACTGATTGAAGACATTTATTCCTAATATTAGTGTAAAATAGCTTAATCTTTAAATATGTGTTTCATTTTCATTGTTTCAGCTATACTATTATGATAAGCTTATTTACAAGATCTAAATTACTCATTGTTTCAAAAGGAAATGAAGACATTGGTGCCAATAAAAATGGTATGGAGTAAAATAAATGCACACTCTATTGAAGAGGCCTTTTCACTGTGCTTCATATTTCCCTCTCTGCTTTTTTTTTTTTTTGTTGGAACTCAATTAGGCAGTATAAAGAAAATATAGAATGTATTTAGCATTCTTTAGACAAAACTAGGGATTATCATTATCTGCCTATATGCACACACATAGGGTGCAAAGTGAAACAACATCCTGACTGGTTCAATTTTAATTTATGGACATTGACCTAAAATGAGCTCTCAATTCTTCCCAACAATCATATTTTATTTCCTTCTTCCTTTAAGACTTCCTACTTCTCCAAAGATGATTCCCTACTCTACTCCCTTTACCCTTTAACATTTCTTCCCTTCATCATTCTCAGCTGATTAATTCCATCTTACTTCAAGAACAGAGTTTCCAGTGACTCTAGCACATCTACCTGGATTTTGCACCCTGCTGTTGCTGCTGTTACTATGGAATTGTCTACTCTCCAATACGAAGGAACTGCCTGAGTTGTGCTTCAGTTCTCATACATTATTTCCACTGACTTCCATGTATACATACAATTCTACACAGGGTTAAAGCTTTGCTAGGATTACCTTCTTTTCTGTTAAATACATTAACAAAGTATAAAGTACCTATTGCAATGTTCCTAGGGATATTTGAACCATTTTATGTTTACATAAAATCAAGACCTTGTATTGAGTTGTTTTCCCCAAATATTAAGTCATTCCAATTTTTATTATTATTTTATTAATGTTTATAGACACCTGTTCCAGCGTTTTCTTTCATCCTTCTTCAATCTACTGTGGTCACACGTTACTCTGGTATAGTATCACCCCAGGAAAAAATACTGTCTTTAGTGTACTTTCAAATATTTTCTTTGTTTTTTTCATGTTTTAATAATTAATATCATTAATTGTTAATAATTACTTCATAAGTATTTGAAATTTAATAATTACTTGTCATAAATCAAAGCTTACAGGTGTTAAGCTTCAACCAGATATACAGAGCCCCTAAAGTTTTAACATTCATTATTATATATGAATGCACAACCAGTAATTGGTAGACATTTAAGATAGCTTGATAATATGAAAAAGGAAGATATAGGTGAACAAAAAGGGGAAAAGTCTTACAAGTAAAGAAAATTTCTTTTCTTTCAAATGAAAATTTTTTATCTCAAATATTTTGCACAGAAATAGTAGTCAGAGGAATAAAAACATCTTAAAAATCAGGAAACAATACTTTAAAACATATTTTCATCATAAACTATGGAAGATATAAGGAAGTGCACATCATACTCTAGGATCTCTACAGAAAGTACAGTCAATACAAGCTTCTTTTATTTCCATCAGAAATTAAAATGAAATCAAAACATTATCAAATACAGAAAAACTGAAAATTTAATTGCTAGTATACCAGCTCTAAAATGATTAATTGGTGAAGAAACCTCTTTAGTTATTAGGAAAATGATAGAAGAGACTTAGAATATAGTTCAGTAGATGAAGTCAAACATACAAGTCCAGTAGATAGTTTCTGTTGTTATCATCTATTGGCACTTAAGAAATTACTGCAAACTTGCAGGCTTAAACCAAAAAGTAATGCATTATATTTCACAGTTTTGATAATTATGGTTAGGACCATGATTAAAAGGCATTCACACACTGATCAAACATGTCATTCTCACAGTATTCAGTACTCTTACCTATGGTTTAGGGTCCACAAAAAGTGGGGCCCAAGAGAATCTGTGCAAAATTAGCAAAATTTTTTTATGATATAGCTCAAAATGTAAAAAACATATTTTTCTTCCACAGTGTATTTATTATGCAATGAATTTGTTTTTAACAAGATTCAAAGAAAGGGAAATTAAACTAGTGTAGGCATGATAAAGCAGATGCAACTACTTTACTGTAACATTATACAGGAGAAGGGGGAATGTATTCATTTGTTACCAAACATGAGTAAAATGTATGCCCATACCAGTGCATTGGAAGCTGGTGACTGAAGAATGAGTCAGCATGTTTCAGATTAATTCTATCAAATTCATGCAAAGAACCAACATCATCACCTGATTTTAGTAATGAGCTTATGAGCTACTAAGTTTAGAAAATTTTAATGTATTCAAGAATTTAAAAAAACATTTTACTTAAAAAATGTTTAAATATTTATTTACCTGGACTTTTCTGTGGAAATATGTTATTAAATATTGTGGCCAAAATAACATTTTTTAGGATTTAAGTAATTTTTAAATTTTCTTTTGAAATAAATGCTGCTTTATATTTATATTAAATCTTTTTTTAAATTTTTTTATTGGTTGTTCAAACATTACAAAGCTCTTGACATATCATATTTCATACATTAGATTCAAGTTGGTTATGAACTCTCAATTTTACCCCATATACAGATTGCAGAATCACATTGGTTACACATCCACATTTTTACATAATGCCCTATTAGTAACTGTTGTATTCTGCTACCTTTCCTATCCTCTTAATTTATTTGATACATATCAGATTTTCATCTTTTATTTCATCTTCCATCTTTCCTTTTGGCTAAAACATTTCTTTTTTTCCAAATTAGCATGTGTTTGTCAAGTACTCCAAAATAAAAATGTACAAAATACAAGAGTTAAGCTCAAACTAACACAAATTGTCTGCCATACATCCTCATTGCTTTTAATGAAGTCCATTTTAACTTCCAGCAGGATGTCTGTTAGATCTGGGGATGCAGCACAGTGACAGATGATTTGCATATCATGCTCAAGGCCATGGGTTCAATCCCCAGTACCACAAAAACAAAACATATGCAAAATGATACCTGTGTGTGTGTGTGTGACAAAAATACACAAATAAAAGTAGAGAATTAGCCAAGAGAGCTTGAATGCTCGAGAAAGAGCAGAAATGAGTAACATACATACCTTGCCAGTATCATTTAAAAAGTGGCAAACCATGTAGAAAACAAGAAGTAAAAGAAAAACATAATGCATAGTAAATCTGTGGTTACTGTCACTATTAGTCAACTATTTTCCATAACTAAAATCTTTATCTTTCTAAAATAATTAAAATTTCAGCTAGAAGTTGATGTTAGGGAAGGAATAGAGATAGTCAACAGGATTGCAACAAGTTCCATGGTTTATATTCACATGAAAAGAAGCATGAATAGTCAACTGTTGTTGTCCCAACTTGGAATTAGCAAAGTAGTTTGATGATTTAAGTTAACTGGAAGTTTTATGTTCAATAAAATAAAGTCATGGAACATTATTTCCTTTAACATTAATGACCTGAAATTATATAATGTATTAATTCAAATTGATGCATTTTGGACAAAAAATCAGATAGTGAAATTTGGGTTTTTGACAATCAAGATGATTGATTTTAGTCATAAATATTCAAAAAGAAGTTCCAATGCCAATCTAAGAAGCTACTGAGAAAATTAAAAAATGTATTTGACTTCCTCACCAAATTACAGATTAGCTGTCAATTGCTTTTGCATCCCATCTGTGAACAATGTGAAGAGATACAGCTGCTACTGAATTAAATACATTTATTTCTAATTTGCATCTTTATTTCACTAGAGTAATAAGGAGATTTCAAAAAGCAGTGCTGAGGCAGATGCCATTGAGAATGACCAATTTTTACAAGCCTAGTAGTCGTTCATAAAACTAATTAAAAACTCTGAAGGATATATCCTTTTTTGACTAAATCAACAAATTAATGATATGAGATGCATAAGACCCAGAACTATTTTTTTCTAATGTGTATGTGTTTCTTTGCATGTTTGCATGTGGGCTTTGTCTTCTAAAGTTGAACTATAACCCTACCAAGGAAATTCAGACTCTACTCTCTTAAAAGTCAATATATAAAGCAACAGACACAACAAAGCCACCAACGGCTCCTATTGCTAATAATAGTACTTCGACAAACTCTCCATACCTGTGCCAGTGTTATTAAAAAAGAAATGTTCATCTTTTCAAAGAGCAACTTTCTTTCTCAAAAGTTATTTGGGAACTCCTCATTAAAGTATATTCTGTAGGCCAGTTCTTTAATGTGAAATGAGGTGCCAATACATCCTATCATTTCCTACCACCTCACTGCCTTACTTACCCACAATGCCCTCTCCCTTTTCACACATGTCATTCTTTATGCTCCAGTGTGCTTCTCCTGCTGATTCCTTTCAAATCTCTCATCATTCAAAGGTTAACTCAAATGCCACATCTATGAGCACTACTCTAATTTCCTTTATCCTGTCAAAATTCACATTTTCTTTTGATTGTCACAAATTTTGTTTGTTTCTTATAACAATTATTGATATATTTCATGCTTTTGTTAATTCTGTAAATCTATTCCAAATAGTAAAAATATAACCAAATTTTTGAAAAATATTTGTGACTCTGTATCCCACACAAATTGCTCATACAGCAGCACTCAATGCATATTTAATACATCAACTACATGCATTCATAAGGAATAAGTGTTACCTGTACAAAAATGATTTATTTAACAGCAGAAAAGGAGACTAATAGATTGAATATGGAGAAACATTCCTAAATTTACTTTGACTAAATTTAGAAAATAGGGCATTTATAGGAAGGACTTGTATCCATGAGAACTTTTTAATAATGCATGGTTTTATATTAAGATAAATTGTTATTCTTTCTTTCTTTTCTTGATTCTAGACAATCATAAATTTTAGTGCCAACTAGATTTCCCCAATAAAAAGACAATATAAAAATTTTTAAAATCCTTCAGATTATTTTTATAGCTCTCTACTTGTTACTTTCAAGTTCTCCCTTACTGAATTATCAAATTTAAAATACAAATTGTTTTTAAAATTAATATGATTTTGACCTATAGAAGATGCCAAGCATTTAATTAAAATCATATTACCCCCATGAGGTAGAAAGCTTTGCGTTCTAAATATTTGTGAATATTATTTTCTCGGATCTGAAGGAACCAATTTTGGAAAACTTTCTTTGAAAACTGAAACAAATTTGTTGTAGTTTTTGGCAATATATTTGAAAATGTTTAATAATGAACAATTTTTATGTATGCAAAAGTCACATAATTTCTATGAAAAAATAAAATTCCCAGAATAACCACTACGTTTCTTCTAAGCCATAAAAGCAATGTGTTAAGTGAAATAAGAAATCACTTAAAAACAAAGGCTGAATGTTTTCTCTAAAATGCAGATGCTAATTCACAATAGAGGGGGCACTAGGGAAGAAAAGAGTTACCATAGATTAGGCAGAGGAGAGTGAAAGGAGAGGGGGAGGGTATATGATGATAGGAAGGATAGTAGAATGAAATAGACATTATTACTTTATGGATATATATGACTGAAGGACCAAAGTGATTCTACAACATGTACCCTCAAAGAAATGAGAAATTATACCCCATCTATGTATGATATATTAAAGTGCATAAATACATTCTACTGTCATATGTAACTAAATAAAACAAATTCAAAAAATTTTGAAAAGCAATGTTGGAGGCTTCATGATAACGGCATATTAAAGTATATTGCAGAGTTATAGTAATTAAAACAAAATATACTGGCATTAAAAAAGACGAATTTAAGTAATGGAATGTAACAGAAGACACAGAGACAAACTCACATAGATACAGATGTCTGATCTTTGACAAAATCACCATTGAATAAAAGAGAGCCTTTTAACAAATGATGCTGGGAAAAATGGATACATATTTGTATGAGAATGAAATTCATTTCCCAACTTTCACCCTGTACAAGTCAACTCAAAATGGATCAAAGACCCAGGAATTAGACCAAAAAAGTTCAACTTCTAGATGAAAAGATAAGGTCAACACTCGAACATAAACATGCAGGCGGATTTCCTCAACAAGACTCCTAAATCCCAGGAAATAATACCAAGAATTAATAAATGGGATGACATTTTGTTAAAAGGCTTCCACACAAGGAAAACAACTAAAGGCATGAAGAGGAAGCCTACAGAATGTCACAATGGATCCTGTTAGTATTTATATATATAATTATAATACACCAACAAATATTTTAAAAATATACTATGGAAGTTACATAAGCTAACTATAGCTAGCATTCAGATTTATTCTAGGTAAACATGGGCATTAATCCAAAAAGAGGTATTTCTAAATAATATTGTGAGACATTAATAAGTGACTTTACCTTAGCTTGGAATATGATTCTAAAGCAAGTTTTTAAAATGTTTAAACCAATGGTGTTGAGATAAATGTGTAGACTATTTGAAAGATAAAAGAGTATCCTAAAAGCTTTGTCATATAAAATATATTTCATAAGAGCTTTAATGACTCACTTGTTAGATCTGATTACATATTGTTTTCCAATTTATTAGTGCATCTTATACTGCGATTGGCACAGTGACATCTAGCAAGGTTTGTCTAGAAATACTTTTTGGAAGATTTGGGGGGATAATAAGGAGTGTTAGGTGTGTTTCTTTTGGGTTACTTTCAATGACAATGCACTTCGGGAATTGCTAAATATTTTAGATTTCAGTTTTCTTGGAAAGGTAGAGTTTTGTAAAACACCAAGTATTAAGGCATCATGTTTATGTTGTATTTGTAGTTTTGAGACATATATCTGAAATTAATTAGACTAGAGGCAATAAGAGCCAAAGCTGTTAATGATTTTTTTAAAAAAATAAAAATAAGCTTTTTATGAGATTTCTTCTTAAATGTTAAAAAACAATTATTGGGTCAGGCAGGGTGGTGTAGGCTCGTAATACCAGCCACTCCAGAGACTGAGGCAGGAAGATTCCAAGTTTGAGATCAACCTCAGGAATTTAGGGAGGCCCTAAGTAATCTAGCAAGAGCCTGTCTTAAAATAAAAAATAGAAAGAGCTGGCCATTTGACTGAGTGGTGAAGCACCACTGGGTTCAATCTCCATTATCCCTCAAGTAAATAAATACATTAATAATACTACTAATAATAATTGAAAATGGTTTTGTGAGTTATTAGCTACTAATATTTGCAATAAAGTTATGTAATGAACATGACACATTAATAAACTGGTCTTATTTTGTATCATATAAAGATTTGAAATTTTGAAAAAGAATATATATGTATTATATATAGAGAGATTATATATACATATTTGAAATATTGAAAATGAATTATATATATAATTTCATGTGTGTATATATATAATTTAAGTGTGTATGCATCTATATGTGTGTGTGTGTATATCTATATCTATATCTATAACTATATATATATATATATATATATATAAATTTCAAACATAACGTAGAAGAGAATTTTCACGATAATGAATGTAAATGACATAACCAAAGACCAGATACTTGGCAAACACTACATTCAAAAGAACCATCTATCATTTATTGCTTCCCACCTGGCTATTTTTTGAAAGGATGTGTCCTGCAATTTGATTTAGACTATTTGCAGTTGTGTACTTCATTCATCATTCTTACCTGTTCACTAATTTTATGGGGACAAAGATGATGTAGTGTAATTATTTTCTTAATAGTCCTTTACAAAGTTATTTTTTCAATAGAACATTTTTTTAAATGTATGAGTTTGCATGCAGAGAAATTTTACATAACTATAGGTTTATATAGAGATAATTTCAGATTTTGTTATTGAAAAAAGAGACCCACAAGGATAATGCATTGTTTGGCAGATAATGTACTCAATTCTGATTCACTCCCTCTCTAAGCTGAGTTGACATTTCAAAACTTGAAATCTGAAAAAAAAAATTAAATAAGACACTATTTTTTTCTATTTTCTCTATTAAACGTATAGAATAAATTTTCTATACTTTAATTCAAGCACTCAATTCTATCCACATTTATTATAGTGAGGAACATCAAACTGTTTAACAAAACATTATCATAAATAAATGACATGCACAATATTATACTGAGTGTTATGAAGGACACCCTAACAAAATGAAAGTGTTTTTACTTTCAAAGAGCTCAAGGACCAGTAAAAAGTAACAGTCCCAGAAACAGAGAGAGCAGAGGAAGAACAAAATAACTGTTCTGAGGGAATCAGAAAATGCCTTAAAAAGAAAACACACACCCACACACACACATCATCATCATCATCAAAAATAGATTCTCGTTTCCACAGGTAAAAGGAAAGGTGATAACAATTTTGACTCAACTGTTTAAAATCTCAGATATTTATATGCACTTATACACCAATAGAGTGTGAAATATCATATCCAGTTCTTAGAAAGATATCAAGAATATACATCTGAAGTATAGAAAATTTAATTTTCCAATTAGAAATGAATATAACAAGAACTAGAGAATAAAATAATATCATGGCAAAAACTTAACTTATCCTCCAGATTCTTATGCTTGAGACCTTGGGCGAAGAGAATGAATTAGAGTACAATAGAAAGCAATTGTTCCACTAAAAATTCCTGTGGGGAGTGCAAAGCAGCAACAAATCATGCCAGAAATTTCAGTAGGAGTTAGTTAGGGAGGTTGAATATCAAATTCAGATATTCGGGCATAAGAAGTTAACAACCTTGTCATGAAATAAACAAGCAGAATCTATTATTTATTGATCCTTTTGTTAATTCATTTTTTTTTCTGAAGTGAGAACTATGCCTCAGGACCTGTGTACTAAACATGAAAAATACTAAAGTCAAGAAGACAGACACTCCTCTTATATACCTGGGACACTTAGAGGTCAGTGGCAAAGATGGCATTTTACAATAAATTGCAGTAAGTGTGATAAGAGGTAAGATAATGGAGACTATAAAGTTGTAGAACAAGTCAAGCTCACCTCACTTGAGAAGCTTCCCACAGCAATGAAGAATACACTGGCACATTATAATGAGGGTGTTTTGTCAGAAAAAAAAAAGGTGATGTGTATTGGACATAGATCACCCAAGGAGAGCAAAACACATTAGCAAAAACTCCATAAATGGATGACAGAGGATAAAAAGATAATGTGGAGAAATAATCTATTATGATTTCCAGAGATCTAATCCTGTATTTCTTCGTAAATAAAGCAAAGTGAGTCACCAAAGGACTTATTGGGCCAAATATAACTGCTATGCATTTTTAAATCTTGAAAAGCTTTAATAAAAAAAATATAAGAATGTTGGAAGAACCTGGTACTTAGGCAAGAATCCTCAAATTGGGGTAGAAGTTCCAGTCCCTGGTTAAGGTTACAGTGAAAAGAAAGACAAAGCTAAGAAACTCCTGCTTTGAAGTCTCTCCTTGTTGAAGATAAATGGAGAAGAGTTGGAACTTGTTTTAGGAAGTTTGGGGTCTCTAACCAAAACACCCAACAAAAACAATTTAGGGCAGGGATTGCTTATTTGGGCTCATGAGTTCAGTGTTTCAGTCTGTGAGGAGCTGACTCCATTGTGGAAGGTGAGGTGGAGGAACACTTCTTACTTTGTGGTATTCAGGAAGCAGAGAGAGAAAAGGGGCAAGAGGCCACAAGGAAGATGAACCCTTCCAGTACATGCCTCCAGTGACCCACCTTTTTGAGCCACACCCCACCTGCCTATACTTACCATTTGATCCATCCTAGTTTGAGTGGACTGATTTGGTTATAGCTCTCATGATCCAATTATCACACCTCTGATCACTCCTGTATTAACACAGGAGGACACCTCATATACAAACCATGACAGGTTCCCTCCTGATTCTGAGGCTGGAAAGAAACACTCAAAAGGGGAGAAAAGAGGTCACCTCATTTCTACTGATTTTTTTTTTTTTTTGAATTCCTGAAGGGCTCCAAGACACATTTTCTGTTTTGAGTAATTACACAAATAACTTAGATAAACTCAATCTTAATTTATGCTTTCTGTGGAAGTTTTGACTTTCTCTTCACCTTTAGATTAGGGAATTGGACAATCATCAAGAATTACATATCCATACAATCAATCAGCAAATATATGAAAAAAATGCTCAGCATCTCTAGCAATTATAGAAATGCAAATCAAAACTACTCTAAGATATCATCTTACTCCAGTCAGAATGGCAGCTCTTATGAAGACAATAAGTGTTGGCAAGGATGTGGGGGAAAAAGGTACACTCATATAATGCTAATGGGACTGCAAATTGGCATAGTCAATATAAAAAGCAGTATGGAGATTCCTTGGAAATCTGAGAATAGAACCACCATTTGACCCAGCTATCCCTCTCCTCGGACTATACCCAGAGAAGTTAAAAACAGCATACTACAGGGACACAGCTACATCAATGTTTATAGCAGCACAATTCACAATAGCTAAACTGTGCAGCCAACCTAGATGCCCTTCAGTGGATGAATGGATAAAAAAATAATGTGGCATATACACACAATGGAATTTTACTCAGCAATAAAAGAGAATAAAATCATGGCCTTTGTATAAATCTTTTGTTAGGTTGATTCCCAAGTATTTTATTTTCTTTGAGGATATTGTGAATGGGACAGAACCCTAAAGAGAGAGATAGAAGAAGATCTTAGAAGATGGAAAAATGTACCCTGTTCATGGATAGGCAGAACTAACATCATCAAAATGGCGATATTACCCAAAGTTCTCTACAGGTTTAATGCGATGCCAATTAAAATCCCAATGGCTTTTCTTGGAGAAATAAATAAAGCAATCATGAAATTCATATGGAAAAACAAAAGACCCAGAATAGCAAAAGCAATTCTAAGCAGGAAGTGTGAATCTGGAGGTATAGCGATACCAGAGTTCAAACTGTACTACAAAGCAATAGTAACAAAAACAGCATGGTACTGGTACCAAAACAGGCAGGTGGACCAATGGTACAGAATAGAGGACACAGAAACCAATCCACAAAATTACAACTTTCTTATATTTGATAAAGGGGCTAAAAGCATGCAATGGAGGAAGGATAGCATCTTCAACAAATGGTGCTGGGAAAACTGGAAATCCATATGCAACAAAATGAAACTGAATCCCTTTCTCTTGCCATGCACAAAACTTAACTCAAAATGGATCAAGGAGCTTGATATCAAATCAGAGACATGGCATCTGATAGAAGAAAAAGTTGGCTACGATCCTCATACTGTGGGGTCGGACTCCAAATTCCTTAATAGGACACCCATAGCCCAAGAGTTAATAACAAGAGTAAATAAATGGAACTTACTTAAACTAAAAGGTTTTTTTCTCAGCAAGAGAAACAATAAGAGAGGTAAATAGAGAGCCTACATCCTGGGAACAAATTTTTACCCCTCACACTTCAGATAGAGCCCTAATATCCAGAGTATACAAAGAACCCAAAAAATTAAACAATAAGATAACAAATAACTCAATCAACAAATGGGCCAAGGACCTGAACAGACACTTCTCAGAGGAGGACATACAATCAATCAATAAGTACATGAAAAAATGCTCACCATCTCTAGCAGTCAGAGAAATGCAAATCAAAACCACCCTAAGATACCATCTCACTCCAGTAAGATTGGCAGCCATTATGAAGTCAAACAACAATAAGTGTTGGCGAGGATGTGGGGAAAAGGGTACACTTGTACACTGCTGGTGGGACTGCAAATTGGTAAGGCCAATTTGGAAAGCAGTATGGAGATACCTGGGAAAGCTGGGAATAGAACCACCATTTGACCCAGCTATCGCCCTCCTCAGACTATTCCCTGAGGATCTTAAAAGAGTGTACTATGGGGATACTGCCACATCAATGATCATAGTGGCACAATTCACAATAGCTAGACTGTGGAACCAGCCTAGATGCCCTTCAATAGATGAATGGATAAAAAAAAAATGTGGCATCTATACATAATGGAGTACTATACAGCAATAAAAAAGACAAAATTATTGCAAGAAAATGGATGGCATTAGAGCAGATTATGTTAAGCGAAGCTAGCCAATCCTTAAAAAATAAATGCCAAATGTCTTCTTTGATATAAAGAGAGCAACTAAGAACAGAACAGGGAGGAAGAGCATGAGGAAAAGATTAACATTAAACAAAGATGAGTGGGGGGAGAGAAAGGGAGAGAGAAGGGAAAACATATGGAAATGGTAGGAGACCTTCAATGTTACACAAAATTACATAGAAGAGGATGTGAGGGGAAAGAGGGGGGACAAGGAAGAGAATTGAACAACAGCAGATGAGGTAGAGAGGGATGATGGGAGGGGAGGGGAGGGGGGATAGTAGGGGATAGGAAAGGTAGCAGAATACAACAGTCACTAATATGCCATTATGTAAAAATGTGAGTGTGTAACCTATGTGATTCTGCAATTTGTATTTGGGGTAAAAATGGGAGTGCATAACCCAATTGAGTCAAATGTACGAAAGATGATGTATCATGAGCTTTGTAATGTTTTGAACAACCAATAAAAAAAATTTAAAAAATTAAAAAAAATCATGGCCTTTGCAGGTAAATGGATGGTGTTGAAGAAGATAATGATAAGTGAAGTTAGCCAATCCCCCCAAAATCAAATGCAGATTGTTTTTTTCTGATATAAGGAGGCTGACTCTTAGTGGGGTAGGGAGGAGGGGGAGGGAGCATGGGATGAATAGATGAATTCTAGATAGGGAAGAGGGGTGGGAGGGAAAGGGAGGGGGCAGGGGATTAGCAATGTTGGTGGAATGTGATGGATACCATTATCCAAAGTACATGTATGAAGACACAAATTGGGTGTCAACATACTTTATATACAAACAGAGATATAAAAAAATTGTGGTATATATGTGTAATAAGAATTGTAATGCATTCCACTGTCATTTTTAAAGCAATTTTAAAAAAAGAAAAAAAAAACTAGATATAGAACTTTTGTATATCCCAAAGTTCTGTGCTTTATCCTGTACAAAATGGGAAATAAATGACTACACATAAAAGTGAAAAATAAAAAAAAATCACATATCCAGTGGGGTCTGCAGTACAACCATCATTGCCATCGGGGCTCCTGGGCAACCAAGTCATAACAGGCATAAACTGTATTCTAAAGATACTGTCTTAGAAATAGGGTATTGAAAAGGAACTAGAATTTTTGCAAAATAAAAGATTCTTAGAAAACAAGGGCCTAGACACTTCTCTTTCTTTAGCTTGATGCATGAAGGATGCCGTTATTATTACTCTAGATCACATCAGAGACTATTTTGGTTATTTTAAAGCAGTCTTTGCTGGGACGAAATTGCGGGGCTGGATTCCATCATTCAAAATCAGAAACATCTGAACATTTACAATCTCCAGGACTCTGCTACCTGTGATTCAAAACATCTTGCTAGTCTATTTGACTGATCACATACTGCTTTTGTAATTCCAGAGTTGAGATGAGAACGTTGGGATAAGGAAGGCTTACCTGCAGATAATAAGGGAAAATATCCATGCATAATAGAAAGTAGATAAAGATGAAGCAAACAAATTCAATAAAATAAGAAACATTTCCAAATAGTCTAGGCAGTTCTTGATGTTGAGACTTGGACTCTTATAAACTCTTCTAATGTTAAAGAAGCAAGATCAAGTTTTATATAATTTCGACCTCCATATTGATGGTTCACAGAAATCCTGATCCTTAATTTCTTAGCCACTCCTCCTGAAATAATGGCTGAATCATAGCTCTTCTGGTGACAGCCATAAACCTACCATGACCAATAACTGGAAACTCTGCATATTCTTAATTTCAAGTATCCCACTCTGCTAACAACACCTGTGATCTTTCTAATATACCCACTCTACGTTTAATGCTTATTTCAGTGATTCTAAAATCCAAACAGGACTTAACAATGCTGAGGACTTAACAGTGATCTGAGGACCCATCAGAACACCAGCCTAGATGGCCAGCATTCACACTGTATTTCTGTTGTCCACTGTCTCCCACATACCAACATGTAAATACGAATTTTTCAAACTTTCTCCTCTCTCTGTGCCTCCAACTTTTCGTACCCATCTTCAACCTCAAGTCTATCATGTCGTGTCCTATTTGAAAAATAGAAAAAAAAATAACCAGACAATATTCAGAACCACCTTTTACCAAATCTACTTACATATTTATATTTTTGATAATTTATTTTTACTTTTTTGTATAAATATAGAAGGATGCTGGTATGCATATAAAAGGACACCTTTCATTTGTGCCCTAGATTTAGGTCTTTTTACCTATTTAGTTTTCAATCTGTTTCTCTTGTTTGATATTTCTTTCTTTTCATTAGATCAATGTCATCAAGCTATAAACATCCTCTTACCTTCTCCAAGAAAACATCATTTGACTTTGCCTCCTTTTCAAGTTAGTACTTCTACTCCTTTACTGCTATAAAATTTTTAAAAACATTGATAATGCTCATGGCTGCCAAATTCTTTCCCTGAATTTTCTTTTGGAATCAAGCCAATAAAACATTTATCTCCATTATTTTATCAAAAATACTTTTTCAAATGTTTAGTAATCACCCTTTTGCTAAATTTAATTATTATTTTCCATTCTTTCCAAAAGAAACCTTCTTTTCATTTTAAGGACATCATGCTCTCTTTGTTTCATCTATAGCTATTGTTCTCCTTCTTACTTTTCTGACATATTTCTGTACCCATCTTATAGCAGGGCTTTGTCCTCGAGTATTCTGTATGGTCTAGAACTATTGCACCTGGTAGAGGAATAAATTCTTATTCCGACCATGCAAAATCATTGTTGTTCTATCACTGCTACATACTTATATTTTCATACATACATTTTTAAGATATATTTTATATCTTATTGTTTCTTTGGGGGAACACACAGTAGCCAAAGGTAGACTTGTTCTTGGACTGCCACAGAGATAATGGTAGGGGTCTACTGGAAGTTAATTGTGATTAATGTATCTTTTTGGTTTAAGCAGCAGTAAGAGTAGCATAATCTTTGAAAAATTCAACAGAATTGTCTAAGTTTCAGGATCATAAACACTAGTATGTGATTACAAAAAGAACTGAAATAACAAGAGAGGCAAATATAAAATTAAATTGCATCTAAAGGAAACATTTACAATGATCATGGGAGACATTCAGAGGATTCAGAGAGCCAACAGGAGCAGATTTGATGTGAAGACCAGTAGTCTTGTCAATGTCATATAGTTTTTTTTTCTTTTATCTAAAATTCATGTAGGTATTCAGATATGTATCATTTAGAATCATATAGATTAGATTTTAAAACCTTAAACATTACGATAGGAAATCAAAATAATTTTGATAATCAATGCACTCTTGTGATCAGCAGACTTGATTTTATACTGCAGATGGAATGTGTGAATTTCTATAATGTTGATTTCTTGGTTCAAAGTCTTCCAAATGCTAATAAAAATAGAGTATGCATGGAGAACTTTTGCAGATTAACTAGGACTGGCTGTGGATGCTTACCATCTGGTGCTACAAAGCATGGATGGATTAGCTGTAACAGCAGAGAGAATGAAACACATCACACAATCAGATGGTAAAAAGGCAATAATGATCTGTGCATATAAGCAATGTACAGTGTGGGGTAGACAGAATTCTGGCAGCCAGAGAGCAAAGAAAGAGCTAGAGTAATTCTACCTTTGGAAAACTTCCAAATTAATATTGTTGGGCCATTACAATGTCCAACTGGGAACAGCATGCATTCTATTCCATTTGAAAGTTAGGATGTAGGGATGTGGTTATTCCTTTTATTTTTAACTAACTGTGGAATTTGTTGGCAAGTCAATAAATTACACTGAAATTTGTAAAAATGAAATCATAATATAATGAATCCACATGCAAATTCTTGTATGCCTGTCAACCTAAAAAAGTGCAAATTAAAGAAGTGATAGGAGATGTAAAAAGAGAAATGAAAACTGAAGAATAATGAATGGGTTAAATATAATTAATAAAATTAGTTATTTGCAGTTTCTGAAATACTTTAAAAATATTAATATTGGAGATTAACATAATATTTTAAGAGAATATGCATAAAAACATGTAAACCAAACAATAAGGATTTAAGAGACTTCTAGAGAAAATACATATGAAATTTATCTAATTATATAAAAAAATAAATAAATTATCCATAGAACTATACTTCATAAGTCAGATACATCCAAAATAAATATCTGTAAATATATAAAAACACTTAAAGAAAAAAATATACGAGGTCATAAAGGATGATGTATCCCAGACCCAAAAATGAAAGAGAGAAAAAAATGTAATCATGAAAATAACTTTGAATAAGTTAATGATGACTTTAGAAAACAAATAATGAATAATTGGTTATGAAATGTGGTCAATGAAAGGTACTTATGATTATAGACACAGGAAAAAAAAAATAGCTATTCTTCCTGATAGCACCTTCAAATAACCAAGCCACTTCAAATAATGTGATTTTTAATGAAAACAGAAAAAAAAAGTCTTCATGTTTCACTATTAATGAATTTATGACTTTGCTACAATATCAATTTGTGAAGTATCATCTTCAAGAAATCATCTTAAGGGAAATGAACAATTAAAAATAAATTCAATTGTTTTAGATAGTTGAACTTGCATTTAAAAGTTAACAAAAGTGAGATATTCATGATATAAAATGCATCTTTTTTCTTTTAACTTTTAAAGAATTAAGATGTTTAAAGTGTCAGAACAAGTTTAGACAACTGGTCCTGAAGGCATGGAACAAAGAATCTTTGAAGCATTTCCTATCCACAATGTATAAAAGAGGGTAGATTGCAGATGCTAAAGTCATTGTGGAGTAAAAATATAAAACAGTTTTTATGAATAGAAGTGGCTTTTGTGAACTTTGGAGGTTTGTATAGAGGTAAACGTGTATGCAGAATCAAAAAGAGAAAACTATAGTAAGAGAGAAGCAAAATAGATTTAGCATGAGGCAACTGGGAAGATTTCCAGTGTTGATGGAAAATACTCATTAAGATCTTCTCAAGATCATACCAGGTTTGCAAAGGAACTGAGTGTACTTACTAGGATCAAGGTCACATAGATATCACTGCTTTCATTCTCTGACATGGATAGATCTGTTTCACCTTCAGATATGCTCTGTTTAGTGCAGTGCTTTTCAAGATATTTTTCCATTTGAACTTCTCTATTAAGCACATACAAAATGTGTTACTGGAAACCCAGGAGCTAACTTACCCTAGTTCAATGGTGGGAGGGAATCTCTTCTATTTGAAGTCAAGTAATTGTAAATGCCAATCATATGTATAAAATTCTTTCACAGCAACATCTAGACTAGTGTTTGGATAGACAATCATATATCATAATCTTGATGAGTTTGTCTTCTCATTACAGAGAGTTCTTCTGTGTTTTGTCTTAGAAATAAGTTCTATTAAAGTACTAGTACAATTGGTTGAGGAGGCATAAAATTGTGACAGTGCAGTAAAAAAACTGATGTCTATAATGTCTAAACAATTGTGCAAATGTAACATCTGGGGAGGTAAGATACGTGAGAATGCTGTATTATTAAAAGCACACACAAATGCCTGAAGGGGGGAGTACAAATCAACCCCTATCCTTCTCAGAAACGGTTTGAGCAAGATATTTTCAGACAATGAGTAGAACCAAATATTGTTTAGTTAAGACATGTCAAATATAATCTACATGTAGATAGCTGAACACATCAGCACTGGATAAAATCAAAAGCTTATATATAGAATGGTCATGAATAGAGGAAATAGGAGATGAACTGGCTAACCTAGGGCCAAGATCATCAGGTCTTGGTCAGATAATTATATTCCCAATATTCTCTGAGAGTAGCATGTACTTAACACAAGTGTCTGGTTAGAATCTCTCAAATATAGAAATAGAGGATCTGTCACATAGAAATAGAAAATTTTTCATAAAAATGGCACATTTCACTTTCTGTGTGGATACTATATCCTATAATGCCTGACTTATCAAATATACCTTTCTATCATGGCTATTAGGAGGTACTTCAATTACTTATGAAAATAGTTTGCCAAGATGGTATATCTGCAGATGTTTAAAAATGTGCTTTTCAAAGGAAAACTTTTCTTCTCTAAAAATATGTTTTTAACTCTCCTATAACATTTACCTTATTATTGTGATTTATCTTTTTGTAATATATTTTTCCCACACAGAAAACCTTAGCTGCCTGGCATCATATAATGAAATCACCTGTGAATTACTGTGATACTATTACACTATGTGGAACATATTACACTATGTGGAACTTATTAAATGTTCAATTAATAAATGAACATATTATACTATGTGGAACATATTAAATGTTCAATTAATAAGTGAAAGTATGAATTTATGTAACTCAGTGATTAGGTTATAATTTATAAGGAAACATTCAAAATAATAGGGCACATTCATCAATATGTAGCATTAAAATAAGTATATTTTTCAAAAACGATAATGACTCCTGTGGATATATAAAAATGAGAACATTATTTTTTTAACTCAGTAATCAATGGCTAAATCAGACAGATGTTATAATTGGTTCAAAAAAAGAATTCAAAGAGCAATCATATTTATAGATCAGGAATACAGAAATGAATGGACAAATGAATAATGCGCCTCCCCACTGGGAAGCTTGTATTCCTCCACTAGAAAAAATACATTTACATGTCTATATATAAGAATTATTTTGCTTCTCTGTAGCCATGGATGACTTCAGTATTGTAAAACAGCTCCCATGTAATCAATTATATTTTTTCCATTGTACCATTTAAAGACTAGTTAAATTTTTCTCAGTAGCAAAGTGTTGGAGAATTTTAGCTGGAGGAAAATTTAGCATCACTAGCTGTGCTGATGGGCACCTTTTCTGTGTATAATGCATTGGAATAATTATTTGAGGAAAATTCGTATGAAGGGATTTTGCAGGTAATGCCAGCAAGGTCAGTGTCAGCTTAGATTAACTGCAGCATGGTATCTGTCAACCAAATTAGTGCTGCCTAGGAGGGAAGTTTAACCTGAGCACTCAACGCTTCAGGAAGGTTTTCCTTCATGAATCAGCAATTCTCTCCACCCACTTTCTTCTCTGCAAGGTCAAAAGGGTTTTACTAGCCCTGTAGGCCTTCTTTACTTGCCAATTGGTTTATTCCCTTTTGCAACTGACAAGTAACACGTTGCCCACTGTGCTTGACAAACTTCTGAGGAATAACAATTCAACAGAATTTAAAGGGAAGCATCACATTAAGCCTGTGTGCATATATGCATGTATATTACATAAAACTTAAGCACAGGCAGAACACAGCTCTTTTTTTTTAATACAGTGCTTTTATCATACTGAAATGTGTAGTATTTTACCAAAAAGGATCTCAACTGAATTGTGATCAAATCACAGAATCCATGCTTGAAGGATATGATGCAGTTGAAGAAAAAAGTTTGAACAGATGTCTGTGCACACAATTCTGAAAATCTTTCCCGTTGAGTTGAGCAAAAGAAGAACAGTAGAGAACAGTTTCTTAAGTCTTACTTGCTTTAAAAATGATCCATAAAGGTTAAAATTTAAAAATTTTAAAAATATCTGGTAATGATAGCTGGGTAGGGAGTATTGTACAATAATAACAGGAATGCAACGTATAATTGTTGACTTCTTTTCATACCAATAAGTAGCAACCTTGTGGGTACATCCCACTTCTGGGGAGAAATTCTGCAAAGAAAGTAGGTAACCAAAGAGCTCCAGCTGGAGTGCCTTTAGGATTTATTGCCATGTTTTAGCAGAGCTCTTACTCTTTGAGGACAGTATCAACTATAGACTGATCAGGATGAGCTACTATGACCTGGCTTCTTTAAGGGAATCTTTGATTGAAGCTACCTTTCTGGTCTCTGGGATATTCTCATTGCTGTTCTGAAGTCAAAGGCCCTTCCAGTAGCAATCTGCCTTGGTATTACCTCTTATTCTACATGTGTCAAATGTGAGTAGAGGTCCTTATATTATTCATGTTTAATTCCTGATATTTCTCTTCTTTATCTTTCACTTATGCTGTCCATATAAACATTTTGCACTTTATATTTGATCTTGACATCTGCTCCATAAAAGGCTCAAATAGATATAATGCACTCAGTACAAATAGGAAGTAGTATTTTTCATCATTGCTCAACATGCATGAACATACCAATGTATTTACATAATTTTTATATTTTCATTTAATGATTCATTTCCATTAATCATGACACATGGCTATCTCCATGACTCAGACAGCTAAATTTTAAGGCCACAAATGTATAAATAATATTCTACATTTACAAAATAACAATTTGTAACTATATATTTTTTACTGTTCAATGTGGTATGTGATATTGTCTTAGAGATTTTAACAGGTTTTACCAATGCAAAATTTCTTTGTATTTTGCATGAAAAAGCAAAAAAATATATTAAATTTTAAGTATGAATAGTTTTTCATCCTTCTTCTGATAGCAAATATTTGACTTCTGAATCAAGGGTGAATGGAGCAAAGACAGACAAAGGCCAAAGACTTGTTATATTTAAGTAAGAGAACTATGTAGCTAGAAATTGAGGGGTAAATGAAGATCAGGATTGTTCTTTTGTTTCTTCATTGTCTAACTTATTTATTCGACTGCTGCTTGGAACAGAGAATAAAATAAAAAGAAAAGGACACCAATTCATCCCTCTTTTCCTTCCACATTCTTACCCTTCTGGTCAATAGGAAAGCATGGATAAAGGAAGAAAGAGCTGAAACACAACTGTGAGTGATTTCAAAGATCCTATAGTGAAGCAATTCCTTGATACTTTTTTATTTCTACAGTGTCTGATAGTTTAAAAGCTGTGTAAACAGGTTGCTTTGCTTTCCTTTTTTTTTTTTTTTGACATTCGGTTCAACAGCTTAAATTTTCTTTGTTCATGATGTGTTCAAATAAGAGCCTATGCCACAGCAAAGACTGATATCCCCTAATCGTGGGAGATGATTGCCAGATGCACTAAAAGAACATTTTAGAGAAGGATTTGGGTTATTTTAGAGTAAACTTTAAAAAAAAAGTGAGAAAGGAAATGACCTTTCATGAGCTTTCATTCTGCTTTTCTACATTAATCTTGCTCAAGATTTTAGAATACTGCTTATTCTTCCTCACTTAATTTGCCTGCTATTATTTTTACTGCTCACACAGAAGCAGTATTTTCTGCCTAAGTGTTCTTTGATTTTTTTTTCTGTTCAGTTCATTTCTACTTATTCTTATGAAATGATCCTCATGTCCCACCCTAATACCCCTTCCGCCTATGGCAGTTTACTCTTATTTTCCATATAATTCTCTTTTCCATTAGACTTAAAACATTCAAGGGCATGACTTTTTAATCTTGTTTCTTCAATACCTGACATGGAGTAGTCAGCAAATCCTCACATTGGCATTTAATTACTTCAGAGTCTGTCACTATTCTAAATTTTCAACCTAACCATTCAATTATCTGTCATACAGACTCTGATTCATTCAGACGACTCCACTTACCATGCAAAAGTCGCCTGAATATAATTATTTAAAAACATAACCTAGTCAAAATAATCCATATTCTTCATATATTTTTTTTTCTTTTTCAAGTCTCACCTTTCTCTACGAACTTCTGCTTTCTACTCCAGATCATATTATCTTTTATTTTGACTCCACAGTCTTCATTTTTCATTTTGTTCTTTGGTACTAGATCTTTTTATTTTTTCATTATTATTATCTTGCCATTCTTTGTATTGTTTTTATGTTGCTGGTCTTGATTCTATTATATTCTGGGTGTGTAAACCAGAGAGATATATAATAGATTTTATTCAAGCATTCTTCATTCTGGGAAGATGGCTAGTGGGAAATCTATAAGAGAAGAGCATTTGCTTGTTGGGGGCGAAACTCAGTAGATGAACTGACAGCAGAGGGAAAGGAATGAGGAGGTTTGAGCTTTGGCTAAGGGGAGGGGAGGCCATGCAGAGAAGAACTTGGCAGAGCAAGAATCATCAAGGCTTCCTGTGTAGCTTAACCCCATGTGAACAGTTTACAATGAAGTGAGAAAGGAGAGGAGGAATACAAGCCAAGGTGGCACAAGGGAGAGAAAACCAAGCCAGCAGCACACATTCTATTGCCAATGGAAATGTTTCTCTTTTGTACAAAGTCAGCATCTAAATGCAGCAATGCACTGGGGTTAGAGTGAACTGTTCCACCCTGTCACCTGGAATCTGTGGGTGGCATGAGATGCAATGAATGAGTTCTTTAACCAGCATAGTGTCAAGATCATAGATGAAATTTACAGTAACTTGGGAAAACCCAGAAATGCTGCGATGCCAAGTGGCATATGAGGCCAGGATGGAGGTGACATTGTTGATCCAATCACAAAAAGTAATTTTTGCTTCATTATGTTGTAGAGGTACAGATTAGTGTCTCTCAAGGAAATGCTTTATTAGATTTTAAAATATTTCACAAATTTGTTATTTAATTTGTAACTTTATTTTTTTCTGTAAAGATACTGGTTCCCCTTAAGATAGGTTGTTATTATTATTTCTGTATATATGTAATGGAAAGAGTAAAGACAAGAGATCAAAGGCCTTTTCCTCTAATTAATGATGGGCTTTTGGATAATTTTTCTGTTGAAAATTATCTTCATCCTACTGGATTAAATTTAGTAAAATGAGATAGTTTAAAAAGAATACTTTGAAACATACAAAATTATAAGAATTTCATAACTATCTCACAATGCTAGCATATTCTTTTTGATTAATTAGTAAGAAAGAAAATATTATTAAATATTGGGAAAAAATAAATATTATAGCTGAAAACTACAAAACATAGCAGGAAACAGACTATTTACTAACTATAAATCTTCAGTCTAGATTCCACATTCTGGATACAACATGTGAGATACTAAATTATTATAATATTACTTCCCTGAGAAACTGGGCATCTAAGAACTAGATCACTAAGACCAAACCTAGATTAACAAAACTAATGCCAAAATGATACTCATGAACTAATTGAAAAGCTAACATATTTGACAAATTGCTACTCTACTCGAGGACCAAACTGATTTTTGTTAAGTGTAGTTTGAGGCAAGGTGGGGGGATTAGGAGTTATGTGATCTAAATCAAGCTGGTTTATTGTTTTTATTTCTCCTTTCCACAGAGAGATTTTAGACTAAATAACTGATACTAAATCTTAATACGTTCAAGCTCTCTCTGCTTAATGGTTGCTAAATTCTTTAAAGCCCCTTATTAATTGGTTACCAAAAAGCATTAGCTGATATTTGATATAACAGATCAGTTAAAGAGGCTGTGATTTTTGTTTGTTTCTGTGCTCTGTCCATTTTGCCTGTCAAACCCAGTGGCAGTATATCTCAGTTTGAATTAAAGTACTCGCTGTCCCCCACAGCACCATCGGCAATGCTATCCATCCTGGGATGGACTACATTATCGATGGCCAATCAATCACAGTGTATGTTAGTGTATCAGTTTTATTCACAAAGAACAGCATTTCCTGATCTCATTCCCTCCTCTGAAGTACCTTCAGCTATGAGGCCTATTGCTCCCTGAGCTTGAGAGAGCTACTGAGCTTAGAGCATAAAATCTGCTATATTTTCCAAGTGTGTATAACTTGTTGACTGACATTATGTCTTATCAACATTTCTGGATTGCTATTTATCACACGGATATTTGACTTTCTGAACTGATTTGTTTTACTGAGAATTATAATTGCATATTTTCTCCTGCTCCTGCCAAGTATGTAAACTCGGTGATGCAGAATTATTAAAAATCCACATCTTATTTTATCACCAACTTTCATCCTAAGTTTCTGACAAATCTTGATAATAGATAAACATATGCAGCCACTCACTGAGCACATAACAGGGCATGAGTTAGATGAGACGTGGCAGGTTACTTTCCACTCTTAAAATTATATGACTTTACTAATAGCATTTGCCACAGTCTAGACAAATTAGAATTCCCAAGGAAAGGAGAAAAGGAGAGAGAGAAAGAAATCGCTTTGACATTGCAAGATAAGGTTACTTGTGGTGACAGAATTAGACACATCTAGCAAAAGAAACTTAATTTTCCTTTCCTGAATCTTTAACTTGAAGACTAACCACAATCCATTTAAATGATCAATTAAGAATTTTTCAGCCAGGAAACCCAATACATTTTTGATATAAAATCCATTTATACATTTATGTGAAGTTTTATTTTACTTATATGTTTTCATTTTTGCTATCATTTGTTTAAAACATAAGCAGCTCATTTGTTGTTTTAGATAAGAAGTGGTCAGATACTTAATTTTATATTCAGTTCTGTATCATGGTAAAATGTTATTTAACTGATTAGGGTTTTCATTAGTGGTGTCAAAAAAATAGTGGTTTCAGTAGGAATATATCATTTACCACATGTGGGTGAGAGACTTCAATGGATAAGATGGCAACTTTTTCCATGAAATAGAATACTAGATAAAGTAGGAACAAATAAATAATAGTTGCTTAAGTATGAATAAATAAAGCATTTTGGTCAATGAGAGTAGTTATCAAATTAAAACCCAGTCAAGCTATTAAGGTGGACTATTTATGCTGCTATTGAAAATTAAACTTACTTGGGTATTAAAAGAAGGATAGCTATGGATTAAATGTTTTATTGTGTTCCCACCAGGAATGCCATTCCTCCAGAATTTTCATTGGATACAAGCTAATGAAATAAACAAGTGTGCAGACCTACTTGAGTTCTACCATCTGCACAGATTTGTCTATGTTTTGGTTTTTGTGAACCAGAGATTTACAAAATTCAAGATTGAATCATGTTATCTCAGCTCTGTAAGATGAAATTGATTAAATGTTTACTGTTTATATTAGTCAGCTTTTCATCACTGTGCATCTACATCTAGTTACTTTCAAGAACAACTTAGAGGAAGAAAGGATTGTTTTGGCTCATGGTTCCAGAGGTTCAGTCCTGGTTAGGTGAATCCATGGCTCTGTGCCCAAGGTGAGGTTGAATATGATGGCAGAAGGGAGTAGTGGAAGAGCACTGCTCCATTCTTGGTCATCTGGAGGAAGAGAAAGTAAGAAAGAAGAATAGGTTACGGAGAAGAAGCACCCTTCCAGGTCATGTCCCACTGATCCACCTCCTTCAGTCTTGCCCCACCTGCCTAGTTACCACCAAGTCATACCTTCAAACTAGCATGGAATGATTAAATTTCAGGTGTCATATTCCAATAATTTACCTCTAAACATTTCTGCATCAACATAGGAGATTTTGGGAGACAACTCATGTTCAAACCATAACACTATTTATTAAACTCAGTCAGTCTTAAGTATACTATATTAATTGATTGCTACTAAATTAAGATTAGTATTATAATGTTTTTTTTTCTTATTTAAGTCACCCTTTTCACCACTGCAATTGAAAGACCTGACCAGAACAAGTTTATGGGAGAAACAGTTTATTTCGGAGGTTCACAGTTTCAGAGGTCTCAGTCTATGGATATCAGGCTCCATTCCTCAGGACTTGATGTGAGGCAGAACATCATGACAGAGTGTATAGCAGAGGGAAGCAGCTCACATGATGATCAGAAAGCAGAGAGAGAAAGACACTTCACTTGCCAAATATAAATATATACCCCAAAGCCATGCTCCCAATGTTCCACCTCCTCTAGCTACACCCTACCTGCCTTCAATTACCACTTAATCAATCCCATCATTTATAAGGCTCTTGTAACCCAGTCATTTGTTCTCTGAACCTTCTTGCATTGTCTCACATATGAGCTTTGGGGGGACACCTCGAATTCAAACAATAACATTTTAATTATAATTAAAAATAGAGGAAGTAAAAACAGAAATTATGAGACTCAGAGAAGAGTAGGTAATCTTTCAGTTGCTTTACTTGTAATGGTCAGAAGCATATGCAGAAACATTAGTTTCAACTATATTAAATATACCTTTCCTTGTACACATTAAGTACTTCACATAACCTCATACTATTTTAGCTCTTTCTCTCAGTCCTTTTGTCCCTATCTGCTTTGCCCATTGCTTTTATCTCTAACCAATTCTGATTTATTCCTGCTCCTCATATTTGGACTTTGTTTTTGTTGTTTCTATGCTTATTGTTCTGTTGAGGGAGGATCTCTGATCTCCAGAACCAATGTTTACAATTCTTGATTCTAAAATTTCAGCTATTGCATCTACATCTAGTTACTTTCAGGATTGCTACCTAAACCAAAGTTTTGGGGAACTCATATGTTGTAAGTATGTAATATTCTATGCAAATAAGCATACAGATTATAGTAAAAATAATAATACTTTTACCTTTATCTCCCAATTTTCTCTATTAGTATCATTTCCATATATACATTTCATTCATAGTAACAACATGTGAATGCCAAGATTCAATGTGTCAGACTCTTATGTAGTTAATGGTAGCCTAGCCTTGTTTTGGACAATGGCATTCTCAGAAATATATTGGATGAAGAAAAACTGATGTTTTTCCCAATTCAAAGTTAAGGTTCATAAAGGACATTAATTTGCTTCTGCCTGGAATGTGCATGTTATGTCTGCTATATATAATTGTACTATGACCTGGAGCTAAAAGCTACATACAGAGGGTATCCAAGCAAAATGAAAGAAGAAATATACATTTTTTTTGTTATCATGGATGCATTGAGTTCTGGACTGCCTACTTGAACCCTCATATTTTGTGGGGAAAAATAAATTTCTACTTGAATAAATAATTCTAGAGATTCTATAATATGCATTTTAACCCATGAAGTTTATTTCCATTGGAAAGTTAGAAAATATCATTAACTGCTTGCATCTAAAACAGTAATTAATGCTGTCCTAATTACAAGTACCTTGGAAAACAACCATTTATAGAAATGAAACAGAGGCCCCACTTTGTTGAGTAGGGTACTGAGAAAGTGAATGGAAGAGTAATGGGTTATGGATTAAGTATTGATGATGGAATCTCATTTCAGGATTCTAGTGCATTTTTAGCAAGATCTCTGAAAGAGAGAGAGCTTTTTTTTTTTTTTTCTCCTGAAGGACATCAAACACAGCACTTCAAAGCCTTGTGGAAAAGGTGGAGTTGCAACAGCTTTATATTTATTTGTTCTTAGATTCTTCTGCAACTTAATAGATAAATCTAATCTCAGATCCTAAGAGTTTTGTTAATATGTAAGCTTCCTAGCTCTCATGCTGAATAGCTTTCTTTATGTGGAAAACTTTTATTAATGACATAAACACACATTAAATGCACAGTAATTGTGCTGGATGCAAGGACTATGAGGAAGGTCAGGAAGGATCATTTTCATTCGAAAAGCTTACACAGTAACAGAGAAAGTAGGGAAAAAATGTTTTATTATATCCTGCTTCAGTTTCCTATTATGAAGTAAGGAAACTCCTATCCTCTTCGTAAGCAATATTGATGACTGTCAGCATTTTAGGAGATGTATGTATTAATGTTTACACTTTTATAAGTAAAATAATCCAAATTTTGCTGATGATATAAAATAAGTTGGTTATCAAAATATTATTTACCATTCACATGAAAATCTATATTAGAAGGAATGAATAAAACTATTTTGGATATTTTGCAAAGAAAAAATACACCTGGGAAGTTTATTTATAATAAAGATACAATTTGGGGGTTTAAATTCCTTTTGAAAAGTGCTTAAAATATAATAAAATGTATATAATGATATTATTAATTACTATTTTGTTACCCAGAAATGGTTCCACATAAACATGTGACAAATAATATACCCGGAAAGCATCTGGAAACCCAAGATCAAATTTTACGCAAAGCATATTGATTTAAAAAGAGAGGTTTCACCGAAAAGGTTTGGGAAATTTTAACTCAATATTCAGTAACAGAAATATTAAATGTGGGTTTATAAATTAATATTTTTATTAATTTTTGATTATATATGATAGCAGAATGGATTACAATTCTTATTACACAAATAGAACACAATTTTTTTATATTGCTGGTTGTATACAAAGTATATTCACACCAATTCATGTCTTTATACATGTACTTTGGATAACTATTTCCATAACATTCCATCATCATTTCTAATCCCATACCCCTCCCTTTCCCTTCCACCCCTCTGCCCTATCTAGAGTTTGTCTATTCCTCCCATGCTCCCCCTCCCTACCCTACTATGAATTAGCCTCCTTATATCAGAGAAAATATTCAGCATTTGTTTTTTGGTATTGGCTAATTTCACTTAGCATTATCTTATCTAACTTCATCCATTTACCTGCAAATGTCATTATTTTATTCTCTTTTATTGCTGAGTAATATCACATTGTGCATATATGCCACATGTTTTTTATCCATTCATCTATTGAAGGGCACCTAGATTGTTTACACAGTTTAGCTATTCTGAATTGTGCTTCTATAAACATTGATGTGGCTGTGAGGTGAATAGAGAGCCTACATCTTGGGAGCAAATCTTTACCCCTCATACATCAGATACAGCACTAATATCTAGGGTATATAAAGAACTCAAAAAGCTAAGTACCTAATAAATAAATGGGCCAAGAACCTGAATAGACACTTCTCAGAAGATGATATATAATCAAAAAACAAATATATGAAAAAAATATTCATCATTGCTAGCAATTAGAGCAATGCAAATCAAAACTACTCTAAGATTTCATCTCACTCCAGTCAGAATAACAGCTGTAAATTGGTGCAGCCAATATGGAAAGCAGTACGGAGATTTCTTAGAAAATTGGGAATGGAACAACCATTTGGAACAATGGAACAACCAGCTATCCTGTCCTTGGTCTATACCCAAAGGACTTAAAAGCAGCATACTAAAGAGACACAGTGACAACAATGTTTATAACAGCACAAATATGCTCTATAAATAGTAGCATGAGCATGCACACAAACACACACACATGCACATATCTTTAAAAAAGCAACTTTCACCATTGTGTATATTAGTCATTATTTGTAATCATAAAGAAGCTTGCAGGGGTTATTAATGAAAACACAAAGTAAACATCTTTCTGTAGCTTTCATAAAATCTTCCAATCTCCTATGTTCTATATCATTCTTCATTCCTCTTCCTTTAAGATGGGGAAAAGGGTACACTGTACACTGCTGGTGGGACTGCAAAATGGTGAGGCCAATTTGGAAAGCAGTATGGAGATTCCTGGGAAAGCTGGGAATGGATCCACCATTTGACCCAGCTATCAGCTCTGCTCTTCTCGGACTATTCCCTGAGGACCTTAAAAGAGTGCACTATAGGGATACGGCCACATCAATGATTATAGCGGCACAATTCACAATAGCTAGACTGTGGAACCAACCTAGATGCCCTTCAATAGATGAATGGATAAAAAAATGTGGCATCTATATACAATGGAGTATTATGCAGCACTAAGAAATGACAAAATCATAGAATTTGCAGGGAAATGGATGGCATTAGAGCAGATTATGCTATGTGAAGCTAGCCAAGCCCTAAAAAACAAATGCCAAATGTCTTCTTTGATATAAAGAGAGCAACTAAGAACAGAACAGGAAGGAAGAGCATGAGGAAAAGACTAACAGTAAACAAAGACGAATGGGGGGAGAGAAAGGGAGAGAGAAAGGAAAGGATATGCAAATGGTAGGAGACCTTCAATGATACACAAAAGTATAAGAGGTTATGATGGGCAAGGGGGAGGGGGAAAAAAGGGAGAGAATTGAACAACAGCAGAGGAGGCAGAGAGGGAAGGTGGGAGGGGAGGGGAGGGGGGATAGTAGGGGATAGGAAAGGTAGCAGATTACAACAGTCACTAATATGCCATTATGTAAAAATGTGAGTATGTAACAGATGTGATTCTGCTATCTGTATTTGGGGTAGAAATGGGAGTTCAAAACCCAATGGAGTCAAATGTATGAAAGATGATTTATCAAGAGCTCTGTAATGTTTGGAACAATCAATTAAAAAAAAGATATAATTTTGCATTGGCCACATCTAAGAAGAAAGCAAATGTCAGAGTAAGGTCAGTAATGATTATAAATTCCTATTAGAACTAAGTATTCAGTTATCTTTTTGATCTGTCATTTTTAGTTTTATTATTAAAATACTTGTATTTGATTTTTAAATAGCTAAAAATAGCTATCTTTATGCAATGAGTTTGGTCCCAAATCTTCCAGTTCAGATTTTAGATTGTGTGTATTGATATCGCCACTCTGTATTGTGATAGAAAGACTCATCTTTGTAAATACATGATACCAAGTCTTTGCATGCCAACTTCATTAAAAACGGACTAATTTAAATGAATCCCACTGTCTTGAAAACTAGTTTACATTAGTTTTTCAGATGTATTGCATTCAATGGGTCAGCCTGTAGATATCACCATAAACTTCTTACATTCTAGGTGTAAAGACAATAATATACAAATAATAAACTTTTAAAAATATTCCATATTTCTCTGATATTTATTTTAGCTTTTTCTTTTTATTTCTTAAGCCAAGGTCTCTACTCTTCCCACCCCCGACTCTTTAATATTATTCTTTTTAAAAAAAAAAATCATCAACATCAACAGGTATGTTTTTCTGTTACTTCATTGGTCAGCTTGGACCAGCTACAAATTTCATTCAGCTCACTGCTTTCCCCACACAGCTTTTGTCATGAATGTGTGTTATTTGGCTCTACCTTTGAAAGAAATAGAGAGACAATAAGGTTTCCTCAGGTGATAGGGTTTTATTGGAAAGATACCCAGGAAAGCAAGCAAGCTCAGGAAATTGACTCAGTCAGTTGCAAAATCAGACTGGAGTAAATCACTTTTGCTTAGAATTCAGTAAAAATTCTAAATGTCCTAATGTGGATGCTAGTTGTCTGCTTTTCTTTTGATTTGGCTTCTCTTCTTTTTCTGCCTCTGTGTTTATTTCCTCGATTACTTTATACTTAGCCTGGATTTCTGCTTGTTGCAATTTCTACGGTGTATATCTCCATTTACACCCTTTTTATTTGGCTTTGTTGTTGTTTGTGACCCCCACATTAAACTCCCCAGGGTAAAAAATGGATTCAATATTTTTGTAGCTTCAAAACATCTTCACAGATTCATGCCTCAGCACTCAACCACCTCATAAGCTTCTATTCCAGCCAGCACTATGCATTTGGATCTGGTGTCTGTCTTTTCTTCATTTGGAGGGAAAATTGTGATTAGTTGAACAAAACTATGATGATGTATGTGCGAGAAGCCTTGTCCAGCAGATATACTTATGAAGGTGATGTAGCTCATGGCTGCTCTGGGGCTTCCAGACATCTATTATGTAGAGAATTTATTTTTAAATATTTAAAGTGTTGCTCATTTTTATGGGCATTGCCTTATGATAGATAATCCAAGACACTATTGGTGAGATTCCAGGAACTTCTGTGGAGATGTTGGCATACTCTATAGGTCTGCTGATAACAACAGTGTTGATTCACATGCCATTTGAAATATCTTGAGAGCTTGGCATTGGGGAATATGTAATAAGGTTAATTTTTATAATGTCTTCAATGAATGTGTATAATTTAACTTCCAGATAAATATTGACTTAATCCAAAATAAACAGTAGGTATGAGTTTCAAAGATTTAAAATAAAAATGTCAAACATTGAAATATGGAAACTTGTTCACTGTGCAAAACAGTCTTAAAGCTACATTTCTGTTAACTCTATCATGAATTGTTATAAAGAAATTTACTTAATTTCTAAAATGCCACAATTATACAGTATGATATGTGTGTGTGTTTGTGTGTGTGTGTGTGTGTGTGTGTGTGTGTGTGTGTGTAGAATCTATGGTGTAATAGCCAACTCAACAGGAATCTACATTGATAGAATTTTATTAAATCAAACAGCACATTTTTTGATAAAAATTAATTCTATACATTTAAATATTAGCTGAAAACTTTGCTATTTAAAGTATTCTATATTTTTAATGTCAATACAAAGCCAGTGTCAAAAGTTGTACTCCATTCAAAACAACTATGTTGATATTAATAAAAATACCTTTCATACTATGAAATAACCAAGAGTTTCAGAATTAAGTATAAGAGCTTAACTTTACCAATAATTATTGAGAAAAAAATTTTCAATTGAAATTTCTAATTATATATTTTTCAAGGAAAAAAATCTATGTTTTGGGGAAAGTACATTTCTTTTAAAGATGACTAAGCCAACATCTTGAAAGAAACTTAAATATTCAATAATAGTACAGACGACTATCCAAATAATCAACACAGAAAACTGGATACATTTAATAATATCTCCTTGATTAATAAGAAAAATATTCTTTAAACTTCTTTAGGATAACTTTGTCTTTCTGACATAGAAAATTACATTGCTGACTTATTTTAACAACTTTAAATATTAAGTATGATTTGTTTAAATTATCAGAAATGGATAACTATTTTATCAATATATTATTTCATATGAAACATCAAACAAAATGTATACTTTCAATAAATAAAACAGTATTTTATGGATTTATGAATTTTAATCAGAATATTCCTTCTCTTTTCAATCACTGTGCACTATTCTTTAGGACTCTAACATGTGATTCATATATATAAAATAAAACATATATTATATATCATATATATATAATATATATATATATATATCATAGTGAATAGAATAAATATGTGAATAAATGATCAAATAAAACAGCAATACACAAAATAAAGCCACATTGACAATTATATTTCATTAATGTCTCTGAGCCACTTAAGATCAATAACTAAGTATAATTTATGTCCCTGTCCCCAGGAGCCAGCACAGACCTAGCAAATTATAGACACTTAATACATTTTTGAAAGATAAAAGAACGGAAAGCTGCACTTCATCTCTATGCTGTTCCTATTTATTCTTTCAAGTAAAATTAGAACTTGAAATAAAGTGGGTTAGAGAAGAAAACTTAATCATATCAAGTGATTATTGAATTTGCCATTGCACTAACATTAGATTTCAAAAATGTAATTAGGTTTACAATGGGATTAAGCAGGAAATGTTGATTTTAATTTACTAAAAGGTTACTATCTTTCACACTGAAAATGAGCATAACTGTTTTTGAACATAATTATATATAGCTGCTGTTTTATCAAATAAAAATATTGCAGAGTGATGTTATTGTTTTTTCCATGACAGCATAGTTAACCCACCATGTCTGCAGTCAGTAGGCAAATTTGAGAGCTGGATTAAAGCTATCAGAATATTTAATGCATCTAAAATATAGTAGGAAAACTATAAATTTTTATAAAAATATTATTTATTTTTTGAAATTTTCAAAAGTATTTGCAGAAAGTTTTGAATAGTCTCAATTCATAAGCATGAATTGACCCTCATGAGCCTATTATAAATAAACTTTTACTAATTGAAGTAAATATTTTCATCTTCTCACATTTTATTTTGAAAATCTGAAATAGATGTATACATATACACACATATTCATCTTTTATTAATATTTTGTCACATTTTCTTCCTTCTTAATTGAGAACATACACACACACACACTTTAAGATATCATTTGTGTCATTTGCTCGATAATTTGAGACTGAACTGTGTATATCATAATCCTTCCCTTCTACATATTATATAATTTAGGAAGAATAAAAAGAGAGAGTTCATTTTAGTGCCCACGTGTCAGTAATTAAGCTAGGATAGTGTGTATTTGGACCATCTTCTCATGGTGTCCATGTTTGTTAATTGACACTAAGATACAGATACTACCTAGTGTACATTGTCATAGGAGAGATACTTAGAGGCACTGTAGGGCTTTATTAAAATCCAAAAGGAAGGATAGCAGAATAAAATAGACTTTATTATTGCTGTATGTATATATGTGACTGCATGACCAATGTGATTCTGCAACCTGTACACTAAGAAAAATGAGAATTATACCCCATCTGATTCAAATGTATGATATATCAAGAAAAAAAAATCCAAAAAGTTCAAAATTATTTCAGAAGCCACTCAATAGTTTATTTATTCATGTTTTCATGGTATTTTCATCCCTCATTTGTTTCTAACCAGTTTTACTTTTTTACCTTCCACTTTTCTGATAATCAACTTGAAGTTTCTGTTAGTTTATAAAAATATAACTAACCTTACATACAAAATTCATTTTGACTTGAAGCAATTTAAGGTGGATTAACCACTGTATAATGTATGTTATAACTATGTATGATATTTAATTTAGACTATGCTTAATAATTGATAACATTTGAAATATTTTCCTTATTTAGAAGTATATTTCATTCAAAATGAAAGTATGTTTGAGTGGAAAAGCACATTTGCTAAACTAGACATGTGTATTTTTATTTAATTATGTTTGTTTTTTGTAAAATAAAAGAAAAATAATACTTTCTTATTATTTATACAATAAGAAAAATGCTTTCTCCTTTAATGCTCCAAAAACTGGTAGAAAAAATAGAAATGATATTCTAGCAGGTGTCAGCTATATCTAATACGATTTTCTGTCAACACAGAAACTGTGCATTGTATGTTTTAAAGATTGCCGTCAAATTGTTTTCTTCAGTAAATAGAGGCTGGATTCCTGGTGTGTCAAAATGATGCTCTCTGAGAAACAATAAAATTTTGCATCAAAAACATCATAAAATTGCCAGCTATTAGACACAAACAGCTTAGTACAAATTCCAATAAGCAATAATGCATTGTGAATATGGAAATACTATATAGCTGTTGTAGGAATAGAAATTGGAATCAAGACAGAGCTTTTACCTGAATATAGTCAATTATTCTAGATAATTACAGGTAGTGCTATTACAATATATTAAAATAATAAAACTTATAAAAAAGTATTTTATTAACACACATAAATCTCAGAGTTTCAGAGATCCTGTATAACCAATTAATATTTGCTAACAACAACTATGATAAAATTTAAGTTTCTCACAATGATCCAGATGACATTCAAATTATAGAAGGCATGGCAATCTCCTCCAAATTTCAGAAACTCTTTTCTCAGGATAAATAAATACAGAAAATGCTTTTAAAATATATTCCCAGTAAGGTCAATGATTTTAACATATTCTATCTTTGGCTTCTTAGGCATATTATGTTTACTATGCATGCCCTTTAAAGATCTGTTTAAATGAATGATTTCACACATTCTTCTGAGCAATGCTATTGATTTTTCCAAAAACAAAGCAAACCATACAAACAAAAAGGAATTAAGCACTCACCAGAAATTCAATTTAGAATGTGTGTTTTTTCTATATCTGTATTCCTTCTGAATAAAAATTTACCTAAAGAAATTCAGGAATTGTGCTCAAGTATAGTTCTCTTATAGTGGATAACAAAATCTAATTACATTCCTGTTTAGAATGCTTCAGTATTGCACATTACATTTAGCCTAGATTTTCAAGTTGCTTTCCCAGCTAAATGATATCACTTATCTCCAGCTACTCTTTAAACATTTATAGAAATGGGACTATTATGGAAGCTGTGAGATACTGAATACAAAACAAGATACATGTGATGGCATTGCTAACAAAGCAATACAAATGTGGATGTGTATATTTCTGTGAGCTCTTTTTGGTAGCTGTTATTTCTCTTGGACTTTAACTTTATTCATTGGAAATTATTTTTCCCTTTAGAGGATAATTGTTCTCAAATATCTTTATATCCCTGTCAGTACCAACTGTAGCTCCTTTCTCAGAACTCTTACTTTTCAAATAATTAACACAATAAACAAAAGGCTCTTAAAATATTCTTTGTTGGAATGCTTATTTTATGATGGCTAAACAGACCAGAATGGTAAAGCAAAATTCTGAAGTCATGCAACTTATATGGTGGTAGAGCCAGGATTGAGGTACCTATTTTTGAGTCTGAGTTCTCAGGTCCTACAACCTTTGGGGAGGTGACTTAGGCTGTATTTGACAGTTCTTCTCCACTTTCAATATATACTCTACTCCTTCCGTGTATTTCATTATTTTTTTTTAATTTTTTTTTATTGTTGGTCGTTCAAAACATTACATAGTTCTTAATACATCATATTTCACAGTTTGATTCAAGTAGGTTATGAACTCCCAATTTTACCCCGTTGGTTGTTCAAAACATTACATAGTTCTTGATATATCATATTTCACATTTTGATTCAAGCGGGTTATGAACTCCCATTTTACCCCGTATACAGCTTGCAGAATCACATCAGTTAGACTTCATTGCTTTACATATTGATAAACTCATGTCTGTTGTATTCTGCTGCCTTTCCTATCCTCTACTATCCCCCCTCCCCGCCCCTCCCCTCTTCTCTCTCTGCGCCCTCTACTGTAATTCATTCCTCCCCCTTGTACTGTTTTTCCCTTTCCCCTCACTTCCTCTTGTATGTAATTTTGTATAACCCTGAGGGTCTCCTTCCATTTCCATGCAATTTCCCTTCTCTCTCCCTTTCCCTCCCACCTCTCATCCTTGTTTAATGTTGGTCTTCTTCTCGTGCTCTTCTTCCCTAGTCTGTTCTTAGTTACTCTCCTTATATCAAAGGAGACATTTGGCATTTGTTTTTTAGGGCTTGGCTAGCTTCACTTAGCATAATCTGCTCTAATGCCATCCATTTCCCACCAAATTCTATGGTTTTGTCATTTTTTAATGCAGAGTAATACTCCATTGTGTATAAATGCCACATTTTTTTTATCCATTCGTCTATTGAAGGGCATCTAGGTTGATTCCACAGTCTTGCAATTGTGAATTGTGCTGCTATGAACATCGATGTAGCAGTGTCCCTGTAGCATGCTCTTTTTAGGTCTTTAGGGAATAGACCGAGAAGGGGAATGGCTGGGTCAAATGGTGGTTCCATTCCCAGCTTTCCAAGAAATCTCCATACTGCTTTCCAAATTGGCCTTACCAATTTGCAGTCCCACCAACAATGTACAAGTGTACCCTTTTCCCCACAACCTCGCCAGCACTTATTGTTGTTTGGCTGCCAATCTTACCGGAGTGAGATAGTATCTTAGGGTGGTTTTGATTTGCATTTCTCTGACTGCTAGAGATGGTGAGCATTTTTTCATGTACTTATTGATTGATTGTATGTCCTCCTCTTAGAAGTGTCTATTCAAGTCCTTGGCCCATTTATTGATTGGGTTATTTGTTATCTTATTGTCTAATTTTCTGAGTTCTTTATATATTCTGGATATTAGGGCTCTATCTGAACTGTGAGGAGTAAAGATTTGTTCCCATGATATAGGTTCCCTATTTACCTCTCTTATTGTTTCTTTTGCTGAGAAAAAACTTTTTAGTTTGAGTAAGTCCCATTTGTTGATTCTAGATGTTAACTCTTGTGCTATGGGTGTCCTATTGAGGAATTTGGAGCCCAACCCCACAGCATGTAGGTCGTAGCCAACTTTTTCTTCTATCAGATGCCGTGTCTCTGATTTGATATCAAGCTCCTTGATCCATTTTGAGTTAACTTTTGTGCTTGGAGAGAGAAAGGGATTCAGATTCATTTTGTTGCATATGGATTTCCAGTTTTCCCAGCACCATTTGTTGAAGATGCTATCCTTCCTCCATTGCATGCTTTTAGCCCCTTTATCAAATATAAGAAAGTTGTAGTTTTGTGGGTTGGTTTCTGTGTCCTCTATTCTGTACCATTGGTCCACCCGCCTGTTTTGGTACCAGTACCATGCTGTTTTTGTTACTATTGCTCTGTAGTATAGTTTGAGATCTGGAATCCCTATACCACCTGATTCACACTTCCTGCTTAGTATTGTTTTTGCTATTCTGGGTCTTTTATTCTTCCATATGAATTTCATGATTCCTTTCTCCATTTCTACAAGAAATGCCGTTGGGATTTTGATTGGCATTGCATTAAACCTATAGAGAACTTTTGGTAATATCGCCATTTTGATGATGTTAGTTCTGCCTATCCATGAACAGGGTATGTTTTTCCATCTTCTAAGGTCTTCTTCAATTTCTCTTTTTAGGGTTCTGTAGTTTTCATTGTATAAGTCTTTCACCTCTTTTGTTAGGTTGATTCCCAAGTATTTTATTCTTTTTGAGGATATTGTGAACGGTGTGGTTGTCGTCTTTTCCATTTCAGAGGATTTGTCGCTGATATACAGGAATGCCTTTGATTTATGCATGTTGATTTTATAACCTGCCACTTTGCTGAATTCATTTATTATCTCTAATAGTTTCTTTGTAGACCCTTTTGGGTCTGCTAGGTATATAATCATGTCATCTGCAAATAGTGATAATTTAAGTTCTTCTTTTCCTATTTTTATGCCTTTAATTTCTTTCGTCTGTCTAATTGCTCTGGCCAGTGTTTCGAGAACTATGTTGAACAGAAGTGGTGAAAGAGGGCATCCCTGTCTTGTTCCAGATCTTAGAGGGAATGCCTTCAATTTTTCTCCATTCAGAATGATGCTAGCCTGAGGCTTAGCATAAATTGCTTTTACAATGTTGAGGTATGTTCCTGTTATCCCTAGTTTTTCAAGAGTTTTGAACATAAAGGGATGCTGTACTTTGTCGAATGCTTTTTCCGCATCTATCGAGATGATCATATGGTTCTTATTTTTAAGTCTATTGATGTGGTGAATAACATTTATTGATTTCCGTATATTGAACCAACCTTGCATTCCAGGGATGAATCCTACTTGATCATGGTGCACAATTTTTTTGATATGTTTTTGTATCCGATTCGCCAGAATTTTATTGAGGATTTTTGCATCTAGGTTCATTAGAGATATTGGTCTGTAGTTTTCTTTCTTTGAAGTGTCTTTGTCTGGTTTCGGAATCAGGGTGATGTTAGCCTCGTAGAATGAATTTGGTAGTTCTCCCTCTTTTTCTATTTCCTGAAATAGCTTGAAAAGTATTGGTATTAGTTCCTCTTTAAAGGTTTTGTAAAACTCTGCTGTATATCCATCCGGTCCTGGGCTTTTCTAAGATGGTAATCTTTTGATGGTTTCTTCTATTTCCTCAATTGATATTGGTCTGTTTAGGTTGTCTATATCCTCCTGACTCAATCTGGGCAGACTATATGACTTAAGAAATTTATCGATGCCTTCACTATCTTCTATTTTATTGGAGTATAAGGATTCAAAATAATTTCTGATTATCTTCTGTATTTCTGAAGTGTCTGTTGTGATATTGCCTCTTTCATCCCGTATGCTGGTAATTTGAGTTCTCTCTCTTCTTCTCTTCATTAGCATGGCTAAGGGTCTGTCAATTTTGTTTATTTTTTCAAAGAACCACCTTTTAGTTTTGTCAATTTTTTCAATTGTTTCTTTTGTTTCGATTTCATTAATTTCAGCTCTGATTTTAATTATTTCTTGCCTTCTACTTCTTTTGCTGTTGTTTTGCTCTTCTTTTTCTAGGATTTTGAGATGAAGTATGAGATCATTTATTTGTTGGTTTTTTCTTTTTTTAAGGAATGCACTCCAAGCAATGAATTTTCCTCTTAGAACTGCTTTCAATGTGTCCCATAGATTCCGGTATGTTGTGTCTGTGTTTTCATTTAACTCTAAGAATTTTTTAATTTCCTCCTTGATGTCTTCTAAAACCCATTGATCATTCAGTAACCTATTGTTCATTCTCCAAGTGATGCATGATTTTTCCTTCCTTCTTTTATCGTTGATTTTCAGTTTCATTCCATTGTGATCAGATAAGATGCATGGTATTATCTCTACACCTTTATATTGACTAAGAGTTTCCCTGTGACATAATATATGATCTATTTTTGAGAAGGATCCATGTGCTGCTGAGAAAAAAGTGTAGCTGCTTGATGTTGGGTGGTATATTCTATATGTGTCAATTAAGTCTAGGTTGTTAATTGTATTATTGAGTTCTATAGTTTCCTTATTCAGCTTTTGTTTGGAAGATGTGTCCAGTGGTGAGAGAGGTGTGTTAAAGTCTCCCATGATTATTGTATGGTGGTCTATTAGATTCTTGAACTTGAGAAGAGTTTGCTTGATGAACATAGCAGCCCCGTTGTTTGGGGCATATATATTTATGATTGTTATGTCTTGTTGGTGTATGGTTCCCTTGAGCAGTATGTAGTTTCCTTCTTTATGCCTTTTGATTAACTTTGGCTTGAAATCTATTTTATTTGATATGAGTATGGACACTCCTGCTTGTTTCTGCAGTCCATATGAGTGATATGATTTTTCCCAACCTTTCACCTTCAGTCTATGTATATCTTTTCCTATCAAAGGCGTCTCCTGCAGGCAGCATATTGTTGGGTCTTGTTTTCTGATCCATTCAACTAGCCTGTGTCTCTTAATTGGTAAGTTTAAGCCATTAACATTTAGGGTTATTATTGAGATATGGTTTGTTCTTCCAGCCATAGTTTGTTTATTAATGCTATTAAACCTGATTTGTTTTCCTCTTTGATTATTTCCCCCCCTTTACTGTCCTACCTCCCACTGTTGGTTTTCATTGTTGTTTTCCATTTCCTCTTCCTGTAGTGTTTTGCCAAGGATTTTTTGAAGAGATGGTTTTCTAGCTGCAAATTCTTTTAACTTTTGTTTGTCGTGGAATGTTTTAATTTCATCTTCCATCCTGAAGCTTAATTTCGCGGGATACCCGATTCTTGGTTGGAATCCATTTTCTTTTAGCGTTTGAAATATGTTATTCCAGGATCTTCTAGCTTTTAGAGTCTGTGTTGAGAGATCAGCTGTTATCCTGATTGGTTTACCCCTAAATGTAATCTGCTTCCTTTCCCTTGTAGCTTTTAAAATTCTCTCCTTATTCTGTATGTTGGACATCTTCATTATAATGTGTCTAGGTGTGGATCTCTTATGATTTTGCACATTCGGCGTCCTGTAGGCTTCTAGGATTTGGGATTCTGTCTCATTCTTCAAGTCTGGGAAGTTTTCTTGTATTATTTCACTGAATAGATTGCTTAATCCTTTGGTTTGGAGCTCTGTGCCTTCCTGTATCCCAATGACTCTTAAGTTTGGTCTTTTGATATTATCCCATAGCTCTTGAATGTTCTGCTCATGGTTTCTTAGTAGACTTGCTGAGCTATCTATGTTCTTTTCAAGTTGAAATACTCTGTCTTCATTGTCTGATGTTCTATCTTCTAAGTGATCCACTCTGCTGGTAGTATTCTCAATTGAGTTTTTAAGTTGGTTTATTGTTTCCTGCATTTCTAGTATTTCTATTTGTTTGTTTTTTATTACCTCTATCTCCCTGTGAAATTGATCTTTTACTTCCTGGATTTTTCTGTCAATGTGATCTTTCATTGTCTGATTTTGCTGTCTCATGTCTTCCTTGAGACTCCAGATCATCTGAAGCATGTATGTCCTGAGCTCTCTATCTGACATTCCATCTGTTGCAGCTATTACCTCTTCTAAAGTTGAGTTGACCTGCATTGCCTGTGGTCCTTTCTTTCCTTGTCGTTTCATACCGCTGGCGTTTCTTTCTGCTTGGTGAAATTGTTGTGTCTTTGATATTTTCCCTCTATTTATTTATATTGCTCTTGTATAGTTGAAAAATCACCCTTACAGGGCAGGTAGTGGCTGTGATCCTCCTCCAATTAGTGTGATCCGTCTACCATGCTGGCAGGCCCTAGGTCTGCTCTGCTGGTCAGTCAAAGGTCCACCTACCCAGCAGGCGCCAGGGGCACCTGTGTCACTCCGTAGGTTGCTGGGCCTAACCTCCAGATGGGTTGCAGGTTCGCCTCGCTTGCAGGCACTGGGGGAGGGGCCGGTTCCACCCCTCAGCAGGCTTTGGGCCCGCTCTGCTGTTGTTCACAGTCCCCCGCCTACCTGCAGACACTGGGGGAGGGGACGGGCCTAGCCCTCAGCCGTCTGCCGGACCTGTCCTAGTGGGTCCGGTCCGCGTTCCCCGCCGGCGCGTGTAGCTGCTGTCACCTGGCTCGTATTTCATTATTTTTCATTCTCTGAATTGGAACTATTAATCGCCCTTGTTTAGACTGACAATGTTCCATTACATCTGTATTTTCATTTGTGAAATTTTAATTTTTATGTTCTTGCTATTACATTTACTTGCTTTCAGTTAAGCTTTAGAGAATGCTATGGTTAAAATTTAGTGTACTGGGACTGTTGAAAGAAACTTCTCTAATTTGCATAACACCCAATAAAGCACATGAAAAAATAAAAAGAATTATGTCACATTAGATTGGGTAGAGAGAAGTGATGGGAGGGGAGGGTAGGGGAAGGGGGGAAAGGAAGGACAGCAGAATAAAATAGACATTATTATTGCTGTGTGAATATACGTGACTGCATGACCAATGTGATTCTGCAACCTGTACACTCAGAAAAACGAGAAATTATATCCCATCTGGATTCAAATGTAAAAAAAAAAAAAAGATCATAAATAAGAGGCTCAGTGGCAAAGTACTTGCCCAGCATGTGTGAGGCACTGAGTTCAATCCTCAGCACCACACAGAAATAAATAAATGAAATAAAAGTATAAAAATAAATAAATAGAAAAAAAAATAATGTAGTTCAAACAGGCATTTACCTATTACCCTGACAGAGATATTGTTAACAAATGATAGTTGAATATTAAGGTTTATATGAGACAATTCTAAACAGTGAACTAAATATGTTTTGACATATCTTTAAGTTTGACCTCACCATTCACTTAGGAATAAAGAATATCAATATAGTAATGTATTTGAATACTTTATGTGTTCAAAGCAGAATGTAATGTTTGTTAGTAAATTATAATAGGAAAAATGGTTTTCTTCCTGATATCCCAACCTATTGTATTACTTTTAACACTCATCTCACTTTGTGTGATCTGAGAGTATCTGTCTCCTAAATTAATACATTAATTGATTTTTATTCACATCCTTTTGTATAATGTAGGACTAAATAGAGGGCTAAATATATTTTGATTCTCAATTAACATTTGTATGATTGTACTCAATTGATTGGAGGGAATATATTTTTTATCTTCAAAAATTGTTCCTCAAAAGTTATTCTGTTTAGGGCACATAAATAATAGTTTTGGTTCCTTTTGGCTCCACATGTCAAACCTGATAAGTCCAACTATGTTATTCTCCTGAAACACAGTGAAATCTTGAAGGAAGACCTCTGAAGATACAATGGCATCATTTCAGACACAGCTTAGAAAAATGACTGTTTTTACTGTTATTTTCTTCATTGGTTTTGTTTTTTCCTACATGTGAAGGGTGAGCAGTTTTAGGGGCAGAAGGTAATGCTATTTCATGTTACCATGAGGTTACCGAGGCTAAAATCAACTAATGGAAAGAAAAACTGAGAAATGGATGTAAGTGAAGTTCTTAATGATATCATTGAGTCTGAAATCGGATTCTGCCTGAAGAAATTCCCACCCGGGTATGTCTGACATAATCTGATCAATGGTAAGTTTAGTTGCATTTTATTTTTATATTTGAATGCTTACTTTGTGTCATTTGTAACTGAACTTGTCTTAATGATTGTAGCATTTAAGTTGTACAAACATTGACTCCAATTCACTTCCATTTAGTTTCTGTCTACTAAACTATATGAGAGGTTCAAAGAACAAATTTTGTGCAGATACACCTCAGTGCCTGAGAAAAAATGCTTTATGTACTAGAATTTTTCGATTTGCTTGAATTGGATTAGAGAGATGTAAGACTCCACTCACTCTGGAGGAATTTGGGAATGTAGAAAGAGGGCTATTTAACATCAAAACACAAAAATGATTATGTACATTCTCTGTTTTTATGATTTTCACACCACACACACACACACACACACACACACACACAGTATGAGAAGTTTCAAATCTTGTCTCTGATTTGGAAAAATGTCACAAATAATGTGATATACTTCACTCCAAATATAACCTTCAACATTTTTATAAAACTGGCCAATAGTGTACACCATTATTAACTTAAGGAGATTTTACCATAAGCAATTCTGAAATGATTATAATTCACAAATCTTATAGAAAATGTTTATTAAATGCTACTTTGTGATATGTAAAATATCCTAACATCTTCTCCTTTAACATGTCAATATTAAAAAACAAACAGAATGTAACCAATACAAATGGCAAAAAAAAAAAAATCCTGTAAGACATAACTAGATGTTACTCTTTCATAAAATCAATATTTCTAGGAAAGTGTGAAGAGGACAAAATTGTTATATTTTAATCGGCAAGTGCATACTGTCTCTTTGAATAATAGCTGTATTTAATATGCAATGTACAATTAGTTGAAATAAAATATTAATAAGACACAAATAAATGTTTGATGTATGTACAGAAAACTTAGATTAAAAGGTTGATTCCAAAGTACTTACCACAGCAACAAACCAGAGACTTTTTTACATAATACTTTGATGACTTCCAATCCTCTTATTTAATTAGTAATTATGGGTGAACATGATATATTTCAATGTACTGGAAAAAAGCTCAGTTTAGCAACATAATAGTGATTAAAGGAGATTATTATCCTAGAATTTCATGTCTACATTCATTTGTAACTTACTTCCAATTTTTCAGCAGAAATATCAAAATTTAATTAACAAATTATGAGTCAAGTGTTGTTTCACTCAAATCAACCTCTTCCTTCTCATATAATTTTTTATTAACCAACAATACATAACTTAATTTGTGACTACATAAAATAAGACAAGTTAAATAAACTAAACTAAAAGCAGAAGTAGGATAACAGCTTGCCCATTGCCTTAGGCAACCAGGTAACAGATGATGTCATATCTAATGATACAACATTTTCTGATCTTTCTTCCTCTCACTGTTTCTATGTTTGAAAAAAAAAAGTCATGAAATATCATCAACAATATTGCTCAATGTAAAAGATCCAATCACACAGCTTTGATAAAATATAGATTTTAATTAAGAACAGATGATTCCTAACAGATAACACAGGAATTGAAACAATTGCTACTTTATGTTCCAAGTGTTATTCTTGCCAAAATTTTTCTCCAGGAAGTTTCATATTTTAGCAAGGAACTTTCATTTGCAAAACTGACTCCCACAGATTTTCATAGTTCTGGACTTAATGATAGAAAGCAAAACCAATTTGCTTAATTGTGCTGTCTGCTGCTGTATAAGAGTCAATAACAGTGCAGATTATGCTCCTTGTCCTTTGTCTGGGAAGCTTAAATCTACTGAGGTCACCATCAGACAATGGAGAGTTGAGGTTAAGAGTACAGATCAGTTCTTTCACTGTGTGATCGTAATTAAGTTACTTAGAATCTCTGTGCTTCAGTTCTCTTATGTATATAAACAAAAACTTAACAGGCCTTAAAAGTAGAACTTAAATGCATAAGAACTGTAGCTAGCATTTGGTTTTTACATTCCCCACCCATCCATTTACTAGATAATTTATCTCTTCAAAATCTTATTTTCTAGATGGGATAAATAGAAGAAAAAAGGGACAAATGTTTGTAAAGCACTTAGGCAACTGCTTGGCTCAAAATAAACACTCAACAGATGCAGAGGAGCAACATCACTATAGAAGAAACTACAATAAAGTTATTATTTTACTGTTCCCCTCTCTATTTCATAGTTTCTCTGTATTTAAAAATAGTACTATTTTACTCTTAATTTTGTCCAATTAAAACATTTGGAAACAATTTTTTTTTTTACAATTTGTCGCAGTCCGGCTGTAGCAAAATAACCGGGGGGTGACGAATAACTTGTGTACGTTGATACAGCAGGAATGGGAGCCGTTTATTGTAGGGCAACAGAGCTATGTATACATTTTGCACAGCTTATCTTAATTAGCATAAACTAGATACATCAATCAACCAATAAGGAATCTCCACACTTAATGGCTCACTTTTGTTACTTCTCAAACCAGTCCCTCTGACATTTTGCCAGGCACCATCCAGACTTGTTTACGAACTCTAACATTTCTCTGGCAAAATACCAGGTGTTATTTTTGCCTTATTTACAGAACTTAACAACAATTTATTCTAATTTGTTATATATGACAGCAGAATGAATTTCAATCCACATTACACATATAGAACAAAATTTTTCATACCTCTGGTTGTTCACAATGTAGAGTCACACCATTTGTGTCTTCATACATGTACTTAGGGTAATGATGTCCATCTCATTCCACCTTCTTTCCTATTCCCATGCCTCTTCCATTCCCCTCCCTCTCCATTTGCCCTTATCTAGAGTTCACCTATTCCTCCCATGCTCTCCACTCACATTCCCAATATGAATCAGCATCCTTATGTCAGAGAAACATTCAGCATTTGTTTTGGGGGGATTGGCTTACCTCACTTAGCATTGCATTTTCCAACTTCATCAATTTACTTTCAAATGCCATGATTTTATATTCTCTTTTATTGCTGAATAATATTCCATTGTGTATATATACCACATTTTCTATATCCATTTATCTGTTTGAAGGGCAACTAGGTTGGTTCCACAGTTTAGCTATTGTGAATTGTGCTTCTGTAAACATTGATATGGCTGTGTCCCCGTAGTATGCTGTTTTTTAAGTCCTTTGGGTATAGAGTGAGCAGTGGGATAGCTGGGTCAAATGGTGGTTCTATTTCCAATTTTCAAGGAATCTCCATACTGCTTTCTATATTGGCTACACCAATTTGCAGTGGGAACAAAATTATTAAATCAAATTTTGTCTTTGCCAGTGTTTTGAATTTTGGGTTCTTCAACTGGTGAATGGAAAAAAATGATCATAAGTCTATTTTGGGAAGTTTAAATATTTTTATTCACTTTAAGATTTTATCAAGGCTTTATTAGAGCATCAACATAAGTTAGCTGTTTGTATTATTTTTATTATTATTTCTGTCATGCTGAAATTTCTGGTAGGGTTTGCAAATATGCATGTTCGTATACACACACACACACACACACATGACTTTTCACATCAATTTACTTATCAATTCATATAAAGTCTTCCTCCCTACCTAATTCCTGATTTTAATGACTTATTACAGGAATTCTTTCCATGTTTCCTTCAGATGCTTCAGGTGAAATATCTGTAAGTAAACGAAATATGACTTCTTATTATTGTGCCCATCTTTCAACAGATAATTGTGATGTAGGTGTGAACATGTGAATGAGTGAGATGAAGGAGAAAAAAAGAGCCAGAAACTGTCGTGCTGCAGTGTGGCTATTATTTCTAAAATTTTTCTCACTTTCATCAGGCATCATCAATCATTTTATCCTTTTTACTAAAACTGCTAAATATTGACCTCAGGTCTGGGTCTTTTTTCTCTGTTTCAGTAAACTCATTAAGGATCATGGATGTAAGTTCAGTCCTGTGTCACTTAAAGACAGAGAAACGTCCTGAGGAGTACAGTTTTAGACAGTTTTATCATTGTGTGAACAAAATACAGAGTACACACAACCATACTTCAATGCCATGAGTCAATCACTTGATGTGACCACCTGATTCAATCAAGAAATATGTTAGGACTAGAGGTATGAGCTGCTGTTGGGTACTATGGCATTTTGTTTTGCAGTAAATAATTTATTTATAAGTAGAGGGAGTACACTTTCAAATGACAATAAATGAATTTTATATAAAATTTTTATATAAAAAAGCTACATAGTCATTTATTATCAATATCAAGTATTACATACTGTATGTAGCTATTTGTGAATACTTTTATATCACTGGCAGTGCAGTAGATTTGTTTACACCAGTATCACCACCAACACATAAGTAAAGCATTGCTTTCTGATATTTTTAAGGCCACAACTTCACTGGGTGATAGGAATTTTTCAACTGCATTATAATCTTCTTGGACTGCTGCCATATATTTATTTGGTCTGTAATTGACCAAAACATCATGTGACACAAGACCATACTTTCTATGTGCAGATGAGTTAAAATTACAGCTTTTTCTTAGACATTTTAATTAAGTTCTAGAATGAAGTGTTGTTAATATTGCAGTATTATGTATCTTCATGCTTAACAATACTATATCATCATTTGAGAAGTAGGTATAATTTGAATGTTTCTTTCTGAGTAGTCTGATAACCATCTGAAAGTTTCAAAAATAAAGTGCTTAACAAAGTTGTTAATTTGCTCTTTATCAGAAATACTTTCTTCTAGTTTTTTATCCATTCAAATGTTAAAATTCAAAAAATTCCAAGTTCTTCTTAATTCTGCTTTTTACTTAACTACCATAATTTTACCAAGGAAAGTTTACAAATTTGAATAATAGCTTATAATTAACCACTTTCTGTCACTTTTATTTGCTATTTATTAGTTTTACAATTGTAGTACAACTTAGTACCACCTCTTTTCTTAACCAATCCAAAGGTATTTTAATTTATTTCCATGTTTATCAGTTTTCTTTCAAGTAGCACCCAACATAATCTTTAAAAACAAGCCAGTCTATGTGATTCTTCTGCTTTATTTCCTCCAATTATTGCCTATCTCATTTAAAATTAAATTAAATTATTTAAAAGGATCTTGTATAAAATAAAATAAATTTTTAAGAATCTTTCATACACTGTCCTCTGGGTATATCTTCTTTCCACTCACTTTGCTCCCCCACTTCTGACTTGTGTGTATATCTGCTTTAGAGCCATATTTACTGTTCTTTTTGCCTTAAACAATCCTCTCCAGATATCCTCATGATATTATACCTGTCCAAACATTTTGCGAAATTATAATGTAACTAGATGCAATTTTTTTTGCTTATAGTAAAGTATATAAACAACATTTAAAACATGCCTTTAATTAATTACAAAAATATGAATATGTTAGTCTGCAATTTATTTTTTCTTTTTCTTTTTTTTTTTTTTTTTTGGTACTAGGGATTGAATTCAGAGCACTAGACTACTGGGTCACATCTCCAGTTTTACTTTTGGCATTTTATTTAGAGACAGGGTCTCACTGGACTTTGCTAATGCTGGCTCTCAACCTGGACTTTGCTAATGCCGGCTCTCAACCCTTGATCCTCCTGTTTCAGCCTCCCAAGCCACTGGGATTACAGGAGTGTGCCACAGTGGCTGGTTACAATTTTATTTTTTTTTAAATTTGTTACTGGGGATTGAACTCAGAGACACTTTACCACTGAGCTACATACCTAGCCCATTTTATTTTTATTTTGGATAGGGTCTCATTAAGTTGCTTAGGGCCTCAAGCATACTATCCTGCCTTCTAAATCACTGGGATTACAGGTATGTGTCACTATGTGGCGAGTCTGGAGGTTTTTTTTTTTTTTTTTAATTAGAAATTTGAATACAATATTGAGGATAAGCATCAACCAACAACGTGGGTTATAAAATTAATTTAAATATTTTTGACCATTGAGAAAGATAATTAACAGGAAAACTTTGGGGCATTAGATTTATGCTTACTAAATATTACTAAAGAAAAAAATTCTTTTCTTATTAAAGAAAAAATAAATTGATGTACAACAGCCATGTTTATGTTGGACATGTCACACATGTGATTTTAATGAATGACCATGAAAAGTTAATTCATAATTATGCTTATGTTATATGATGGTAAATATCAATATTTTTTTGTTTGTAAAGAATATAATCACTTTTACCTCTTTTCATTGGCTTTTTCAGGTTTGTAAAATGTTCTACTAGGATAATAAGTTGCATGTGTAATATACACTATGGCCTTAAGAAAAAACACATGAATGAATGATACAGGGAATTATGATTTGGATCTGGAATGTTCTCCAAAGTCTCATGTGTTGAACACTTAGGTCACAATAGAGCAATGTTCAGAGGTGAGACTTTTAGGAAATGATCAGATCTTGAGGGCTGTAATCTCATCACGCTTAACAATAGCATGAGAGAATGGCATACTTGGGAGATGACAGAACCATTGGCAGATGGGGCACAAATGGAGAAAGTAGGTCACTGGTGAAGGCTCTTGGGGATTATATCTTGTCCCTGGCTCTCTTCTCTCTCTCCCCTCCCACCCCCACCTCTTTTTCTTACTCTCTGCTTTCTGTCTGCACTGAGATGATCAACTTTCCTCCACACTCTTCTGCCAGGATGTTCTGCCTTATTTACCTCATGCCCAGAGCAATGGAGACAGCCAGTCATGGACTGTGTAAAAATAAATATTCCCTCCTCTAAGTTGTTTCTCGAGTATTTGTCCCAGTGAAGAAGGAAAGCTAACTAATACACTAGACCAGAGTTTATCACTAAAAGGAAACAAGTAATTGTGATAAAAGATTTTTTTTCTAATATCTTATAATACAACTATGATCGTAATATATATTAAATAAGGGCTATATTTGGTTAGAAAAACATGTTTTCTCAGAAAAAAAATTTAGCCAAAAAAAATTCAGACTTTATTTTTAATTTATTTTATTTTTCATAAATGGCAAAAGGTGAAGCCTATGGATTAATATCCTAGGAGTATCAGGTAGCATGGAACATTGCTCCATGTTGGTTATACTGGCAAATCTGTACAAAATATTTTTGAAAGGGATTTTTTATTATGCTTTTAGTTTCTTATTGAAAGTTGTTGACAATAGAAAAACAATATAACAATGACATACATTAACCTACCACTGATGATATTAAATCATAATGGTTAATTAGTTAATTTAAATACATAAATACACAATTACTGCTACTATTGAAGTTTCTTCCATAAGTCTACTGTTGTTTTATATCTGTTTAGAAAAACGTTCCTCTCTTCTCTTTCTTTCTTTTTCTTTCTTCTCCTCCTGCCTCTACTTTCTTCATTTATATCAATAGGTCTTGAAGTCCAGTTGCTATTTTAGTATTTAAAAGAACTAAATTTTTAATTTTTCTTATTTTTCAGTTACATAAATGTGTTCTTTGATAAGTTCTTCAATTTGTTTGAGTTAGAATTACTCAGATGGTATCCAGTGAGTTACATGTTTATATAAAACAATATGATTTGGGGCATGCAAATTTACCTTTAAGTTTGCTTTATATTAATTTCATGAGATTTTATTGCCTTTATTTATAAATATTTTTAGCACTGTTACTGTGTTATTCATAAATTACTTAGAATTGGGTTGTATATTTCAAACAAAGTGTTTTAAATTCTTTGAATTAGTGAAATTTCATCATTTTTATTTTCAGTTTTGGAAATATTTTTAGAGTATCCTATGGGATTTATTTGTAACCCACAAAAAACTGCATATTAAGTATGCAAACATATATATATACTCCTTTTGCATATGGATACTTATTATTTAAAACATCTAAAAGAAAATACATAAAATACATTTAAGATACATTTTAAAAACATATTAGTATTTCATATATTTTTATATTTTCTTTTTAACTAAACTAGCTATTTTTGGAAAATCAACTTATTTTTCTTGCTTGAATTTTTTACATTATATAAAATACATAAAGACAAAAATCTTGTTTCTGCCTTTGTATGCATCCATTACATCTCCTTGTGCTCTAGTTGTTATTACTTTTAGGGCATATTTTTTTCTGGAATGTATTATACAGATTTCTAAAAATATATTATTCTTGTTACCTTCCACTTACAACAAAGGTAAAACACAATATTTTATACTTTGGTTTTCCATTCAATAATGCAGCCTAGAATATTTTCCTCTCCATCCAAATATTCCTCCTCTTCTACGAGGCAGCAGCAAATTCTACAGTATAGATAACTTTTAATTGCCTGATGGTAATATAGATTATTTCAAATTTTATAACAAAAATATAAAAATAATTGCTATTCTGAATGTAACATTTTAATCATGGTCCTGGGCATATGCAGAATTTCTCATAAATAGGATTGCTGGGTCAAAAACAAGACCTCTGTCACATGGGTGAACTACCACATATCCTGCCCAGAGCCACTTGATTGGTCCACAATCAAGTGTCTGCACACTTTACCACCAGGGTTCAGACAAAAGTTTGTATTTTTACTAATTTGGTGGAGGGAGAAGTAATACTTCATGGTAAACTCAAGAGAAGTTGATTGTGTCTTATGAAGAGCCATATTTATTTTATTTTTTGAACCTTATTTTCTTTTGCTTTGTCTTTAAAAATGTTTACTGCTTTATTCTCAGTTTAGGGATATCTTTACATAGAAACAAGGATGAACCATATGTTAGTGACCTGCATTGCAAATATTCTTGTAAGTTTCTTTTTTTTAAATTTGCTCTGGCTATATGTTACAGGCAGAATAATTTTCTTGTGTTATTTTTACACAAAGTTGTCATGCTTTCCTTTTTACTCTTTATTAATTTTATTCATAATTATGATGTTTTTCTCATTTCCCAAATTTAAGGGAATTCACCCATAGTTTATCTGGTACTTGTTCTGTTGTTTTTGGCATTTAGGTTGATGATGGTTTTCAGTTTATCATGGTGGGTTCTAAGAATTATCTAAATATGTTCTTTTTTTCCCAAACAATTGAAACATGGTCTTTCTTTAAATATTAGATATTTCAAATTTATCATCCTCTATTTTGCATAGCCAATCTATTAAAAAACATCTTATAGTTTTTTCTCTTTTTGTGGGGAAGCGGTTATTCCCTGTTCTTTGTGTTCTGAGCTGTTGGTCTCTGTTTGCCATACCTTTTGATATTTATTTTATAATGGTAACTTAAACAAAAGAGAAATAAATATTCTTGGTTTTCTCTTTAAATCTTTACTTTGACATTATTGTTTGTGTGTGGGTATGTGGTGGAGTGTCTGTGTTCAGTTGGTTGTTACCATGTAAACTTTAGAATCCAAGTGATTGAAAGAAGAGATCTACAGAGAATCAGACTCCTAACCTCTCTCAAATAATCAGGGCAGCACATTCCCAGGTGTTAGTTGGCACTGGAAACACTTTAGTTCAATGTTGATAAGGAATCAAGAAATGGCTAAAATCTTTGGCTTAAAGAATTATCACCTTATGTTTGATCAAAGGCTGTTAGCCACCACCTGAATTTACAATCCGGAGATACATTGCACCTGCCACATTATACATTAGCAAAAAGGAGGCTTCCTGAGCTGCCTCTGCAACCTACCTCAATATTGGACTCAAGCTTGTGCAAATGCCCATGACTGAATGCACCTACATTCATCTGGCCACAAAGGAATCTGGGTAATATTTTAAATTTTCATAACTACTAAATTTTCATAAGTACAGGAAGGCAGTAGCAGGAGGCTAGGATTGCCAACATGTGGAATCTATCTTGTATTATCTACTTAAATTTCTTTGAGGATCCTGAACATAGTGATTTTCTTTGGGGGGGGTGGTACTGGGGATTTAACTCAGGGGCACTTGACAGCCCCAACCCTAATTTTGGTATTTTATTTAGACACAGGGTTTCACTGAGTTGCTTAGCATCTGCTTTTTGCTGAGGCTGGCTTTGAACTCATGATCCTCCTGTCTCAGCCACCATACCCAGCTCTAAACATGGTCATTTTAAAGACAGTGTTGGTTTCACAAGGATAACTTCATTCAGATGTTTTCCAGTTCTGAATGTTCATTTGTTAGTGATTTTTCTTAATTCGACTTTCTTTATTTTCCGATTTGTTCTCTACTTGTGGTAGGCTGGACATTTTTGAGTCAGTAATTTCAGTTTTGTTTCATATTTCCTTTCTCTCTCTCCCCTCCCCTCCCCTCCCCTCCCTTCTCCTACCTTCCCTCCCCTCCCTTCTCCTACCTTCCCTTCCCTCCCCTCCCCTCCCCTTCCCTCCCCTCACCTTCTCTCACACTCTCTCTCCCTCCCTCCCTCTCCCTCTCTCTGCCTCTCTCTCTCCCTCCTTCCCTCCCTCTCCCTCTCTCTCCCTTTATCCCCCACCCCCATGCAGCAGTTTTCTGCAGCAACTATTTTTTTGCCAAACATTTTACACTGGCTCCAGATTCTATGTATTTTGGTCTTTGACTTAAGATGACATTGAGGATGTTACAGATGTAGTTATTGATGGAAAGGTTGCTTTGGCTCCATGACTTTCAATTTTCTTCTGCCTCTTTGCCACAATTTTTCAAAATGCCATGGGAGGCTGATGCAGGACAATCACAATTTCTAAGCTAGCCTCAGCAACAGTGAGGTGCTAAGCAACTCAGTGAGATCCTGTCTCTAAATAAAATACAAAATAGGGCTGGGAATGTGGCTCAGTGGTCAAGTGCCCCTGAATTCAATTCCCAGTAACTACCCTACCTCAAAAAAAAAAGCCATAAATCTAGCAATAGATATACCTCAGCTTCCTTTGTGTTTTCTAATTATTGGCTTCAAGAAGTGACTTTGTGATATATGTTACAATGGAATGGTATTCACCCATAAAAATGCAATCTTGTAATTTTCAGTAACATGGATGGAACTGGAGATAATCTTTTCAAGTGAAATAAACTAAGGACAGAAATACAATCACCATGTGATCTTTCTCCTATGTAGTATCTAAAACAGCTGATATAATAGGAGTTGAGAGTAAAATGGTAGTTAGCTGAGGCTAAGGAAGAGTTTGGTGGGGGCAGCAAGAAACTCTGGTGATATATTATACAAGATGATAAACAACTCTGGTGATCTATTATACAAGATGGTAATTATAGATAAATTGTAGGTCTCAAAAAAATGGAAGAAATTATTTTGAAAGTTTTCACCATAAAGAACTGAAAAATATTTAAGGAGATAAATGTGCTTAGCCTCATTTAAACATTATGCAATACATGCATGATAAAAAATAATGTGATACACACATATATACACTTTTGTTTTGTGTTTTGGCAAAAAAAAAGAAGTATATTAAAATTGAAAAAAGTAAATTAGTTTGTGAGCACAGCATGAGTTCAAAAATATTTAGTCTTTATTATTATGCTACTATTGGACTCCTGTTCACCAGTCTCTCTCTGGATTGGGAGCTCAGGTAGCCCACAGAGAGCAATGTTCTTTGCTTTGAGTTTTTAGGAACTTTCTATTACTCAAAGATGTTCCTTCTTTTTAGGACATTCATGTATGTTATTGTTATCTATTGTTATACTTTATCAATTATTGCTGTTTGTTACAAGTGGATCAACCATATGTATTAGGATGAGAATTTAGTAGATGCCATTGTAAGTGTAAAGAGCTAGGTTTGAGATAAAAATATTTCAATGCAAGGCAATCCTTTAATACTAGTTTTTTTTCCCATCTAAGATAACACTCCATCTCAGGTAGATCTGAAACAATCTGAAATATTTGTTGGTGTCCTCCTGATTTTATGAAGAAATGTTTTTTTGTTGTTTGTTTGGTCTGGAAACATTACTCTGCAATAACTTATTTTCAGACTGCTATCCTGCTGTGTGAGGAATCAGAACAATAAATGAGTTGATTCCATCTCTGCTTTTCTAAGACATTCTGTAGATTTGGTGATGTTGGTAGAAATGGCTGTTTAGAATAGTTGTCTTGTTTAAATAGCTACAGAATTACAAGGTAGACAGTTAATCTGATGATGACAGAGGAAGGCTGCAGAGAAGGAATGAAGTGCCTTAATTGAATAGAACATTTCAAAAGCAAACAGTAGTGATTACATTCTCCTGGAAAAAAAAAAAAAAGGCCAGCAATTATTGACCAATTTCAAATCTCACTTTCAGCCACATTGAAGAGGCAAAGAAGCTCTTCTTCCCTTTTTCTTCCTTGGTGAATTGAACTTAAACATTCTTTCCTCTTCTTTTATTTTCTATTCCCCCGCCCTTTTTTTTTTTTTCCACTTGAGTTCTTTTTAGCAGCAGGGGCAGAAACTGCTAAACAAATAAAGCAGAGCACTCTAGGAACAATCAGGGACTTCACTTATTTAAGCTGAAATGATAGAAAACAAATAGCCACCAAGTCAAACAAGAACCTTGTACTCAAATAGATTTGGTATTTCACACTGCAAATCTAAACAGCTAATCTTTCATGAAACATTTTTTATTAGCATTTTCCCTGAGTAACAGACCACGTAACTGCAAATACCCAAATTATAATACTTACACATACATTTGTTTTATTGCTTTTGGGAAAAAGAAACAATGCAACATTTCTTTATACAATTTTATTACACTGAGAAAAATTAAAAATAAATTTAAAAAATTTGTGTCAGACCACTATAACGCTTTTGAAATGCTATTGCCTTGAATGAATTTTTGCTCTACGTAAGAGTATTTTGAAGGGTACAAATTCTAGGACCTGTTAGTTCTGGATTGAAATTCTGTCTGCACCATTGACTACAATTTAACAAATTTACCTTAAGACTCAATATTATCATTAATTGAATGGTAATAATGTCATATTCATAAGGTTATTGTGAAAATTAGTATTTCATATCTAACACAGTGCAATAGTTTTTATCTGGACTGCCTTCCAAATGCACATGTATTAAAAGTCTTTGTCCTCAGCTTGGAGCTATTAGAAGGCAGGGGGAACTTTTTTAAGAGATAGGGCCTATGGGAGGCCAAGATCATGCCCTTGAGGGGATTATGGGAAGCTAGGCTCTTTCCTTTTCCCTTTTATTCTGGCCACTAATTGAATGGTTCTACCCTACCACACACTCTCTCCATTATATGTAGCAATTCCCAGTAGAGGCCTAAAAGCAATAGATCTAATTCATCATGACTGAAATTTCAAAATAATGGCCAAAATAATTTTTTTCTTTTCATAAGCTGATTATCTCACATTTTCTGTTATAGTAATGGAAGACTGGTACACATGGTTTACAGATAGGTTAACCACATATCCTAGTATTCTCCAAAAATGTTAGATCTTAATCCACTCTTAAAATCTCATTTGGACAATAAGCATTATAATGGCAATCCATGTTAATTTTCTTAATCTTAACAATCTGTTTGAAATCATGGCTATGTTTGCATAGCATTTATTCTTTGAGATTGCTTGGCTATAAAATACTGCATTTTCAACTCTGAAAGTTTCTCTGGGTGTTGTCACAATTGTGAAACCAGAAAAGATGTCAAATTTTACACAAAAGATGGTCAATTTAAATATTTCAGAACAAAATTATTTTTGCTTTTATTATTCGTGTATATATAAACATATATAAATTCGGGGAACAAGAAATGATAGAAATTTGGGAAGCTACTTTTGCTCTATAATACAAAATAAGAAATCAATAAAGTTTCATTAGGGAGGGGAAGCTTCATGATTGAGAGGGCTTTAATGAATCCATCTTAATTGATATCGTGGATTAAAATCTGAGTATTACCCATAAGTACAGAGTTTGAAGGCTAATGTATCAATAGCATTTTATTAATTGTGAGTTGGTCAAGAAACACTGAATGTGGTAGCATATCAGTTTTATAATTCTGTTGGTTCTTGCCTTTGAATTTCATGAAAATAAAGTTTATATCCCTCTTCATGTGCTATTACTACAAATGTCAGAAAGGCTTTGCATTTGTAGAATCTTACCTGCTTACTGTGTATTCTAGAGACATCATTTGTGTCTTAGAAAAATATATGTTTGGAATCTTATGTTCTTTGTCTTATCTATTGATCTCATAAATGGGCAAAACTTAACACTTGAACGAAATTATTAATTTTTGGTCACATTTTGTTTCCAGAAAACCTTGTTGATATTTGCTCTGGTTGTCTTCTTGTACACAATGTTACTATGAAGTCAGAACTAAGCCGGGTTTATCCTGCTTGTAGTTGACTTGAAGATCTGCCAGGCTGCTTTTGGGATTCTTTATCTTTCAAGTCAATTAACTGCCCCAGGCAGTATGTCAGTATTGATTGAACTGTATCATTTTTTTTTTAACTTTCAGTCCAAAGATTTGTTTTTCTCCATTTTAGAAATATCATGTTGAATTATGTATTTGACTGCTTTGTTTCATTTGTCCTCTTTGGGGGAGATGTTTAATATTCATATTTTGGCTCATTTTTGTTCTTCAGTATCTATTAAATTCTTTCTAATATTTTTCATAAACCATCTGCTCTTTTTATTTTTAGTATGCTCTGTTTTCTCACAACTGCCATACATATAACAGCTTTTGTTAAGTCTATGTCTACTTTCCTATCATATTCATCCAGTGTGACTTTAATTTCTCTGACCTTAATTTCTCTCTTATTTTAGTTCTGCCTCTTCAGTTACTCTCTTCTTTTCTTGAGTTACCATTTCATTCTAGAGCTTCAATTGTTAAAATTTTATGACATGAAAAATGCTTTGTTTTAATATAGTAATTATATTTTAAAATGTTTGCTTATGATTCTTAGTGTTCTGTCATCTTATATCTGGTGTGTATTTGTACATGACTTTTGGGTGTCTATGTGTGTGTTCATTCAACACATGCATAATGGTGTGTGTTTTATTCTTTCATGATTATTTAGGATTTTTCATTTCCCTCTTACACTCTTTAAATGTTATTATATGCCTATTTTTTATTATTTGTTTTAAGGGAAATCTTGTAGTGTTTATGTTTAGAAGAAGGCATGAAGAAATACTTGCATGGTGAGTGAAGACAATAAAAATTTTAAATAGCTGGAAGATCAAGGTTATGCTGTTTCATGAAAAACTAATTTTCAGCAATTTAACGTAGGAGTATTATTGTGTTGTGCATATGTGTGTAGTGGGTGTGGTGTGGTGTGCATATGTGTGTGGTGTGTGTGTGTGTGCTCCTGCATGCTAGATCAACTCCAATAGACTTCTCTCAAGCTTCTAAACCACATTTAGCTGTTTTTCCACCCTAGAATCTCCTTACTTCAGTGCATCAAAAGCCTGCATCTTCTTTTACTGCATCTGCTTGATTTATCTTAATTCAGTCAAGGTTCTGGAGTCCTTTATTATGTCAAAAATAAGTGTCAAGGTGCCTTCTGTAACATGCAAATGAGTTATTAATTTATTGCAAAATAGGGATTATTGGTTTTTCCCTGCTGTGCAATAAAGTACTGACTCAGCAGGCGTGAGATGTTCAAACCTTGCACATTCCAAAGAAAGATCATTTCTTGACCTACCTAGTAAGATTGAAAAGAACTTTATTCATCTATGCTTCAATTTCTTTATATGTAAAATTAATATTAATAATAAGACATAGTTATAGAGGTTTTATATTTGTTTCATGGGACAAAATAAATGATACATGTAAACAACTTTGATGAAGTAAGGACACAAGATAAATTGCTACTGAATATTAATTACAAATGAAAAAATAACAGAGGTTTCATTAATAAGACTCTTAAATATGTAACAAACTATTTATGAAACTATCTTATGAAATAATATTTTCTTTTAAAAGGTGATAACCTTTTATAATACAGAACATAAATATTTTGTGAAAATTATAGTATTAATTTAAAATTTATCAGAGTAATTCATTAAAACATTATGATGCAGTTTATAAAAAATAATGTTGAAAATTATTTTGCAATTACTACTCACACAAAAATATTCTATTAGGAAGATGAAAGGGAAAGAAAAACTTTAAAGCATAGAACAAAGAAAAAAAGACAATTAGTATAAAAATTATCACTTTTCTTAAATGCCTCAGTATCCCTCAAGATGTTATTATGATCATATCATGATAATGATAATGTCTCTTCTTGAACCCTAAGAGATTAAGTTTAGAAAGTAATATGTCACAAGCTATACAATACGTGTGGTATGATTCCTCAGGACATAACAATAATTTCTAGTCAAATTCAAACAATATTATTAAAATATATTTTATCTTCATAATGAATTCCAACGTGTTAAAGAACTAAATATTTTAAAAACTTTATTTCAGGCTTAACAGATTATGTATGTATAACCACAGCATGGCACAGTTAGCCTATTTATCTAAATAAAATAATAGTATTATGTTCATAGTTTTCAAAGCAAGAAAAAAAAAACAAAAAACATTTAATTAAATAAAGACACATTTCTAACTAAATAAATAAATATCAACTAAATAAATATATATAATCCATGAGTTCCTTAAATATATATATGTATATATATATATACACATATGTATATAGATATAGATATAGATACAGATATAGATATCTCATGTATTCCTTAAATCCCCAAATCATTTAATCAATAATCACAATGGTCAAGCAAGAAAGTATTTTTACTTTTTTGAATCTTGAAAGGTAAAAGTAGTGGAGATTTTCTGGATAGTAGGAATTATGACTGATATATACAAAAAATACAATACCAAATGTATATAAAAATTATTTCAAGGTTCCTTTGTCTATCATTTACTGACACTTATGAAATCATAAAAATTACCACCCCTTTAATGCACATTTTGTGCAGGATCACAATAACTAAGATATGTAAGTCTAAGAGTTTTGATAATTCGGTGGTCGTCTACCAGATGGAAGAATCAGTTGTGTGCCTTGCCCTCAGGGAGATCACAGTTTAATTGAAGAAAGACATACGATTAAGCAGATGTAGCTAAATATTAAAAGTTTTAGAATACTAAAGATACATATTATTTAGGAGTACTATAGAAAAGATAGCTTTCTTTTCAGAAATGAGGAAGATTTCATAAAGGAAGTGATAGGTGAAGTAAGGTAAAACGTAATCATGAATGGTAAGTAAAAAGAAATACATGTATTAAGAAATACAGATATAAGGCACACAAGCAAACAAGAATGTTGTAAAATTATGAAAAATCATTATTATCATGGTACTTATTTTGAAATATTCTGATAAATTTGCAATTTTTTTGTCTTATTATTTGTAACATTCCCCTCATGCCCTCAGAACATGATAACTCACATCATTTATTGGAATGGTGTCCATAAAACTGTCTCAAACAGTCCCAATAGAGCTTTATCTATTTATTAATTTTACTTTACTGTGTGTGTGTGTGTGTATGCGTGCACGCGATACTGGGAAGTGAACCCAGGGTTGATTTACCACAGACATACACTTTACTTCAACTCTTTTATTTTTATTTTTTATTCTGAGACAGATTCACATTAAATTGCTCAAGCTGGCCTCAAAGTTGTGATCCCCTTGCCTCAGTCTCCTGAATTAATGGGACTCGAGGCAAGTGCCACCTCCCCTGGCAAAATTAGGGGTACTGAATGATTTGTTTTTTGTTTTCATTTATATTTTTCAATTAACTCAACTGATGGCTTTAATTTTTTTAGAGAAAGTTAAAGCAGGAATATTTACAAAGCATGAAAATCATAAAACAAAACATACCGTAGAATTATTATATATTGTAAATTTTGAAATGCATGAAGGATTAAAATAACTTAAAAATTTCCAGTAGACTTATTATTGTATTTGTATAGCAGGTATAGTTTTTCATATTTCAAAAAATGAAACTATCTTAGTGTTCTTATGTGTTATTCAATTGTGCACTAGTTTCTGAACGAAAACACGATTTGTGCAGCCAAAAGCATTCAAAATCAATGCAACCAAGCAAATTTTCTTTGAATATCATATTAAATATGTAGTTTTCAGCAAAGGATAAATCCTTTTGGGTTTAATCTTAACTCTGAATTTAGAAGCTCAAAATACAATCATTTGAGCTGAACATTGTGAATCAAAAGATCTTTCACATTAACATGGAGAGTACAAATACAAATGCAAAGAGATTTGTATTATATTTTAAAAATACTTTCTCTGACCTCTATTTAGTTGTGTAGAATTGATACGCTGAATTAAACCTGACAGCCTTTGGCACTGATGAGAATTCTATTTCAAGAATATAATAGGCTAATGCCTCATATGACAGTAGGGCAAAGGATTAGAGTCCTATTGGAGATTATGTATTTGTCATTTTTGTACATTTAGTTGAAGAAATGTTTGGAAGGAGAAACATGCACGTTCGTGTATTGTGAATAGCTTGTAGTGAGACTGTGCTTTAAAGTTGATAAGGCTTGTGCCAAGAATACCTGCTTAGTTTGTATTTAAAATGATATTAAACCATTCACAATTATTTCAGTCATTGAAAATAGCCGATTACATAATTTTCTTAATATGTTCAGTCAAAATATTTTTTGGTATGGACCATCTCAACTGAATCCTCCTTGTCCCCAACCCATGACCCCCTCTAGGACCAAAGATGTTTCTTGTACCGACTTTCCCAGGACAATATCAAGTTCACTGGGCCAGCCTCTTGTTACTGTCTCTGCTTTCTGGGACAATTCCAGTAGCCTTTTAAGATGTTTCCCGGCTTTCACACTTGATGTAGCAGCCAGAGTGTACATTTAAAAACATAAATCACATCAGTTACTCCTCTGCTTAAGGCTTGCCAAAGCATTTCTAATAAAGCAGGAACAAAATTCAATTTTTGTCTTCAATATGTTCTCAATTCTCTGAATTCTCCAAGCTCATCTTCAGTGACTGTGATCCTCACTGTTTTCCAGCCACCTGCGTCCTCGTGCTGTTTCTCAATCTTGCTCAATACGTTCCCTGTTCCCTATTGTGTGGCCTTGTAAGTACTTTCCCAGGGTCTGAAATACTCTTCCCTTAGAATTTTTAGAAAGAATCTCATATTTGGGGGTTTTAATTAATTGCCATCTAACAGTGGAATTTCAGACAAGAAAATTTAGAATGTCCATCCCAGTGAAACACATTTTATTTTGTTCTATAGTAAATTATCCAGCATTATTTTTTCCTTAATTTGAATTCTTAATTCTAAGTAGGTCTTAATTCATTTGATAACTTATTATTTGTTTCCTTGAATTTTGCTTGTTTTCTCATTTTCTTCATGCATAAGACAATCAGTAAAATTTTGTTAAATTAATACAACAATGTAGAAACTGTATAAAGGTGATAATTCATACGATTGGTAAATATTTGCTTTTTTTTTCAATTAATTGTGCACTTTTGTGAGACATAAACCAGACACTCTGAATTAACCCATACATCTTATCTCTTTATTGTTTATTTTATGAAAGAGAAGCAGATACTGAACTCTCTTTCACATTCTTTCTGTTCTTAATCACTCACACACATCTTTTAGTCTACAATTCAGAAAATATTTCCTATACTACTGGTTTAATGTGAAAGTATTAAGATTACCATTCACAAAAAAATCATGAATTATTTCATAATTTTATTATATTTTATTATTATTAAAAATTATAAAATAATTGATAATAATCATTGCTAATTAGAAATTGGGAAGAAACTGAGATACTAACTTCTACAAATTAGTTGTGTCAATAAGATATTTTTTTTCCCCTGGAAAAAAAATTTCACTTGAAGAAAATTAATTTGATGTTGAATTTTTTGATTAATTTGATCTTGAATTATACATGTCAGTCAAATACTGACAAAACCCCCCATAACTAAAAGACTTAGTGCAGATTCTGGGTTTTGTTGTTGTTGTTGTTTGTTTGTTTGTTTTATTCCATTTGCCTTAAGCCAAACATAGAAATATTATACTGATATTCCAGTATAAAATGGTATAATTTGACTGATAGTACCTAAGATAAAATAAACATTAAGTGAATTTTTTTTTGCGTTTATCTATAGCTATCAGCCAATAGGTTCTCCTCTTGAAACTTTTTATTAATATGCCATTAATCTAGTTACTATTATTTTCCATATTTAGAATAATAGTTTACTTAGAAAGTTTCTGTCGCAGGCAACAAAGTAAAATAAAAACCACAAAATGTAACATTTTCTCACAGTAATAATAATTCTGAGTTAAATAATTGAAGGAAATTAGTTATGTAAAAAGTGAATACAGGTCAACAATTTTTTCTTCTAATTTGATGGACATTCTAGCTCCACCAATGAGGAGCATTTTCCTTTAGACAATGTACACCATGTCTCTGTGAAGTAAATATGTTTTAAATATAGAAACCCTTTGTCTTATTTTAACTGTGGACACCAAAAATAACATTTTGTTTAAAATTCCAGGTACTTAATTTTATAAGCATTCATTGACATTTTCTTTCTTTAGCAGTCTAGTCAGTGCGAGTGAAGCATTGCTATGAAATAGTGTGCAGATGAATTTCAGAGACTACTGAAAGCATATCTGAAAATTGTATCCATCAACATAACCCAAAAGTTAGAATTTCATTATCTATTCTTCTCAGAAATACCATCAACATCTCAAACACTGATCACAGTTTAGGACACACTTATCTAGGAAGACAGGGTGCCTTCTCCCTACTCAGTAAATAACTAAATGATTTACAAAGACACGTATAAAAAAGGCAGCAGGTTCTTAAACAATGCAGTAAAGAGCTAAGTGGAACTTGATTTTCAATCCATGCAGTAAAAACAAAAAGACCTTATAATGAAGAAATATGTTTTTTGAAGTTATTGCTAGTCAGAAAAGAAGCTGACTATTTAATCACTCAAGCACATATGTTTCAAAACATCATATTCGAGAATGTAAAATGTTTAGTATTAGAGTCAGTAGGAACGGATTTGTTCCTGATAAGCAGACCTCAGGATTTCCCAGCGTGCTTCCATGGATTACCTTTCCTCATAAATAGTTGAGGACTGTGAAAGTATCACATCTCCAAGTAAAGTTTATATAAGTATATCCATCTGAAAATTGCATGTAGATTATTATTCCCATCTTACTTTATTTATACATTGCACCAGGCATGTATGTTTTATATTTTAAGTTCTATGATTTTTAATTTAGAATTGAGTTAATTTTTTTTAAATACTCAACATTTTTTGTATGTTCTATTTGTATATTAAAACTTACCCACTTGGAATATTATAAAATAAGGCAAAATCGTACTTAAGATAATAAGATAGAAAAAAAATTTTTTTCCTTTAAAATAAAATACTAGTTGAATAAATCCACTGGAGATAAGGGAACACAACAAGGAATCACTTAACAACAATGACAATAACACAAACAGTAACAAAATATCTAACCAGATGAAGTAGTGCCCTATGGCAGGAAGCTTCTACAATGGCTCCCAAATACTCCTACCACCTGATGTTCAGGCCCTTGGGTAGTCTCCCCTTCTGTGACTCCCATGTAGCAAGCAGTATGTACAGTAAAAGGGATTAAATGATAGTTTCAAGGTTACATTACAAAAAGATAAGATTAGATTACAAAAAATCCTTTCTTCCTCTTTTTGATTGTCTCCCTTGCAAATTCTGAGGGAACCCCACTGACAGATAGTGAGCTATTAGTCAGTTGGCAGCATCACACAGTTGGGAAGTGGTGTCTCAGCCAGGCACATTTCAGTGAGCCTCCTCCAATTAAGCCTTTACATTACTACTACCTTAGCTAATATCTCAACTGCAGGCTTGACTACAGCCTATGCCGAGACACTGAACTACAGACCAGCTATATCATGACCTATTCCTGATGCCAAGAAACAGTGGCAATAAAATGTTTGCTCTTTCAATCTGCAGTGATTCAAAAGTGATTTGTTGTACTGCTACAGGTATCTAAAACATGGCTTGATTGAGAAAGGTAATTTGTTATATATCAAAAATACTCTAAGTGCAATTTCATGAATAATGGTGATTATTTATTTAAGAGTTTTGAAATTTTTGGATTCAGGATATGTATTACCAAAATTACACTGAGAGAGTTTTCACAAATAGGTATAATAATTACATTTTTAAGCACAACAAAATAATTCATTTGCAGTCTATAATTTGGAAACTTACCAAAAGTGTATTAGGTTTACCTTTTTTCGGTTGTTATTTTTGTTACAATCATCTCTTCTATATAGTGTGCATGAGGGGCAGGTTCTGGGGATTGAATCCATGGCCTTACACATGCTAAGCAAGTATTCTACCATTGAGCCATATCCCCATTCTTCTCTTCATATTCGTGATGATTTTCATTACTTTAATGCAAAAGCCTGTGTAGATCATCCCTAAGATGAATATAGCAAATCAATTTATTCTTTTTCCACATCAGTATATTTTTTCCTGTAGTTATGATTTGGGTCTCAAATGTTCTCGAAAGTCTATATGTTGAAGGTCTATAGTGGTGTGGGGAGGTGGTGGAAATTTTGGAAGGTGGATTCTGGTAGAGGAAAGTCAGATTCCTGAGGGGCATGTTCTTGAAATGGATATGGACATCCTGGATCACTAACATCCTTTTTTTTTTCTTTCTGGCTGCCATGAATACTTCACTCTATCATGATGCAGTCTCCATTATGGTGTTTTGTCTGTAGCAAGCCCAAAGTGATGGAGCCAAGCAACTATGCACTGAAATCTCAGAAATTGTGAAGTATAATAAATTTTCCTTTCTTTAAGTTGTTTTTCTCAGATATTTTATTACAGTGATGAAAAGCTGACTGATATAATTATCTAAATGCATTATTAGGTTAGGAATATCTCTTACTGCTAGGATATCAGACACTTTTGATTTTTTTTTGGTATATAATATTGATCTACAGTGATTCTCTTTCCCTTATTGATACTTTTCTCTCTAAACTTCAGGGCTATGTATCTAAATATTTGTTTTAAGGTCTTCTCTTTGTTCTCACCTCTATCTTCTTTAGATAATCTCTTTTAATCCTAGAGTTATACCAATTTATGATAATAACGATCAAGTTTTCATCATCATAATATGCTCATCTCCTCCACATTCTATGTTAAGACATGTTTGTATTTTATTGTTGACCCATATTACCCACTTCCTAAAATCCAAGCTAATATCCCATCTTGCTAAGATCACTGCAATAACTCTCCCCCTAATTTTTCCACATTTTCTCTGCCCCTGAATAATTAATTTATGGTCCACAAATCAAAAGTGATTATTTTAGAAAACAAATATGATCATGTTAGCCCCTATCAAAACCTTCACTGATTTGAAATTTATTTTAAACAAGTTTGTATTTCTTACACAGGCCCAAAAGCTCCAGCCTACCTCTCCAACTTCATTTTCTGTTATTCTGTACATTACTGGTTGAGCTCTATTGATAAATGGTATTAATTGAAAATATCAAGCTATTTTCCTACCTTATATCAATTGTTCTTGATGAATCATTTTCTTGTAACATCCTTCACACTGGTCTTCAATATCCTTTAATTTGGTCCTCTAAGTCTCATCACAAATGTTATCTCCTCAGAATTTCTTCCCTAGTACTTATTTGTCAATTTTCTGTCTGTTCAGAATTTTTGGAACACACTTCTGGATGGAGAATTTCCTACTTGTGATTCCCACTTTCTTGATGAAGAAACCCAAAACTGTTTTTTTTTTTTCCCCAGCTCCCTTGTAGATATTACAGGTATGTGGCCCAATTCCACTAGTTTAATGCACCCATTTAAGACTTCATATCGAAATGCTTTTCCCCTTGTGTCTCTGTTCTCTCATTCCTTCATAATAACAAAAGATGCCTGAGCACATGACACTGTATATCTGGTCATTAGACACTCCACAGTCCCTTATATAAATCAAAGCCATGTGTTTAGATTATGATCAATGGTCTATAAGAAGTACCTTTTAAGGAAACAAAGATGTCACCCATGAGATTTTAAACTGGTAGACCTGCTTCTGAAGCCCTATATTGAGACCAGAGTGCAAGAAAGAAGGAGCTTCGGTCTCTTAAAACCATGTAGCTGTATGTTGGTCCAAGCCAACTTGCACTCAGGCTGCTATGCCTACAAGGAACTTCACTGTTAAAGCTTTTGTTGCATTTGCATCTTTGTTGGAGCAGCTGGTGTCTCCATGCTTATTAATATTCTTCAGTTTAGAAATAAGCAAAATGAGAATGCAAAAGCTGCTGCTCAGAATCTTGTTATTTCTTTGGGCTTTGTTTCTTTTGTTTGCATTACAGATTGTCACTGAGGTGCCCGGTTTCTTTAAGCAGCAGGTTTCTCAACTATTGTTTGTGGCACAGAAATTCTTTGATGCTTAAGTTTAAGTAGTCAAGTTTACTTCTTGGCTTACATCTACTTGGCATTCTCAATTTCCTCTTCAGACCTCTTTTGCTATCTTTCTTTGTTATGTTATGTTTTGTTTCTGGACACTTAGTCACAGCCTAGTACTTCAACACTTTCCAAGAATTCTTAGTTAGTCAATAACATTTTTCTATTTATTCAGTCAGAGTCAGCTGCTATTGCTTACACCTGAGCCTTGATTGCACACACCCTGCCTGAAAGTCTAGCTAAAATAAGACTCCTGTATCCAGTCTATTTCTTGGAAAGCAATGAGTACATTTCTTTAACTATTAAATGTTAACCAAGTATAAATTTCACAGACTATAAGCTTAGCTGTTCCTGAGAGGTAACTTTGTCCAGTAATTACTACTTAATTTCTAGCTCAAGCATCATTGTGCTTAATATAGAAATTTTTAATATAGTCAAGGGCAAACCAAGGCATTTTGGGGGGCTTTCTGAGTCAGTGAGCATATTTCCTATTTTCTTTCTTCCCAGGGTGTTATCTCAATTTCTGAAGATTTGTAGGAAGAAGCCATAAATAGCCAAGAGTTCCTGATAAGGGGGATGCCCTTGAAAGGTAGCACATGGAACATTTCTCATGCTCTTTTGCCCCACTTTAAGTACTAGGAAATTTGTCTTATCTCCCAAACTTCATAAATTGTTCTTAACTCATATGCTCTTCTGAATTTCTTCTTCATGTTTCCAATTGATTTTGTTTCCTTTAGCTTATTTTAGACAAACTGATTGGCATTGTCTTATATATTTTTTTGTATTTTAAACTTTATTTTATAATTTTAGTCCCTGAGACTTTCAGAATTTGGCATTTGAAAATTTTCCCTTTGGAAACTAAGAAAGTTTTCATTCCTAAACTCTGATTTCTATTACACATATTAAAAGAATCATTTTTTAAAAATTATTTATTTATTCTACTTGGTTATACATGATGGAAGAATGCAATTCATCCATATTACACATATAGAGCACAATTTTTCAAGTCACTGTTTGTACACAAAGTATTTTCACACCATTCATGTCTTCATTCATATATGTACTTAGGGTAATGATGTCTAACTCATTCCACCATCATTTCTAGCCCTTTGCCTCCTCCTTTCCCCTCCCTCCCCTTTGCCCTATCTAAAGTTCCTCCAATCCTCCCATGATCCACTCCCCCATTCCCATTATGAGTCAACATCCTCATATCAAAGAAAACATTCAGCCTTTGGATTTGGGGGATTGGCTTGCTTTACCTAATATTATATTCTCCATCTCCATCCATTTATCTGCAAATGCCATGATTTTATTCTCTTTTAATGCTGAGTAATGTTCTATTTTGTACACATACCAAAGTTTCCCTATCCATTCATCCTCTGAAGGGCATCTGGGTTGGTTCCACAATTTACCTATTGTGAATTATGCTGCTATAGACATTGATATGGCTGTGTCCTGTAGTATGCTGTTTTTAAGTCCTTTGAGTATAGGCTGAAGAGTGAGAGAGTGGGTCAAATTGTAGTTTCATTCCAAGTTCTCCAAGGACTCTCCATCCTGCTTTCCAGATTGGATGCACCAATTTGCAGTCCCACCAGCAATGTATGAGTGTGCCTTTTTCCTCACATTCTCACCAACACTTATTGTTGTTTGTATTCTTGATAGTTGCCATTCTGACTGGAGTGAGATGAAATTATAGAGTCGTTTGCATTTTTCTAATTGCTAGAGATGTTGAACATTTTTTCATATATTTGTTGATTGATTATATATCATCTTCTGAGAAGTGTCTGTTCAGTTCCTTGGTCATATACTGATTGGTTATTTGTCTTTTTGATGTTAAGATTTTTATATCTTGGAGATTAGTGTTTAATCTGATGTTCATGTGGTAAAAAATTGTTTCCAAATATAGGCTCTCTATTCACCTCACTGATTATTTCTTTTTGCTGAGACATGATGGAGATTTGGGGTTACTTTTTCTTCTTAGACACAGGGTCTCTGGTTTAATTCCTAGGTCCTTAATCCACTTTGAGTTGAGTTTTGTGCATTGTCAGAGATAAGGTTTAATTTCATTTTGGTTACATGTGAATTTCCAGTTTCCCCAGCATCATTTGTTGAAGAGGCTATCTTTTCTCCAATGTACATTTTTGGTGCCTTTGTCTGATATAGGATAACTGTAATTATGGAGGTTAGATTCTGTGTCCTCTATTCTATACCACTGGTCTACTGATCTATTTTGGTGCCAATACCAACCTGTTTTTGTTGCTATTTTTCTGTAGTATAGTTTAAGGTCTGGTATAGTAATGCCACCAGATTTACTCTTCTTGCTAAAAATTGCTTTGGATTTTTGGGTCTCTTATTGTTCTAGATGAATTTCATGATTGATTTTTCTATTTCTATAAGGAATACCATTGGGATTTTGATTGGTATTGCACTGAATCTGTGTAATACTTTTGATAGTACAGTCCTTTTGAAAATATTAATTCTACCTATTCAAGAACAAGGTAAATCTTTTCATTTTCTAAGGTCTTCTTTAATTTCTTTCTTTAGCATGCTGTAGTTTTCACCTCTTTCATTAAATTGATTTCCAAGTTTTTTGTTTGTTTGTTTTGTTTGAGGCTACTGTAAATGGGGTGGTTTTCCTAGTTTCTCTTTTACTGGATTTCTCACTGATGTACAGAAATGCCTCTGATTTATAAGGGTTGATTTTATATCCAGCTACTTTGCTGAATTCATTTATTAGTTCTAGGAGATTTCTGGTGGAATTTTGGGGGTCTTCTAGGTATAGAATCATATGGTCTTCAAATAGTGAGTCATTTTTCTATCTATATCCCTTTAATTTATTTCATCTGTTTAATTGCTATGGCTGAAGTTTCAACTCCAACACCTATTGAATGAACAATAGGTTGCAAAAGATATCAAGGAGAAGATTCAAATATTCTTAGAGGTAAACAAGAACACCAACACCACATATCAAAATCTCTTGGACACTATGAAGTCCATTCTAAGAGGAAAGTTAATCATATGAAGTTCATTCCTTCAAAGAAGAAAAATTCAACAAATAACTGACCTAACATTACATCTCAAAGCCCTAGGGGAGAAAAAAAAACAGAACAAATCAACCCTAAAGCAGTAGGAGATAGGAAATAATTAAATTCAGAGCTGAAATTAATGAAATATAAAAAATACACAAAACAAAAAGTTGGTTCTTTGAAAAAATAAATAAGTTGATAAACCATTAGCCATGCTAATGAGAGAAGGAGAGCGAAAACTCAAATTACTATCATCTGTGATGAAAAGGAAATATTGTGACAGACACTACAGAAATACAGAAGATAATTAGAAATTATCTTGAAAATTTGTACTCCAATAAAATAGAAAATATTGAAAGCATTGACAAATTTCCAGAGCCATATGATATGCCCAAACTAAATCAGGATGATATACACAATTTAAACAGATCAGTTTCAAGCAAGAAAATAGAGGATATAATCAGAAGCCTACCAACCAAGAAAAGCCCAGGACCAGATGGATACACAACTAAGTTCTACAAGACCTTTAAAGAAGAACTAACTCCAGTACTTCTCAAACTATTTCATGAACTAGGAAAAGAGAGAACACATCCAAACACATTCTATGAGGTGATCCCAAGACCAAATCCCTGATCCCAAGACCAAATACACATCAAAGAAAACTTCAAACCAATATCTCTAATGAATATAGATGTAAAAATTCTCAATAAAATTCTGGCAAATCAAATACAAAACTATATCAAAAAGATAGTGTGCCATGATCAAGTAGGGTTTATCCCAGGGATGCAAGGTTGGTTCAACATACAGGAATCAATAAATGTAATTCATCATATCAATAGACTCAAAGATAAAAATCATATGATCATTTCAGTAGATGTTGGGGAAGCATTTGATAAAATACAACATTCTTTCATGTTTAAAACACTAGAAAAACTAGGGATTACAGGAACATACTTCAACTTTGTGAAGGCTATCTATATTAAGCCCCAGGCCAACATCATTCTAAATGGAGAAAATTGAAAGCATTCTCTCTAAAAACTGGAACAAGACAGGGATGCCCTCTTTCACCACTTCTAAAAGCATCATTTTTAAACTTAAATAAGAATCAAATCTCTACTTTCTCTTGACACTTTTTGTATAACTAGCCAAACCTGGAAATGAATCACATTCCTAGTAAACTGGGTTAGAACCATATGAGGGACATGAGGGAGGAGGAAACATATGAGCTAATTCTTCAGTATAATCAATGCAAAATAAGGGTTTTTTTTCCTGGTTATTTTAAATGTTTCTTTTAGTCCATCCACCATGACAAAAAATGGTAGCTCCATGACTTGCTTATTGAAGTATCTCCATTATAGTACCCATCACTTAATATGCACACAAAATTTTACAGAAGGAAATTTCTATAATTAAATTATTTGTCTCAAAGTAGCTCACTTTTATTTTGCTTATACCCAAGTCTACAAAATAGTTTGAAAAAAGGAGAAATTAATTCATAGAATAATTTATTATGCCAAATTTATCTGGTTTATTGCAGGCTAATAATCAATTCACTAAGTTAATTTGACCTGTCAGTTCTAAAATGCACAATAGCTAGACAGAATTAAATGATGAGTGTATTGAGAAAAGAGACTCATGCATCATTTATCCTTCAGGTCTCGGCAATGATTGTACATGGAGCAAATACTCAATAAATACAACAAAATTAGCTTGGTTTATTCCTGTAGGCTTATTTATCATTTTGCCTTAGCAACTTAGTATATGCAGCCTGAAATACTCACAGCTCCTTGCTCTGGATCAAAATTGGTGTTTTGACACTAACTAAATGGAAATTCTGCCAATATTGCTAAATGTAATTTTCATCTCAAAATAAAATAAGTTGCATTTAATATATAGAGCAATCAGTTGAAAATTGGAAGATAATTAGAATTTTTATTGGTGCAAAATAATTATACAAAATGGTGGGTTTAATTGTGATGTTTTTATATATACACAAAAACTTAATTTTATCAATTTCACTCCCCAATACCTCCTTCTTGCTTCCCTACTCCTAACCCCTGTTTCTCTTTTTCTGCACTCATAGTCTCCTTCAATATTCATAGTATCACTTGGTTTTTGGTACTGGGGATTGAATTCAGGAGCTCTCAACTACTTAGCCACATTCCCAGCCCTATTTTGTATTTTACTTAGAGACAGGGTCTCACTGAGTTGCTTAGTGCCTCCCCTTTGCTGAGGCTGGTTTTGAACTCATGATTCTCCTGTCTCATCCTCCTGAGCTTCTGGGATTACAGGTGTGCACCACCATGCCTGGATCACCTTATCACTTTTTTATCACTTCTATTTTTAGTATTGTCTACCTAGCTTCCACATAGGAGAGAAAATATATGATAGTTTTCTTCCTGGGACTAATTTTGTCCAAAATTATGGTCCCTAATTCCATTCATTTTCTTGCAAATGATACCATTTTGTTCTTCTTTATGACGTTCCATTGTGTTCATATACCATATTTTCTTCATCGCTTCATCTGTTGATGGACATTTAGGCTGATTTCATAAGTTGGCTATTCTGAATTGTGCTACAATAAATAGGGTATGCATCCATCTTTAAAGCATGCTGCTTTAATTATTTTAAATACATACCAAGGAGTGGTACAATGGGATCATATGGTAGAGATATTTAAATTATGAATATCTTCTCATGCCTTGATAAAGTCAATCATTTCTAATGTAAACTGAATATAACCATGAATACCTTATGCTCTAAAGCTACCACTTTATTTTAAAAGATAATTTTGATAGATTAATTAAAATACTAAGTAATCAACAAAATACTTATTTTCATGTTCACTCAATATTAAGTGCCTTCTAATATTCTAGACATTGTTGTAAATTTTGAGAAGAGTCAGAGTAAGGAGGCATCCCTACAGGAAGCCTCAGGTTAGTACCATGCTGTAGGAGTCAGATGCTAGAGAAACTTCATACCTCAGGTACTGAAAATAAGATCTTATTAGATGCCCCAAAATTGCAATTATTCTATCTTCCTTTACCAAAAGAAAGAGAGAGAGAAAGAGGAGAGAAAATATGTATATAACATAATTCTTTTATTGTTTCAATGCTTGTTTTATTTGAGCACATTTCACATTAAGCTTTTTTCAAATAATATTAATTTAATTATGACTAGCTTTTTCATTTGCATGACAAAATTTGACTGCTTCTCTTTAGTCTGTAGTTTTATATGCTGTATATATGTCTTCTAAACAACACAGATTGAGGAGTAAGTGTTTAATTTCTTTACCTAATCTGATACTTTTTAATTAGTATTGTTTTAAAAATAATTCCACCATATTATTAAGTATTTTTTATTTCTCCTATCTCACTTTATTATTTTCTGTCCTTTCTGAACATCTTTTTCATTAAAAAATTTCTAATTTCATTTACCCCTTTATAAATTTGAAGGCTTTAAGCTTTTATACTGTTGTTTTTATTGGTCATTCTAAGAATTAAGTCATGAATTAAAAATGGATTTTTACTGAAGTCTGAATTACAAAGGAAAATTTATAAATAATCCGTATTAAAACTGAAGAATTATCACCAAATGAATCTCCCTATATGCACATATTTCTGTACTAAGAGTCCTTGTCAGGACTCCAGAAAAATTTCCTCATTGTTTAACAATTTGCCACTTTTTATTTGTTATCCAAGATATTAACTACCTAATAATGTGAGCTATTAGATATTAACTATTCAAACTAATGCTAAAGTTTAAACTTATATGAATGCCTGTTTCAAACTTCCATGAATGAAATCACGTATTTACTATGACTTGCTTCTTGCTACTTTGCTTAAAATGATATTTTTGAGGGTTGTCATTGTTTTATGAAACCATAGTTTGTTCCTTTTACTTATTAAAATGTATATTACTGAATTACTATAGTACCATTTATTACTCCATTTTATTCTCGATGGGCATTTCATTTGCTTCCAATTGAGACTATTGCAAACTATGATACTCTGAACATCTTTGCAGTTATATTGTAGTATACGTATGCACAAATGTTCTCTTAGGTATATAGCATAAAGAAACATAGGTGGGTTTTAGAGTATGATCATATTCAACTTAGTAGAGATGTGGTAGTACTATTAATTTACCTTTCCATCAAATTTGTATGAGTGTTCTCATTGCTTGTGTCCCCATGATTTGCTATTTATAATACTCTTTCTTAACATTATATATTTTGGCAGCTAGGTAGCTGTATGAACTGTGGCTTTAATTTGTAATTATTTGATAATTATTGAGGTTGGACCTGTGGTTTATTACTCTATAGATTTCTTAGAAATTATCTTTACTAAACTGTCCTTTTCATCCTTGTGCCAGATTTTTTATTTTGTTGCTATTATTTTAATTTTTGCAATTTTAAGGGATTCTTTTTTTGCTACAAATCTTACTGTCTGTTGAAATTTCAAGTATCTTTTGCCATTTTATGGCTTAGTTTGTCTCTCTTACTGGCATATTTCATGAACATATGTTCTTAATTTTAATAGAGAAAAACAATCAATTTTTACATATTTGTATAATGCTTAAAAATTGCTAGCCCAAAGTCATGATGTAATTTGTTTCTTTTTATAGTTTTCACTTTAAACTTTATATTATGATCTATAATTTGTACTTATTTTTTAGTATGAAGGTAAAAATAAAGTTTCATCATTATGTATGCTTATCAGTTGAATTAGCATCAATTGTTGAAAAGACTATTTTCTTGTCCTTTACTGTAATTCAAGATTAATTATACATGAAGTTGTGTTTACGGATTCCTTTTTGAATTGATTATTCAATTGTCAGTCATTCAGCCAATATCACACTGTTAATTATTGAATCTAATGGGCTGGGGATATAGCTTGTCTCACATGCACAAGGCCCTGGGTTCAATACCCAGCACCACAAAAAAAAAAAAAAAATTCTATCTATAGTTTAGTGTCTTTACTCATGGTGGTTTTGTTGAACCTTTGTATTTTGATAATTATGTTGTAATTAGTTTCTCTAACAGGGGTTTGTTGGGATGATTTGCCTATACCAATTGTGTACCAATCAATATTTTTTATGGTTCTTCATTTTTCCCTTTGTTCCTGTGCTTCCATATGAGATTACACCCATCACCTGAAGCACACCTCCGTTTGTTTAGTATTTTAATTCTCCCTATAGTGTTCAGAATGTTTATCTTAGTGGTATTAGTACTTGACTTTGGTTTTCAAACCTGTAATGCCCTTCCAAAGTTTAATATCAAAGCCACGTTGGCCTGTTTAAATAAACACAGAGCCAGTGTTTTACTTTTCTTTACCACAGTTTATTTCTAATTGGTACAACTTCCTGGAATATTTGATAAAAAACCATCTAGTCATAGAGTTTAATTGTAGGGTGAAATTTAATTGCAAACTCAACTTGATTCAGTTTTACAATATTCACATTTGCAATTTCTTCTCCTGTCAGTTTCATATACTACAGATATTTTAAAGATTTGATTATTTTTCTTAAACTTTCCAATTTCCTAGACAAAATTTTTATTAACATCCTATTTTGATATGTTTAATTTATATAGAATTTTAGTTACATCCTTATTTTCATATATGATGTTATCTATTTATTGTATTCTCTTATTATTGATTACTTTTACTTTTAATTGATCTTTTCTTTTACTCTTCTTCCCTGAGACTTAAATTAAAAATGTTTTCCACCTTCCTGATTTTTTGTGAATCTGTAATGTTTTTCCCATTATATTATTTTCTATAATGTATTTTTTATTTTTTTAAATTTTGATTTGTAATGTATGAGAACAGAATGCATTACAATTCACATTATACATATACAGCACAATTTTTCATATTTCTGGTTGTACAGAAAGTAGAGTCACATCCTTTGTGTTTTCTTACATGTACTTAGGGAATGATGACCATCACACTCCACCATCTTTCCTACCCCTTTACCCCCTCCATTTCTCTCCCTCCCCTTTTCCCTTTTGCCCTACCTAGAGTTAATTTAATCCTCTCATTCCCGCCCCCACAGCAACCTTAAATCAGAGAAATCATTCAGAATTTTTTTTGGGGGGATTGGCTAACTTCACCTAACATTATATTCTCCAACTCCATCAATTTACCTGCAAACACCATGATTTTATTCTCTTTTATTGCTAAATAATATCCCATTGTGTATATATACCACATTTTCTTTATCCATTCATCAACTGAAGGGCATCTAGGTTGGTTCCACAGTTTAGCTATTGTGAATTGTGCTGCTATAAACACTGATGTGACTGTGTCCCTGTAGTATGGTGTTTTTAAGTTCTCTGGGCAGAGACCGAGGAGTGGGATAGCTGGGTCAAATGGTCTTCCCTTCCTAGATTTCCAAGGAATCTCCATACTACATTCCAGATTGGCTATACCAATTTGCAGTCCCATCTGATATGTATGAGTGTGCCTTTTTCCCCACATCCTCACCAACACTTATTGTTGTTTGTATTCTTAATAGCTGCCATTCTGACTGGAGTGAGATGAAATCTTAGAGTAGTTTGGATTTGCATTTCTCTAATTTCTAGAACCTATTTCTCACCATGCAAAAATCTCAACTTAAAGTGGATCAAGGACCTAGGAATTCAACCAGAGACATCTACTAGAAGAAACAGTAGAGCCAAATCTCCATCATGTGGGATTAGGCCCCAACTTCCTCAATAGACCTATTATAGTACAAGAATTAATATCAAGAATCAATAAATGGATGGATTCAAACTAAAAATCTTCTTCTCAGCAAAAGAAAAAATCAGTGAGGTGAGTAGAGAACCTACTAATTGGGAACAAATTCTTACCACACACACGTCAGATAGAGCATTAATCTCTAGAATATTATAAAGAACTCAAAAATTTTAACACCAAGAAAACATATAACCCAATCAATATATAGGCCAAGGAACTGAACAGACACTTCTGAGAAGAAGATATACAATCAATCAACAAATATATGGAAAAATTTCTCTAATATATTTTGATCTTTTAAATATAACCTGCCTTTTACTTGAATAATTTTCAACTGTCATCAAAACAATTTTATTTCTCCTTTTAGTTTATATCATCATTTTATTCAAGCATTTGATGTTTATACATCCTAATACTGTTTTAATTTTTTGCCTTTTCAATATAATAAACATTTTCTCAAAAATACCATTTTGCTAATTCTGAAATATGAAGGCATCCTGTAAGCCTGTTTGTATTCCATGAAATTTCTGTTTCACTATTCATGGGCTCTGCTCTTTCCCTTGTTTTATTTTTTAAATGTGTGAAGGATCTAATACAGTAAAATTTTTCTGTAAATGACTGAGGCACAGGATGCTATGTTTCTACAGAATAGACTTACATTGAAGTCTGCTAAAACAATTCAACCTCTTTGTTATAGAATCAACCTATTTTAATTTTGGAGACTGGTATGAATTGAAGCTGACTGCTAACTCCCTGAAATACCTATGATGTTCCATCACTTCCAGGGTACAGGGTAACAGAGTCCTTTCTTTGGTGCTGAATTCCAGTTCCTTGTCAATGTAGCCCTACAGGACTGTCAGTCATTTCATTTAGCTTTTAATCATCTATTTTTCCCATATTGAATTGACAAAGCCCCTGATGATAATAGTTACTCTAAGTACCAGGCCTAGTCATGTTAACCTTTGTCTTTCTCTTATATTAAGTTGGTAATTATTCAACAGATATATGGTCAAATTTAAACAGCTCACACTTACCCTAAATAGAAATCCCTGTCAACCGTTAATTTTTCTTGCAAAACTTTATTTATTCATATCTTTATTCACTCCATAATTTTACTGGTAATTTTAAAATTCCTTACTAGGTGCTATGAATTTCCCAGTATGGGACAAATTCTGGAGACTCAGAAATAAGATGTAGAGTCTCTATCCTAAGAATTTTAGAATTTATCATTGCAGACAGTGATTATTCAGAAAGTTATTGTATAATTTGATGAGTTTTGTGCTAGTGAAGGCACTGAGAAGCAAGGAAGAATTATGAAAGTATATTAAGTCTGACAGGAGCTCTTAGGGAAAGCTTCCCTAAGAACTTAATGAGAATTGATACTTAAATGAATAGGAAGTAGTCAAGTAAAGAAAAGTGAGAGATCATATGTAGTTGGTGATCCAGTAAGAGTAATGAATAAAAGTATGTGCTAAGTTAAATTAAATAATACCCTTTTTGTGGTAAGGTGGACTGAAGAATCAGAGACAATATATCAAAAGAGCTATGTAATGGGGAAAAATTACATTTTAACTATGAATACACTATAGAATCATTCAAAATACTATAATAATGGCAAGATCTCTCTTTTATAAATTTTAGAGTATAAATCAGGGAAGAAAAGTTAGTATTTATGAGATTAATAGATTCATGATAGTGCCTTAGATTGTTAGGTTTGCTGTTGAAGTATTTTAGAAGAGGAAATACAGAGAATTTGTGACTGATTCTATAAAGAAAATTGGAAAACAATGTCCAGAAAAATGATAAAGATTGGCATAGTGACATGTGGCTGCAGTCTCAGCTCTTTGGGAAGCTGAAAGTGGAAATATTACTTGAACCCAGGAGTTTGGGACCAACCTGGGCAACATAGCAAGATGCCCATCTGAAAAAAAAAAAAAGGAAAACGATGATTTTTTTTTTTTTGTGGATTGAAGGACCTGTTATTTGCTATTAAATGACATTATTAAATATGGGATTCTATAGAAGAACAGGAATAGGAGTTATGCAAAAGAAATTATCTTTATTTGAAGAACAGAATATATGTTAGTCTGGAACTCAGAAAATACTTGTTTGAATAATCTGGCTTAATAATTTAAACAGGAAGCAAAATTGGCTTCCAGTTACTTATTAATGTAAAATTATAAGAAACACTAATATTTTATCAGGAGAAATAATTAGCACAATTCCAGAGCAACCTGGGTAGTACTTTGCTAGTTAGATCTGCATATGCAAAGACTTTAATAATCCTCTGTGTAGATAGAGATCAGACTTCCCTTTCTTTCATTCTTTTCTTTCCTTTCTTGTGTCTATACTTTTGTTTAAATTTCCTTTTTCCTATATAAGTTCAGAATCTACAATGTCAATGAAGAGTTGTATTATGAAAACTATATTTTACTACATTATTTCTCAAAGTTCTAATTTCATAATGTTTTAAATTGGTTTCAAAAATAATATATCTATAGCCAAAATAAATTATTTCACTTAGGATAGTCTTTGCTTTTCTCGTTTAGATAATTGTTTATAATAGTCAGGCACAAAAACACCATGCACTTTAAATTGTAATTGTTATGACCTTTCAATGTTGTTTTAAATTATAGGTAAATAGATATTATAGGTCAATTATATTACATAGATAGATAAATATGGATATAAATTCATATATATATATATATATATATATATCTTCAGATTTAAGAACAAATTCTGTATGTTCATATGTGGAATTCAGTTAATATTATACTCTTAAACAGTGTCCTGAGACACTGTGGTTGAAAGTTTCTTGTTCATGAAACAATGTAATTTACATTCTCAAGTATGTTTACCTAAATATTTCAACCTTTTTTTAAAAAAAACAATATTTGTGTAGGTAGAGCTATGAAAAATTTGACTAACAATCACTAAAATATACAATGCCTCTTGAGACAAAGTGAAAACAGAATAGTTACAGATATAAAGGTGAAAATTTAATACTACTGTGAACAAAAGTGTACTAGATTCATATAAGATGTGGAGAAAAACATTTATTAGCAAACTGTCATAGGAGTTAAAGAAAGAGAAATAGGAAACATGTAAGTCTGATGCACATGTTTTAATTCCTAGAAATGTTTTTCTTCAAAATTTTTAGTATATTTCTTTCTTGAACTTCCTGGTTGTTTGAAGGAATTTTTGATGAAAATGCCAATAATTTCCCTGGAGAAACTGAGGAGAAATTTGAATTGCATGATGATGTTGTTTATTATTCCAGTCTTTCAGTGTATATGGGTTTCATGTTTTTCAGATTATACATCTATGAAAAACAAACCTGAAATGTTCCACACTCTTTGCTTACTGCTTATAGTTATTCTTTCATTTAATTAATGTGGAGGTGCTGGCCAGAATCAGTCTCCAAACATGCTACCATAAATTTGATCATTATAACTTGCAAGTAAATACCCAAAGCTTGCATTAGCAAAAACAACTATTATTATGAGGGAATTTGAAAATATTGTTACATCCTAAAGATATATGGATGTACAATGCCTAACTTTGATGATGTTAGTGATAAAGACATGCACATGGTTATACAGGAGAACACATTTTGAGCATGTAACATGATTTAGGTTGTCAGCAAATTCTTGCATGAAAAATCTTTCATAGCTAGTATGACAAGTAGTCACTTATTTAAAGAATAAAAATAGAAGAATATATGAACAAAAGACCTTGAATTTTTATTTAACTTAGAAAACATAAGTGTAACAAAATTCATCTTCTTTTGTATAAGTACAAAATTTTCTTGCACATAATAGAGAAAGTAATCTGTGATTCTCCACAATGGTCTTTTCATTTTTGAAATTATGATAAGCTCTTGGATATTAATATCTTTTGATGAATGACAACTTATAATAGATATTACCAGAAGACTAAAATTTAGACTTTACAATAAATAGTTAAAGAGTCAAAAGGTGCTGCATCGATAATATGGAAAGTATTATTAATATATTGTAACTACCTTTAATTGTAATATTATAATATTTATTAGAATGACCTAGTAACACAATATAGCTCCTAATAAATTGTCTAGGGCCAACTATTGTCTACTTTTATGTTAGCTTAGTGAAAATATTTAGGTTCATTCATATATAGTGAATACATATCTTAAGGGTATAAGTGAATAATTTTGAATTACACACACAAACACACACACATATTTCATATTATATATATATATATATGTAGCAAACACACTAATCAATGTTTACAATATTTTTATCACATCATGAAGCTATTCTATTACCACTTTCTTTCAAGTCTTAGTTAACACTGACTTCCTCTTTTGTGATTTCTATCACTGTAGACGAGTTTATTTATTTAACTTGATATTAATGGAATCATACATCATGTGCTTTTTTGTGTAGAGCATCACATGACATGAGTATATGTTGTTTTATTTATCATTTGTTCTTTCTCTTTTTATCTAGCAAATTATTGCAAACAGCAACTATGACCTCTTATGGTGTAAGGGTTCACTCGGCCATGGTCACTAAGGGTTTGTCCTACACTTACACTCAGAATGAAGCTAGACTTAGATATCCTACTACTCAATCACAAGAGCAACATTCTGGCTGTTCACTGGCTTTTTAGCAGGTACTATCAACCAATGTGCCCATACAAAGCTCTTCCATATGACAAATCTATTTTATAGTATTGAGGTAAGGTTCTACAAGAAATTGATGAAAAGGCAGTTCTCCTAAAGACCAAAGAGAAAGCCTCTAGACATTTTAACTCATATTAAAACTCAAGATGTTTCATAATTAAAGTAGTCTATCAATTAAAATTGAAAGCAAATGAGAAGAACTACTCAACTTCAAAGGATAGGAGTTTATAAGGGCATGAATCACAGGAATTGTGGGTCATGGGCTAGTCCCACCACCTCTCTCTACTGATGAACATATGGGTTATTTTCTGTTTTTGTCTAGTACTGGTAAAGCTTTTAGAGAACTTAACATGCCAGTAATTTGGGGATATCTATTTTATTTCTCCTAGGTATATAATCAGAAATGCAATGGGATAGGATAGTTATGGTTTAAGTATAAAAGGAAAAAAGAGGTTCCACCCAAAGCAGCTGGAAAATTTTACAATCTTATCAGCAATATATTAAAGTTTAGTTTCTCTACATCCTTGCTGGTATTTCATGTTTTGTGTCTTAATTTTAATCTACTTAGTGGTTATAAAATGGAATCTCATTGTTTCCCAGGGAATAATGACCTTAAGTGTGATTTTATGAATTACCAGTTTTATAATACCCATTGTGATGTATTTGTTCAAGTACTTTACCTATTTCAATAAATTGCTTATTTATTTAGTTACTTATATATTTTGGATATGAGTCTTTTTTCTAGATATTTATAGTGTGAATATTTTCTCCTATTCTGTAGATCTCCTTCACTTTTATCATGTTTTTCTGGCGATCAGAATAATTTATTTTTGAGGAAGACTACATGCATATATGTATGCTCAGTGGTCAAAGCCCTCAGGGATAATTTTTCCCTTGTCTTTGCCAGATACTTACAATGGAGAAGAAAAAATGTGTTTCAACAAATGTTGCAGGAAAAAATTAGACATTCATATGTAAAAGAATGAAACTAGAATTCTGTGTCTTAGCACAAAATTCAATTCAAAGTGGATCAAAGATATAGAAATTAGATCAGAAACACTGCTAGTGCTATGAGAAAACACAGAGTCAACACTCCAACATTTTGGCTCAGGCACCAACATTTCTAACAAGGTTCCTAAAGTTCAAGAAATAAAACCTTCAATCATTAAATATGATGACATAAAATTTAAAAAGTACATCAAAGGAGACAATTCAGAGTATGAAAAGGGACCCTACAGAATGGAAGAAAAATATTTTTCAGCCACTCTTCTAATGAAATTAAAATTCAGAATATATAAAGAATTCAAAAATTAAAACCAAAAATCAATAAATGGTAAAAGATGTAAACAATCTAAAAGATTTCATAGAAATACAAATGGCCAACAAATATGTGAACAAAATATTCAAAAATTTCAGCAATCAGAGAAAGACAAATCAAAATGACACTGAGATTTCATCTTGCTCCAGTGAGAGTGTCAACAATCAAGAAAACAAATAACAATAATTGCTGGTGAGGATGTGAGGGAAAGGTTCATTTATATATTGTTGGTGGTAATGGAAATTGGTGCAATCATTCCGTAAAGCATTATGGAGATTACTCAAAAGACATGGAATGGAATCACCATATGAACCAACTATTTGACTCCTTATCCAAAAGAACAAAAATTAATATACTATAATAGTGATACATGCATGGCAATTATATAGCAGAACAATTCACTATAGCCATGTTATGGAACTAGCTGAGTTGTATCTCAATAAATGAATGGATAAAGAAAATGTGGTATATATACACAATGGAGTTTTCTGCAGCCATAGAGAAAAATGAAACTACATTATTTGCTGTTAAATGGACAGACCTAGAGAACATCCTATTAAGACACATAAGTGAGAATCAGAAAGTCAATGGTTAAAGATAACATCTTTAATGTCCTTGCTAAGCTATCTCAAAATCATTGGCAATTTTTTTCTTAATTATTCATCATAACATCTTGCTTTACAACAACTTCAATAGACATTATTATTAATATTATTACTACTGATTTTTCTTTGGACATTAGGGATCATTAATTTTGGTGAGTTAGGGTTATTTTGTCTTCTTTTGAATGGAAATGAATTTTTTTTCTCCCTGGCAGTTAAATTACTAGAAAATCTTTTGAGTCCTGTCAGGCATGGCTTTACTCTTTATTAATGAGTACGTATTTTAGTTTTGATCTTGTTCCAGGCTTGTGGTCATTAATCTAGTCCAGAAGCCTACTCTTTTGCAGTATATTGTTTTTCAATACTCTTCTTCACAAATTCCAGCTGCTGTAGCAGATTCTGATATCTAGTTCTTCCTCTTGCAGGTAGACACACTGAGAATCTATTTGCATTTCAACTTCCTGCCCCATGATGAAAAAGCCAGGGTGATTGTGGAGCTCATCTGGCACACTTCACTTCTTCCATGGTTCATGTTCTTGTACGCCTATTGATTAATGACTTGTATGACCACATATCTTTTCCAGTTTTATAGTTGGTTAAAGTATGAGGGAAAGTTTTCCTCCAGTAACCATGTCATATAATATTGAAATCACTCACTGATGTGTTACTCAGTTTCCAAGACATTGAACTCTTTGAGGGCAGGGGGTGTTTTTCATTTTTGTGTCTCAGATGCTTAATGAAGAGTATGGCCCAATCACTGTTTTTTGGACTAAATAAAACTCAGATATGCTAAAATCTGAATTTGAAGTCCTAAAAAAAGTAGACTAAATTAACATAAAAATCTCTTTGAGATCTATAGTGACTACTCCTTATCTTTACTCATACCTGCGAGAATATACTACTGGAGACAGGGGTAAGAAAAAAAGGGGGGGGGATTCTACTGAACAACGTTTATAAAAATATAGCTTCATAAGTGCAGAAATGGAATAAAATGTAAGTTATTTAAAAAAACATTCAAATGATATTTGAATGACTAATCAAATCTGAAGTGAAGGTACATTTTTCCGAAGCATAATCTTAAAATAACTATTTTCTCTCAGTACTAACAGGCTGTTATAAATACAAAAGTCATGATATAAAAGTTACATAACCGGGCTGGGGATGTGGCTCAAGCGGTAGCGCGCTCACCTTGCATGCGTGCAGCCCGGGTTCGATCCTCAGCACCATATACCAACAAAGATGTTGTGTCCGCCGAGAGCTAAATAAATAAATAAATATTGAAAATTCTCTCTCTCTCTCTCTCTCTCTCTCTCTCTCTCTCTCTCTCTCTCCCCTCTCTCACTTTAAAAAAAAAAGTTACATAACCATCTTAATTGTTTTTTTGTGAAAATTGACGCAAGTGTAGTGTGAATCCTTAATCTATTTTAAAATTTTGTTTATACAATCAAGCAAAGAATACTGTGTACTTGTTAACCCAGTATAGGATAAATCCATATCAACACTCTTGACTACAAATGAAAATAATTTATCAGTATACTGTTTTAGTTGGTCAAACATGACATTAAGTTTATTCATTTATAGGAATACATTAATTCAAAATTGGATATTCATTCTTTAATATATTTATCTGTATCAAATCAGCAATAATGGGCTAGGGATATAGCTCAGTTGGTACAGTGCTTGACTTAAATGCACAAGGCCCTGGAGTCAATCCTGAGCATACCACACACACACACAAAATCAGCAGCAATAATAAATAGGTATAGAAAGGTAATATGTAATATCAAATTGTTTTAGTCAGCTTTTTCACTGCTGCAACCAAAAGACCTGACAAGAACAATTTTAGAGAAGTAAAAGTTTATTTTAGGATCATGGTTTTAGATGTCTCAGTCCACAGACTCCTGACTTCATTTTTTGGGGGCTTGAATTAAGGCAGAACATCATGGTGGAAGAGTGTGGTAGAAAAAAGTAGCTAGAAACATGATCAGGAAGCAGAGAGACAAAGAGAGTCCATTTGCCAGATACAAAATATATACTCCAAAGTCTCCCCCCATTAACCTACCTTCTCTCCAGAAACGTACTACCTGCCTACAATACCACCCCGTTAATCCCTAACAGGGGATTAATGCACTGATTAGGTTAAGCTCTCATAACCCAAATTTTTCACCTTTAAACTTTCTTATATTGTTGCACACATGAGCTTTTGGTAGACATCTTATATCTAAACCATAGCAAAAATAATAAATAAATATGAGAGTGACTTTATTAATGAATGAGAATAAGGAGGGAAATTTTCTTTTGCAATGCCAAATATTGTCAAATGTGAATCGAGTATTGGATTCAGCTATCAGTGTAGGCAATCATAGTAGAGACCCTTTACATTCCAAGACCCACAGTAGATTTCTAAAAGCATGAATAGTACCAAACCTGATATATACGCCCTGTAATATTTGTACATAGTACCTACATTAACCTGTATTTCCATGTTTTCTAAACTTATGTCTCCTTTTTATTACTACTCTTGTGCTTTAGTGCCGTTATTAAGAGAACTAAAATTTACTTGAACACAAATACTGTGACAACATGAAAGTCAATCTGATAACCCAGATGGCCACTCATTGACTCACAGAAAAGTAGGAATAGAGGATAGATATGTTGGACAAATGAATTATTCAAATCCTAGGTAGGATGGAACCAGTGAGATTTCACCAAGCTACTCACAATGGCATGCAATTTAAAACTTATGAATTGTTTATTTCTGGAATTTTCTAAACTTTATTTTAACTAAAACCATAGAAGGAGAAAGCATGCATAAGAGAGGCCTACTACATACTTAAAAAAAAATCTGGCAGAAAAGAATGAAGAATGTGAAGTCTAGCAGGGAGATTTAATGAGGAGCAGGATAGTATAATGATCTTTGAATATCTCCTCCCACAATGCTCATAAATTTGTTGGTGAATTTCATTCACAGTGGATAAGCTGTGATGCAATAATCAAAATTAGCATCACCAACTATGTTAGTTAACTTTTCATCACTTTGAAAAAATACCGCAGAAAAACAATTTAATGAAGAAAAGACTTTTGGGGCCCATGGTTTCAGAGGTTACTGTCTATGGTCAACTTCCTGCATTGTTTCTGGGGCTAAGGTGAGGTGGGGCATTAAGGCAGAGAAGTTATGACAGAGGAAAGCTGCTCACAGCATTGCAGCTACAAAGCAAGGAGAACAGGGGGCTGGGGACAAGATACAGTCCTTAAAGGCATGCCCCCAAGGACCTATTCCCTTCCACTAGATTCTACTTCCTACAGTTTTATAAATAGTCCATTCAAATTATGAGATCCATCATTGAATTAACTCCCTGATGAGTTTAGAGCTCCATGAACCCATCATTTCCTGAAAGCCCCACCTCTGAACTTTGCTGTATTGGTGACCATGACTTCAATACATGAGCCCCTGGGAGTCAATCCAGTTCTAAACTATGACAACAACCATAATTTGGGGGACAATGTGTGCACCCATATGGGTTACCCTCAAAAGCAACAGCATTTATTATGGAGCATTTATTTAAAAATGCATAGTTCAATTCTAATCATGAGAAAATATCAAGCCAGAGAGTTATTTTCTTCCAAAAGCAAAAGTATCCTAAGGGACAAATAAAATCTTACAGGTGATCCAGATTAAAGAAGGCAAATATTTTGACTATGAAATTCAATACTTCACTAGAGGCCATATTCCCTTGGTGGGAGGTGGTTACAGGAAATGAAATGCAGAGTCTTGTACCTGCTAGTGTCAGACCGCATTTTATATTAGAGGATAGATGGTATAAAGTATTTTTGGAATTGATTGATAAAAGTAGAATTGGATAAATTAGAAAGATATTTATGTACAATTTTATTAATCTTAATTAAAAAGTTGATAGTACTATGGCTTTGTGAGATATTATTTCCATTAGGAAGCACACAATGAAGTATTAGGAAGCCATGATCCATATAATTCACTCTAAAGTGACAGATATGATTAGACACTCAGAAATAAAGAAATGAGGTATGTATCTTACTTTTATATAAATGAGAGGGAGAAAAAAATAATAAAGTAAATGAATAAAATGTTAACAAATGAATCATATTTAAGATACATGGGTTTTTTTGATTTTCGTATCCTTACAACTCTTATTATAAGAATAAATTGAATTAAAATTAAAAATAGTTATATGTAAGTACATACAAGTACATGCTGTCATATAAATTATTTTCAGCAGGGGAAAAGTCACTATAAAGAGTGTTAATACCATTTTATGTAAGGAAATTATTTAGGGAAAGGATATATTAATTTAAATATCATATTTTGTAGCAAAATTTGATAAAATAACAGTAAAAATAAATTCTAAAGCCAATAACCAAAATAAATCACAGCATCAACATAATATTGAGTTCAATGTCTAAGGCCAAGTAAAATAACTAAGTAGTTAAACTTTTCCTTTCTTATAGGGTCAGGAATGGGAGTGGGAAATATTTGGACAGGACACTACTGCTCTTCACTATAAATATTTTAAAAATTCAAATTATATATATGCATATCATTAAAAGCAAGATAATAATTTAAGAAAGTCCAGGAACTGATCTTAGATGGTATACTCCATGAAGTTTTCTCAGAGGAAGTTCCATAGAATGAAACCTGAAAGATTCATGGTTGGCAGCCAGCTGAGCCAGAGATGGAGTGAGAAGAGGGAGGATACTCAGAGGAGGAAAGAGGTTTCAGTTCAGTGTGATTGTTAGACTATGGGCCTGTGAGTGTGACAAGAGAAAGTACTGGGAGCATAAGAAGGTAGACACTACAGTAAGACATTTGGATCTTATATAGAGGGGGAAAAAGCTGTGGAAAATGGTGAAGTAGTAAAATGACATGGTTCTGAACTTCTACAGTATTGCTCTAATTGAATTGGGAGGAATGAAATGCAGTTAACATAGGTAAATGACCATATTTTTCGATCCCAACAAAAAGCAGTGATGGTCATAGAGCCAAAGAGATGTGGGTATTTTAAAATTTATTTGAGAAGCCTCATTAATAGAAATGAGTTTGGGATTAAAAATAATGAGTTAAACAACAGCAGGTCTATGGCTAGAACACTTGGAGGAAAAGTAGCATGAGTCTGAGATGAAATACCCAGACGACCTTCTAAACAGGGAAATTGGTCAGTTTGTTATTCACCCTTCTGAATTTCAGGTGTTTTTTGTAAGTGTATATTTTTATAATGAGTTAGACATATGGATCCTAACTTAAATGAAATAATCTTAGATAAAATCGTAGATTTGAGACTCTGTCACATCAGAATATGTTCACACAAGAAACTTGCAATGTGCGGATATAATCATGTGGTGCTTAATAACTTATTCCTGGAATTAAGCTTCTTAGGTTGGAATCCTAGCCCCCTTTATCTAGATGAATGTCTTTGGGTAAGTCATTTAATATTTTTTCTCCCTTTTGTGTAAATATCTGTTTCTACATTTTGAAATTAATGTGGATAATTAAAATGTGCCATTACCTGTCAAAAGCACTGGAAAATTCCAAATCCAAAGCACATGTTCTATGAACATTACCACTTAATACTGCTATTAGCATTACTGTAGATAAACTTTGCAAAGTAAATATAATATTTGTTTTATAATAAAATTTAAAGAACAAATATAGGTGGCAGTAATCACAAAGAAGTAGGAATACAAACAAGGGGAAAATTCAATGATGGGGAAAAAAAAGAAATCAGAAAATGATATCAGATGTATCATGTAAGAAGAAAATAGAAGAGGGTTTTCAAGAAAATAGAAGAGGGTTTTCAAGAGGGTTTTGAATTTTTCAAACAGAGAGAGAATAGAAGAAGACAAACATGGAATCATAAATGGGCTTGTAAAATAAAATTAATATTATCTATTATTCCTTCACCAGAGAGAAAAACATGTTACTTTCTGAATGTTTGAAAATTCAAGACAGGGAGAAAAGAAAATATATGTATGTAAGTTACTGTCAAGAGAGTGTACAATGGAGCATAAAATTTTCTCCATATTTCATTATTCTAAGCTAATTTGGAATAGTTTTTGAATGACTGGATTCTACCTACAAGAAGTAGCGTATTTTACAATTGCCGGCAGTGGAGTTGACTTCTTCCAAATGAGAAACTTGTTATATATTTCATCTTTAAATCAATACATCACCTTATGAATGGGAATTGAATCCATCTAACCGTATCAGCATGAACATAGGTTTATTATTTTAGGTATATGAAGAGACTATTGTTATTCTTTGGAGAAACATCATGCTGTGTACTTTTTTGTGTGTATGTTTTAGAAGCATGTGGGGCATGCTGCCAGCACTGTTCTATTTCAAAGCTAGGTTCACTTTGTAAATGCTATAGCAGGCCATATTAATGGTTTGGGGTTGGCTGTGGATGTTGGGGGTGTTGCACAGATAATAAGGGGGCTCTGATGAATTAAGTATATGTGTTCCTGTGGGGCAATGGAAATAGAATAGAATCATAATGAAATTTCAACCCTGCAGCTGTATTTCACCTAAAACATTCTGTTAATAGGATTTTTCTCTTCCTTAGGCTTCTAACTAGCTGAGAGGAATACAGACGATAAGCTTCTTTGAGACAGAAACTCTAAATTTTTCACTGAATAAAGTTATTCATATTTAGAAGTATATATATATATATATATGTAAATATTTTGTTTTAAAAAGACTTCAGCATTTTACCAATCCACATTTTATATAACAGCATAGTATAAATATTTAATATGTGTAATGATCCTTGTAATAATTAGATGTAGTAGTACAGGACTTAATTCCCAACCAACATAGCAAAATAATAATAATAATAATAATAATAATAATAATAATAATAATGATCTACAATTTACTCTTTGTTAATTTTTACATCCTGTTTCATGATAAAGTTATTATTTAGTACCATCAATTCCTAAGTTTTTTAAAAGTATATAATACCAATAATGAAGTCAGTTTCAAGGATTTGGTTAAAAGACACATGAAGGAAAAAAATGTACTGGATTCAGATACTTAAAATAATTGGGGACCTCTGCCTAATTAGAAATACTAGTATGAAATATCAAAATTCACCCCAAAATTGTTTGCCTTTCAGAGCAAGTTTTGGCAGACTGCATAATTACTCAGTCTTTTCCTTCTTTTGTTAGGGACATTTGACTATACTTCCTGCTTGTTCTCAGACCACTCAGATTTTATCCTCATCATATTGTCAGGGTTTGCAAGGTAACTTTCTCTGGCTATTAAAATTGTGCTTCTCACAGTTTAGCCTTCACCAGTTTCACATCATGTGCAAATTGCGGTCTTCCTCTTCAGTGCTGAACTTGAAATTAGAACAAAGTATGGAGCAGAAACAGAACTACTACCTTTAGCATGAGCAAGATATATGCCCTCCTTCTCACAAGACAGAGTTTTGACTACAGCACTGCTGACTAATGCACCATCTTGTTAAAGTCTAAGTATGTTCTGAAAGTAAATCAGGAAGAAGTTTGAGATTAGTTGCAATTATTTCACAAGCAGCTTCTCTAGAGTCATGGATGAATTTAATTTGTATTTGAATTCTCAAGGTCTTAAATGTAGCATGAGAAAATTAGATTACCAAAAGATGACCTGTGTCTGATGAATTGATAAATAAATGAATGAATCACTGGGTACATGCCGAAAGAAGTATATTGTAATAGATACAGGAGCTTCAGTAAGAAATAAATATCCTCAAGTGACTATGGAGGCTCAAGAAAAAATTTTAATTAGTAAGAATATATGTTTTAAAAAACACAGAATGAAATTAGGAGATCATGAATCTAACCTACACTGCATTAGAGACTGATAGAGCAAGACACGAAAACTAAATTCTACTCCAAGCACCTTCTTACAATTTTCCTCTGCTATAGGAATGGTGTAGCCCTAATGGGGCTGATTTCAGCTTTCTTAGGCCTCTACACTTAGGAATTTACAACACTCCATCACACTTATAAGCTTTTAAAAATACCTTTGTTAGTGTCAAATCAGTGCCATCTAAATTATCGTATTTCCCAAACTGTCTACAATATTATTTGTGAAAGATCATCGTGAAAATAATATATGAGAGTTGATAAGTTAAATGTGATATGCAAACAGGTTGTCTCTTCAAAATGTTTTTCCTAAACATTGCATTCAAAATATGCATAAATTATTTTATATGCTGTAAATTCTGCATAAATTATATAATTTCAACAAATATTGTACATTTTTGTCAAGAGATTTTTATGTTTTTTTTTCTATCTTAATCAATTTTGTATCATTGCCCATGTTCTCTGCATTAGATAAACATTGGAGTTTTTACTGAGTTGTGTGGTTAAAGGAATGCAAAACATTGTGTTGCATCCTGGAAAATAGTTCTTGCATTTTTGAGCTACATTATCTGCTCCAGCAAATGTTGTCTTTCTGCTTATATTTTTACTCCAAATTGTTGACTTCAGGGAAACCTGGATTAAACTATTCAAATTACAAAGCAGGGGAAAATAATTAAAGCTTTCTGACACTAAACTTACCATGTAGTCTTTAATTTGTGAAATGGTAAATATTAGCCTCTTGCTTGATCTCTACCTTCTAGAACTCCCAGTGGAGAAAGCAATTGGCTGCCTTTGTAAAGCTTCTCTCAAGACAGGCAAGCTGTAAAAAAGGTACTGTATTATTGAAATCCTTTAGAGATTGTTATGTGTATACACCTCATTGATTATCAGTTTTCTGATGAGGCTTGCTGGAGTTTGGGAAGCTCCCCAGAACAAGATTTAGTTCTATGGGAAATGAAATCATAGCCTGTTAGCATGGACACAACGAAATAGTGAAGAAGTAAAGGGAGAAATGATTTTGCATGTGAAGTTTGGTAACAATCCTTAGAATCAACTGATGGGCTGGTGTGGATTCCTAGCAATAATATAGTAATAAATTTACTGTGAAATTTTTCATTATAGGTTCTTCACCTGTATTTACATTATGCTCAGGGGAAATTAGTTTTGTGAATTTTCACAAAAGCGTTGTTAAGTAACTATAATAGTTTCAACATTTGCAGATGAATAATTACGGGACACAAGCGAATACAAGGTTATTTTTAAATGTTGGTAGCTATAGAAGACAATATTATAACACTCCAATCTGAAAAATAATCCACAGAAGAAATCTTTTATTTTGAGGAACAGAAAAAGTTTCAGACATAGAGGAATTTGTGGAGTAGATTATAACCCATATTTATGTATAAGTCAATCATAGTAGCAGTCTTCAGTGTACCGTCTGTGAGCAACCGATCCTTGGCCTCCCTGTGAATATTTTGCATAGAATGTGCAGCAGGAAAGCTCAAGCAATAGGAAGCACCTGCTCTTTGCTCTGAGGTTTATCCACTCTGACTTTACAACATAAAGAATATCTTATTTTTCCATTCTTCCTCTAAAGTAGCAACATACAGCCTTACAATTCCATGATTAATTTAGAACCCCTAGCTGCCGAAACAAAATACTATGCTGATTACTTGGCTAACCCTAGCAAAACTGAATAAGAGGAGTGCAAATATAGCAATTTTTAGAAATTGATTGTATCCATTCTTTTCTAAATCAGCATTCCACTAAACTAATTCAAGTCCCTTGGTAACGTGACTAATTTTTATAGAGGATATGCAGTGAACAACAGAAAGATAAGTTCTGAAAATATACTCAGAAGACTGTTTGATTAAAGAAAACTAAGCCATAAAATAAATTACCAACCTTTGTTATTTTTTCTTCCTTAGTCTTAAGATACCAGTGGTGAATCTTAGTATTAAAATAGCAATAGCAACCAAGAAAACTTTGAATTGAGTATTGTAGTTTTATTTTAAGGCATCAAAATTTACCGAGGCAAAGTTATATCATTCTAATTTTAGACCATATATAGTTTGATGAATTTTTCTATTAAAATCTGATGGTCTCATGGCATCTGTTATACCACTTCTTTCATGATAAGCTTGAATCTTTATTTTTACTTTATGTAAATACATTTCAAATTTACAGTTGCTTATTAATCTACATTGAAGTTATACTTTTATATTCCTTTATGCACACTCATATATGATAATTGCATATATTGGGGGATTAGAGTGTGATCATTGGTACATTTATACAATGTGAAATGATCAAATCAGGGTAATTGGCGTATCCACATTCTTAAGCATTTTTTTTCTTTGTGTTGGGAATCTTCAAATTCCTCTCATCAGTTTTTTATTAAAATATATAATTAAGGGTTGGAAACTATGGTCATTCTACTATGCTGTAAAACCCTAGAATTTACTATATAACTGTATTTTGGTACTCTTTATCCAGTTTTCCTCTATCTACCTCCCTTTTCCCTTCCTAGACTCCGGATACCACTATTACACTCTACTTCTGTGCAACCAACTTTTTTTTAGCCTGAACATAAGAGTGAGAACATGTGGTATTTGTCTGTCTGTGCTGTTTTATTTCATTTAACATAATGTTATCCATTTTCATCCATTTTACTGCAATAGACAAGATTTAATCCATTCAATAGCTATATACTATTCCTTCTTGTAGATATAACACTTTTTCTTTACTCACTCATTTATCAAAGTAAAATTAGATTGATTCCATATCTTGGATATTTTGAAGATTTCTTCAGTAAATATGGGAGTGACTGCAGATATCTTTTTGATGTGCTGATTTCATTTCTTTTAGATATATAACCAGAAATGGAATAGCTGAATCATGCCATAGTTTTATGTTGTTGTCATTTAAAAAAATATTAAGATTATTTGTTCATTTTTAAGCAGATTATGTGTTTTTAATTTCTTGTGAATGGCATTGCTTGTTTCACTTCTTGTTCATCAAGTTATTGATAGTTAAAAGTGCTACTGGTTTTTCATATGTGTATTTTATCCTACAATTTTACACAAGTAATGTATCAGTTTTTACTGGTGTTTTAGTTAGTTCTTATAAAATCATGACATGTGAAAAAAAAAAGGATTATTTGAATACTTCCTTTTGCACTTGGATGTCTTTTATTTCTTTCTCTCCTAATTTCTCAGGCTAAGATTTCTAGTACTGTGTTGAATAACAGTGAATGAAAGTAGACTTATTTTTTTGTTCCTGATTTTAAAGGAATAATTTTCATTTTTTCTCCTCTAGTATGATGTTGGTTGTGGATTTGTGTCTGGGTATATTTCTTTTATCTTGTGCCTTGTGATTGTAAATGTAGGACCAGATAAGTGCCTCTGTTCCTAAGAGTCAATATTTCCACTTAAATGCAAAGAAAGGTTGTGTGTATATAGGGCTTTAATATAATTAACTATTTTACATATTATTTTATTTATAGCATAAAATTTTTATTTCTTCAAGATATTCATCTTCTAAATATTTTCTCTCTTTTAGATCTTCAAAAAAAATAGACATCAAAGATAAAAGTGTAACATAACGAAATATTGATGGCTTCTTCTATGTGAATATTTTCCTGAGCAAGATTTGATCTCATTCAAACTGGGTGTCAAATAAAGCCTCAGTTTGGAAATATTATTCAAAAAGGATATTAAAAAATAGGGAAAGAGCCCTATGCAGTGGCTCAAGCCTGTCAGGAAACAAAGGCAGGAGGATTGCAAGTTCAAGGTCAGTTTCAGCATCTTAATGAGATCTCAACAACTTAGCAAGACTTTGTCTCAAAACAAATAAAAAAAGTTCTGGGAATTTAGCATGGAGGTAAAGTTTCTCTGGGTTGAATTCCAAGTACCAAAAAAGGGAAAACAGAAAAATGGGGGAAAAGACTTGCAATAGGTAAGGCTGTAATCATAAGAGCTCTAAGGTAATTGTCTAAGGGTGAGACAAAAAAAAAAAAATTGTTAATGTTGTCTTAAGGAGACAGTAGTAATCAAAGCTAAAAAGAGTCAGGTACAAAGAATTAGGAAGAATTAAAAAGGTGACTTGATCTGATAGTATATCCAAAGGAAATTTGCCCTAAGATCAACTACAAAATATCAGGAGGATGTGTGCTGACTCATGCTGAGGGTTTGCCTATGTTTATGTACTTAGAGCAAGCAAAGAGGCTTAACCAATGTTTGATTAACCCATTTGTCCTATTGTCCTAGATGTGGAACACTTACAAAAACTTAAATATATGCATAATTGTATAACATGTAAATATATTGGATAGTGATAAAAGAAAAAAATTATGCTATAATTATAATAAGAATAATTGATACTAATATAATCACATATAGATTATATAATTATAATAATGTAATTATATAATTAATATGATTATATACAATATTACTAAATATATATAGATTATTATTTCAAACCTACTGTAATGCACCTGTGTAAATTTCATTGAAATATTTGCAGAAATGAAATCTTAGGACTTAATGGGTTAATGAACATTTTATACTGATTGATCAATAGAAAGAAGCAATTCTGCTCATCATGTATAAAGCAAAGAAAGAAAATATTTAAAATTTCTAACTCACGTATTAATAGTTGTTATGGTTTGATTATTTGGTGTCTCCCCAAAGTTCCTATGTTAATACAGAAATATTCAGAGGTAAAATGATTGGACTATGATAGCTGTTAGACCTAATCAGTTCATACTAGTTTCAGTGGACTAACTGGGCAGGTGGAGCATGGCTGGAGGAGGTGGGTCACTGGAGGTGTGCCTGGGAAGGGAACATTTTTGCTGTGGCCCTTCACCTCTCTTTGCTTTCCAGCTGCCCTGCAATGAGCAGTTTTACTCTTCCCTACCACTTTGGGCCCAGAGCAATATAGGTTGCCAAATATGGATTGAGACCTCTGAATCTATGAGCCCCAAATAAACTTTTCCTCATCTAAGTTGTTCTTGTTAGGTATTTTAGTCACCACAACAAAAAGTTTACACAATAGGTAAGGTTATAGATAAGTAAAGCTTTCTAGAGTCTTACCTAAATCACAAAGGAAAAGATAGTTCCTTGTAGGTTGATACTTTCCAGAAGTCAAAGGGGGTAGGGGGATTTGTAAATTTTTCCTGTTTTCCATGATCACAGGGCCCAGGTACAATTCAGCATTGTTGAGAGTCACCATTTTAAAGACTTATTCTCTATTGCCACTTCATATTCCTTTTGCCATAAGTCTGTCACCAAAAAAGATGATAATATTTAAAGTATGCATGACAAATGGCTCTCCATTATGTTCCATTTATTTATGTGCAGATTTTTGTGCCAGTACCATGCTGTTTTGTTGACTATGACATGACAGTGTTCTTTAAAGGAAAGTACTCTGATGCCTCTAGCTTTGTTCTTTTTATTCAAGATTTCTTTGATGATTTAGGATATTTTGTGTTTCCGTATAAATTGTAGAATTATTTCTGCTTTTTCTGTGAAGAATATCATCCATATTTTGAGATGGCTTGCACTGAATCATAAACTGCTTTGGATAGTATGGATATTTTAGTTTTTGTTGTTGTTGTTTTCTTTTGTGGTTCTGGGGATTGAACCCAGGGCCTTGTGCATGTGAGGCAAGCACTCCACCAACTAAGCTTTATCCCGTCCTGTAAGGATATTTTATCAAGATTAATATTTCCAACCAATGAACACGAGGTGTTAATCAACTTATATGTGTGTTTTTCAGCTTTTTTCATCAGTATTTTGTAGTTTAAATACACAGCCATTCACCTCCTTATGAAATCCATGCTTAATGATATTATATTTTTGGAATTATTGTAAATCCTTTTTTTGGATAGTTTATTTTTAGTGTACAGTCTGCCATATGACCCAGCAATCACATTATCAGATAATATTTTTAAAATGCACAGTTCTCTGCATTTCCTAATAGATATACCATGACTGACTCTTATATAAGAATGAAAATGTATTAATTGACATGAAGATTTTTCTGTAGTTAAAAATATAAGGTTGAAACCAACTGTTGCCTTAAATTTTATCGGTGAAATTGGCCTAAAGGATGTTTACAAGTAGTTATAAAAAATTTGAAATATTTTTCGGTAGACAATGAAAACAACCTTTATTTAGAATCACACAGAATCTCAGAAAACTTCTCAATGTTTACTCTCATATCATACGCTTTGTAATTTTTCTCTTTTGTCTTCCATTATGAGACATTTTTGATCTCCTTTTAAAATACTTATATTTATGTGCTAATATTTCTTTCACATTAGATTACAACATGAAAAACTGGCACCTGGATCTCAGACTTCCTATTCTTTAGAATTGTGAAAAAATAAACTTTTGTTCCTTATAAATTGTACAATCTGTTCCAGCAGTATAAATGGACAAACACACATACACACATATGCACATATACATATATGAAAAACTTAAAATTTACGTGTCTTTACTAATTTGAAACAAATATGATTTGTTTTTATTTGTTGTATAATATCAAACATTTAGCACAGATACCAAATTAAAATACACCATATTGTATTCTGAGGCAGGCTTTAACTTTTTTAAAAAAAATTTAACATTTTCTATATTTATAGCTGCACAACTTTTTGAGCAGTAATTATATATTCAACCTCATACATAGCAATTTGTGAATTTGATCTGAATTATTCTAATAACATTAGTTTTACTCTTCAGATTAAGCAACTAAAGATGAGGGAGTTAGCATATTTCCTAGTTGAGCCTGCTGACAAATGCCAAAGCTTAGATGTAAATTCTAGTATAAAAGTTTGAAAAATTTTACACAGATACACAACATACATGAAGTTTAAATGAGAATATAATCATTAATGTTTATGTGATTTTATATTATGCCCAAATGGAACACACTTATTTATGTATTTTTATAATGTGGCTTTCCACATTTATATATAGATAGTAGAAAGAACATTTATAGTCATTTTTTATGTTTGTGACAAATACAGGTAAATAAAATTATTATTTAGAAATAAGGTAATTAAAATTATTAATATATTCAAGATATTTACATTTTAAAAATGCATATCAATACAACAAAATTGCTTGTGGCTTTGAATTCCCCATTAAAAGGAATGCAATGCCTAATTCACAAAAACAATCAATTGACTGGATCACTCATTCCATTTGGATATTAATGTCAGATGCCTGATGCATGAAAAGGAATACAAAATGCTGATATTGAATAAGAAAATACTGCTGTATTTTCTTATTTCAGTCCTTCTGGCATGATGCTGAAATGAGAATGACATACAAAGAGTCATTAAACCAATTTTCATATAATGAACCCATTGTATATGAAAATTTCATTTTGTCATTTCTCTACTAAAGAGAAATTCTATTTGTAAATCATAACTTTTCCCTTAGAATTGAGGCTTATAGCACACGTTATGTTTCTAAAATAGTATATTTTGATACTTAGGAGCATTAGTTAAATATATTTATAGTATTGAATTATAAAATGGAAAGCAAAATAATGTATCAAAACAACTGCTAGAAACCGTGTACTCATAGAGTTAATTGTTAATTTGAGGAGAAAAGCAACAACTTTTATTATGCATGCAGATAGAATGCTACTTAGAAATAAGTAAAGTACTAGAAATGTGATTTGTTTCCATAGATTTAAATTTTAGGACATAATTCACATGCAAGGTGCTATAACTTAAAATAATGTTGGATCATTGTACAATACATAAATATAAACCTGTAACTCCATGGGTATTAATAAGAACACAATTAACATAAAACTATTATGAATAGCTTTTAAAATCAACACAAATTTAGTATAGTTAACTACAAATGCCTCATTATTTTCTTATTTTTAAAAGCAATTTAAATTATTTATACAAAATGGAATGAACATTGGAAATTTCTATAAACTGGAGGATATTTGTATGCATTTACTTAATTTGAAAGCAATTTTTGCATAGGAATGCCTTTAGTGTGCTTTTTAGTAATAAATAAATACTATTTATTTTAAAATCCCTTTAAAGAGCTGGGCACAGTGACACAAGCCTATAATCCCAGCAGTATGGGAGGCTGAGGCAGGAGGATAGCAAGTTCACAGCCAACCTCAACAACATCGAGGTGCTTAACAACTCAGTGAGACCCTGTCTCTAAAAAAAATAAAAAATAAGGCTGGGAATTTGGCTCAGTGGTTGAATATACCTAAGTTCAATTCCCAGTACAAAAAAAAATGACTTTAAAGGTAAAGTTAAAATCTATTATTTTTTTGAAATTTTCTCCTAAAAATCTCTTTCAGAGATTCCAAATTCCACTGTCATAAAAAAAAATCCTGCAAGACACATAGGTATGTATATCTCATTAAGATCTGTTGTGTCATTTTTTTTATTAAAAATGATTCAGTGTATTTTAGGTATGTGTTTACTTTATTAAAGCTTTTGTGGTTTTCTTAAATATGTTCAGCACAGTAGCATATTTCCAAAACAAATTAACCAATTTCTATAGTTAAAGTATAGTATAGTATTCTGTTTCCATTTTTTCTTTTTTTCTTTCTTTCTCCTTTTTTTCTTTTCTGTATTTCTTTCTTTCTTTTTTTTTTTTTTTTTTGTAACTGGGATTGAACCCAGGAGTGCTCAACCACTGAGCCACATCCCCAGCCCTTTTTCATTTTTTTTTTTTTTTGAGACAGGATCTAAGTAAGTTGTTTAGGGCCTCACTAAGTTACTGAGGCCGGCTTTGAACTTGAGATTTTGAACTTGAGACTCTGAGATTGCAGGTGTGCTCCACCACCTCGGCAGGACATTACTATTTTTATAATACATAAATTATATATTTTCATAAAATGTAACACAAAATAAGACAGCTTCTTCATATATAATTAATATTTTCTCCCAAGGGAAATATAATTATAAATCTTTTAGCTTAATGTAGGACATTTATCTCTTCAGTTCTCTCTTGCTATAAAATTTTGTGCATTTCAGACTACACCTTCTTCCAAAATTCTTCAAGAAGAACCTGTTGACTTTACCTTGAACACACAGATTTTATGACTTTACCTTTGCTTTTCCCCCTCATTATTCATTTTACAGTCCAGGAGTTAGCAAACCCTTGCTTCAGATTTTAAAGAAATTATGTAAGTGTTGTCAAACAAAAATAGATGAGAATTAATGAAACTCTTTGAACCACTAATCTTACTCTTTGTATTGTATCCTAAAGTTTTAATATTGATCTAAATAGAAAATACATAAATGTATTGACCAAGTCAGCCACAAACACACTGACAATATTAAGTGCTGGCGGACTTGCTGTTTTTAGATTCTTATGACCAGCAAGGAGGATGTTTTCTCAGTTTCCCCCTAACCCGGCTGATGAGGGGATTGGAGAAAAAGACCAACAAACACAAAAACAGAGAAAAGCAGACCTGCCTCCTGGTAGGAGAGAGACTGACAATGAGCAGGCTCCCCACGTTTATTATACAGGTTTTTACATCAAAGAGATTCATTGTGAGAAAGTTACTTTGAAACAGAACAGAGGTCAAAAATTTGAATAGCCCAAATCCTCATGAGCTTGATCCCACAATTCTCCATTCAGGGACTAGTGCCAGAACCTTAGGTCATGAACTGATAAACTCCAGGGCAACCTCGGAATTTCCTTTTGAACATGGCATCACCAGACAACTGGACCGTTATTTTGGTGCCTTTGCGCCAAGAAATTCCAAGTGATCCTCTGTCTCTGGGCAGTCCAGAGACCCACAGTTCATTGGCCAGTCCTAACATTAGTATGTTAATACTTAATTAACTGTTAGCAATTAATTTTTCTCTAAACTGATTCATATAAAGACCAATTTTCTTTCCAATATTATATATCCTGAACATATGAATACAATTATAATCTCTATTTAATAAAAATTAAAATGATCCTGTGAAAAATTTTTGAGGGATAATGTGTTTTGAACTGCTCTAAATATATAGGCAGAAAATCAAAGGTTCAGGAGAGTGAAGAGGTAAAGTGAACTTGAATTAAGCCCTCTCTGTCAAGCCCTGTATGTTCTACAAAAGTTGGCAAGCCCTCTATGTTCTACAAAATGTGTACCTATTCTATTGGTAAACATCAATGAACTAGCTAGGTCAGCCTAGCTTCCTAGAAAATTCAAAATATTGTAAATCTTATTATTACAGTGACCTTAGTGATATGTTTTCTTATCTATATCTGTGACTCTGAGGGCAAAGCATTGAGCTTTCCTACCTGGCTCCATGTTTATTATTAGTTGTGGACCCTAGAACATAATATTAGTGAAATATTTATAAATAAGTGAAAATGTCACTATGTTATACATCAAATAATAATCATGGAAGTATTACCAAAAAAAGGATGACCATTTGGTCTGATGTAATAAAAAATAAGTTTACTTTTTTTTTTTTTTGTAGGTGATCAAAGTCACTAAAGAAACTACTTGAAGCCGGGTGCAGTGGCTTCAAGTGCCTGTAATCCCAGGGACTCAGAAGGCTATGGCAGGAGGATCACAAGTTCAAAGTTAGCCTCAGTAACTTAGTGAGGCCCTAAGCAACTTAGGAAGACACCATTTCAAAATTAAAAAAAAAAAAAATAGAAAGTGCTGGGGATGTGGCTTAATGGTTGAGCACTGTGGGTTCAATCACTGACACAGAAAAAAAAATAGTAAAGAAACTAGTTAATCATAGATATGTAATACTAAGTATAGTGGTTCATAAAAAGTATCTAAAGTCAGTTAAAGGAAATTTAAGTCAGTAAAATCATTGTGAGTTTGAACTGAAGAGAGTATCAATTAGGAAATTACCAATGGGGATCAAAATCAAATTGGGTCACTTTAATGAAAATTATAAAAAAATATATATATTTCAAAATAAAAAAATAAAGTATTTATGACAGTTTAAGTTTAGGAAATGTGGGAATGAAATGAATCACCTTGAATTCTATACAACTGAGGGTCAAGAAAAATAAACATAATATTTTTAATTATATGCTATTCACACACAAAGTATAAGTTTTCTTTACCAATTAAAGGGCAACACATAAATAGAAGAGTGCACAAATCATGGGTTATTACACTCATCAGTTGCATGACCAGAGTAAAATAATTTGTGTAACAACTGTTGGTCAGTTAAGGTTGCCAAATATCCTCCCCACATCCAATCATATCATTCCTTTTCTTGGAAAGTTATTACTATCCTTCCATACTACAGATTGATTTGCTGATTATTGAATGTGTATAAATGAACTAGCATACAATTTTGTGTTTGGTTTATTTCAATCAATGTAGGTGTAAGAAAAAAAGACTTACTATAGTTATTTTAATATTGTTTTTAAGATGCATTCTATTATATATACATACAACAATTCATATTTTTCAGTGTACTCTGAATCTTTGTTATAGCTTTGAACATTTTATACAGAATGTTTCTGTAAATATTCTTGTTCTATTCTATTGGTACACATCAATGAAATGGCTAGGTCATCTAAATGCATGACTCTTTAAATTGTAGAAACTGTCAAATAGTATTCTGAAGTACAGTTAGCAATGTATCTTCCCTGTTTTGTTTAAGAATTTCAGCTCCATTTTGAAATAAGTCACCTTCCTAAATATTTTGTGTTTTTAATTGCAAGTCATATGATCAGGTTATTGGAAAGATAAAGGAACTAGGTATACAGATGAGTTTATGCTTAGGAGCATATAAAGATTTCAATATGCATTTGAAAATTTAAGACTTTATGGTTGAAAAAATATCCCAATACTCAGTAAAAACTTTCTTTCTATCATTGAGCTTTTTAAAGAAATAAAAAGCAGCTGTCCAGCAGTTCCAAGAATTAAAGGAGGTTGTAAAGAGCTTTGGATCACCACTGAAGCCATTCATACATGAAATCTGAGAAGGCTTTTGTGGACTGGATGTAGTAGGTAATTAATTTGGGAAAATTCCAGAGGTTAAGACCAGATGATAGGTTCCATTTCTCCTGAACCTGCTTCTGCTGATAAATGGTTGAGAAGTTTTTGCTTGTTGACATTGTTAAAAACTTCTATAAGAGTGCTGCCTTTCCAAGAGAAAACTAAAATCATGCCTTATGGGTTAAATTTCACACCACAATAGCTTTGTTAACATTTTGCAAAGTGGATTATTGCAAATGACAAGTTTTCCACATACAATGATAATTTTATTTTTTTTACCTCAGAGAAACAGAAATTGATTATCACAGAGCATTAATGAGACTGGTGAGGGTAAGTAAATAATGTACCATGCATTATCATATTCTCTTAAAATAGTACTTAATCTAAAAACCATACATGTAGTGAGACTCATAAGACTTTAATATAAAAGTCAATAAAAGCCAATGACTATTGTTACTTAGGGGGAAAAGAAGCATTGGCTTCAAAATGCCGAGATTTAATGTCTGCACTGGTGAGACACTAAAGAAAATATTGTTAAACTTCAATGGAAGATAATGCTTGTCATAAAAATAGAAAAGTATCCAGTAAATCTCTACAGAGGTATAGAAAATTTGCAGTAAAATGTAGCTCAAAGAGGTAGATAGGATAGACTTGTAGGTTTGTCATAATAATTTTATTAGAAATATACTACAAGTTCTAATGTCACATTTTCTAAAGAAATTTGTTTAGGAACTGCAATTAAATAATTCAGAAATAATTAATTCAGAAGACAACCCATTAAATTATAACCCTCCCCACAGGTTAACTTGGTGCCAAATGTATTGTTTAATTTATCATTCTTAGTAATTTTAGACGGCCTCAAGGCAGGGAATGAAGTAATAATAAATAGGGAATAGTGGATAATTAGAGAAGGAAATGTGGAACAAAATTACTAAGGGCTTTAGGTGAAGTTCATTATTACTATTTAATAGTGCCCAAGAGCATTCGATCAAATTATGGATCAAGTTTAAAAGTGGGCTGAATGAAATCCTTGTGGAGAAGAGTTTTCTACTTTTTTTTTTTCCTTCTGAATTCAGCTAAATGTTATAAAATATCTTGAAACTACCCCTCACAAATATTTAGATAAAGCTTTACAGAAAATAATGTGGAAGAAACAGTATGTATATTTTTGGAGCTAAAGTAAAACAATATATTAAGAGGAAAAGCCAAGAACCTCAGAAAATGGGAGGGTGAAGGCATAATTGAAGAGTCTGAGACTGTTTGGCAGTGGTCTATGTGCCACCCAGATGGAGATGGTTACATGATTAAGTAATAAGACACTGCTTAAGCAGTTGAGGTGACTTGTTAAGTGACATGGTGTAGTGCAGCCCTCAGGCCATTTAATGCATGGGGAAAAACTTGCCTTTCTAGCTGTACAGATTTTCTCTTTTCTTTTGGCTCTCCCTAGAGCATCATATTCCCATTATTAAACTTTTAAAAGTATACATGTATAATTTATTTGTTTTTCTTATTTTATTTCATTACCATAATCATGTATGTGCAATTTTATGAATGCTAACCCATCCTTGTGTTGCAGTTTTTCCTCTTGGTTTTGTAAGTTAAGCCGTCTTATTTAGGTAATAAGTTAAACATGTTCAGCTTCTGCATATGCTGAATTGAATTGAGGACTGACAAATTTGGAAGAAAAGTGCATTGGGTCTGTTTATTCAATGTTATGCTACATACCAAGTGGCATAGTTGGAAATTTTATAAGGACTAATAATGATGATTGTATAATAATACTAGCATGCATTTCATGAATTCTAGGAAATCTATGTGCCTTATTCAGGTATAACATGCCTAGTAACATTTATCATGATACTAAGTAACAGTTTAATTTTAATATTTTGCATAAAAAGAAAATAAATAGTATTATTTCACACTTCTATTATAATAATGAAGCTTCACTCTTTATACATTCACAAACTGATGTAACAATGATTTCATAGTTACTCTCTAATTTTGAGAAAGAAATCCATTTTTGTTACTTATTGATGACAGAATTGGGGGATGGGATATGTACTGTTGATAGAATAGATTATGGTATTTCTGGAATATACATTCCAAACTGAGTAGTGAATGAAAGTGAAGACAGAAAGAAAAGTCGGACCCTAATAGGAAAACTCAAATCCATTCCTAAAAGTATCTAAAAGACCCCCCCGCCCAATCACTCTGATTTATATAATACACATACACACACACACACACATACACACACACACACACACACACACACAAATGGGTATACTTAAAAGACCCATAGGAATAACATGATTATATTAGACCAGATGTTAGAACAAGTTACATTAGAGCCATGATAAGGAAAATGTGAATATAGTAATAAGCATTTTTTGGAGCAAAAAGTAATTTTTTAAGAGATGTCTTAAAGTAGTTTATTATGTATTTCTTCCAGGAGAGACAAAATGACAGTTTAAAGTGAAATGCTAGAATCTACAAATGGTTTAAATGTGCATTGAGGTGATGGGTCATGATGGCAAGTAAAAAAAGAAAAAAAATGACTTTCAGGTTGGAAATTGAAGATCTGGATGGACTGGTGTGCCATTTACGCAATGGAGAAAACAATTATTAGTATCTTCAGAGGGAATAGAGATGGATTTTGAAGGTCAGAAACACGATGTGATTCTTAATTATTTAAATAAATGTGGCAAATAAATCCTTAATTGGTTTTCATCTAAGGGAAACAATGCAAAATACCATTCCCTGGACAAATTAGCATTTGTGTGTGTGTGTGTGTGTGTGTGTGTGTGTGTGTGTGTGTGTGGTAAATTTAAGTTGAAGATCACAGGACTAGACAAACTATAAGGAGTATATAGCACAAGACAAGGACTGAGCACAAAATCTGAGGTTATCAGATTTTAGAGGTTGAGTAAAGAAAGAAAATGAAACATCAGTTAAGAGAAACTGAGATATGTTAATGAAATGTATAGAGGTTAAGAAAATATACCACAAAGGAGAAAATGATCAATCCTCTCAAATACAAAGATTATGAGTAAGAGATTTTAAAATGGGGGAAACCATAAACTTTAGAAAAAAAGGTTTAGTAGAATTTTGGTGATGAAGACCAAATTGAAATATATTGACAAGAAAATGAGAAAGTCGAAACAACAAATGTAGATGACATTTTCCAGATGTTTGGGTGAGATAAGAATTAGGAAAATGGGACAGTAGTTCAAGGTGACTGTTAGGGCTTTGTCAGTGCAATATTGTCAATCCACAATATGCTTCCCACACAAACCCACAACCAATTGTGAAGTAGATAGGGGAACCAAATAAATGGAATGATAATTACTATTACAAACTAAGACAAGTGAGGACAAACCAGTCCTATCAAGTCAGGTTGGTGGATTTATCTCAAGAAAGGCACACACTGAACAATGGAAGAACCATGAGATATCCTCACAAAGGAAAATAGAATATTATTATAGGATTTGGGAGAGGTGGATTTTAAGTGACATCTAAGTGAAACAAGGGTTTCCAGAAGCTGTAAACAAAGCTTGGCTTTGTGTAAAGGGGTCAAATGAGGTCTTGTTGGAACATGGCTGCAGGATCCTGTTTCCATGGAAACCACAAAGTTAATCTAAGTGTGGAATGATGTGTTCTGAAAACCATTATCTGCATCTCTGTATCTGGACTGAAGCTGCTCCTATCTACCATATGACTTATAGTCAGGCAAGAATGAGATCTTTCATTTCTTCATATGCTTTGAAACAGCAATGTTACAGATGGTATAATTTTTTTTAAGAAACAAAACTTTGCAATGATTAAGAAATCACTAGTCACTAAAGAAGTTAGTTTCCCTCTTTCCTTTCCTTTTCTTTTTGGTACCAGGTATTGAACCCAGGGGCTCATAACCACTGACCCACATCCCCTGCCCTTTTTATCTTTTATTTATTTTGAGGCAACTTCTTGCTAAATTGCTTAGGGCCTCGCTAAATTCTTGAAGCTGGCTTTAACTTGTGATCCTCCTGTTTCAGCCTTCCAAGCAGCTGTGACTACAGGCATGTACCGCTGTGCCCTGCTGAAAGTAGTTTCTTATGACATTTTAAAGCTGCAACATATATTTATGGTTATGTTGCTTTATCTGAACTTTGAGCTGCCTACTTATGTCTGTTATCCTGGCTTAGTGAACAGGAAGGGCAATTTTGAATTTCTCAGCATATGCTAATTTTTATTTTCTCATCACTGACAAGCTACTAGAGTCCTAGGCCATAGGCCTGTCCCTGGGATTCTCAACAAGCCAGGTGTGTTCACTGGTCCCAAAAACCAAACAAAAGAGATAATAGTTAAAAGCAGGAATACGACTAATTGATATGGCCATATCGGAAACAAAAAGGGAGACCTAGCTTCTCAGTCAGTGTGTTTACAGGAGCTTTGGGCTTAAATACAGAGAGAAATGGCCAGGGGTGAGAAGTATCCATAATTAATTGATTTTGATCAAGTTGTGTTCTGGTTGATCATTCTTTCATTTGTTCAAGAAGTTTCTGTGAAGTGACTCCAGAAGAGTATTTTTATCACTTGAAGGGGACAATTTCCACATGTTTGCTCAGAATGTTTATCTATTAGATCTGTTATTCTAGAAGAAGGACTAGAGACTTCTAGTCAGCACTGCAGGGGTCTGAGGTTGTAAAAACTGACAGTGTCCCAGCAAATCTTATTTTAGTCTTGAAGGGGAACAGATAACGCTCAGAAAATTTAGGGCTGATAAACCTTATATTAACTGTTTTTAGTGGAACACTCCTTAAAGATTTACACACTTACATGCAGACATAACCATAGACCTGAAAACAAATACCAAGAGAAGGCAGGGATGCCAAGCTTTATCCTGCTTTTAGTTATCCATCAGGCATTGGCAGGACTAAGTAAAGAGCCACTGCTTTATAGTTAAGGCCACATTTCTAAATCCCTGTTACATTGTTATACATCAAGATATTTTTAGCTACCATTTTCTTTATCTGAAATGACTTGACCTATTCACATGTGTCATTTACCTCCCTTATTTTTCTCAAGTTTCATTTTGTCATTGTACCCTTCCTTTCATTTCCAAAATTTAAACTTTTCCCTGTAAAGCATTTCTTCTGCTCTGTTGTTATCCTCTTCTAAGCCTTTACCAATATAAATTTGCTTACTATGAAAAGTATTCTCTAGAATGATCCAGTGATTATCACTCCTAGTATTCATGCCCTTGTACACTCCTCTCTCTTTAAATGTAGCCAGGCATTATTGACTCACTTTTAAAAAACAGAGCATAACATGACACAAGGGATGGGATGTCCCTACTATTAAGATACAAAAAGGCAGTGGTTTCCTCCTCTTCTCTCAGAACCCTCACTTTCGAAAAAGTATTTTGTGAGTAGCTCTATGATAGGTGTCATATTAGGAGGAACTGTCTCCAAGCAACAGTTAACAATCTTGTGAATGAACTTGGATCTCTGGATCTTCTGACTGAAATTGAACAACAACAACAACAAAATTCAAATATTGAATTTATCCTTACCTAAATTTCTTGCACAACTTTAGGCCGTATTTTTGCTGTTATAAACTTTTACAAACATATTTTCATTTTGTATTCATAGTTACATTTTAAATTATATCATTTTTTTCATAAATAAAAGTCATTAATTGCCCTGAAATCAACATTAGCAAATTTGTTCCACCCAGGATACATCCTTACATGTTGTGTGTAATTAAGTTTCTCCAACTGTATGTAGAAAGCTAGGTTTTCTTATATACTCTATTAAAATTCACCATCTTTCTCCAATTTAGAATATATCATGGTATCACTATGAAACAATCATATATATATGGTGTGTTACAAGATGTCTATTCCTTGAAATGCTTCATCTGTGTGTTCTTAATGTGGAAGCCAGATATCAAAAAAATTCTATAATATAGTGCATCTTACTTTAATTTTTTTTAAAATATTAAACTGTGTAATAAAATTAACCAAAATATGCTATGTACATATGTGAATATGCCGTAGTGAATTTCACCTTTATATATATTTATACTGCCTCGATTAAAAAAAGAGAGGAAATAGAGGGAAGAAGGGAAGGGAAAAAGGAAATATTGCATATTGAAATGGACCAAATTATATTATATCTATAATGAGTATATCAAAACGAACTCCATTATTATGTATAACAAAATGTACTAATGAAAGCATCAAAAATGATCAAGTTTTTTGTGAATCCTTATTCTTCCCTATATTTTAGAGCAATTAAAAATTCTCTTTAAAATTAAAAGAATCTTAAAATTGCATAGATTTTTTTAAGGATTTAAGGTGGAGAATAGATCTGGAGATATTCAATAGCAAAATGGATCTTTAGCTGAAGTATAAAACCAACTTCCTCAAAGTGACAAATGATGTAAAACCCATAATAGATAATATGCATGTACATACAGTACATAAACATACAGAGAATAAGAAAGCAAAAGAGTCAGCATCCCAGGGAATGCCATAACTAATTAATTGTCTTTTTGAAATGCAGATTAAAGCAACACTGGGACATAGTTTTATTCTTCAATTATTATCAAATCAAAAAACTTAAAACTCCAAGTGTTGGTAGAGTTTGAAAAGATAAAATCCCCTAGTTTTAGGAAAATCTTGGAAATACTCCTGGAGTACTCAACATATTGAGTTTACTGCCTCATCGCACTCAAGAAAAATCTTATCACATAGGAATTCATTGAGGTATTAAAACAACCATTATCTTACCTTGCTCAGGAAAGTTCGTGATGCATTCAGTTGTCTTAAATTTTCTGAAACTCAAATGAAGATGAATTATTGAGGTACACTTCACATAGATAAAGGTGTGGTGTATGTTTTTGAATGGAAATAAACAATTTCAGCCAACTTTACAATGTATGCTTAGTAGGCCATGAGATCTAAGATCTATTGCAATATTTTCTCTAAGCGTTGAGGGAAACAGAACACCAAGAAAAATGTCCTTTAAGACTTTTATCTATGGTACTTTTTTTTTCTTTGTCTCTGATTTTTCCTTTGATAATTATTATCTTCAAGCATTTTAGTATCTTTTACTTTTTCTACTTAATCCAAACTATTGTTATGCTCTATTGTACATTATTTCTACATATGCATCCTCAAAACCCAAAATTCACTTACATTACAGAAGTTTTTTTTAAAAAAAAGATTTCTTTCTTTGCTATGATAGACATTCTTGTCATTATGTAGTGTGCAAGAGTCAGCAAAGAAATGAATATAAAATCAAAGTACAGATCAGAGTGATCTAGACTACAGGGGTAAAAAATGGACATGACAAGAAGACTACAACTCAAACAGAGTCAAAAGGAACTATGTAAAATCAAAGCAGTAATTAATTTCACTAGACACAACCAACCCTGTTATCAGTAGAAGAGTTGAAATCCCTGCATTTCTTTGAGGGTTGAGGATAGAAAATGAAAATGACAAGAGACTATAAAACTTACGACAGTTGTGCTGGGAAAAGTCTTGCTCTATAGCCTGCTCCTTGGTATGAATTCCATTTTCATTGCAGTGGATTTCTTCAGATATTCTCAGTAAAAAGTTTAATCTCCCAAAATTCTATCATTGTATTCTAACTACCAAATTTCCAAAATAATGTGTAATAATAATTATTTCCCCTAAATACAGAATGTTTTCATAGATAGTATTTCAGCTAAACCTAAATTGATTTTTTTTAAAAATTAAGGAAATTAGAAAATATCTTCTAAAACAGAACACTAATGTATAATGTAAACCCTATTTATTCTGGCTTCAAACACTGTGTTGCTGTGATACTGTCATAGAATTCGTAGTTTAATTCAGTGGGTACTTAATAAACCTTATTTAAGTTTGCATTCTTAGATAATAGTCAGACAAGCAATTGTCATACTGATTCTGGAATTTTCTATCATTTCTGAGAAGCAGTTTAAAAGGCAATCTTCACTGTTCAATAAATATATTTTTGGTTTTAGACAAAATAGTTTTAGCATTATCTTCTTTGTGGGATGAAGAAAAATTAAGATCATAACATGTCAAAACTAATTTTTGTAAACATGGAATTACAAGGCAATTTGGCTTTTTCGGGTTATCTTATAGAAGTTGCAAGTAGAATATTGATTGTAAGAGGTTGGGAAGAGAAGAGAGGAGGGAGGGAAGGGAAAGGCTGATCAAAGGACTTGAGTTGCCCTTAGATAAAGAAATTCTGTTATGCTGTTGCATAGTAGGGTAATTATAGAACTATAATCTACTGTAGGTTTCAAAAAGCCAGAAGAATATTTTCATCATGAAAAAAATGGTAAATGTTTCAGGATACTTATAATGTTCTCTGACTAGAACATTACACAATATATATATCACATGGTACCGCTAAATATGTATAAAGTTTATGTTATAATTAGAAACATTTTGACTTTTAGAATGAATAAAAAAATTAAGTTGAAAGAAGATGTTTGATCTGAGATTTAGAAATATAGTGAGAAAATAGAAGAAGATTAAAATGCAAATAAAAATGTAAATAAAAACTATATTTTGAAGAATGACCCTGTAAGGTTTTGTCATTTTAATGAGGGGAGGATAAAAATGCCTTTGGCAAAGAAGAAAGAAAGAGAAATACTAAAAGACAGAAGAGAAACAGTACAGAAAAGAAAATAAGGCAATCTAATATGGAGGCTAATTAGATTCTTCCTGTCTGCAAACAAAGTCGGTGCTCATTATATTTGCAGTGTATTATCCAGTGATGACCATAGCAGGCTGGGGAAGAAGTCCAGTATCTAGTGACTGTAAGGATCAAATTCATCAAATAAAGTATTCCTCCCATTGCTCTTTTTTCCATGGCCATATCCAAGCTCCACAGATTAAGAACTTTCTCTTTTTATTAATGATTCCCTACCATATCTTCCCATGGGTTTTTATTTGATTTTTCAATGGAAAATATCTAGCATATTTTGTTTCTGTTTAAAACTGGAAAAATAAATAATGATTTATGATGTTATATTGGTCCTTTGTTTAATTTTCATTTTACCATATAAGAGTAGAAAAAATAGAAAGTACTGATAATATAATGGTTTAGTTATATTTTGTTATAGTAAGCTTATTCATATGTTACTTTAGGGAATATTTTCTGTATATATAATTTTTTCTGTATAAATAATGTGTATATATGAAACTCATAAAATTCACCATTTTACTAATATTGCTGTATAAATTTAGTATACATTGACATTAGTTACACACATATATATATGACTATAATAATGTTTATATTTTGAATATATGGATTTAAAATTTAAATAGATGCAATAAATAAATTTGAGAGAGCTTATATTAAAGTTAATTAAAGTATTTAAGATGGAAAATATGTGAAATATGGCTAAAAGTTCCCAAACTCTAATTAATGTGGGGCTCCAAAAGAGAAAATATAAAATACTGGGTAGAAAACATTAAAGAAATAATATAAAATATGTTCATTGATGAAAGACATATAGTATATTTAAAGGTTATACTGAATGACCACTATAAAATTTTTTTAAACCAATAAACTCATGAAATTTTAAATATTAAGTATAAATTAACGCTGAAAGCTCACTGAAATTTAAAATAATATTGCCAATTTTTAGTGTTTTCACTACAAAAAAAATGTAAGTATAGGCAATAATACAAATGTTTATAAATTTAGCTAATCCACTGTGTAAACATATTTTGAAACAACACATTGCACACTATAAACATATATAATTTTATTGGTCAACTAAAAATAAATACATAAATGTCATTTACAAATAAAAAGAAGTGAGTCCAAATTAAACTTTCCAATAGCAACATTAAGATATCTTAGAAATGGAGCACTGATCTCAAAGCTTACACTTTCATTTTAATATATTTTTGGAAAATTTTAACATTAGTGGCCTAACATATAAAATTATTAGTATGAATGTCAGGAAAGTTTAATGTTAAAGAAGAAAATGTAGAGTCAGATATAGGGCACACATTTATTGTAAGTTTTTCAGTTAAGGAATATGTGTAATTTTTATTGTTAAAAAACATGATTGAAATATCAAAATATGTATTTACAAGTCTCACCAAAACTATAACTTAAATCAGTAGTGGCTTATTTAGTAAATAGTAGGAAAAGGAATAGTGTAAACCACCTAAATCCTCAGCATTTATATGATATCCATTAGATATTTTCTAAACTTTATAAGTCAAGATGTAAGTATGACTATTTTAGTAATCATTGAGGAAAACACTAGAATAAATAAATTTAGAGTAAAAAGAAATAGATTCTGAAAGGCTGGTGAAGAAAATTATTGAAACTGACTTTTCATTGTAAATTTTGGCATCATTTTTATTTCTAATCACTATCACATACTATTTGGATAAAATTTTAATGAAAATATTTTAAATTGAATGCTGAAAACTTCTTATACTTTATTGACCCAAAGTCAAAGCAACTTTGGTAAAGCAGCTTAGGTCTTATAAGGGTACTAAGAATACTGTGAACCTCACTATTTCAGTTTTATCACATTTAATTACGTAAATTAATTTTTAAAATTTTTAACTTTTTCCCATAATGATATAACAAATTGGTGAATTATTGCTAAAGCGATATGACTTGAACTACATGAGCATTGTTTTATATGAGAACATAATAAAAATTGATATACGAACATTATAAAAATAAGAACATTATAAAAAATAAGTAAATTATTAAAATTAAAAATAAGAACATTATAAAATTTAAAAGTGAGTTTTCAAAATATGTTCATATGGCTTATAAGATATATAAGCATACTAATTTTTGACAGATTTCTTAGGGGTATATATGGTGATAAATTCAAAGATTAGGAAAATGGAATTTTTCTTTAGAAAAAGTGGTAATATGGTTTTATTCTAACACTTTCTTATCATTTAGTATCCTTTTAAAATATCTGAAAAAATCCACTTAGTAATAATTTTAAAACCACTCTTCCTAGTCCTAGTTAATCTTGCATTACTTACACCATGAAAGTTCATTTATTAGCACATCATAGACATAATGACTTCCTGAGTAGATTCTTTTCTGTCTTCAAGAATTAGAATACTCAAAATAACACAGTGAACAGAGTAATACTCAGCTTTGATAAAGATGACCCAGACAATCAAGTCTTGAATTATAACTTAAAAATATGCCGTTTAGTTTATTTTTCTACTATGCAATAGCTTTTGTTGTGCTTTCTTTATAACTTCTGTTGAAGCGTCTTAATGTCCCACGTTCACTCTATGAAAAATCATGTGAATATATACAGTTATCTTTCATGTCAAGCCACTGTTTTTGAGTCTTTTCCTACTTTTGAATTTATTACTACTCACTACATAAGCTTAGACATAATACTCTGAGTTCCATTTTTTTTCTCATATAAAATGAAAAATATTGGATATTTATCTCACAGAGTCTGCTTTAAATCATGTCATTCTCTTCAATTCTGTAAGTGTACTTTATCCATTCTCCTTATTTTAAAAAGCAGATGATTATATGCTTCTTCAGTTTGAAAACAGAGCCAAGAAGATAGAATTATGATTTCTTGGATATATCTTGGCTATTGTTCAGAAGATAACTGAATATCTACTTATATTAACATCATATGTGATTGGCTCAGGGAAGGAAAAAAATTTCTCTAATATGGCTCTCATTAAATTGACTAATTTTTATTTAAGTTGGTTTTGTTCTGTTGTGTTGTGTTGTCTTTGTTTTTCCTGAAAGAAACTACTTTCACTGTGATCATCTCTTGCATTTTATAACCTCACTAACTTGTTATATAATGAAAACACTGTGTTAATAAGTAATTTCAACCAAGGAGACTGTGACTAGGGGCATGTTTAATTCTGGAATAAAGGAACACATTGGATTGTGCATCACAAGCAAAGTAGAACAAAGAAATGGTTAAATGACTTTGTATTTTAGGGAAAATATGTGCAGTGACATTAAAAGTTATCCACAGCAATTTTTATGTCGACAATATGTGCGATTGAACTGGGAATCTGTTAGCATATTTCTAATGTGTGTATTTTAGTCTTTAATAGTGTTCAACAATGTCAACATCAGTCCGTATATTAATCGAGCTTATTTATTTTCTTGCTAAATATTAGCAATTATTTTTACTCTATTTTAATAAAAATGAGCTCATGCTATCAGGCTGTTGGACTTTTCAATAGAGCTTTAAACAAAGCAACAGATGATTTCTGGTGATTTAGCTAGAAATTCTGCTCTAAATGTGTCCTCCACTTCTACAACATGAAATTTTCCAATATGTTCTTCAGCTACTAAAGCTGAAAATAGCAAGACAACAGATTTTCATTTTACATTGTCACATTTGATTATTTCTGTTTCAAGTCTTGACTGAAACTCTGACACACATATCAATAATTATTGTTGTTTCTATTTAAAAGTAAGGAAATTTCAGAAGTTTTGCTTTTCTCTCTCTTTTTTTTTTTAATTAAAAGTCATTGTTTTTCTCTTTTTCCCATTTTAGGTAGAGTTAGTGTACCAAGAGTATAGCACACAATACTCATGAGAAACAGAAAACTTAACCCAGGATGGGTACAAGGGCTTACTGAAATATAATATAAGAAGCAAGTTTGTCCAATATTTTCACAGACATTCAAAATTACTTAGAATAATGGTGTGTCATTAAATTCATTCAGGCAAATGAAGGCAAAATCAGAAATAATCAAAATTACATATTGATAAATGTATGTATGTTATAATTATGTGCACGTGTAAAAGATAGTTTTTGCAAGTCCATAAGCTTTTATAAGTAGCCATTAGAAATATATTTTTTAAAAAATTACCTCCTATGGTTGTCATGTTGCATATGCATTAGAGTTCTTACAAATTTATTATATGATGAGAATACATGAGAATCATTACATGAATTATCCTGTTTTATTTGAAGTCAAGCAGGATTACTATAGTAACAAGAGTATTAAATTATCAATTAGGCAACAATTATGTTATATTATTAGTAGATTATGATTTATTTGATTGCAGTCCAGAAGAAAATAACAAGTAAAGTTCAAACTACCATTAATGGAATAGAGCTTTCTGCCACATTTAAGCAAACCATCATGAAGTTCTCCAGAATTAAGAAACAGTATGATACATGCAAGACTGCAAAAAAAGCAGATGCCAAAATTTAAGGACACATTTCTTCCCCAAACACAGAAATCTACATTGAGGTTTTTCACAGAAATCTAGATTATAGAGCTGTTTAAATTCCTCAAAAAAGGCTTCCGAAAATGTCTTATTAATCTAGTACTTTTTTATAGAAGTTAATCATCAACTACTAGTCCACTATTTGTTCTTTTATTTTTTAATGTAGATCAGAAATATATCTAATGAGTATTCATTATTTTAAAGTTAATACTGTTGCTTATTATATCAGTTTCTAATTTTTACTTTGGGTTAATATATTTGTTATTATTCATCTTATATTATTTGCATTTTAATTCATTATCAGGTATATTTGCTTATATATGAATCAAAAATATAAATCTATACACGATAAAGTTAGAGGAAGTATCTTTACTTCTTTGAGAAAATCTGTAAGTTTCTGTCATTTCTTTTTGTAGTAAATACAATATTTGCTTAGTTTATTGTCTTTCATTTTATATAAAGATTGCTTAGTTCTACAGTCTTCCTTGTCAATGTTAGACTATGAAACCCTGAGTGTTATCTCGGCTCAGTGTCCATGGAGACAAATCCCAGATTCCACAATAACAGCAGTATTTATAAGGCACTATTCCTACAGAGTGTATCACTGTGGACTTAATAATATTCTCTAACATAACAGAAAAATGCTAAAGTACCAGACCACTCAAATCCTTGTTTAAAAGAACAGAATTCAATTTATTGTGAAAGTATAACAGTAACTCATTTCCAAATGACATAAAGAAAGCAGCAGGCATCAGATAAGTTTATTGCTATTTGTGTGAACTGTCAGGAAAAAAGTGAATTATCCAGTTGAGCATACTGAGAGACTTATTATCACATACAAATCTTGAAAGTCAATACTGAAAACTAGTTATGGCCACGTGACAAAAATTTATATGAATATATTTTTCCACATATAATTCCACTGGTCTGAAGTAATTACTTGAAAAGAAATATATTCTTTTTATCCTTGAATAAAATAAAAAATTTTTTTCAGATTTAAGCTATCTATCTGTTTCCCTATTTCCCTATTTTCCCATCACTAGAAGAAATCAAGATATTTTGTTTTCATCAAGAACAGTTTGGATTCTAGGAGAATCTTTATTAAGCAGTTGTACTCCTTACACTCAGATTATTTCTCATATGTGATTGCATATCACATATCCATGCAATCACATATCCATGTCGATCAAATCAGATTAATGATGTTAAAATATAATTGTAAAATTTTAATTCTCCTGAAAAGAATTTTTAATGATATCTTTTGCTTATTAGGTATAAAACAAATTATGTCACCAAAGACCTTCAATGTTTAGACTTTTTTAGATATTCTATTAATTATTTAACTCATATGAATAATATCAGTTTCTAAATAGTTCATGTAAAACAAGTTCAGTTTCAAATACACTGAACATTGCTTAAGGCCAATCATATCTCGACTAGGTATTTTAACTTAAACATATTTCAACAAGGTGTATAAAAATCCTACAAAATCAGAATGATGGTTCAATCATTGAATTCCTAGAGGAAATGAAATTGGTCCTTAGATTTTGGATCAGATTTTTTTAATCCATTATAACTTTTTTTAAAAGAAATGAAATTGGTCCTTAGATTTTGTATCAGATTTTTTAATCCATTATAACTTTTTTTTTAAAAGAAATGTTTAGATTAATTCATTTTTATAAAAAAATTACCAAATTTAATCATGGAATATTGGACGATGTTCCTTAAAGGTAAATATTTTACATGGGATAGTTTCTACTTTGAATAAATCAAGATTACCACATCTCATTTGATTTTCATGATTGATGGGTTTATGGACTACTCTGTTTTCTAAAATCTGCTTGCCTCAGTTTCATCACTTCCTGCAATTAAGCAGCGGAAGTTGTCTTTGTATCTAAAGCAAGATTCCTGTTTTCTTTCTTAAATAAAATAAACTTTTCGCCTTAATAAAAATCTATTTGAAGTGATAATTTATGTGCAATTAAAAGCACCCTGTTTTCTTTGCAGTTAAAGAAATATATTGTGTGCAAATTTCAATAAAAAAAAATCTTCCTGACTTAGGCTAATGAAAATTTCAATGAAAATGAACACCTTCTCTGGAGCATCTAAACAACATTAATTTTCTGAAAAAAAATATTATTGAGTATATAATTACCATTCACTTCAATTGAAATATGTTTTGAAATGATCTACTACTATTGAAATTTGCTGCAAAAGCACACAGAATTTTTTTTAAATGGAAGGGACAGCATTGTGTATTTTCATGTTTTTAGTTCTTTGATGAGTCCTATCTAGGTTGTTAATTACTTGTCATTCAGTAGTTTAACAGATGTATTATTCAAAATTCACAAGCTTAGAGAAAGTGAAAGAATAGAAAAGATGTCACTTTCTAAAACCAGGAATGAGACACATTTTGCATTTATTAAACATTAGTCTTCTACCTTCAGAACATAAATAGAAAGCTACTTTCCAATATTCAGCATTTTCTCACACTCTTATATAATAATATTTTATGTTAAAATTATATTAACCATTTATAAATGCATATGTATGCATATAAATGTATTTACATTTAAATACTTCTAAATATACACATACTTTTCCTATTATTATTTCTTACAGTATACTAGAATGCATTTAAATACCCACTATTAATTTAAAAATATGTTCAGAACTGACACCTATATTCTTTCTTTTTTTTTTTTCCATTCCAACCCTAGACATTAGCTGACATTTGGAGTTTTGGGCCTTAGATGATCTATTGTATAATTTATTGTATAATTTATACTATCTAGATTTTGTTTAATAAATATTTTAAATTTCAACTATTATTAAAATGTGGGGCATCTTGATTGACATTGCCTGTTCATTTAAAATATAATGACTTTCTTTAGGAGTTTTATTTTTTGTGAAATTAACATGGTTTCCATTTATTGAATGATGTCAATTATAGATTTTGTTGGAATGCAGCAGTAATCAACCATAGTCAATAATAGAGTGTGATTAGTATTTGTTAATTCTAAGACTTGGATATCCTGAGTGTTTCTCAAACTTTTCATTAGCTGTAAAGGTCTGATTTTGTTAAAATGCTATGCGTATAGACAAAGTTACCTTACAAAGTTTTCAAGCCCATTTTCTCCAGGTTATGAGTTAAAGTCAGTTGCCATGACTCTTATTTCTTTGAGTTTGAAATGTGTCATTTTGAGTGATTGTTCTGTTTGCTGTTATGCACCTACTTTGTGGAATTCATCACTGCTTATTGACATCCCTTCCTTGGGTAAATTCTAAACTTAAAGGAGATATCTTGTCATTGACTTGGGTTGATGATCTAGTCAGTGCTTTTTTGTTGTTGTTGTTGTTATTGTTACTTTGAGTATACGAAGTCCTTTAAAAGCTTTAATGCTAAATGTTAATATAAATGTTTGGGTCATTTAAGATTTTAATCTAAGAAAGGATTACAACAGAAGCATTATGAAAAAATGCATTGTATATTCAAACTTCATGCAGTATTGTATTTTTCAGTGAATTTCATGTTAGCACGTTTTTTACCAAAAGCATAAGCATAGATAAACTCAGCCTGAATTGTTAAGTTATATTTACATACAAATGTATAATCTTGTGATTTTTAAAAACAATATAGACATGAATAGCCAATTGTGTAAATGCTATATGATTCTCTTCTTGTTAAAGCCTCTATATTTCATTAGTAGTGAATCTGGTCATTATCAGTAAGATACAGCCTTGTGATAATCTCACAATTTTATTAAGTAAGGTATTTGTTAAGTAAGGTATTTGTGTGTGGGGGGAGAGAGAGAGCATAAAGGGATGATGATAAAAAGAAACCTGAATACAAATAACAGAATCTTGCCTTGCATTAACACTGACAGTTTTTGAAAACACTGTGTTATATGCACTTGCATAATTAGTATTTTGCTGGACAAAATAAATAAAAGTAATCACAGTTTCCATAACGCTTGTTGGAGAATATGCTTATAATCATAACTTCGTAGTATGCACAAAAAGGTAGTAAACCTCGCTATTTTCTTATTCATTGTTGTGATACTAAGCTCAATTTCCAGACCAACAATAAACAGAATATTCTGTCTAGAAGTAGAAGCCTTGAGACTGTGAAATAGTGAGGAAAACCTGTTACAAGAAGAAATGCTGTGTCTCATGAGAAACAGAAAGATATACAATATAGGATTTCTATTTACCGCAGTTATATAATAAAATTTTTTTGATTAATTTAATAGAAAGGGATAAAAATTCTGACCAGATGGATTAGAATAGAATATATGTATAAATCCACAATAGTGCCTAGAATTTCTAATATGGTAAAAGAATATCATAGAAAATACTGTTTTGTGACATAAATGTTGCCCTCTTTTGCTAAGAAGAAACTTCATGCTTCATTAATATATATTTCTGAGAACATGATTTTAATACTGACAATATGGGATTCTAATGAAAATTTCACTTCAAATATAAATTAAATATATTGTTTAATATACAATTATATTAAAATATAAATAGGCATTGAGAACTCTAATTCAGGACTTTACTTCAAAATGGTGGAAGAAATAGGCACATGATTATGGAATGATACAAGAGAAAATAAAGTTGCATTGAAGTGTATTTCTTCAAGTGGGTTTGGGTTATAGAAACACTGATTAGATCACATTGTTGTATTTTCGTTTTTACTATAAAATATTTATAAAAAATGTTAAATATTTGGAGAATCTTCTATAGTGGAGGTACAAAGCAGTAAATCTGCTGATGAATAAAATATAATTAATGATGAAGATTAAAACAGGCAGTCCTCACAATACACTGGAGGAAAGTGAAGAAAATTAACAGCACACAAAAAAAGAGAGAAATGGAGAAAAATAATACAAAAATCTGGAGAGAGTATTCTAGGAAAAGGATGAAATAAGACACAAGAAATATAATTCCATACCTGCATACCAACTATAATTTTGTGAATATATTAGGCATAATCTGCATAGTATGATTATTTTGGATTTCTAAAGTCTTTGGAAGATTTGTATCTTTTTGTGGAAAGATGGGATAGGAAGTTGCACTGAATTTAGAAGTCCAAAATAATCATACCATTTATCTCTTTTTTGTGTGCAACTCACAGTATACCTTTTATAGATATTTTGATGTTACTTGATTTATTTTAATTAATGTTTGAAGACTTTTGTTAATTATATACATAACACAGAAATGGAATTAGACCTGAAATATTAAAACAGAGGCAAATATATTGAAAGGGACTTGAGAGTTAAATAAGAAATGCTAGTTTTAGAGAAATGATGAGAAAGGATAACATGAAGGATCTTTAACATTCTGAGCTAAGAGGTTTGGACTCTATACCATGAAGAGCCCACATAGTGTCCAGTGCTTTGGTCCTGAAGGAAAGCAGACATGTGCACAATAATTGAAATTTAGCTGCAGTTGTAAGAAAGGAGAAATACCAAGTTTATCAGTCAGATGCATAAAGGGATAGAAGTAAGACAGCATAGAAGCTGTTTCTTCTTTAAACAGACACACACACACACACACACACACACAAACACATTTCTGGTCAAATCATATTTTAAAGACATGTCCTACCTTATTATTTATTATATATGTGTACGTTTGAAGTAAGTGCAAATATCCTTTTATCCCACCAAATTGTTTCAAATAGTGAGGAATGTGTGAAAAAATAATAAAATCATTTTTTTAAAGCAAGTGTCATCACTGAAAAAATAAATTGCACATGTAATTGGAAGGAGAATCAAAAAGAAAAAAAATCACAGAGAATAAGGACTTGAGGGTAAACAAATTCACAATAGTTTCCTGAGTGTTTAAGTATGTTCTAGACAAAGGAATGATTCATATACAAGAACCGTTTAACACAAGCAAGGAAACTCACAATAAAGGAAAATAATAAATTAATTTAGAAACTGAAAAATGGGCATATGGTCAATTCTCATATTAAAAGAATTGGAAGGAAAAATTCAACATCAGAAATAATAAGGAGCATTTTTTAGATTTTAAAAATATAAATTTAATTAACAACCTCTAGTATATCTCAATAAGAGAGAAAAAATAGACTACTTGCTATTTCTGGCAGCAAACTAAGTGGATACTTAATTCACTTTATCAAATTTTTCATCCGCAAACATGATTTTATAGAAGAGAATGTGATTCTTAAAGATCTTTGTAATATTTCATTGCACATTCCTAGTTAATACAAATATCAGCAAAGGAAATGTGTTAATGAGCTTCCTTAAGTTGCTATAAATAAATGAATCAAAGAGGTTTATTCATCTGTTGTACTTACTTTATGAAGAAATATTTTAGAGCTGAAGCCAATTAAATTTTCAGTAGCTTATCACAGAAATTATATGAAGCAGCAGGCCAGTCTGTAATGACTTTGCTAAGGGAGTGCTTAGAATATTTCAAACAGAGTTCTTTTACCTGGATTATTATCACTATAGACCAGGGCACTTAATTCTTTCTTTTTTTTTTTTTTGTAATTTGGAGACTTTAATGTTTATTAGTTCAATTCTATTAATATTTAATTTCATTCTACTTATTCATAACTACTAATTCCAAAAAATGTATTTTGTTCAGAAAATGCTAAATAGTAGGAATATTTAATATTTTCCTTTCAGGAAAAGCAAATACAAGGGTTGAAATTTTGGCTCAGAGGTAGAGCGCTCTCCTACCATGCATGAGACACTGGGTTCCATCCTCAGTACCCCATAAAAATAAAATGAAGGTATTGTGTCCACCTAGAATTAAAAACAAATAAATAAATATATTTTAGAAAGAAAATAAAATTAAGGATCAGCCTTTTCTAAATGGATGTTGCCTGTTTCAACTTTTTTCTAAAACTTGATCATGTTTACAGTTAAAAATCAACTTATTGCTTTTGTTTATTTATAGCTATAGTTAGTATAAGATAAAATGCTACACATAATTCCAATAAATCAAACTACCCAAAAATGAATTCATCCCCCCTAGGCATTTACTGTGCTGATGAAAAAATAATCCTTTCTCTCATACACAGGAATATGGCATACTTTGGGAAATAGCTTTTTCTTCATGAATATTGCTGTGCTGTGATGTGCACAGCCATTAGTTCAGGTTTTGGGACCAGGTGGTGAGGGGATGTAGAAGAGACAAATGGACACAAAAATAGAGAAAACCTGGGTTTCCATGGTTGACCACTACTTGGTAGGAAGGTAGTGACACACATCAAGCTCAGCACCTTTTGTTATACTGGTATAAACACCAAAGAATTTATTGTGAGAAGGCTTTTTCAAAGTAAGTAGAATCAACCTCATGATTATAAGCAACCTAATTATGATTATCAGTTTGCACCCATAACTTTCTACCTTTGAGTAGCTGGCATCTGAACCTTAAGGTCAAGAACTGAATAGCTCCCTGACTGGCAAAGAACCTCCAAATGAACAAGGTGTCACCATAGCAACTGGGAAGTCTCAAATCAATGCCTTTGCACTGAGCGTTCCCAAGAGAGGCATTGCTTCTGTCACAGGACAGTTCAAGACCCATATTCAGTTGCAGGTCCCAACATTACTGTGAATCTGAATAAACGGAAAAGTATGCTGCAAGAAAAATTGAACCATTCTAGAAAAGTATGAAATGCACATGTGTAGAACACTTTCTCTGAAAGTGAAAAAATTGAGGAAAACCAAAACCAGTGGCTAGCATGACTTATTCCCCTACACAAAAGCACACAGAGATGATTTTCTTTCTTCGATTTATTTATTCCTTGAATTATTGTCAAATTTATTCTGTCCTACCATTGCTAGAAGAAATCTATTAATTTGGTTCCTAAATACAATTATACACACACACACACACACACACACACACATCACTTTCCCTTTATTGTGTTATATAAACCTTTCATGTAATGGAGTAATAATTCATAGGACAAATTGCTTTAGAGAAAATGCACCTATGATATCATGGATACATTTATTTACCTTATACAAGACAAATGTGAATTTGTAGTCATTTTTCAAATTTCTGACACTACAAAAATATGTTCTAACTTATGGAAAGTAATGAAAGCATAATATTTCTTTGTATTATTTTTCTGTGACTTACAATGGCTTCAAGCTGTTTCTTCCTTATTTTTTAATTTCCAAAACAATGATCAGTCCATATTTTCACAAAATAAATCCATATTAACCCTAGATTTTTAATTTAGATACACATGCACTTTTGTTTTATCTTATTCCAATTAAAAAAATAACTGTTAAAGTCTTGTAGAAAATGGAAAGAAAATCCTTATATTTGTTTATGCTTTTAGACATGCTATATAATGCATACATATATCTTTAAATGTTACATACTATTTCTTATCTTTGTTCAATCTCTTCAACTAGATAAGAAAATAATTTATGTGAATGCTGGGTTTGAAATATGAAATTACAAAGGCAAAAATGTAACTTAAAACTTAAATGAGAACCTGATGAAGAAGCTGTTTATTTGGAAATTGTGATTTCTTGTATGGAAAAAAATATAATAGAAGGAGAATTAAATTGGAGAATTTATTCAAATATGTAGATCTAAAACATAGAAAGGATGAATTTTTGTACCCATTCAGTGATTTTTAACTTGTTTATACAAAATAAACTTTTCTTTTAAAAGTATCTCTAACTTTGTATATGAAGATTTCCCTAAAAATTTCATATTAAAAAAATGAATTATGCCCAAAAGTACTTCCTAAATGAACCATGATTTTATTGTTTGTCTCCAGCTTTGAGGTTTAGAAATAATGCACATTAAATTTACTAAAACGAAAAGTGAAAATGAGACAGAGAGACATATAGGGAAAGCTAAGAGAGGGAGTGAGAAAGAGGGAGAAGAAGGACAAAGGAGAACAAGAAAATCAAAAACAAAGAAACTAGGAAGGCAGGATCGCAACTTGTATGAGAATGCATTTTGAGCAACTTTCAGAGCTGCAAACAAATTCTTAAAATATTTTTAGCATTATAATGTTTTCTGTCCACAAATTTGATTCTCAAATTTGAAGTTAAAATAAATTAGCTTAAATTCTCTATATTTTGGGAAATATGAATTCCACTTAATTTTGGTTGAAAGATTACCACTATCAGCCACACTGTGAGGAATGAGATAGATGCCACAGGCTACCAAGTGGTGGCAGTGAGCAGCTGGATTCAAGCCATGCAGAGGTCATATTACAATGCAGAGCAATTCCTCATCTCCATGTGATGTTATAAGGTTGAGATGCAGAATTATCCCTTGAATAGGCAAATGGGCTTTGATGTTGGAATAAGCAGCAGGAATACCAAGAAACATGCAAAGGCGTCAAGCACACTCAAGCACTTAAACTTTTATTGAATTGTATTCTATTACATTTCACTAGGACTTTCCTAATTCCTTTGCTTTGGGTATTTTACAGGGATTGGAGTGGGGAAGGAAGAGTCTAAAAGTAGTGGTGAAAGAGCAGAAATAAAGATTTATGTTTTGAATGTAATAAGTATCAAGATATTTATAATTATGCTATTACTTCATATTAATGATCATAGTTATTCAAAGTCCCTCATTTATTTTCTTATACTGAAAATGACTATTAAAATGATTGAACCTGAGTTTGAATGTGATTCAACTGCTTCAAATAACTTCGTATTAAAATGAGTTCAGAAAGAAAGTCAAGAATTTACCTTAATTAGTACTTGGAAGACATTAGTAAAAATTTACATTTTCCAGAGAAAAAATTTTATGTAATTTGTATATATATATATATATATATATATATATATATATATATATATATATTATGAATATATATGTCAATTCAATCTGTTAAGTAAACATAATGAATCAAATATCACATTAATATTTTATGCGATATATAATAACTTAATAAAACCTTAATGGGGGAATTTAGTGATTTCCCAAATGTTTAAAGAGTTATTTCCTCAATTACAAAATCAGTTGCAATCTGTTATAGAGAGTATAGATTTGGGACAAGGAAAAGAATATTTTAACATAGAATAGTAAAACTCCTTAT